>NC_090438.1:289852828-290477828 GCF_031143425.1 Pleurodeles waltl
CCGACATCATGGGAGCGTACCATCATTCCCAAGAGACAATGGCAACGGTACTGGCCAAGTTTCAGGAGACCCAGTGGCTGCAGGAGGAGTATCTGGGGATCAGGGAGGAACTTAAGTCCATCAACACCACCCTGGTCACCATCGTAGGGGAGCTGAAGGACCTTGTGAACACCAGGAGGGACACTGGGGCACAACAAGGGGCCCCCGACACTAGCCTGGATGATGAACAGCCCACCACCTCCGCCGGCGCTAGTGGACAGGAGGCACCGCCACAGGACCACGACACCAGCACCCCACCCCCTGCAAAAGGAGAACCACCCCGCAAACGGTCCCTGAGATCCAGGACAAAGACAGAGAACAATGCCAAGACCCCTGCCAGGAAATGAGACCCCCCTGAATGTCATCCTTCTGTCCCATTTTGTCACCCTGTCCATCCATCAACTGCCCTAGCTCCACTTCCTATGCTCCTTTGGACAATGCACCTGTGAAACAAATAGACTGGACTCTGCCATGGAGAATCCTCCACCATCACCCCTGCCCATTTTACAACCCCCTCCACTATTTTGCACTGAAATAAACACCCTTGGATCACAAAACAAGCTGGTGTCAGTCTGTGCTTTCACAAATGTGTATTTGCATTAACTATGGAATAGAGCAATGTCGATTGTATTGTCAACATACCGATGTAACACAGCTCTAGTCCATGAGGTAATATAGCAGAGGTCACACAGTGGGACCCACATCTGTGAAATGGAAAGGCAAAGTGACAAGTCAAGGTCCATACACTGGGTGAAAGTGACAGACATATGATGAGTCTAACAATTGTATGAGAGGTGTAAGGCAGTGACATCTTCTTACCTGTGTCTCACTGGAAGTATTGCTGGATAACCTTGTTTCTGTTGTCCATATCCTCTTCTTCTGCCTCCTCTTCTTCACTGTCCACAGGCTCCACAGCTGCCACAGGACCTCCATCTGGACCATCCCCCTGCAGAAAAGGCACCTGTCGTCGCAAAGCCAGGTTGTGCAGCATACAGCAGGCCACGATGATCTGGCACACCTTTGGTGAGTAGTAGAGAGAACCACCTGTCATATGGAGGCACCGGAACCTGGCCTTCAGGAGGCCAAAGGTCCTTTCGATCACTCTCCTAGTTCGCCCATGTGCCTCATTGTAGCTATCCTCTGCCCTTGTCCTGGGATTTCTCACTGGGGTCAGTAGCCATGACAGGTTGGGGTACCCAGAGTCACCTGCAAATGTCGAGGGACAACTGTTAGACACACACTAACCCTTAGGGACAACCCCAGACCCAGACAACTATTCACAGGGTATAGGGTCCTTGTCCTCACCTATTAGCCACACACGGTGCCTCTGAAGTTGCCCCATCACATAGGGATGCTGCTATTCCTCAGAATGTAAGCGTCATGCACAGAGCCAGGAAACTTGGCATTCACATGGGAGATGTACTGGTCGGCCAAACACACCATCTGCACATTCATCGAATGGTAGCTCTTCCAGTTTCTGTACACCTGTTCACTCCTGCGGGGGGGTACCAAGGCCACATGTGTCCCATCAATGGCACCTATGACGTTGGGGATATGTCCCAGGGCATAGAAGTCACCTTTCACTGTAGGGAAATCCTCCACCTGAGGGAAAACGATGTAGCTGCGCATGTGTTTAAGCAGGGCAGACAACACTCTGGACAACACGTGTGAGAACATAGGCTGGGACATCCCTGATGCAATGGCCACTGTTGTTTGAAAAGACCCACTTGCCAGGAAATGGAGTACTGACAGGACCTGCACTAGAGGGGGGATTCCTGTGGGATGGCGGATTGCTGACATCAGGTCTGGCTCCAACTGGGCACACAGTTCATGGATTGTTGCACAATCAAGTCTGTAGGTGACTATTACGTGTCTCTCTTCCATTGTCGACAGGTCCACCAGCGGTATGTACACCGGAGGATGCCGCCATCTCACCACCAGCCCCAGCGGACGTGCCCTGTGGAGGAAATCAGCGAGCAGAGAGTCAGCCAACACTGAGGTATTACTAAATGTCATTAGCAAACATTTGTAAATCCGCAATGTGCCTGTTACCGTGTGTATGCAAGGCCTAGATAGGTGTGACGCAGTTAATATTAATGCCATGTGGCCCCCTGAAATGGCGGCTGCCTGACCTGTAAGGTGGGACATGGGGATATGCGGTAACTGCACTGGCGTTCTACACCGTCGCGGTAGGCGGTCGAAGACCGCAGCACAATGCTGCATTGGTTATCATTGGACCCTATGGGTCCCAGGAGCCAATGACGATGTACGCCGGCGATGACGGTATGCACCGCCGCGGACGTGACTGCCATTTTCTGTCTGTTCACTCACTTGATACCTGACCTTCGACAGGAGAGGACCTACACTGCAAGTGCTGCTGTGACCTCAGTCTGGAAGCGACGATGGCTGATGTGTCTGGGGAAAGGGCCCCTGCCTTCACTTCAGAGAAGTTAGTGGATGGGGTCCTCCCCCAGTACACGCTACTCTACGGTCCTCCAGACAAACAGGTGAGTACACTGTGAGCATGCTGCATGGGCAATGCCTGTTTGGAGTGGTGTGGATGGAAGATACATGGGGGGGGACTGAGGCCTGCATGTGCGGATGGTGAGTGTATGTGCGTCAGGGCAAGGGTGGGAACGTGGGCCAATGACTGTGACGGTCCGGACAGTTAAAGTTTTTCCTTTTCCCCTGTACTATTCCTCTAGGTCAGCGCCCACCAGAAGAAGGATATTTGGCGTGCCATCGCCAAGGACGTCCGGACCCTGGGGGTCCACCATAGACTGAGCACCCACTGCCGTAAAAGATGGGAGGACATTCGCCGCTGGAGCAAGAAGACGGCGGAGGCCCAGCTGGGGAAGGCCTCCTAACGTGGGAGGGGTGCCCTTCGCACCATGACCCCCCTGAAGTTCCGGATCCCGGCGGTGGCGTATCCGGAGTTGGATGGGTGCTTGAGGGCATCACAGCAGCCACAAGGGGGTGAGTACCATCACATCCATCAGACTCTGCGCGCATTACGAGGTGTCTGGGTGGGGGAGGTGGGCAGTGGGTTACCCTAGGCCAGGGCGAGCTTTGTAGGCAAGGACAATTTGTGAGGCAGGCTATGTGGCACCCCAACCCCACCAGTGGTAAGAGCCATCTACACCTAGTCAGGCTCCTATGACTTCCATGTGTGCAGCAATCGGGCATAGGCCTTGTACCCCATGGGCATGTGATTCATCTAGGAACTCTAAGTGCATGGCGTAGTGAAGAGGGCTGCTGTGTCTGTAGTGTCCGCCAACGGTAGTGGTATTGCATGCACTGAACATGTATTTCTTCTGTCCCACCCTTTTTGTGGTCTCCCTGTTCTTGTGTGCAATAGCATCATCAGGCGGAGGAGCAGTGGCAACGGAGCAGGAGGGAGCTGCATCCCACTTGGCCCTGGAGGGCGAGACAACGGAGCCTGAAGCTACCAGTGGGACGGAGGGCGAGGGGAGCTCCACGGCTGGGACAGGAGGTGAGATCAGCGACAGCGACTCCTCCTCTGATGGGAGCTCCCTTGCAGTGGCTGGCCCCTCTGTGCCCCCCGCATCAACAGGTACAGCTGCCACCCCTCCTACCAGCACCGCCCTTCCAGCAGCCCCTCAGCGTGTGTCCAGTGGCCGCTCACCCAGGAGGGTGGGCATCTCCTTCGCCCCAGGCACCTCAGGCCCTGCCCCAGTCAGCCCTGCTGCCCTCAGTGAGGAGGCTATTGACCTCCTGAGATCCCTCACTGTTGGGCAATCTACCATTGTGAATGCTATCCAGGGTGTCGAGAGGCATTTGCATACCTGGAGGGCATTCATTCTGGCCAGGCAGCCCAACAGAGAGCATTACAGGCTCTGGCCTCAGCACTGATGGCAGCCATTGTCCCTGTGTCCAGCCTCCCCCTCCAACTTCCTCCACCCAGACCTAATCCCCTGTACCTCAGCCTATCCCAAGCACACCATCAGACCAGCATGCACACACCTCATCACACAAGTGTGGCTCAGGCAAACATAAGCACCACACATCCCACAGGCACTCACACAAGCATCATTCCCATGCAGACATGCCAACATCCACTGCCTCCACTGTGTCCCCCTCCTCCATTTCGCCCTCCTCCCTCCTTGTCTCGTCTCCACTCACACCTGCATGCACAACATCTTCAGCCAATACCTCCATCACCAGCACGCCCATCACCACACACCACTCACATGCACTCACCACCCCCACTACCATTCACACATCCCCTGTGTCCTCTACCAGTGTGTCTGTGAGCCCTCCTCCCAAAGTACACAAACGCAGGCACCCACCCACACAACAGCCATCCATCTCACAACAGCCTCCAGCCCATGCACCTTCACCCAAATTCAGCAATCGTACACCTCCTACAACCACTACCTCTTCCTCCACTCCCAAACCCACTCCATCTACCCGTTCCAGTGTGTGTAAAAAAAAATGTCCTGGCTAACATTGACCTCTTCCCTACACCTCCCCCCACTGTCCGTCCCCTAGGGCCAGGCTTTCCAGGTCCCAACCCAGCACCTCAGCCACTACATCACCGGGCACAGAGGTCCCAGCAACAGTGGACTTTTGGAGTGTGCCAAGCATCAGGGCAGCCAGTGTGCCACGGAGCGAGGGCAAGGACATTCCGCCACCTGCGAAAGTAAAAAAGTTGCCCACATCCCGGAGGGAGAAGGCGAAAACACCTGCCACCAAGGGCTCTGGGAAAACAAAAGGGGACAGTGGCAAAACAGCTACGCCACCATCCAAGGTGAGGAAGGGCCAGAAAATCACGGGGAAGGTCAGGAGAGGGCATGGTGGCACCGACTATGGGACCAGTGTCACACCTTCTGTCCATGTCGATGCCAACCGGTACGGCGAAGACCGCCACCTGCACCGCCACCTGCACCGCCACCAGCACTGCCACCAGCACCACAGTCACTGAGCCCGCCACCAGCACCGCAGTCACTGATCCCGCCACCAGCACCGCCGCCACAGAGCCCGCCACCACAGAGCCCGCCACCAGCACGGCCACCACAGAGCCCGCCGCCAGCACCGATGCCATAGAGGCCGCCGCAAGCACCGCTGCCACAGAGTCCGCCGCCAGCACCGATGCCACAGAGGCCGACGCAAGCACCGCTGCCACAGAGTCCGCCGCCAGCACCGATGCCACAGAGGCCGCCGCGAGAACCACCGCTACTGACACCGCCGCAAGCACCGCCGCAAGCACCGCCGCAAGCACCGCCAGCGGCCCGCCACTTCCTGAGCCAGTGGCACCACCGCAGACATGGCTGCCATCCCCAGTGGTCAGTCGACCGAGCCTGGTGGTCAGTTTCAGGAGCCTGTGCAGCTTCCATGATGCAACACCTTCAGTGGAGAAAGGCATCCAGTACCTCAGTCCTTGGCAGGATGAAGCACTCTGGGCACAAAGCCCCCTCCAGAACCAGTGGAGAAAGACATCCACTACCTCTGTCCTTGGCAGGATGAAGCACTCTGGGCACAAAGCCCCCTCCAGAACCAGTGGAGAAAGACATCCCCCTCCAGAACCAGTGGAGAAAGACATCCACTACCTCTGTCCTTGGCAGGATGAAGCACTCTGGGCACCAAGCCCCCTCCAGAACCAGTGGAGAAAGGCATCCACTACCTCTGTCCTTGGCAGGATGAAGCACTCTGGGCACGAAGCCCCCTCCAGAACCAGTGGAGAAAGACATCCACTACCTCAGTCCTTGGCAGGATAAAGCACTCTGGGCACAAAACCCCCTCCAGAACCAGTGGAGAAAGGCATCCACTACCTCTGTCCTTGGCAGGATGAAGCACTCTGGGCACAAAGCCCCCTCCAGAACCAGTGGAGAAAGACATCCACTACCTCTGTCCTTGGCAGGATGAAGCACTCTGGGCACAAAGCCCCCTCCAGAACCAGTGGAGATAGGCATCCACCTGAGTGACTGTGGCTTTGCACTCCCCAGGATAAAGCAGTGGGCAACCCACCCAATGGAGAGACTTGAGAGACTGTGGCTTTGCACTCCCCAGGATAAAGCAGTGGGCAAACCACCCAGTGGAGAGGCTTGAGAGACTGTGGCTTTGCATTCCCCAGGATAAAGCAGTGGGAAAACCACCCACTGGAGAGACTTGAAAGACTGTGGCTTTGCATTCCCCAGGATAAAGTAGTGGGCAACCCACCCACTGGAGAAACTTGAGAGACTGTGGCTTTGCACTCCCCAGGATAAAGCAGTGGGCAACCCACCCACTGGAGAGACTTGAGAGACTGTGGCTTTGCACTCCCCAGGATACAGCAGTGGGCATGGAGCCCCCTCGTGGAGCAGTGGCGTCGTGCACTCATCCGGCTGAGGTGTCCCTCCTTCCCTTCCCCCTGATGTGCCTGTTTCATTTCGATCTGATGCCCCTGCAGTGTTCTCTCCGTTTGATGTCTGGTATCGAGTGTGGGCCTCACCCATGCATTTTGGGCCCAGTGGTCCACGGACAATTATTGGTGCACTATCCGGACTTGTGTAGTTGGTGTACATAATTGTATATACTGTATTTCGAGTTTTGACTACTGTTTTTTTCATGATTACAATCGTTCAACTCATTTCCTTTTGTCCTTGCGTTCTTGAAAGCGGGGTGGGGGGTGTAAATGTAATGTTGCAGCATGTATTTGTGTGTATGTTGTTGTGGATGAGGGTGGGGGTGGGGGTGGGGGTGTTGCGTGTTGCGTGTGTGTGTCACTCTCTTTTCCCTCCCCCTCCCCTGTGTTGTAGGTGGAGTACTTACCGTGGTCGTCGCCGCCGTCTTTGTTGCTCCTAATATAGAGGAGCAGGAAGACCATCGCAGGGAGTATTTTGAGTTCTGGCTCCATGGCATCCTGGTTCCTCGTGGGGTGTGGAGAGGTGAGTGTTTTCCCTTCCAAGTCATGTTTCCGTCGTGTTTTTGTTCGCGTTGGTTCCGCCCCGGAAAAGGTGGCAGATTGGCCTCTCATAATAGTGTGGGCGGTACATTGTCTTCCGCCTGTCTGTTGGCGGTGACCGCCGTGCTGTTTGTTTGTACCGCCATGGCGGTCGGAGTGTTAAAGCGGCTGTCTATGTTGGCGGTTTCCGCCGTGGTCGTGATTCCATTTTTTTCCGCTGGCCTGTTGGCGGTATTACCGCCGCTTTAACACCGACCACCAGGGTTGTAATGAGGGCCTATAACTTTAAGTGATGAAACAAACCATCTGAGAGTAACCAGGGGCAAAACCAATGAAGAATGTATGCCTTTCTTTAATTCATTTTAAGACTGTGTAAATAAGAGTGAATAATTACAGTGGTTATTCAATTTCATCTCTGCTTAATAGGTTCAGCGACAGCCTAATACAAATATTGGTGTACTTTGAGAAGTGGACCAGTTGCAGGAAAAACTAGAAATGCAATAATAATTCAAACCTGTCCCAGCTTAGTGAGTGAGGTTCTTTACAAACTCTACATATTTTTTTAAATACAATTTTCAATCAGAAGCTGGATGAAACCGAGTTATTATTTGGGAGGGGGATGCCCCACTTATAATAAAAACAAACCTTGTCAGGGCGAACCACAAAAGTCACTAAAATTAACCTGTGTAACTTGTTACAAAAACAGTCAAGCTTAACTTAGAGGCAATGTGTAAAGTGTCTTTACGCATTCACGTTGCAATAAAGTTAAAACACAACACAAGAACAATCCCAAACCAATTTAGAAAAACAGAGTACATATTAATAAATAAAATAGCAGCAAACTGTCAAAATTCCAATCAGTGGAACTGTAAGTATGAATTTGTAAGGTTTTAGGTGCAAATAGCGCAGAGAAGCACAAGTCACCACCTGCAGTTATCTGAACACGCAAAACTGAGAAAAACTGAGAAAGAGTCACAAGTTCAGGCCGTTCACAATGGAGCTTGGGTCGGATACAGGGATCAGGTTAGTCCTCCTGAAGAATTGCCTTTTCAAAGTCCACTTAAACAGTTCCATTCACGTTGGCAAGGGCTGCAAGGAGGAGGCTATTGGCAGGAGGAGCATGTCAAGAGTCGTGGACGGTCTTTGCTGTAGCGCAAATAGCCAGGTGTACCTAGAGCTTCATGTTTTTTGATTGGTGTAGATGTTCACTGTTGTACAAAGAGCAGGCCCTGCTAGAGCTTTGCGATGGAAGTCGCCATGGGCTGCCAATTCTTGGTGCAAAGGGGTCACTTCACAGTTGCAAGGAGCCCAAAACATCTGTAAGTTTACCTTTTCATCAAGATGGACCCTCTCTGATGTCAGCCAAAGTTCCAGGACATGGAAGGCACCTCTTGGGGATCAGGACTGACTCAGGCAGAAGCCAGCAGCAGGGCTCAGGCAGGTCCATTTGGTGCTTATCAGCTGGGCAGTTGCAGGGAAGCATCTGGAGGCTTTATGCGTCCCTGTAGCTCACCCACACGATTAGCCAACTAATCCCTTGAGTCACTCTGGGTAGCCTGGGTTCAAGGCAAGCAGGTCCACTCCTTCTTCAGCCAGCAGCGCAGCCCCTCTTCCTTAGACAGCAGAATTTCTCCAATGAGAGGTTCTCTAATTGCCACATTTATACCTGGTGCCAGCCGTTGTGCGGGGGGATTCTCTAACCTAATCCCTAAAATGTCCCTGGTAAGTTATATCCCTCCCCCTGTAATTAGTTCCAAACCGTCTAGGGTGACAAAGACCAGGGCAATCCTGGTGTCAGGTTCTTTTGTGTGTTCTGCAAGCAGAACGCTTTGAAGTGTAATCATGGCAGGGTATAGCTGCTCCCCTGTCATCATGTCAGAAAGACGCTCTCCCCTCATGCCCAGGCTTCTGTTGTCTCACTGTCTGGAAGCATACACAAATCACAACAGCAGAGCTATTCTTAGTCATGTGACCCATGACACTGGCAGAAAGGCACAGTTGGTTTGCACAGATAGATGCCAACTTTCTAAAAGTGAAGTGGCATTTTTAAAATTGTAACCTAAGATCCAACTTTACTTTTTAAGAGGATTTTAAATTACAATTAATTGGATTGTAAACATCATTTCTCTATCTGCTCCCAATCTGAAGTTGGCACTTATTAAGTGTAATAAGGCAACCCGATGTTAGTCTATGAGAAAGACAGGGCTTACAACAGTAAAAAAACAACTTTAGGAGTTTATCTCTGTCAGAACATGTAAAACGTAAACACACGTACTCATTTTTAAATACCAGGGACTCTGCCTTATGAACCTTTATGGCCTACCTTTGGGGTAACATATCAAAAGGGAAAGTTTAGGCCTGGAAAAAAAAAAAATTTGCCAGGTCAAAATGGCAGTTTAAAGCGCCACTACATTGTGTAGTGGCAGGCCTGAGGCATGTTTAATAGGCTGGTTTAGTGGGTGGCACAATGAGTGCTGCAACTAACTGGTAGCATTTAATTTACAGGCCCTAGTTACACGCAGTACACTTACAAGTAAATTAAATGTACCAATCAGGTATAGGTCCCTTTTATCATGTTTTCAAGGGAGAGCACAAGCATGTTAACACTGGTTAGCAGGGGAAACGAGCACAGAGGCCTAAATGCAACAAAAACATGGTTGGCAAAGGAAAGCAGAGGAGGGCAAAAGTGTAGGGTGAGCCTGCAGAAAGAGAAAGTGCGACACAGGCAATTTGATATAAAAGGATTTTATGTTAAATATTTTAGTACTTTCCTGTGAACAATTATATTTAATAGCATGGGTAATGTGGCAAGTTTGTATTTCAATGTCGTTTGGCATGTGAAAAATGTTTGGGGCTCCACAAACATGTCTAAAATTACCTTTACTAATTAATTGTGAATTACTTTGGGAATGGTACATGTACCATAACCAAACTGGCTTAATAAAGTATTGATTGGCCCAAAGAAGAAGGAGACTACTAGTAAGAAGAAGTCCTGAAACATCAACAAATATGCCACAGACGGGAAATAGGCAGTAGATTGTGTGGTTACTAATACCCAAGGCACCTCACCAGCATATTCGTTACCTATTGTAGTGTCTTGTGCAATTGATTAAGAAGGTATTATTGTACTTTATATGACAAGCATTATGCACTTCAACAATCTAGCTTCGTTTACTAAAAGGATCATGAGCAAATAAAAACTTATATTTTATAGCTAAATGCCATACAATAATAGCCTCTCCCCCAGGGGAAGTAGACTGTCATATTAAAAGTTAGCAATAGGTTGTACAACATTGTTACCATTGAATCCCACGTTTAGTGTGGTTAATTTAATGCACCTCTTTGGTAATATAACACATTTGCCTACCTAGTATACATACGTACACAACATTAGCTCTTGACTCAATGTGCTTGAAAGAAATTGTGGAGATCCCAGCAAAATTACCAAGCCTAAAGTGCTCTGTATGTCATGAGCCACCTCACATCATGGCATGTCATGGGTCACCTCAAATATATTACCTGACATATTGCAACTCTAACTGTGATTATGCAAACCAATAAAAATCCCTAACTGAAGTAGAAAAATAGAGTAAAATGTTTTAAAAAATTACACCAACATGACAAAAATCCAATACAGTGAACCAGACATATGAATTTTTACATCCTCAATGGTATCAGTAGGCCAGACTCCTGGCACAATTTGAGGTTGATTGCGATGGAATGCAGCTTGGGTTGCTTGTGTTCCAGTTCAGAAAGGACCTGGCTTGGCAGTTTGGGCTGGACTGTTCCTATTGGAACAAGGTAAAGACTGATTTGCTTAAGTATGGGTCTATTTTGAGGTGGCATGATGGGCAAAAGAACGATGGGTTGAAATGTTATCCTGCGTGATTGCCACGGATGATACTTATTGCAAGCATCTTCCTATCACCTTTGGTGTTTTTGGTGTATGCCCTATGTGGCCTAGGGCGTGCTCAGATGTGGGTCCCTTGCTCCCTTGCTCCCTTCCTCACTGTGCCTCTAGGACCAAGCTACACCTGACTGAAGAGCCCCAATCAGGGTGAAACCGGTCTTTGGTTGCTTGTGTTCTGGATCTAAAAGGACCTGGCTTGGCAGTTCAGGCTAGACGGTTCCTATTGGAGCAGGGTCAACTGATCTGCATATGACAGCAACCAAGAATACGGGATGACATCAGGAAGAGGTGGAACGACCTACTGGGGAAGGTGTGTTCAGTGGTATCCAGACACCAGGTAGCAGTACAGAGGACTGGCGGTGGACCCCCAACTCCTCCCCCACAACTAACAACATGGGAGGAGTAAATCTTGGCAATCATGCATCCTGAGGGCCTCGCAGGAGTAGCAGGAGGACTGGACTCTGGTAGGTCATATCTTTACTACTATATCTCCCCACCCAACCTCCATGCCATCACAAACTCCTACCCCTACCCTCACACCCATCACCCCAACACCCCACAGATACCCCACTATCACAACCCACACATCCCAATCCCAAGGCCTGCATGTCACACCAATTCATAGACACCCATCACCAAAGCATGTCCAGTACAGATACTCACCCAGGCTCCAAAATTAACAATCACACAAGGCCAAAGACAATAAGCCAACCACAGGAGTAGAGGGTAACTCACACATTGGACAAGAGGGTGCACACAGATACAATAACTATGCTCTTACCCCCCAACAGGAGCCCTACCCAACGTCACTGGACAGGAGGTGCCAGCCATATCCAGTCCTCCCACAGAAGAGGCCCACAGTGGCCACAGCAGCTCTGCACGCCTGGATCAAGATGACCAGCCCAGCCCATCAGGGACCTCGGAACAGTCGGTTCCCCTGCCCCTGTCACAAACAACCACAGAACCTACTCCCTCAGGAAACACCACCACAGCACCCACCCAGCAGGCCCATGCCACTGTCCTGAGGACACGTCAATCAGCAGTGTGTCCACCACTACAGGGACCCCAGGCAAACCCACTAACCCAAGACAATCAGGGACCTGAGGTCAGTGCCTCTGTCCCCTGAACCTGGCACACGGGTCAGGGGACAGAGGCACAGGATAACAGGGAAGCTGGGAGGACTGCTGTGCGACAGGGGGAGGACAGGCCCAGGGAACCCACTCTCCACGGGGCACTCTCCAACATCATGGGAACATACCATTATTCCCAGGAGACCATGGGCACGGTACTGGCCAAGTTTCAGGAGACCCAGCGGCTGCAGGAGGAACACTACCTGGGGATCAGGGAGGACTTGAAGTCCATTAACAACACCCTGGTCACCATTGCAGGTGTGCTGGCAGACATGGCCAACACCAAGAGGGACACAGTGGCACACCAACGGGCCCCTGACACTAACCTGAATGATGAATAGCCCTCCACCTCTGCCGGCGCTAGTGGACAGGAGGTCATGCCACAGGACCAACAGGCCACCAGCACCCCACCCCCTGCAGAAGGTGAACCACCCGCAAACGGTCCTTGCGATCCAGGCACAAGACAGAGAACATTGCCAAGACCCCTGCCATGAAATAGGACTCTCCTGATAGTCACCCTTCTGTCCCACTCTGTTACCCTGTCCACCTTCAACTGCCATTACTCCACTTCCTGTGCCCCCTTGGACAATGCACTTGTGATGCCAATAGACTGGACTCCACCATGGACATTCCTCCACCATCACCCCAGCCTATTGCACATCCCCCTCCACTTATTAGCACAGAAATAAACACCCTTGAATCACAAATCAATCTGGAGTCAGTCTGTACTTTCACAAATGTGTTATTGCAAACTTTCAGAAAAATAGCAATGTCAATGTTCATTTTCATTTTCACATACCAATGTTAGACAGTTGTTGGGCAGCAGTAAACATAGCAGAAGGCAGAAAGTGGTACACAGATCTGTAAAATGGAAAGCCAAAGTGAACTGTCAGGGTCCATACACAGAGGCAAAAAGGCAGAATCATGCAATATCCTATAGTAGTCTGATAAGAGAGGAGCAGTGCCAGTCTCTTACCTGTGTCTCACTGGAAGTATTGCATGATGATGTTGTTTCGGTTGTCAATATCTTCTTCTTCTTCCTCCTCTTCTTCACTGTCCACAGCCTCCACAGCTGCCACAAGACCAACATCAGGGCCATCCTCCTGCAGAAAAGGCACCTGGCATCACAAAGCCAGGTTGTGCACCATACAGCATGCCACGATTATCTGGTACACCTTCTTCGGTGAGTAGTATAGGGAGCCACCTGTCAGATGGAGGCACCGGAACCTGGCCTTCAGGAGGCCGAAAGTACGCTCAATTATCCTCCTAGTCCGCCCATGTGCCTCATTGTAGCATTCCTCTGCCCTTGTCCTGAGATTCCTCACTGGGGTCAGTAGCCATGACAGGTTGGGGTAACCAGAGTCACCTGCAAATATAGAGGGACAACTGTGAGACATACACCAACCATTAGGGACTCTACCATAGCCAGACACCTATGTAATCTTTGTTGGGACCTTGGGCTCACCTACTAGCCACACATGGTGCCTCTGGAGTTGCCCCATCACATAAAGGATGCTGCTATTCCTCAAAATGGGGGGATTCCTGTGGGATGGCAGATAGCTGACATCAGGTCTGGCTCCAACTGGGCACACAGTTCATGGATTTTGGCACGATCAAGTCTGTAGGTGATGATGATGTGTCTGTCTTCCATTGTCGACAGGTCCACCAGGGGTCTGTATACCGGAGGATGACGCCATCTCATCATCTGCCCCAGCAGACGTGGCCTATGGAGGAGAAGGGTGAGCAGAGGGTCATACACCACATAGGTTTCACAAGGGTGTTTAGAACAAATGTGATGTAATCTGTGTTTAGCGCTCAATGTCTGTATTCCTGCACAAAACTGCTGTGACACAGTTAGTTGGCATGCCATGTGGCAGCTTAAATGGCGGCTGCCTGACCTGTAAGGAGGGACCAGGGGAAATGAGGTAACTGCGCTGGCGTTGTACACCGTCGCGGTAGGCGGACGAAGACCAATTAAGCATTGGTTATCATTGGGCCCTATGGGTTCCAGGAGCCAATGACGATGTACGCCGGCGGTGACGGTACGCACCGCCGCGGACTTGACCACCATTTTCTATCTGTTCACTCACTTGATACCTGACCTTCAACAGGAGAGGACCTACACTGCAAGTGCTGCTGTGACCTGAGTCTGGAAGCGACAATGGCTACAGTGTCTGGGGAAAGGGCCCCTGCCTTCATTGCGGA
Source organism: Pleurodeles waltl (assembly GCF_031143425.1). Lineage (NCBI taxonomy): Eukaryota > Metazoa > Chordata > Amphibia > Caudata > Salamandridae > Pleurodeles > Pleurodeles waltl. The sequence goes on from NC_090438.1 coordinate 289,867,017, forward strand.
GGAGTTGGACAAACTGGTGGATGGGTTCCTTCCCCAGTACACGCAACTCTATGGTCCACCAGACAAACAGGTGAGTACACTGTGAGCATGATGGATGGGACATGACTGTATGGAGTGGCGTTGATGGTAGATACAGGTGGGGGGTGGGCAGAGGCCAGTATGTGAGGATGGTCAGTGTATGTGTTTGTGGGCCAGGGTGGGTGGTTGTGGCCAATGAGTAAGAATAACCGGACGGGGGAGTAAAATCCATTCCTACTTTACATTTCCTCTAGGTCAGCACCCACCAGAAGAAGGGTATTTGGCGTGCCATCGCCAAGGAAGTGCGGACCCTGGGGGTCTACCATAGACGGACCACCCACTGCCGCAAAAGATGGGAGGACCTGCACCGCTGGACCAAGAAGACAGCGGAGGCCCAGCTGGGGATGGCCTCCCAACGTGGAAGGGGTGCCTGTCGCATCATGACACCCCTGATGTACCAGATCCTAGCGGTGGCATACCCGGAGTTGGATGGGCGCTTGAGGGCATCACACCAGGCACAAGGGGGTGAGTACTGTCTCATGCAGCTGACTCTGCGCGCATTATGAGGTTTCTGGGTGTGGGAAGAGGGCTGTGGGTTCCCCTAGGGCAGGGCAAGCGTGCTGGGGTAGATCCATTGTTATGCAGGCTCAGTGCCAGTCCAACCCCAAAAGGGGTAGTGGCCCTCTACACCTAGTCAGACTCCTGTGGGTTCCAGGTGTGCATCAAATGGGTATAGGCACAATCCACCATGGGCATATGATTTTCCCCTGAACTGTTAGTGCATGGCCTAGTGCATAGGGCTGCTCCCTGTGTGTTGTGTCTGCCAAGAGTGGTGTTGTTGCAGGCATTGACCATGTCTCTCCTCTGTCTTCCCCCCCTTTTTGTTTTGTCACCCTGTCCTTGCGTGCATTAGCATCATCTGACGGAGGAGCAGTGGCACCGGAGCAGGAGGGAGCTGCAACCCACAGGGCCCTGGAGGGTGAATGTACGGAGTCTGAAGGCACCAGTGGGACGGAGGGCGAGGGGAGCTCCATGACGGGGACAGGAGGAGACACCAGTGACTATGACTCCTCCTCTGATGGGAGCTCCCTTGCGGTGGCGGGCACCTCTGTGCCCACTGCAACAACAGGTACAGCTGCCACCCCCCCTACCAGCACCGCCCTCCCAGCAGCCCCTCATCGAGTTTCCCGTGCCCACTCACCCAGGAGGGTGGGCATCTCCTTCGCCCCAGGCACCTCAGGCCCTTCCCCAGTCAGCCCTGCTGCCCCCAGTGAGAAGGCTATTGACCTCCTGAGATCCCTCACTGTTGGGCAATCAACCATTTTGAATGCCATTTTGAATGCCATCCAGGGTGTCGAGAGGCATTTACAGCAAACAAATGCATACCTAGAGGGCATTAATTCTGGCGTGGCAGCCCAACAGAGAGCATTTCAGGCTCTGGCCTCAGCACTGTTGGCAGCCATTGTCCCTGTGTCCAGCCTCCCCCCTCCAACTTCCACTACCCAGACCCAATCGGCTGTACCTCAGCCTATCCCAAGCACACCATCAGACCAGCATGCACACTCTTCAACACACAAGAGTGGACATGGCAAACATAAGCACCACACATCCCACAGGCACTCACACAAGCACCATCCCCATGCAGACCCACCAACATCCACTGCCTCCACTGTGTCCCCGTCCTCCACGTCCTCCTCCTCCCTCCTAGTCTCCTCTCCACTCACACCTGCATGCACTACATCCTCAGCCACTACCTCCATCACCAGCACCCCCATCACCACACACCGCTCACGTGCAATCACCACACCCACTACCATTCACACATCCCCTGTGTCCTCTCCCAGTGTGTCTGTGAGCCCTCCTCCCAAACTACACAAACACCGGCATACACCCACTCAACAGCCATCCACCTCACAACAGCCTCCAGCCCATGCACCCTCACCCAAATTCAGCAGACGTACACCTACAACCACTACCTCTTCCTCCACTCCCAAACCCCCTCCATCTTCCTGTTCCAGTGTGTCTAAAAAACTTTTCATCGCTAACTTTGACCTCTTCCCTACACCTCCCCCATCCTTCCCCTAGGGCCAGGATGTCCAGATCCCAGCCCAGCACCTCAGCCACGAAATCCTCCAGCACTGTGGTCCCTGCAAGTCCTGTAACATCGCGGGCTGCACCCATCAGGGCTGCCAGTGCGCCACCTAATGAGGCCAAGGATTACCCTATTCCGCCACCTGCTAAGGTGAAGAAGGGGACAACATGCCGTAAGGACAAGCCGCACCAACCAAGCAACAAGGCCTCCTCCAAGACAAAAGAGGACAGTGCCAAGGTCCCAGCAGCGACATCCAAGGTGGGGAAGGGACACAAGGCTAAAGGGAAGTCAGCTCAGGGCACGAAGCCTCAGGGTGAGGGACTGGTGACACCCCTTCTGCAGGTCAGAACAGCAACATTTGTACTACGGTGGACACCGCCACCTGCACCGCCACCTGCACCGCCACCTGCACCGCCACCTGCACGCCCACCTGCACGCCCACCTGCACGTCTGTTGCCTCTGCTCCAGTCCCCAGCATCATCCCCAGTGGACAGCCGTCCGAGGCTGCAGGAGACGTCCTGGTGTCTCCCTCCACAGGTGCTGACACATGCACCACCGCCAGCATGTCCGCCGCTGACACCGCCGCAACCACCGCCACCTGCCCCATGACATACTCAGACTGTGCCACCACAGCCGACATGGACATCATCCCCAGTGGGCAGTCATCCAAGGCTGCAGGAGACGTCCGGGACCCTGCACAGCGTACATGAGGCATCACAACCAGCAGCTGGCAGGCTGAGTCGCCGCAGGGTGGAGTGTGTATCTACCTCCATGGAGTATCACGCTACCTGTTCCCTGGAAATCGCGTGGCTTTGACACCCAGGTGCGGGAATGGGAACAGCCACACACCATGTGAAGCATTCTGGGCACAAATCCCCCTCCAGAACCAGTGGAGAACAGCATCCACTACCCCAGTCCTTGGCAGGATGAAGCACTCTGGGCACTAATCCCCCTCCAGAACTAGTGGAGAACAGCATCCACTACCCCAGTCCTTGGCAGAAAGACATCCCCCTCCAGAACCAGTGGAGAAAGACATCCACTACCTCTGTCCTTGAAAGGATGAAGCACTCTGGGCACGAAGCCCCCTCCAGAACCAGTGGAGAAAGGCATCCACTACCTCTGTCCTTGGCAGGATGAAGCACTCTGGGCACGAAGCCCCCTCCAGAACCAGTGGAGAAAGACATCCACTACCTCAGTCCTTGGCAGGATAAAGCACTCTGGGCACAAAGCCCACTCCAGAACCAGTGGAGAAAGGCATCCACTACCTCTGTCCTTGGCAGGATGAAGCACTCTGGGCACAAAGCCCCCTCCAGAACCAGTGGAGAAAGACATCCACTACCTCTGTCCTTGGCAGGATGAAGCACTCTGGGCACAAAGCCCCCTCCAGAACCAGTGGAGATAGGCATCCACCTGAGTGACTGTGGCTTTGCACTCCCCAGGATAAAGCAGTGGGCAACCCACCCAATGGAGAGACTTGAGAGACTGTGGCTTTGCACTCCCCAGGATAAAGCAGTGGGCAAACCACCCAGTGGAGAGACTTGAGAGACTGTGGCTTTGCATTCCCCAGGATAAAGCAGTGGGAAAACCACCCACTGGAGAGACTTGAAAGACTGTGGCTTTGCATTCCCCAGGATAAAGTAGTGGGCAACCCACCCACTGGAGAGACTTGAGAGACTGTGGCTTTGCACTCCCCAGGATAAAGCAGTGGGCAACTCACCCACTGGAGAGACTTGAGAGACTGTGGCTTTCCACTCCCCAGGATACAGCAGTGGGCATGGAGCCCCCTCGTGGAGCAGTGGCGTCGTGCACTCATCCGGCTGAGGTGCCCCTCCTTCACTTCCCCCTGAGGTGCCTGTTTCATTTCGATCTGATGCCCCTGCAGTGTTCTCTCCGTTTGATGTCTGGTATCGAGTGTGGGCCTCGCCCATGTATTTTGGGCCCAGTGGTCCACGGACAATTATTGGTGCACTATCCGGACTTGTGTAGTTGGTGTACATTATTGTATATACTGTATTTCGAGTTTTGACTACTGTTTTTTTCATGATTACAATCGTTCAACTCATTTCCTTTTGTCCTTGCGTTCTTGAAAGCGGGGTGGGGGGTGTAAATGTAATGTTGCAGCATGTATTTGTGTGTATGTTGTTGTGGATGAGGGTGGGGGTGGGGGTGTTGCGTGTGTGTGTCACTCTCTTTTCCCTCCTCCTCCCCTGTGTTGTAGGTGCAGTACTTACCGTGGTCGTCGCCGCCGTCTTTGTTGCTCCTAATATAGAGGAGCAGGAAGACCATCGCAGGGAGTATTTGGAGTTCTGGCTCCATGGCATCCTGGTTCCTCGTGGGGTGTGGAGAGGTGAGTGTTTTCCCTTCCAAGTCCTGTTTCCGTCGTGTTTTTGTTCGCGTTGGTTCCGCCCCGGAAAAGGTGGCAGATTGGCCTCTCATAATAGTGTGGGCGGTACATTGTCTTCCGCCTGTCTGTTGGCGGTGACCGCCGTGCTGTTTGTTTGTACCGCCACGGCAGTCGGAGTGTTAAAGCGGCTGTCTATGTTGGCGGTTTCCGCTGTGGTCGTGATTCCATTTTTTTTCCGCCGGCCTGTTGGCGGTATTACCGCCGCTTTAACACCGACCGCCAGGGTTGTAATGAGGGCCTATAACTTTAAGTGATGAAACAAACCATCTGAGAGTAACCAGGGGCAAAACCAATGAAGAATGTATGCCTTTCTTTAATTCATTTTAAGACTGTGTAAATAAGAGTGAATAATTACAGTGGTTATTCAATTTCATCTCTGCTTAATAGGTTCAGCGACAGCCTAATACAAATATTGGTGTACTTTGAGAAGTGGACCAGTTGCAGGAAAAACTAGAAATGCAATAACAATTCAAACCTGTCCCGGCTTAGTGAGTGAGGTTCTTTACAAACTCTACATATTTTTTTAAATACAATTTTCAATCAGAAGCTGGATGAAACCGAGTTATTATTTGGGAGCGGGAAGCCCCACTTATAATAAAAACAAACCTTGTCAGGGCGAACCACAAAAGTCACTAAAATTAACCTGTGTAACTTGTTACAAAAACAGTCAAGCTTAACTTAGAGGCAATGTGTAAAGTGTCTTTACGCATTCACGTTGCAATAAAGTTAAACACAACACAAGAACAATCCCAAACCAATTTAGAAAAACAGAGTACATATTAATAAATAAAATAGCAGCAAAATGTCAAAATTCCAATCAGTGGAACTGTAAGTATGAATTTGTAAGTTTTTAGGTGCAAATAGCGCAGAGAAGCACAAGTCACCACCTGCAGTTATCTGAACACGCAAAACTGAGAAAAACTGAGAAAGAGTCACAAGTTCAGGCCGTTCACAATGGAGCTTGGGTCGGATACAGGGATCAGGTTAGTCCTCCTGAAGAATTGCCTTTTCAAAGTCCACTTAAACAGTTCCATTCACGTTGGCAAGGGCTGCAAGGAGGAGGCTATTGGCAGGAGGAGCATGTCAAGAGTCGTGGACGGTCTTTGCTGTAGCGCAAACAGCCAGGTGTACCTAGAGCTTCATGTTTTTTGATTGGTGTAGATGTTCACTGTTGTACAAAGAGCAGGCCCTGCTATAGCTTTGCAATGGAAGTCGCCATGGGCTGCCAATTCTTGGTGCAAAGGGGTCACTTCACAGTTGCAAGGAGCCCAAAACATCTGTAAGTTTACCTTTTCATCAAGATGGACCCTCTCTGATGTCAGCCAAAGTTCCAGGACATGGAAGGCACCTCTTGGGGATCAGGACTGACTCAAGCAGAAGCCAGCAGCAGGGCTCAGGCAGGTCCATTTGGTGCTTATCAGCTGGGCAGTTGCAGGGAAGCATCTGGAGGCTTTATGCGTCCCTGTAGCTCACCCACACGATTAGCCAACTAATCCCTTGAGTCACTCTGGGTAGCCTGGGTTCAAGGCAAGCAGGTCCACTCCTTCTTCAGCCAGCAGCGCAGCCCCTCTTCCTTAGACAGCAGAATTTCTCCAATGAGAGGTTCCCTAATTGCCACATTTATACCGGGTGCCAGCCGTTGTGCGGGGGGATTCTCTAACCTAATCCCTAAAATGTCCCTGGTAAGTTATATCCCTCCCCCTGTAATTAGTTCCAAACCGTCTAGGGTGACAAAGACCAGGGCAATCCTGGTGTCAGGTTCTTTTGTGTGTTCTGCAAGCAGGACGCTTTGAAGTGTAATCATGGCAGGGTATAGCTGCTCCCCTGTCATCATGTCAGAAAGACGCTCTCCCCTCATGCCCAGGCTTCTGTTGTCTCACAGTCTGGAAGCATACACAAATCACAACAGCAGAGCTATTCTTAGTCATGTGACCCATGACACTGGCAGAAAGGCACAGTTGGTTTGCACAGATAGATGCCAACTTTCTAAAAGTGAAGTGGCATTTTTAAAATTGTAACCTAAGATCCAACTTTACTTTTTAAGAGGATTTTAAATAACAATTAATTGGATTGTAAACATAATTTCTCTATCTGCTCCCAATCTGAAGTTGGCACTTATTAAGTGTAATAAGGCAACCCGATGTTAGTCTATGAGAAAGACAGGGCTTACAACAGTAAAAAACAACTTTAGGAGTTTATCTCTGTCAGAACATGTAAAACGTAAACACACGTACTCATTTTTAAATACCAGGCACTCTGCCTTATGAACCTTTATGGCCTACCTTAGGGGTAACATATCAAAAGGGAAAGTTCAGGCCTGGAAAAAAAAAAATATTTTGCCAGGTCAAAATGGCAGTTTAAAGCTGCACAACATTGTGTAGTGGCAGGCCTGAGGCATGTTTAAAAGGCTGGTTTAGTGGGTGGCACAATGAGTGCTGCAACTAACTGGTAGCATTTAATTTACAGGCCCTAGTTACACGCAGTACACTTACAAGTAAATTAAATGTACCAATCAGGTATAGGTCCCTTTTATCATGTTTTCAAGGGAGAGCACAAGCATGTTAACACTGGTTGGCAGGGGAAACGAGCACAGAGGCCTAAATGCAACAAAAACATGGTTGGCAAAGGAAAGCAGAGGAGGGCAAAAGTGTAGGGTGAGCCTGCAGAAAGAGAAAGTGCGACACAGGCAATTTGATATAAAAGGATTTTATGTTAAATATTTTAGTACTTTCCTGTGAACAATTATATTTAATAGCATGGGTAATGTGGCAAGTTTGTATTTCAATGTCGTTTGGCATGTGAAAAATGTTTGGGGCTCCACAAACATGTCTAAAATTACCTTTACTAATTAATTGTGAATTACTTTGGGAATGGCATATGTACCATAACCAAACTGGCTTAATAAAGTATTGATTGGCCCAAAGAAGAAGGAGACTACTAGTAAGAAGAAGTCCTGAAACATCAACAAATATGCCACAGACGGGAAATAGGCAGTAGATTGTGTGGTTACTAATACCCAAGGCACCTCACCAGCATATTCGTTACCTATTGTAGTGTCTTGTGCAATTGATTAAGAAGGTATTATTGTACTTTATGTGACAAGCATTATGCACTTCAACAATCTAGCTTCGTTTACTAAAAGGATCATGAGCAAATAAAAACTTATATTTTATAGCTAAATGCCATACAATAATAGCCTCTCCCCCAGGGGAAGTAGACTGTCATATTAAAAGTTAGCAATAGGTTGTACAACATTGTTACCATTGAATCCCACGTTTAGTGTGGTTAATTTAATGCACCTCTTTGGTAATATAACACATTTGCCTACCTAATATACATACGCACACAACATCAGCTCTTGACTCAATGTGCTTGAAAGAACTTGTGGAGATCCCAGCAAAATTACCAAGCCTAAAGTGCTCTGTATGTCATGAGCCACCTCACATCATGGCATGTCATGGGTCACCTCAAATATATTACCTGACATATTGCAACTCTGACTGTGATTATGCAAACCAATAAAAATCCCTAACTGAAGTAGAAAAATAGAGTAAAATGTTTACAAAAATTACACCAACATGACAAAAATCCAATACAGTGAACCAGACATGAATTTTTACATCCTCAATGGTCTCAGTAGGCCAGACTCCTGGCACAATTTGAGGTTGATTGCGATGGAATGCAGCTTGGGTTGCTTGTGTTCCAGTTCAGAAAGGACCTGGCTTGGCAGTTTGGGCTGGACTGTTCCTATTGGAACAAGGTAAAGACTGATTTGCTTAAGTATGGGTCTATTTTGAGGTGGCATGATGGGCAAAAGAACGATGGGTTGAAATGTTATCCTGCGTGATTGCCACGGATGATACTTATTGCAAGCATCTTCCTATCACCTTTGGTGTTTTTGGTGTATGCCCTATGTGGCCTAGGGCGTGCTCAGATGTGGGTCCCTTGCTCCCTTGCTCACTGTGCCTCAATGACCAAGCTACACCTGACTGAAGAGCCCCAATCAGGGTGAAACCAGTCTTTGGTTGCTTGTGTTCTGGATCTAAAAGGACCTGGCTTGGCAGTTCAGGCTAGACGATTCCTATTGGAGCAGGGTCAACTGATCTGCATATGACAGCAACCAAGAACACGGGATGACATCAGGAAGAGGTGGAACGACCTACTGGGGAAGGTGTGTTCAGTGGTATCCAGACACCAGGTAGCAGTACAGAGGACTGGCGGTGGACCCCCAACTCCTCCCCCACAACTATCAACATGGGAGGAGTAAGTCTTGGCAATCATGCATCCTGAGGGCCTCGCAGGAGTAGCAGGAGGACTGGACTCTGGTAGGTCATATCTTTACTACTATATCTCCCCACCCTACCTCCATGCCATCACAAACTCCTACCCCTACCCTCACACCCATCACCCAAACACCCCACAGATACCCCACTATCACAACCCACACATCCCAATCCCAAGGCCTGCATGTCACACCAATTCATAGACACCCATCACCAAATCATGTCCAGTGCAGATACTCACCCAGGCTCCAAAATTAACAATCACACAAGGCCAAAGACAATAAGCCAACCACAGGAGTAGAGGGTAACTCACACATTGGACAAGAGGGTGCACACAGATACAATAACTATGCACTTACCCCCCAACAGGACCCCTACCCAACGTCACTGGACAGGAGGTGCCAGCCATATCCAGTCCCCCCACAGAAAAGGCCCACAGTGGCCACAGCAGCTCTGCACGCCTGGATCAAGACGACCAGCCCTGCCCATCAGGGACCTCGGAACAGTCGGTTCCCCTGCCCCTGTCACAAACAACCACAGAACCTACTCCCTCAGGAAACACCACCACAGCACCCACCCAGCAGGCCCATGCCACTGTCCCGAGGACACGTCAATCAGCAGTGTGTCCACCACTACAGGGACCCCAGGCAAACCCACTAACCCAAGACAATCAGGGACCTGAGGTCAGTGCCTCTGTCCCCTGAACCTGGCACACGGTTCAGGGGACAGAGGCACACGATAACAGGGAAGCTGGGAGGACTGCTGTGCGACAGGGGGAGGACAGGCCCAGGGAACCCACTCTCCACGGGGCACTCTCCAACATCATGGGAACATACCATCATTCCCAGGAGACCATGGGCACGGTACTGGCCAAGTTTCAGGAGACCCAGCGGCTGCAGGAGGAACACTACCTGGGGATCAGGGAGGACTTGAAGTCCATTAACAACACCCTGGTCACCATTGCAGGGGTGCTGGCAGACATGGCCAACACCAAGAGGGACACAGTGGCACACCAACGGGCCCCTGACACTAACCTGAATGATGAATAGCCCTCCACCTCTGCCGGCGCTAGTGGACAGGAGGTCCTGCCACAGGACCAACAGGCCACCAGCACCCCACCCCCTGCAGAAGGTGAACCACCCCGCAAACGGTCCTTGCGATCCAGGCACAAGACAGAGAACATTGCCAAGACCCCTGCCATGAAATAGGACTCTCCTGATAGTCACCCTTCTGTCCCACTCTGTTACCCTGTCCACCTTCAACTGCCATTACTCCACTTCCTGTGCCCCCTTGGACAATGCACTTGTGATGCCAATAGACTGGACTCCACCATGGACATTCATCCACCATCACCCCAGCCTATTGCACATCCCCCTCCACTTATTAGCACAGAAATAAACACCCTTGAATCACAAATCAATCTGGAGTCAGTCTGTACTTTCACAAATGTGTTATTGCAAACTTTCAGAAAAATAGCAATGTCAATGTTCATTTTTATTTTCACATACCAATGTTAGACAGTTGTTGGGCAGCAGTAAACATAGCAGAAGGCAGAAAGTGGTACACAGATCTGTAAAATGGAAAGCCAAAGTGAACTGTCAGGGTCCATACACAGAGGCAAAAAGGCAGAATCATGCAATATCCTATAGTAGTCTGATATGAGAGGAGCAGTGCCAGTCTCTTACCTGTGTCTCACTGGAAGTATTGCATGATGATGTTGTTTCGGTTGTCAATATCTTCTTCTTCTTCCTCCTCTTCTTCACTGTCCACAGCCTCCACAGCTGCCACAAGACCAACATCAGGGCCATCCTCCTGCAGAAAAGGCACCTGGCATCGCAAAGCCAGGTTGTGCACCATACAGCATGCCACGATTATCTGGTACACCTTCTTCGGTGAGTAGTATAGGGAACCACCTGTCAGATGGAGGCACCGGAACCTGGCCTTCAGGAGGCCGAAAGTACGCTCAATTATCCTCCTAGTCCGCCCATGTGCCTCATTGTAGCATTCCTCTGCCCTTGTCCTGAGATTCCTCACTGGGGTCAGTAGCCATGACAGGTTGGGGTAACCAGAGTCACCTGCAAATATAGAGGGACAACTGTGAGACATACACCAACCATTAGGGACTCTACCATAGCCAGAAACCTATGTAATCTTTGTTGGGACCTTGGGCTCACCTACTAGCCACACATGGTGCCTCTGGAGTTGCCCCATTACATAAAGGATGCTGCTATTCCTCAAAATGGGGGGATTCCTGTGGGATGGCAGATAGCTGACATCAGGTCTGGCTCCAACTGGGCACACAGTTCATGGATTTTGGCACGATCAAGTCTGTAGGTGATGATGATATGTCTGTCTTCCATTGTCGACAGGTCCACCAGGGGTCTGTATACCGGAGGATGACGCCATCTCATCATCTGGCCCAGCAGACGTGGCCTATGGAGGAGAAGGGTGAGCAGAGGGTCATACACCACATAGGTTTCACAAGGGTGTTTAGAACAAATGTGATGTAATCTGTGTTTAGCGCTCGATGTCCGTATTCCTGCACAAAACTGCTGTGACACAGTTAGTTGGCATGCCATGTGGCAGCTTAAATGGCGGCTGCCTGACCTGTAAGGAGGGACCAGGGGAAATGAGGTAACTGCGCTGGCGTGTACACCGTCGTGGTAGGCGGACGAAGACCAATTAAGCATTGGTTATCATTGGGCCCTATGGGTTCCAGGAGCCAATGACGATGTACGCCGGCGGTGACGGTACGCACCGCCGTGGACGTGACCACCATTTTCTATCTGTTCACTCACTTGATACCTGACCTTCAACAGGAGAGGACCTACACTGCAAGTGCTGCTGTGACCTGAGTCTGGAAGCGACAATGGCTACAGTGTCTGGGGAAAGGGCCCCTGCCTTCACTGCGGAGGAGTTGGACAAACTGGTGGATGGGGTCCTCCCCCAGTACACGCAACTCTATGGTTCACCAGACAAACAGGTGAGTACACTGTGAGCATGATGGATGGGACATGAATGTATGGAGTGGCGTTGATGGTAGATACAGGTGGGGGGTGGGCAGAGGCCAGTATGTGAGGATGGTCAGTGTATGTGTTTGTGGGCCAGGGTGGGTGGTTGTGGCCAATGAGTAAGAATGACCGGACGGGGGAGTAAAATCCATTCCTACTTTACATTTCCTATAGGTCAGCACCCACCAGAAGAAGGGTATTTGGCGTGCCATCGCCAAGGAAGTGCAGACCCTGGGGGTCTACCATAGACGGACCACCCACTGCCGCAAAAGATGGGAGGACCTGCACCGCTGGACCAAGAAGACGGCGGAGGCCCAGCTGGGGATGGCCTCCCAACGTGGAAGGGGTGCCTGTTGCATCATGACACCCCTGATGTACCAGATCCTAGCGGTGGCATACCCGGAGTTGGATGGGCGCTTGAGGGCATCACACCAGGCACAAGGGGGTGAGTACTGTCTCATGCAGCTGACTCTGCGCGCATTATGAGGTTTCTGGGTGTGGGAAGAGGGCTGTGGGTTCCCCTAGGGCAGGGCAAGCGTGCTGGGGTAGATCCATTGTTTTGCAGGCTCAGTGCCAGTCCAACCCCAAAAGTGGTAGTGGCCCTCTACACCTAGTCAGGCTCCTGTGGGTTCCAGGTGTGCATCAAATGGGTATAGGCACAATCCACCATGGGCATATGATTTTCCCCTGAACTGTTAGTGCATGGCCTAGTGCATAGGGCTGCTCCCTGTGTGTTGTGTCTGCCAAGAGTGGTGTTGTTGCAGGCATTGACCATGTCTCTCCTCTGTCTTCCCCCCCTTTTTGTTTTGTCACCCTGTCCTTGCGTGCATTAGCATCATCTGACGGAGGAGCAGTGGCACCGGAGCAGGAGGGAGCTGCAACCCACAGGGCCCTGGAGGGTGAATGTACGGAGTCTGAAGGCACCAGTGGGACGGAGGGCGAGGGGAGCTCCATGACGGGGACAGGAGGAGACACCAGTGACTACGACTCCTCCTCTGATGGGAGCTCCCTTGCGGTGGCGGGCACCTCTGTGCCCACTGCAACAACAGGTACAGCTGCCACCCCCCCTACCAGCACCGCCCTCCCAGCAGCCCCTCATCGAGTTTCCCATGCCCGCTCACCCAGGAGGGTGGGCATCTCCTTCGCCCCAGGCACCTCAGACCCTTCCCCAGTCAGCCCTGCTGCCCCCAGTGAGAAGGCTATTGACCTCCTGAGATCCCTCACTGTTGGGCAATCAACCATTTTGAATGCCATTTTGAATGCCATCCAGGGTGTCGAGAGGCATTTACAGCAAACAAATGCATACCTAGAGGGCATTAATTCTGGCGTGGCAGCCCAACAGAGAGCATTTCAGGCTCTGGCCTCAGCACTGTTGGCAGTCATTGTCCCTGTGTCCAGCCTCCCCCTCCAACTTCCACTACCCAGACCCAATCGGCTGTACCTCAGCCTATCCCAAGCACACCATCAGACCAGCATGCACACTCATCAACACACAAGAGTGGACATGGCAAACATAAGCACCACACATCCCACAGGCACTCACACAAGCACCATCCCCATGCAGACCCACCAACATCCACTGCCTCCACTGTGTCCCCGTCCTCCACGTCCTCCTCCTCCCTCCTAGTCTCCTCTCCACTCACACCTGCATGCACTACATCCTCAGCCACTACCTCCATCACCAGCACCCCCATCACCACACACCGCTCACGTGCAATCACCACACCCACTACCATTCACACATCCCCTGTGTCCTCTCCCAGTGTGTCTGTGAGCCCTCCTCCCAAACTACACAAACACCGGCATACACCCACTCAACAGCCATCCACCTCACAACAGCCTCCAGCCCATGCACCCTCACCCAAATTCAGCAGACGTACACCTCCTACAACCACTACCTCTTCCTCCACTCCCAAACCCCCTCCATCTTCCTGTTCCAGTGTGTCTAAAAAACTTTTCATCGCTAACTTTGACCTCTTCCCTACACCTCCCCCATCCTTCCCCTAGGGCCAGGATGTCCAGATCCCTGCCCAGCACCTCAGCCACGAAATCCTCCAGCACTGTGGTCCCTGCAAGTCCTGTAACATCGCGGGCTGCACCCATCAGGGCTGCCAGTGCGCCACCTAATGAGGCCAAGGATTACCCTATTCCGCCACCTGCTAAGGTGAAGAAGGGGACAACATGCCGTAAGGACAAGCCGCACCAACCAAGCAACAAGGCCTCCTCCAAGACAAAAGAGGACAGTGCCAAGGTCCCAGCAGCGACATCCAAGGTGGGGAAGGGACACAAGGCTAAAGGGAAGTCAGCTTAGGGCACGAAGCCTCAGGGTGAGGGACTGGTGACACCCCTTCTGCAGGTCAGAACAGCAACATTTGTACTACGGTGGACACCGCCACCTGCACCGCCACCTGCACGCCCACCTGCACGTCTGTTGCCTCTGCTCCAGTCCCCAGCATCATCCCCAGTGGGCAGCCGTCCGAGGCTGCAGGAGACGTCCTGGTGTCTCCCTCCACAGGTGCTGACACATGCACCACCGCCAGCATGTCTGCCGCTGACACCGCCGCAACCACCGCCACCTGCCCCGTGACATACTCAGACTGTGCCACCACAGCCGACATGGACATCATCCCCAGTGGGCAGTCATCCAAGGCTGCAGGAGACGTCCGGGACCCTGCACAGCGTACATGAGGCACAACAACCAGCAGCTGGCAGGCTGAGTCGCCGCAGGGTGGAGTGTGTATCTACCTCCATGGAGTATCACGCTACCTGTTCCCCGGAAATCGCGTGGCTTTGACACCCGGGTGCGGGAATGGGAACAGCCACACACCATGTGAAGCACTCTGGGCACAAAGCCCCCTCCAGAACCAGTGGAGAACAGCATCCACTACCCCAGTCCTTGGCAGGATGAAGCATTCTGGGCACTAATCCCCCTCCAGAACTAGTGGAGAACAGCATCCACTACCCCAGTCCTTGGCAGGATGAAGCACTCTGGGCACAAAGCCCCCTCCAGAACCAGTGGAGAACAGCATCCTCTACCCCAGTCCTTGGCAGGATGAAGCACTCTGGGCACAAAGCCCCCTCCAGAACCAGTGGGGAACAGCATCCACTACCCCAGTTCTTGGCAGGATGAAGCATTCTGGGCACAAAGCTCCCTCCAGAACCAGTGGAGAACAGCATTCACTACCCCAGTCCTTGGCAGGATGAAGCACTCGGGGCACTAAGCCCCCTCCAGAAACAGATGAAGCACTCTGGGCACTAAGCCCCCTCCAGAAGCAGTGGAGAAAAGGATCCACTACCCCAGTCCTTGGCAGGATGAAGCACTCTGGGCACTAAGCCGCCTCCAGAACCAGTGGAGAAAAGGATCCTCTAGAGAGACTGTGGCTTTGCACTCCCCAAGGCCAAGTAGTGGGCAACCCACCCACTTGAGAGACTAGAGGGACTGTGGCTTTGCACTCTCCAGGACCAATCAGTGGGCAAACCACCCACTTGAGAGACTTGTGAGACTATGGCTTTGCACTCCCCAGGACCAATCAGTGGGCAAACCACCCACTTGAGAGACTTGTGAGACTGTAGCTTTGCACTCCCCAGGACCAAACAGTGGGCAAACAACCCACTTGAGAGACTTGTAAGACTGTGGCTTTGCACTCCCAGGACCAATCAGTGGGCAACCCACCCACTTGAAAGACTTGTGAGACTGTAGCTTTGCACTCCCCAGGACCAATCAGTGGGCATGGAGCCCCCTTGTGGAGCAGTGGCGTCATCCCTTCATCCGGCTGAGGTGCCCCCTCCCCCTTCCACTTCCCCCTGAGGTGCCTGGTTTCTTTCGACCTGATGCCCCAGAGGCAGGTATCATGCATTTTGGGACCACTGGTCCACGGACAATGAATGGAACACTATCCGGACTTGTGTAGTTGCTGTACATATTTGTATATACTGATCTGTTACATACCTGTTTCCATGTCTTCTATCATCTATTTTAGATGATTACACTTGTTACAATAATTTCCTTTTGTCCTTGAGTTCTTCCAGAGGGTTACGGGGTGTATATGTAATGTTGCTGCATGTATTTGTATGTATGGTGTTGTGGGTGAGGGTGGGGGTGTTGTGTGTGTGTGTCACTCTCTTCCCCCCCCTCCCTGTGTACTAGGTGCAGTACTCACTGTGGTCATCACCACCGTCTTTGCTGCTCCTGGTAGAAGAGGAGGTAAACCAACATTGGTAGCACCTGTAACTCGAGCTCCATGGCGTCCTGGTTCCTCGTTGGGTGTCGAGAGGTGAGTGGTTTCCGTTCCAAGTACTGTTTCCGCCGTGCTTTTGATGGCGTTGGTACCGCCCCAGAAAAGCTGGCGGATTGGTGCCTTGTAATACAGTGGGCGGTACATTGTCTTCCGCCTGTCTGTTGGCGGTTACCGCTGCGGTGTTTGTTTCTACCGCCATGGCGGTCGGAGTGTTAAAGTGGCTGTCTGTGTTGGCGGTTTCCACCATGGTCGTGATTCCCTTTTTTTTACTGCCGGCCTGTTGATGGTTTTACCGCCGCTTTAACGCTGACCGCCAGGGTTGTAATGAGGGCCTTTATGCTCAAAATCGGAAGCTTTGATCAAAAAGCTATCTGGGAATATCACATCTTTCCATCCTGATTTTGCAAACAACACAGAATAATCACTAATACGTTTGCCTCACACAGTCCTCACACAGCACCTCCCAATAGTGTTTTTAGCTCAAAACAAATCAAATTTAAAGATGCTACCAACGTTCACTCATTTGTGTCTATTCTCTCACCTGTATCTCAACAATATTAACAGACGGACTGCCGACCAATCAGCAATGTTTTAAATAAAAACGATCCCTCCTCACTGGTACAGGCTCCATCCTGACCTAGTGTGATCTTACATCAAACCAAATCAAGACTTTATAATTGCGTCTCATTATCGCAGACGCAAACTTCACATCCAAACATCATACTAACATTTATACGTCCATATTTCTAACTGCTACCAAAGAAAGTCACTCATTTAATATGTACAGAGCTTCTTGAAGGAATGAGATATCTGAAATGTAATGAGTGGACTAAGGGGAATTTACTGTTATGATAAAAACAACTAGCTACATATTGTAGAATTATATACTAACGTAAACAAAATGAAGCCCTCAAACCTCAGGACTCAGTAAAATGTTACTTTAGTAGAATCCATGGGGCATAGATTGTGGGAGCAGGTCCTTCATTCCAGCTCTCACTTGCTGCCCGAACAGCAGGTCTCCTGCTTGGTACGTTCATTCCTTTTTGCCCCGCTTGTTTTGCTTGTATTGTTGTATCACTGTTGGTATTTTGCATTTCCTTTGGACTGTTGTAGTGTGTTGCCGCTCACTCTTTTTTCCCAACTGTTTTTTGCTGCATTTCCCTACCGCTTCCTGCCAGCCCCACACACTGCCAACCAGTGCCTCTCCTTCCTCCCAGGACCTACTTAATAGAGGCCACAGTGCAACCACTCCACCAAACTACATGACCTCATCACTACCCTCACATCCGACATCCTCTTCCTCACCGAAACCTGGCTCAAACACATGTGCATCCCAGACATTGCCACAGCAACCCTTGATGCATATAAAATCACTCACGAAGACTGCACCAACAAGGCAGGAGGAAGAACTACGATAGCTCACAAAGAAACCATACTGTCCACCACCTCCACCAACAACACTACCACCACCATGGAGTACATCAACTTCAAGCTCCCCACAGATGACAAGACTACCATCAGAGGTACCTTAGCATACTGACCCCCAGGCCAGCGTGCCAGCTTCAGCAAAACCATAGCAGACTTCATCATGCCCCTAGCCTTAAAATGCAAGGAGTATATCTTCCTCAGTGACCTTAACTTCCACATTGACTACCCGAACAACAGCAACACCGCATACCTCCTCGACAGTATGAGCTGCCTTGGACTAACACAGATTGTCCACGACCCCACGCGCACCGCGGGACACATGCTGGAACCCATCTTCGCCTCCAGCAGCCGCGTCACCTAAAGCCATGTCACTGAACTCACATGGACTGACAACTCCATCATCCACTTCAACATCTACAGCCCCCGCATCTCACCCCAAGACATCCAGCACCCCCCTCTGGGTGTGGAGCAGAATTTCAGAGACCAGTTGGACTGACATGCTCAATGCCTCCAGCCCTGCCACCGCCACTGATCTTGAACAAGAAGTAAAGAATTTCAACACCCGGATCACCAACTGTGCTGACAGCCTCGTCCCCATCAAAACCCTCCAAAAAGGCCAACTGGTACACCCCTGAACTCAGCTAAAGGAGGCAGCAAACATCTGGAGAGGAAGTGGTGTGCTAGCTAAGACATCTCAGATAGGGCAGCTTTCAAGACTTCCCTCAACCTCTTCCACGGCCTGCTGAGAGCAACAAAGAAAGCAGCACCAGCCATGTGTATTGAAACCAGCAGCAACAACACCAAGGAACTCTTTAACATAGTTAAGACATTCTCCAACCTGGCGGGTAGCGAAAACAGCATCACACCCTCACTTGAGCTGTGTGACAACATTGCCGATTTCTTTCACAAGATTGCAAACATATACAGGAACTTAGAACCTCAAACTACACCTATGGACTTCATCGACAGTCACCACCACCACAACCAACACCAACCACAGACTAACCACCTGAAACCTTCTCTCCACTGAGGACACCACCTCCACCATGAAATCCATCCACATAGGAGCCCCACAGACCCCTGCCTCCACCACATCTTCAATCTTGGTAACCAAAGGATTTGCGAAGAACTCACCACTCTACTCAAAACCTCCATCACCACCGCAATCTTCCCCAGCGCTTGAAAACGCTCCTAAGTCAAACCACTATTCTAAAAACCCTCCACAGACCCCAGCATACTCTCCCTGCTCCCTTTCCCAGCTAACAAAGTGGAATAAAAAAAAATCAACAAGCAACACATGACCTACCTGGAACAGAACCAGCTATTTGTCGCCTCCAAATCCGGCTTCTGCAGCAATCACAGCAACAAGACTGCCCTGATCGCGGCCACCTACGACATTCATACCCTCCTTAACTGAGGGGAAACAGCAGCCCTGATCCTCCTCGTCTTTTCAGCAGTCTTCAATACTGTATCCCACCACACGCTAATCAAAAGATTCCTCCACATTGGCATCCAAGGTGACGGACTTAGATGTATCACCTCCTTCCTCACTGGAAGAACTCAGAAGATCCACCTAACTCCATTCACCTCCGAAACCAAAAGACACCACCTGCGGGGTCCCTCAAGGATCATCCCTCAGCCCCAGGCTTTTTATTGCATAAATGACCCCGCTAGTCAACACTGTTGGATCCCATGACCTCAACATAATCTCCTATGCAGAGGGCACCCAACCCATCCTGTCGCTCACTGACGACCCCACAACCACCAAAACTAGCTTCCACAGATACATGACAAGTGTCGCCGACTGGATGAAAGAGAACTGCCTGCAGCTTAACATAGACAAGACTGAAGTTCTAATCTTCAGCAAAAGCGGCAACACATGGAACAACTCCTGTGGTCTTCAGAACTAGGACCTGCACCCACTCCTTTTGAACGTGTCAGAAACCTCGGAATCATCATTGACAACAGGCTTACCATGATATCACAGATTAATACCATCTCCTCTATCTGCTTCTTCACTCTGCATGTTACATAAGATCTTTAAATGGCTACCCCTGCACACAAGATGCACTGTGACACAGGCCCTGATTACTAGCTGGCTAGACTACAGCAACGCCCTGTACGTAGGAATTACCTCACACCTCCTACAAGGACTTCAGACCATACAGAACACCACAGCCAGACTTGTCCTCTACCTTTCCCAACAATCCTACACCACATAACACCTCAGGTAACTCCACTGGCTCCCTGTGCAGAAGAGGTGGGTATTCAAGCTGCTGACCCCTGCACACAAAGCTCTACACAACTAAGGACCTGCCTTTATTAACCACCACCTGAATTTCCACCAACCATCAAGAAGACTCCACTCCACCTCCCTACTGTTTACCCACACTCAATGCATCCACCGAAGAAGTGGAGGATGTATCTTCTCCCACATAGCAGCAAAAACCTGAAACAGCCTCCCCACGCATCTCCAAGCCATCACCTCTCATCCTGAATTCTGTATAGCCCCCAAGACCTGGCTATTTAAATGAGCCGCTAAGACCTGCAAGCACCTGGATACCCTTGTGGGTAATTAGTTGCGCTTTATAAATCCTGTTTGATTGATTGATTGAATACCTATCCTTGGCCAACCACTATTGTACTCTATTCTCTGCACTATGATGTCCCCTTGTTGTCTAGTTAGAAGGGGTGACATTGGCAAATTAAAAAAATTTGGTACCTCCTCCTGTAACAGTTGGTGTAGCTTTCACTACTTCCACCCTGGCAAATATGAGATATGTTGATGGTAGAATTAACAGCACAACAGATCGCATAGCTGGGGAAAGATGTTTAGGTATTTCATGAGCGGATGAGAGGGTGACTTAGGAAAAGGTGAGAGGCAGAGAAAAACAACATTCATCAAGTCCATGAGCATGTTCCATCTGCTCTGAAAGGAAGATGACAATTTACTTACAAATTCAAACAGTCTTTATTCAAAAGGTTTTTGGGCCCCCAGTCTCACAACAAAGGTACTCATTACCTATGTTGTGTAGCCATTTTAGTAATAGCTCCATGCACATTATTTTAACACTCTAGGCCGCTGTGCACTTTAACCTAGATATATTTGATTCAGCTTCATCTTATTATTGTTACAATAACCATTTGTACGGTCTTGTTTTATTTCCATCTATCTAACTGTTTTTGCCTAGGCCAGCACTCTGTTCTCAAACAAGACATTCTTGATTACTCTGTGCTTTTTCCAAGGCTACAGTACGGTACATTGCCGGTGAACGTGGTAGAAGTTTAGTCTCCAACATTCGTAGAAAAGACACATCTTCACGTAGGGACACTTTATCAGCTGTGTTATTATAAAAACACTTCCTTGTCCCTTACACGTTAGAGAAGGAGATTCCAGCCAGGGAACCACGACTGTATGCTGATTGCCGAATGCTTCGCTACAGATGCTTACGCAGACCGCAGGCCTTTGCTCAGGTATGGGGGTTGATATCTTCCCCGGGGAACCTGAAGGGCAGACTTAGAGCTTAACATGCTGTGCTCTATCCTAGCCTAGGTAGGGATTAGTCCATTGACAATAGTGACAATATGATAGCGTTGTTTTTATGCTTCACTTTTCTCGTCACAATTTTAATACTGTCATGTTGTGTTGTCCTGGTTATTGCAGCTCACGCCCTGCTATCTAAGATGCAGTCATTTTATTAAACTCATTATTGAAACATATACTGCTTCTGTTTGTCATTTATATATGAGACTGAATTGTAAATGACAGAACTGGATGAGACCTGAGTGACCACGACTTCCCTGAGAAGCCAAGTATGTCATGCGCTCGGCTGCCCAGTCATCCCTATCCTTGGGTAGAGATAAGGCACTGCTAGTTAGCCGGAGCAAAACCCGGATTGGAGTGCCAGGTGTCACCAGCAGTGGGTTAGACTAAGGGGGTCATTCTGACCTTGGCGGTAAAAGCCGCTTACCGCCAGTCAGAAGGCCGCCACAATACCGCTGCGGCCGCGGTCAGCCGCCACGGACATTCTGACCCACAACTGCAAAACCTCCAAAAATCCGCCCTCCACTGCAGTCCGACACATCAGCGGCCAGCGGTAAACTGGAGAAGACCAAACCTCCACCGCCACGCCAACAGAAATACGCCCATCCCATTATGACCCGCAAATCCACGCGGCGGTCATTCAACCGTGGTATTCCATTGGCGGTACACACCGCCGCGGTCAAAATACACACACCTTTACAAACCCCTACCACATTGGACAATTTGAAAGGCACACACCTGAAACACATACACACACCACTCCCACACATCCAATACCATATAAAACACACACCCACATCACCCACAAACCCCTACCAACAAAAACCAGAGACGAAGGAGAGAGAGACACATCAGAGAATAGATAGCCAGACACACAGAGGCACACCACAACATCACACACACCACATAGAAGCACAAAGCACCACACACCAACACACACATCATCACATACACCACCCCACACCTCATACACACCACCCCATGGCACCACAAAGGCACCCACGCTTTTCGGACCAAGAACTCCGGGTCATGGTGGAGGAAATCATAAGAGTGCAACCCCAGCTCTTCGGCTCACAGGTTCAGCACACCACCATAGCAAGGAAGGCGGAGCTCTGGCAGCGGATCGTGGACAGTGTCAACGCGGTGGGACAGCATCCCAGAAATAGGGACGACATCCGCAAACGATGGAACGACCTACGGGGGAAGGTGCGATCAATGGTCTAGCGACACAACATCGCAGTGCAGAAGACTGGCGGGGGACCCCCACCCACTCCACCCGAATTCACAGCATGGGAGCAAGAGGTACTAAACATCCTGCATCCTGATGGCCTCGCTGGAGTACACGGAGGAATGGACTCTGGTAAGTACAAGGCCAACCACTTCACCCCCCCCCCAGCATGCTAACCCCCACCCTCACCCCCAACCCCCCAGCACACATCCTCCCTGAGAATGTCTCTCCAGCACAACCCACCCAACACCAACCCCTGCATGCCATCCCCAAACTATGGACACCCATCACCTAAGCATGACCACTGCACATACCCATCCCCCCCCCACAAAACACCCTCACAACACCTCCCCCAAGGGAATGCCAGCACTGGGGGACAAGGGCACCCATAAAACGCAAGCTAATGCACACACAGAAACAATAACCATACCCTCTTACCCCATGCAGGACCCGAACGACAACACACCGGTCAGGAGGGACCAGAAATGTCCATCCCACCCCCGGAACAGGCCCCTAGTGATGACAGCAGCTCTGTCGACCTGGACCCTGATGACCAGCCCGGACCATCGGGGACCTCTGGGCAGTCGGTTCCCCTCACCCAGACACAGGCCACTGCAGACCCAACCCCCTCTGGGAACAACAGCACAGCTCCCACCCAGCGGGCCCATGCCTCTGTCTCTAGGACAGGTCAAGCAGCGGTGTGTCTACCACTACAGGGCCCCCAGGGTAACCCACCAACCCAACAACAACAGGGACCTGGGGGCAGTGGGAGTGGGCACACCGTCCAGGGGACAGAGGCCCAGGGAAACAGGGCAACTCGGAGGGCTGCTGTGCGACGGGGGGGGAGGGGAGGCCCAGGGAACCCACTCTCCAAGAGGCCCTCACCACCATCATGGCAGCCTACCACCACTCACAAGAGACGATGGCGACGGTACTGGCCAGGTTCCAGGAGATCCAGGCACAGCAGGAGCAACGCTACATGGGGTTCAGCGACCAACTCACCAACATCTCAACCGCTATGGGGAGCATAGTCCAGGCCCTGAACCGTATAGAGGACACGTTTCGGGACCATGTGGCATCACACAGGGCCCCTGTCACTAGCCAGGAACAGGAACAGCCTACCACCTCCGCCGGCGCTAGTGGACAGGAGGCCCCACCACAACGACAGCCCACCAGAACCCCACCTCCTGCTGAACAACAACCACCCCGCAAAAGGAGCCTGAGATAAAAAAAAAACGACAGAGTAGGATGTCAAGACCCCCGCCAGCATCACATACCCCCTGAAGTCCTCCCACTGTTCAACATTGCCACCCTGTCAAACCTTGAACTGCCCCTGCTCCATCCTGCCACAGGCATATGGACAATGCACCTGTGAGACTGAGAACTGGACTCTGCCATGGACATTACTCCACCCCCACCCATCACTGTTTCACCATCATGTACCAATATCTATGCACTAATAATAAATCACACATTGCACTGAAATCAATCAGGACTCAGCCTGTCTTATTTACAAATGTATGACACATTACATATCAATTACGTATTTTTAACATTGTGAATTACACATACCGAGGTAACTTAGCATTAGTCCATGGGCCAACCAAGCCGAGGTCACGCAGTGGCTCATACAGCACAGAAAAGGGAAGGGAAAATCAAACATCATGTTTATAGTTCTGGGGGGAAATCGACAAAGTTGAGATGCAGGAGGCTTTCAGGAAATGTAAAATGGCATGGGTGATTATTACCTGTGTGCTACTGGAAATACTGTTCTATTACTCTGTCCCTGTTGTCTGTGTCGTCTTCTGAGTCTTCCTCCTCTTCACTCTCCGCAGGCTCCACAGCTGCTTCAACACCACCATCTGCACCATCCTCCTGCAGGAAAGGAACTTGACATCGCAATGCCAGATTGTGAAGCATACAGCAGGCCACGATGATATGGCACACCTTCTTTGGTGAGTACATCAGGGATCCCCCTGTCATATGCAGGCACCTAAACCTGGCCTTCAGGAGGCCAAAGGTCCTTTCGATGATCCTCCTAGTTCGCCCATGGGCCTCATTGTACCGTTCCTCTGCCCTGGTCCGGGGATTCCTCACTGGGGTCAGTAGCCAAGGCAGGTTGGGGTAACCAGAGTCACCTATTAGCCACACACGTTGTCTCTGTAGCTGCTCCATCACATAGGGGATGCTGCTATTTCGCATAACATACGCGTCATGCACTGACCCTGGGAACTTGGCATTTACATGGGAGATGTACTGGTCAGCCAAACAGACCACCTGGACATTCATCGAATGATAACTTTTTCTGTTTCTGTACACCTGCTCATCGTCTTTTGGGGGTACCAAAGCCACATGGGTCCCATCAATGGCACCAATGATGTTGTGGATATGTCCAAGGGCATACAAATCACCCTTCACTGTAGGCAAGTCACCCTCCTCTGGGAAAATGATGTAGCTCCGCATGAGTTTCATCAGGGCAGACAACACTCTGCTCAAAATCTTTGAAAACATAGGCTGAGACATTCCAGATGACATGGCCACTGTTGTCTGGAATGACCCACTTGCCAAAAAATGGAGGACTGACAAAACCTGCACCAGAGGGGGAATCCCTGTGGGTTGGCGGATGGGGGACATCAGGGCTAGCTCCAGCTGGGCACACAGTTCATGGATAGTGGCACGGTCAAGTCTGTATCGAAGTATTATATGGCGTTCTTCCATTGTCGACAGGTCCACCAGCAGTCGGTACACGCGAGGATTCGTCCTTCTCCTCGTAAGTCCCAGCGGACGGTGCCTAGGAAGGACAACATGGAGCACAGAGTCAGGCAAACCACAGGTACGTACAGACAGCTTGCACAGTTAAAGAATGGCAATGGGTTGAAAGGCGTGTATGTGTGGCAATGCAAGGCCTAGGCCTGTGTGTCGCAGTCAAAATGAAGCGATGTAGGCCCTTGAAATGGCGGCTGCCTGACCTGTGAAGTGGGACAATGGGATGTGAGGTCAATGCGCTGGCGGGGCACACCGTGGCGGTAGGCGGTCGAAGACCGCGGCCCAAAGCCGCATTGGTTAACATTGAACCCTATGGGTTTCAGGAGCCAATGACGATGTGCGCCGGCGGTCGCGGGGCGTGACCGCCATTTCCTAGCTGATTGATCACTCGAGACCTGATCATCCACAGGAGAGGACCTATACTGCAAGTGCTGCTGTGACCTCGGTCTGGAAGTGACTATGGCTGCTGCGACTGGGGAAAGGGCCCCTGCCTTCACGTCTGAAGAGTTGGAGAAGCTCGTGGATGGGGTCCTCCCCCAGTATGCGCTACTCTACGGTCCTCCGGACCAACAAGTGAGTACACCGGGTGCACATGGAATGGGCTATGCCTGTGTGGATTGGGGTGGATGTAAGTTGGTGGGGTGGGGGGCGAATGAGGAGTGCAACGCACGACAGATGAGATCATGTGCCATATGGCAAAGTTGGTGGGGGGGGGCCAATCACATCTAACATGCAGGTCATTGATGATTTCCTCCTTTCCACTCTGTACATGTCAAATAGGTCAGCGCCCATCAGAAGATCGAGATTTGGCGTGCCATCGCCAAGGAAGTCCGGAACTTGGGGGTCCACAACCGACGGGGCACCCACTGCCGCAAGAGGTGGGAGGACATCCGCCGCGGAACAAGGAAGACCGCAGAAACACTGCTGGGAATGGCCTCCCAACCTAGGAGGGGTGCCAGTCGCACCATGACCCCCCTGATGTCCCGGATCCTGGCGGTGGCCTACCCTGAATTGGATGGGCGCTTTAAGACATCACAGCAGACACAAGGGGGTGAGTATCAGCACATTCTCCTATCTTTCTGCGCAGTGGAGGCGTCTGGGTGGGGGAGGAGGGCTGTGGGTGACATTAGGCCAGGGCGCTTTCTGTAGTGTAGTCCTCTCCCTTAGGCATGGCCCTGTGCCCCCGGCCCCCACCTCTGTAGGGTGACAAGTACAGCCATTGATGGTCCAGCATCACCCATGTGCGCGATTGACGTCTCTTGGCCTGTTGTCCTAGTCAGTAGTACTGAGTAGTGTACCCCGAATGCGCGGCTTAGTGCATGAGGCTCCTGTGTCTGTCCTCTCCGCTAACGGTGTTGACATTGCATGCACTCAACCTGGTCTTCTTTTTTCTCCCCCCACCCTTTCTCTTCATCTTCTTGTGCATGTGTGCATTAGCATCATCAGGCGGAGGAGATTTGGCATCGGAGCACGAGGGAGCTGCAGGACACAATGCCCCGGTGGGCCCAGGTACAGACACCGAGGGCACCAGTGATCCGGAGGGCGAGGGGAGCACCACAACGGGGACCGGTGGTGACACCAGCGACTCAGACACGTCCTCGGATGGGAGCTCCCTAGCGGTGGCGGCAACATCTGGGCCCCCCGCCTCTACAGGTACAGCCGCCACCCAGCGCACCAGCACCGCCCTCCCAGCAGCCCCTCAGCCTACGCTCCGTGCCCGCTCGCCCAGGAAGGCGCGCGTCTCCTTCACCCCAGGCACCTCAGCCCCTGCCCCTGTTGCCCCTGCTGCCCTCAGTGCAGAGCTCATTGACCTGGTGAGGACGCTCATTGTTGGGCAGACGACCCTTTTGAATGCCATCCAGGGTGTGCAAAGGGAGGTGCAACAGAGCAATGCGTACCTGGAGGGCATTCATTCGGGTCAGGCTGCCCATCAACGAGCGTTCACTGCTCTGGCCTCAGCACTGACGGCAGCCATTGTCCCTGTTTCCAGCCTCCCTCTTCTTACTGCCTCCAGCCTGTCTCTGTCTCCTGTTCCTCAGCCTATCCCATCCACACCATCAGACCAGCCTGCACACACCTCAACACCCAAGAGCAGCTCATCCAGACACAAGCACCACAGATCCCACAAACACTCACCCAAGCAACACACAGATGCAGACATTCCAGCAGTCACAACCACCTCTGTGTCCCCCTCCTCCTCGTCTCCCTCCTCCCTCCCTGTGACATCTACACTCACACCTGCATGCACCCCAACATCAGCCAGTGCTTCCATCACCACCTCACCCTCCAGTACAGTCCACACTCGTGCAGTCACCACCCCCACTGCCATTTACACGTCCCCTGTGTCCTCTCCCACTGTGTCTGTCACCCCCTCTTCCAAGACACACAAACGCAGGCAGACACCCACCCAACAGCCATCCACCTCACGTCAGCCTACAGCACCAGCACCTTCACCCAATGACAGCACACCTGACTCTCCTACAACCACATCCTCTTCCTCCACTCCCATCACCACTTCTCCTACCCTTTACCTTGGACCTAAAAAGCTTTTCCTGGCTAATCTTAACCTCTTTCCCTCCGATGAGCTCCCCCCTCCATCTGCAAAGAGTCCCAAGAGCACCGCAGCCACCACCAGCCCAGCTTCGAGTGTCACTGTTGTGCATGGGTTCTGGAGTCCACCCTTTGCCAGCAGTGACACATCGATCAGCAGCAAGGACACGTCCAGCCCCCCCCCCCCCGGCAAGAGGACCCGCAAAAACAAGGGCCGCCGTGCGAGGACTGACAGGGCTGCCCCCAAGGAGCAATGTGCGGCCACTTCACCAGCCACACCATCTAGGGGAGGCAAGGGCCCGAGAGCCCCATCAAAGGAGCGGAAGGGCAGCAGGAGCGTGGAGAAGGTGGACCCCACATGTCACATCCCAGCTGGGAAGGAGGACACTAAAGAGGCCAGGAGTCCGTCCCCGAAGGGTCCAGAAACGTCACGGTCCGAGGGCGACTGAGCAGGGAGTCCAGGCCAGGTCTGGCTCCCTTGACCTGCTGGATGAGCACCGCTGAACAGGGCCCGCGGTGCAGAAGAGCACCGCTGAACAGGGCCCGCGGTGCAGAAGAGCACCGCTGAACAGGGCCCGCGGTGCAGAAGAGCACCGCTGAACAGGGCCCCGCCGTGAAGATAGGCACCGCTGAACAGGGCCCGCCGTGCAGAAGAGCACCGCTGAACAGGGCCCGCCGTGCAGAAGAGCACCGCTGAACAGGGCCCCGCAGTGAAGATAGGCACCGCTGAAGAGGGCCCGCCGTGCAGAAGAGCACCGCTGAACAGGGCCCCGCCGTGAAGATAGGCACCGCTGAACAGGGCCCGCCGTGCAGAAGAGCACTGCTGAACAGGGCCTGCGGTGCAGAAGAGCACCGCTGAACAGGGCCCCGCCGTGAAGATAGGCACCGCTGAAGAGGGCCCACCGTGCAGAAGAGCACCGCTGAAGAGGGCCCCGCCGTGAAGATAGGCACCGCTGAAGAGGGCCCCGCCGTGAAGATAGGCACCGCTGAAGAGGGCCCCGCCGTGCAGAAGAGCACCGCTGAAGAGGGCCCCGCCGTGAAGATAGGCACCGCTGAAGAGGGCCCGCTGTGCAGAAGAGCACCGCTGAACAGGGCCCGCCGTGCAGAAGAGCACCGCTGAACAGGGCCCCGCCGTGAAGATAGGCACCGCTGAAGAGGGCCCGCCGTGCAGAAGAGCACCGCTGAAGAGGGCCCCGCCGTGAAGATAGGCACCGCTGAAGAGGGCCCCGCCGTGAAGATCGGCACCGCTGAAGAGGGCCCCGCCGTGCAGAAGAGCACCGCTGAAGAGGGCCCCACCGTGAAGATAGGCACCGCTGAAGAGGGCCCCGCCATCTCAAGGACCGCTCCGCTGGGCCCTTCTTCTCAAGCACCGCTCCGCTGGGCCCTTCATCTCAAGCACCGCTCCGCTGGGCCCTTCTTCTCAAGCACCGCTCCGCTGGGCCCTTCTTCTCAAGCACCGCTCCGCTGGGCACCGCCATCTCAAGCACCGCTCCGCTGGGCACCGCCGTCTCAAGCACCGCTCCGCTGGGCCCTTCATCTCAAGCACCGCTCCGCTGGGCACCGCCGTCTCAAGCACCGCTCCGCTGGGCCCTTCATCTCAAGCACCGCTCCGCTGGGCACCGCCGTCTCAAGCACCGCTCCGCTGGGCCCTTCATCTCAAGCACCGCTCCGCTGGGCACCGCCGTCTCAAGCACCGCTCCGCTGGGCACCGCCGTCTCAAGCACCGCTCCTCTGGGCCCTTCATCTCAAGCACCGCTCCGCTGGGCACCGCCATCTCAAGCACCGCTCCGCTGGGCCCTTCATCTCAAGCACCGCTCCGCTGGGCACCGCCGTCTCAAGCACCGCTCCGCTGGGCCCTTCCTGTCAAGCACCGCTCCGCTGGGCACCACCGTCTCAAGCACCGCTCCGCTGGGCACCGCCGTCTCAAGCACCGCTCCGCTGGGCCCTTCATCTCAAGAACCGCTCCGCTGGGCACCGCCGTCTCAAGCACCGCTCCGCTGGGCCCTTCATCTCAAGCACCGCTCCGCTGGGCACCGCCGTCTCAAGCACCGCTCCGCTGGGCCCTTCATCTCAAGCACCGCTCCGCTGGGCACCGCCGTCTCAAGCACCGCTCCGCTGGGCCCTTCCTATCAAGCACCGCTCCGCTGGGCACCGCCGTCTCAAGCACCGCTCCGCTGGGCACCGCCGTCTCAAGCACCGCTCCGCTGGGCCCTTCATCTCAAGCACCGCTCCGCTGGGCACCGCCGTCTCAAGCACCGCTCCGCTGGGCCCTTCATCTCAAGCACCGTTCCGCTGGGCACCGCCGTCTCAAGCACCGCTCTGCTGGGCCCTTCCTGTCAAGCACCGCTCCGCTGGGCACCGCCGTCTCAAGCACCGCTCCGCTGGGCCCTTCATCTCAAGCACCCCTCCGCTGGGCACTGCCGTCTCAAGCACCGCTCCGCTGGGCACCGCCGTCTCAAGCACCGCTCCGCTGGGCCCTTCTTCTCAAGCACCGCTCCGCTGGGCACCGCCGTCTCAAGCACTGTTTATGGTTCACTGTGCCCACCATGCCTCCTCCTTGACCAGTGGAGACTGTCATCCACCTGATGGACTGTGGCTTTGCACTCCCCAGGATGGTACAGTGGGCAGCCCACCCACTGTAGAGACATTGAGAGACTGTGGCTTTGCACTCCCCAGGATGGTACAGTGGGCAGCCCACCCACTGTAGAGACATTGAGAGACTGTGGCTTTGCACTCCCCAGGATGGTACAGTGGGCATGGTGGCTCCTCGTGGATCTGGCGTCGTGGACTCATGTGGCTGTGGTGCCCCCCCCCTTCCCTTCCCCCTGAGGTGCCTGTAGTTTTTACATCTGATGCCCCTGCAGTGTTCTCTCCAAAGGACTCAGGTCTCCTGTGTGGGCTTTGCCCTTGTTTCTCAAAACTTTGGCCCACGGACATGATGAATTCGTAGGATGTGCAGGACTTGTTACTTCAGTTATACACTGATGTGTATATCATTTTTTTTCTTGTAAATATCTTTCATGGTTGTACGATAATTTTCAGGAGCTTTTTGGTACATAAATATTTATTCCAAATTTGATTATGTCATAGCATTTTTCAGGGGTGTTTGGGTGGTGTCACTGTGACTTGTTGCTCTGCATTGGTGTGTACATAGTTGGGGAGGGGGGGTCGCATATGTGTGTGGCCGTAACCTTTCGTCCTCCCCCTTCCGTGTGTCGTAGGTGCAGTACTCACCGTTGTCGTCTGCGCCGGACTTCGTACTTGTGGTAGATGAGAAGGTAGACGAGAGCAGGTAGGATGTTTAATTCGGGTTCCATGCTGTCCTCCTTCCTCCTGGAGTGCGTAGTGGTGTGCGTTTTCCTGTTCGTATTCTGTTTCCGCAGTGTTTTTATCGGCGGTGCTCCCGCCCCGGAAAAGGTGGCGGATTGGTGAGTTGTGATAGTGTGGGCGGTACATTGTCTGCCGCCTGGCTGTTGGCGGTGACCGCCGCGCTGTTTGTTTGTCCCGCCGTGGCGGTCGGAGTGTTAAAGTGGCTGTCTGTGTTGGCGGTTCCCGCCAGGGTCAGAATTCCATTTTTTTGACCGCCAGCCTGTTGGCGGGTTGGCCGCCGCTTTAACACCGACCGCCAGGGTTAGAATCACCCCCTAAGTCTCCCACACCGTGGGCGATTCTGCCGCTCAAAATCCAGTAGTCTCATTAGAATAATGAGAGCCTGCGCGACATGGAGCCGCCAACGTTTGGTCAGGCTCTAATTTTTGGGTCCTCCGGAGTGTCTCTGTTACAATATATTTAATGACTCCTCAATACCGTATACGGAGACGTCCGTGGTACTGAGGATTTCCACCCCCAGCTACGTAGGCTAGCCTATCTGAATCTGGAGGTTGTTCAAGCTTGAACTTTAAAAGGGAAACCCTATTTGGTATGCCTTCTCTGAACTTACAGTTGGTCTATAATGGCGAATCCACAGCAGGTACAGATAGCAGTTAACATGAGACAACCTCTAACTACATATCTATTAGCAAACGGCTTAACGCCCCAGGGGGTCCAGTAACATTTGTGGTGGATGCCCATGCAGCTTATAGAACAGAACTTTTTCATTCTTGGGTCACGTTTCAAGGAGTTGATGGGAACACAAATACATTTCATCATTATACACTTGCAAATGCGCCTGGACAATACAGAGCATATCTTTTCAAGAACATAACAATTGGCTTGATGGCACCCTACCCCACACAATTTTACCAGTAAGGTTAGGTCATCTAAGTAATGATGGTCCTACATGGCCTTTATTGGCCATCTATACACCACATCCTGCAGTTGCAAATTTAGCGGTAGCTGAGGTTCGTCGCTTATACATAGAATTAACAGCGATATATAGACGATTGGTACAATTTGTATTATAAACATTAAATACAAACCCAGCACGTGCTGTTCCAGCGCATCCACATGCAGTAACACCAGGTATAAACCCTGTGACTGTACATTCGATCATGGGTAAAGTACCTGCCAAACGGGAGGAAACTCAGTTTTGATTAGCACAAAAAATTAATGCGCTGGAGGCAGTATTTCCCATACGGGACCTCAGGATAAACATAGAATATTAACGATTTGCTTGCCTTTTGAGATGGTCCCAACAGTGGATGACTGTAATACTTGGGGCACGGTATTTGCCGCGGTCTATACAAATGCGCACGGTACACAGACATGTGCCAATTTACCGGAGGTGTTGAAACAAATTCAAGATGAGTATGGGGCAGCCCTGGGCCCTGGATTTGGGGATGCAATTGATTGACAATTTTGCCACAGTTTCCTCAATCATTTTAAGTAACCTTAAAGGGGAAGCAGTCGCACTTGCAGTACTCATGCAGCTCCGTGGCGTTCCGCAACAGGATCAGGATTGCGAGCTGCCTAAAATATTCGCAGAGACTTATTCTACCATAGGTCGAGACAGTTTAGGGGCCAGACCATCTAAACCACAAGTTCAAGGCAAATCAACTGAAGATTTTCCCAAGCAGGCTCCTGAGGGTAATAAGAAACGCTGGGATAAAAAACAACAAACTCCTAAAAAGGAGAGGGGAGAATCTCCACGTCTGGAGACCTCACAGAACAGATATAGGGGGTCATTCTGACCCTGGCGGTCATTGACCGCCAGGGTCAACGACCGCGGGAGCACCGCCAACAGGCTGGCGGTGCTCCCAAGGGCATTCTGACCGCGGTGGTATGGCCGCGGTCAGAAACGGAAAACCGGCGGTCTCCCGCCGGTTTTCCGCTGCCCTGAGGAATCCTCCATGGCGGCGCAGCTTGCTGCGCCGCCATGGGGATTCCGACCCCCTCACCGCCATCCTGTTCCTGGCAGTTGTGACCGCCAGGAACAGGATGGCGGTGAGGGGTGTCGTGGGGCCCCTGGGGGCCCCTGCAGTGCCCATGCCAATGGCATGGGCACTGCAGGGGCCCCCGTAAGAGGGCCCCTAAAAGATTTTCAGTGTCTGCCATGCTACTGCACCCGTCGCACCCTTCCCACTCCGCTGACTCCATTCGGAGCCGGCTTCCTCGTGGGAAGGGGTTTCCCGCTGGGCTGGCGGGCGGCCTTCTGGCGGTCGCCCGCCAGCCCAGCGGGAAATACAGAATAACCGCGGCGGTCTTCTGACCGCGTAGCGGTATTCTGTTGGGGGAACTTTGGCGGGCGGCGGAGTTAGAATCACCCCCATAATCTCCAAAATAGAGATAATATAAAAACGCCTGATAGATATCAATATACTGATACACGCCAATCTCGTTCCTTTCAGAGCTTATCGGAAAAAGGAAATGAGAGAGGTGGGCGATCAGAGCCAAGGACAGAGTATGTGAAACCGAGACAGGAATCACAACGCTCTTCAGAGGTTTCTGTTAAAAAGGAAGAGAAACCTGCCCAACAAAAACCACAATTTAAAAAGAAAAAAGTGGCAGCAGTCACAGTTTGACATGCCACTCAGGAAGAGGGTCCCAATTGTTCCCAAGAATCCACTAGAGCATCTGGAGGTGAAAGCAATTGATGACTTTATTCAAGTAGAAACTGCGGACATGCGTGTCTCCATCCTGATAGGGTGTATAAAGTAACACTACAGTTAGAAGGAGACATTGAGCGCATAATAGACACAATCTTTTGGGATCGCGTAGTAAACATATATGATGTTTTGTTGGCCGAACAAGATTGGCCACCTGATTTTGTCCGTACCTGCCCATATGGGGAAGATGTGATTAAGCCTTCCTTCTCGCCCCTTGTTCCAGAGGAACTCACTGAATCATATGCCAATGATTGGGCTTTGGCACAGGCTCCTGCATTATACAGAAATCACGTAGGATGGGATAGAGAATCCCCCTACCATATAATTCCAATCAAAAATGAATCTCAACGGCAGTATCCAATAACACATGAAGCAAAAGCAACTGTGAGAGAAATACTCACACAATTAGAGTACCAGGGTGTAATTGAACCCTGAGTCTCCCCGATGAATAATCCATTATTCCCAGTAGCTAAACCAGACCATTCATATAGAATAGTCTTAGACTATAGACACTTAAACAGTCAGACACGCACTTATGCTATACAGAACTCACATAGCACCGCACTAATGAACAATATAGTGCGTGAAAAATACAAAACAACACTAGACATTTCCAATGTTTTTTTCTGCCAGAATATAGCGCCTGAGAGTAGAGACTTAACAAATTTCAGCGCACTAGGCTCCCAGAAAAAATTCTGTTGTTTTCCTCAGGGGTATAAGAACAGTCCAGGACTGTTCGCAGCTCATGTGACTGCAATTTTGCATGACATTGACCCTAAAGCATTATCCTATGTAAATGATATCTATCTTACGGATGATGAACTACTACAACATCTAAGACGGGTAGCCCGCATTGTGGTAGGATTTGCTGAATTTGGCTACAAATTCAATTTCAAAAAAACTAAAATTGCGTTCCTTAGCGTCCTGTTTTTGGGATATGAGCTATCAAGTGAAGGAAAGAGCCTAGCGCCACAATTCTGAGAAAAATGTGCACAGTTGCAACCACCAAATACGATAAAAAAACTCCAATCTCTATTGGGTTTCCTAAATTGTGGCAGAACTTACATTCCAGATTATGCTACACGCATAAAACCTTTATATGATCTGATATGTCCTGGTTTTTCAAGTAAATTGTGGACAATTGAACACACACACATTCTTCGAGATTTGCAAACAGACATGCTTGCAGCACAACACTTACATATGAGGGACAACAAAACACATTTGGTCATCAGAGTAATAGCTGGTGCCATCGGTTTCACCTATGTGACATTTAATGAAGGTGAGACAGTCACGATTGCATACAAATCACACTTATATTCAGCGGCAGAACAACGCTTTGCTCCTACTGAGAAAATTCTCACTGCTGTACAGATGGTGGTCATAAAAGAAAGACCTCTTGCCCAAGGAAAACGCATTATTGCCATTTCTCCGATCCCAGCCCTAGAGGCTGTTACAAAAGCCAGCGTTCCGAATGTAAAAGCATTACATTCACGTTGGATACAATGGGCTACGTCTTTGACAGCCACTGATATAGACTACATTTTCGACCCAAAATTACAAACTCAAGAATGTTTACAGTATGAAATAGAGTACCCAGTTCCAGCAAATACATTGCCTATTGAACAATATCAAATATCATAGAGTCATGTACACTGATGGCTCAGCACAACCCGCGATTGGCACAAAACACCAATATTCTGCTGCTTGCGCAGTCGTAAGTGGCTATATGGAGGGCGATACATTTTGACCTCTACATACGTTTACGCAAACCCTAGGGGATTGCACAGCACAGTTAGCAGAGCTAAAGGCTCTGCTGATGGCACTAAAACACACAGATCCTGCACAGCCTACGCTGATTGTTTGTGATTCATATTATTGTGTCCAGTCCTTTAATGTATACCTGTATTATTAGCGCCAGAATGGGTTCAGAGATTCCAAAGGCAACACCATCAAACACAGACTACTGTGGGGGAAAGTAGCAGATCTGAAAGAGATGCTACCAGATGTCCATGTTGTACATACACTTGGACACCAGCGCGTTGGGATACACGTTGCTGGAAATACATTGGCTGATGAAGCAGCAAAGTCAGCTGTGGCTGTGGCTGCTGTAGCTGCAGTGACTCGCTTGAGTTCAAAACCGGACGCAGACATATGGGCTGCCGTGACAGCTACGGCTGATGGTACGCCCTATTCTAAAGGATTTCCTAACAAGTATCACTACCGAATGGGAGGTACGCTGAACGCTGAGGTTAAGATACCAGGCGTAGGGGTACGAGACATTCCCAATAGAGATATCAGATCACAATTGATTAAAGCAGCGCATGAGGGGGTGGCATCTGCCCATGCTGGTATGGCGGCTACAATTTCGATCTTGCAGGCCCGTTATTGGTGGCCAGGTCTCTATAAAGAGACCAAGCAGTATCTCCTTTGTTGTGTCATCTGTCAACAAATTAAAGTTTCCACTGCAAAACGCCCGCCTCAGACACCCCTCCTGATTTCAAACAAACCATTACAATGTGTGTACTTGGACCACTGTGGTCCCCTAACACCGGACAGTGTTTACAAGTATATTTTAATCGCTGTTGATTCATGCTCCAGATGTTTATGGGTGTGGCCACAACGCTCAGCTGATGCTCGGACTGTTATTAAAGATTTGCGAGTCTTTATCTGTACATATGCGGTTGCGGCTTTCCATTCGGACGAGGGCCCTGCTTTCGCCTCAAGGGCATTCAAGGACACCATGGCTTCATTGGGGGTCCAACTCCAGTACTCGTCTCCATTTCATCCCGAGGGAAATAGTGTTGTGGAGCGATTAAACCATGATTTAAAGCAATCCTTAACAGTCAGAGTCTTAGGTACGGGTCGTAGTTGGCTTAACCACCTATATGGAGCCCAGAAAGCACTTAACAATCTGCCTAGAAGGTCCCTGGGGGGTCGTACTTCATATGAGTGCCTGTTTGGAACTCAAATGTATGTTCCGGATCTTGATGGTCCTGGCATGGAGGCAGCAGAAACACCTTTTGACATAAATGAACATGAACGTGCCACTGTCTTACAGGAATTACAACAGTTCTGTGATGATAATTCTTCCATCAGTGCTGCCTCCACAGGAATCAAGGATGTGCCTGTAAGATCTACCGGCTGGATTCCCAAAGTTGGGGACCTTGTACGTGAAAAAGTCGCTGTAAAAAAGGAATTTGGCCCTTCATATCGAGCACCAGTCCCAGTACTAGGGATACACGGTACCAGAACAGTTATTCTACCATGGTTGGCAGGTGCCAAAGAAAATCATTTTGTCTCCATCGACAATGTCAAATTACACCATGTGGCTGATCTTGCATGGCAGACGAAGAGGAACATCCAGTAGCTCCTGAATCCCTCTCACTACTGGCGAAGAAGTTCCTCTACAAGTCGTTTATACCAACACCGACACCTCTCCGAGCTTGGGGAGGGTGGAAGATGATCTAGCATTGGCTCCACTAACATCAAAAAATTTAGAAACGTTTGACCGAGTTGACTCAACTCCAACACAGCCGGATGGTGCAATTTACAGTGTGCCACCAAGGGAAACACCAACTTCACCACTGACCACGGCCCCACCATTTGCACGAACTGCTTCTGGATATTTTGCCGACTTCAATGACGACTTCTCAGACTCATTTGCCTCTTCAACACCTGACTTGTCAAGAGCATGTAAGCTAAAAAACGGGCTTAAAGAAACATATTTTGTTTTTCCGTGGAACTATATATGGCTCTCCTTGACTGTCCTAGCTTTCCTACTATAGATTGGTTTGGTCATTACTTTTTTCTTATTAATACATGGTTATTTTCTTCCTGAAAAATCAATAGTTGAATTGGTGGAGGAGGTCTTAAAACCACATTTTTCATCACAAAAGGTCCGAATAGACTTATCATTTGTGAACATTTCCGCAGTACCAATTCCTGATGGGATTGTTTGGGACAAAGTAATATTTGATATATATGGTCCCACAGAAGTAATTCAAATACCATATGTGTTCAAATTAGCAATGAATGATATTGTATTACCAGGCATTGTTTCTGATGATTGGGATGTGAAAACAGTTGATTCTATGATGACTGAATTGCAGTATTATACTGTCTTTGAAAACGAAGATGTTTATCAATCTAAAGAGAATTATGGGATATGTTTTGCTATAATTATTATGGGCACCATTTCATACACAGAGCGAGCAGCCCCAAAACTGTTTTTAACTATACACAATGGAAACATTGTCTGACTCCACCACAGGGGACACCTAGGCTTGAAAAAGTGTACAATAAAGAGGACCCAAACACTTCACTAAACAGATATAACAAAATAAATATGCTATTGTAATCAAATGGACAGTGCAGGTGTATTCTTCTGCTATTGTCTGTATTGAATCACAGAGCAGAAGCACGCTGGAGATCTCGTGCAGAAGAGATGGCCCGTGGAATGCAAAACATAAATGAAAATATTGGAGAGTCACTGTAAGCAAAGTCAGAGGGCAGCGCATAGGCTGACACAGTAGTGTGGCATCTAAGAGCAAATCTTGTCCCAATCCCAGACAACCAGTCCACATGAGTAGGCATCTTTTTTTTTAAACATGTTTATTGAGTTTCAGAAACATATACACAAGCAACAAGGAACAAAACATTGTATGCAGTCATACCCAGCCCCCACATCCCCCAGAGCCAACCCCCCAACCCAGACTGGTGATACGTAACTCCATGTTCTGTTGAATAGCAAAGTCTTGCACCAGAGCAGTTGGTCGAGGTGAGTCAGTTCCAAACATCCCAGACCCTGTCATCATGTTGCCACCACTGTATGCTACCCTCCTGAGGCCTGCCACAAGGTGCTGCTGCACCCCATCCCTATTCTCCCACAGACCAACCCCTGCACTTTTTCAAACTTCCTTGGGCAGCCTGATCTCGTACACTAGTTTCTTCCACACACAACAAACATCTCCCACTTCCCATCCTGCAATTGTGAGATCACCGCCCTCCCCCACCTCCACGCAATTTGCCTTTTCTCTAATAAAAACCTCAGGTTCCTCAATATCTTCTGATGGGAGGTAAAGTTGAAGGCTCCCCACACCCTCAAAATCAACTTAACCTGGCTCGCAATGGGCACCAATAGCTGTTTCCAGTCAAGTTTTCACCACCTCCTAAAATGTGCAGATCTTGGGGCATTCCCATAGTGTGTGCAGGAATGACCCAGACTGGCCACAGGCTCGCAGGTATGCATCATCTGCTAATCTGCTGATCCTATGCAAGAGTGCCCTAGAGTATTATATCCTGTGGAAAATTTTGAACTGAATCAAATGTAATCTCACCTGCATGGCCACCTTGTTTGGAAACTGTAGTGCCTCCCACCAATAGTCATCTTCCAGTTCCCCAACATCTTCTTCCCATTCTTCTCTTAAATGCGTTAACATCCCCAGTGTGTTATTAATGATCCACCTATATGTAAGGGAGATTGCTTTGACCATCACATGGCCACCCAAAAGTCGTGCACACTGTTTTGGTTGCCACCGGGGCACTCGGGCTAATCCTGCCACCATGAAGTACATGGAGATAGCCTTGTCACCTATGGCATCACAGTCATGTCGATAGGCTGGATCGGCCAATGTGGCATATGTCCACTCATTCACAATACTGACCTGAGCATCCGGCATGGCTATACCACCATCATAAGAGGACCGCTGAAGGGTGCAGAGTGCCACACGTGGTAGCCCATTCAACCACAGCAGGGTCCTCACACAACCATTAATTTTACAAAAGAACAACCCCGGCATCAGGTGGGGACTGTTCTGCAGGATGTACATAAGTCTGGGAAGCGGAATCATCTTGAAAAGCGCAGCTCTGCAGATCAGGGAAATCAGGAGAGTCCTCCAGTGGTCCCCATTGGGTCTATGAGGGATTTCTCCCAATTAATACCTGTAAGGAAATGCCTCCTTGGCATGGTTGCCCCCTAACTTTTTGCCTTTGCTGATGCTATGTTTACAATTGAAAGTGTGCTGAGGCCTGCTAACCAGGCCCCAGCACCAGTGTTCTTTCCCTAACCTGTACTTTTGTATCCACAATTGGCAGACCCTGGCATCCAGATAAGTCCCTTGTAACTGGTACTTCTAGTACCAAGGGCCCTGATGCCAAGGAAGGTCTCTAAGGGCTGCAGCATGTCTTATGCCACCCTGGAGACCTCTCACTCAGCACAGACACACTGCTTGCCAGCTTGTGTGTGCTAGTGAGAACAAAACGAGTAAGTCGACATGGCACTCCCCTCAGGGTGCCATGCCAGCCTCTCACTGCCTATGCAAGTATAGGTCAGTCACCCCTCTAGCAGGCCTTACAGCCCTAAGGCAGGGTGCACTATACCATAGGTGAGGGTACCAGTGCATGAGCATGGTACCCCTACAGTGTCTAAACAAAACCTTAGACATTGTAAGTGCAGGGTAGCCATAAGAGTATATGGTCTGGGAGTTTGTCAAACACGAACTCCACAGCACCATAATGGCTACACTGAAAACTGGGAAGTTTGGTATCAAACTTCTCAGCACAATAAATGCACACTGATGCCAGTGTACATTTTATTGCAAAATACACCCCAGAGGGCACCTTAGAGGTGCCCCCTGAAACTTAACCGACTGTCTGTGTAGGCTGACTAGTTCCAGCAGCCTGCCACACTAGAGACATGTTGCTGGCCCCATGGGGAGAGTGCCTTTGTCACTCTGAGGCCAGTAACAAAGCCTGCACTGGGTGGAGATGCTAACACCTCCCCCAGGCAGGAGCTGTAACACCTGGCGGTGAGCCTCAAAGGCTCACCCCTTTGTCACAGCACCGCAGGACACTCCAGCTAGTGGAGTTGCCCGCCCCCTCCGGCCCCGGCCCCCACTTTTGGCGGCAAGGCCGGAGAAAATAATGAGAATAACAAGGAGGAGTCACTGGCCAGTCAGGACAGCCCCTAAGGTGTCCTGAGCTGAGGTGACTCTAACTTTTAGAAATCCTCCATCTTGCAGATGGAGGATTCCCCCAATAGGGTTAGGATTGTGACCCCCTCCCCTTGGGAGGAGGCACAAAGAGGGTGTACCCACCCTCAGGGCTAGTAGCCATTGGCTACTAACCCCCCAGACCTAAACACGCCCTTAAATTTAGTATTTAAGGGCTACCCTGAACCCTAGAAAATCAGATTCCTGCAACAACAAGAAGAAGGACTGCCTAGCTGAAAACCCCTGCAGAGGAAGACCAGAAGACAACAACTGCCTTGGCTCCAGAAACTCACCGGCCTGTCTCCTGCCTTCCAAAGAACTCTGCTCCAGCGACGCCTTCCAAAGGGACCAGCGACCTCTGAATCCTCTGAGGACTGCCCTGCTTCGACGACGACAAGAAACTCCCGAGGACAGCGGACCTGCTCCAAAAAGACTGCAACTTTTTCCAAAGGAGCAGCTTTAAAGACCCCTGCAATCTCCCCGCAAGAAGCGTGAGACTTGCAACACTGCACCCGGCGACCCCGACTCGGCTGGTGGAGAACCAACACCTCAGGGAGGACCCCCGGACTACTCTACGACTGTGAGTACCAAAACCTGTCCCCCCTGAGCCCCCACAGCGCCGCCTGCAGAGGGAATCCCGAGGCTTCCCCTGACCGCGACTCTCTGAAACCTAAGTCCCGACGCCTGGAAAAGACCCTGCACCCGCAGCCCCCAGGACCTGAAGGACCGGACTTTCACTGCAGAAGTGACCCCCAGGAGTCCCTCTCCCTTGCCCAAGTGGAGGTTTCCCCGAGGAAGCCCCCCCTTGCCTGCCTGCAGCGCTGAAGAGATCCCTTGATCTCTCATTGACTTCCATTGCGAACCCGACGCTTGTTCTAACACTGCACCCGGCCGCCCCCGCGCCGCTGAGGGTGAAATTTCTGTGTGGGCTTGTGTCCCCCCCGGTGCCCTACAAAACCCCCCTGGTCTGCCCTCCGAAGACGCGGGTACTTACCTGCAAGCAGACCGGAACCGGGGCACCCCCTTCTCTCCATTGAAGCCTATGCGTTTTGGGCA
Source organism: Pleurodeles waltl (assembly GCF_031143425.1). NCBI lineage: Eukaryota > Metazoa > Chordata > Amphibia > Caudata > Salamandridae > Pleurodeles > Pleurodeles waltl. The sequence continues at coordinate 289,908,671 of NC_090438.1, forward strand.
CCACTTTGAACTCTGCACCTGACCGGCCCTGAGCTGCTGGTGTGGTAACTTTGGGGTTGCTCTGAACCCCCAACGGTGGGCTACCTTGGACCAAGAACTGAACCCTGTAAGTGTCGTACTTACCTGGTAAAACTAACAAAAACTTACCTCCCCAGGAACTGTGAAAATTGCACTGTGTCCACTTTTTAAATAGCTATTTGTGAATAACTTGAAAAGTATACATGCAATTGAAATGATTCAAAGTTCCTAATGTACTTACCTGCAATACCTTTCAAACAAGATATTACATGTTAAATTTGAACCTGTGGTTCTTAAAATAAACTAAGAAAAGATATTTTTCTATAACAAAACCTATTGGCTGGATTTGTCTCTGAGTGTGTGTACCTCATTTATTGTCTATGTGTATGTACAACAAATGCTTAACACTACTCCTTGGATAAGCCTACTGCTCGACCACACTACCACAAAATAGAGCATTAGTATTATCTATTTTTACCACTATTTTACCTCTAAGGGGAACCCTTGGACTCTGTGCATGCTATTCCTTACTTTGAAATAGCACATACAGAGCCAACTTCCTACATAATACCCAATCCTGAATATCTCCCATAGATCGTACAGATCTCTTCCACCAGGGCCAGGGAAATCTCTGGCTCTGCCAAGTATATGAGGACGTTATTGGCATTTAGAGATATCCTCTTCTCCCACATGTCCCCCCACCACCAACCCCATATTTGTGCATCCACCCTGATCCATTCCACTAGCACCTCTATTGCTAGAGCAAACAACATAGGTGACAGGGGGCAGCCCTGTCTAGTTCCCCACCGTATAGGGAACTCCTGGAAGAAAATTTCATTCACTTTAACCCAGGACCTCAGAGTCCTCTATAGCAGAAAATTTGAGTCCAAAGTCCATTTTTGCTATAATTTTAACTAGTAGGGCCACTACACAAAGTCAAATGCTTTGTTCATGTTTAACAACACCACAGCCAGCAGGAGCTCCATTCCCGTGGCCTCTGCAATATTGTCATACAGGCGGTTGAGATTGAGTCTAGTCGATCTATGGGGCATAAAGCCATCCTGGTCCAGATGGACCAAGCCTAGGATCACTCCCCGCAGATGATTCACCAGCACTTTGGTGAGTAACTCAGCATCAGAATTAAGCAACAGTACTGGTCGGTACATGTCCTACTGATTCACTGGTTACCAGTCTTCAGAGTTAGTACTATAGTCACTAGATTGATATTGCGTGGGAGATAACCCCGTTAGTATACCTGTGGAGCGGTGGAGTCAACATACCCACTAATTTCTTTAAAAAGTCTGCCAGCAATGCGTCTGGGCCCGGAGATTTCCCAGACTACAGCTGGGTTAGTGCTTGCTGCACCGCCTCAAGAGTCAAATATCCTTCAAGTTCTAGTGACCTATGATGCCCCAACCTTCTACATGGGCAATACAGCACAAATCTGCACAAGTCTTCAACGAACAGCTCTGCCCGATTCCCATAGCAGTTCAGCAAGTAGGCCGTCATTGTGTCTACAATAATGTCAAAGCCCACTACTAAACCCCAATCAAGGCCCAAAATCTCTCTTTTGAGGTGCCCACCTTGGTCCCTCTTGCTGAGGCAAGCAAACATCTTACCCGCCTTGTCTCCTACTTCGCTTATGCTATGTAGTCTATTTTAACCACATCCGTTGCCAGGGAGCAGTACTCCTCCATATTCATAAGAAGACATGCCTACGTAGCTTCCAAGGGGCACTCTCTTCTTCCATGTTCAGCAGGTCCTTTTCCACTTCAGCGAAATGTTCCCCTACCCTACGCTTGTCTCCCACTTCTCCTGAAATAATCACTGCCCCCCACCACCCTGGATTGTGGCCTTGTATGCTTGCCACACAGTGTCTGCCTCGCTTACAGAATCTGTCGTAGTTGGACTCTTGTTCTAGGCAAGACTTCTGGTTTAAGGATGACAGTACTTATGTTTGTAGGTGACTATGCCAATCCTACAACAAATCGCAACTGTCGTCCCAACCCTCCCAGCTCACAAGCAGCACCTCACCAAAAACCCAAGAAGTAAAAGGTGATTTGTGGCAGCCTTTACGCATGGACTCAACAGTGTGACATCTCAGGGAGTGTCGTGGTTAAACGGAGATTACCCCTTTTTCACATAAACAACATGTCTCAATCAAACACAGGCAATGAAGAAGATGCAGTAAAGTTTCAATAGGTTTTGTTTAGCAAAACTGCATTCTGCAATAAGTTGCATGGGCTGCAATGATTAGGATAATGAACAGTGCAAGAAACAGAATGGTAAAGTCAAGAGTCATTAATACAAAGATCCCCACCATCTGAAGAGGGAAAGTACCTAAAGTGAACACCTATAGTTTGTTTATCTCTGTCGCGTGATATTGACGCCTTAGGGCAGTGACACTGTTAACACAAACTAAAACATGGGCCTAACTAAAAACAAGGCAGCCATCTTAAAAACTATAATTAAATAAATGCACTAAAACAGAGCAAGCTAAGTAGGGTAAAAGTCACTAGGTGACAAGGGATGAGTCTGCAAGCCAAAGGCTGAGCTAACTCCTGTAACCCATTAAAAGAAACTAGGATTCACTTCAACTCTGCATTTTCTATAAAATAGTGGGCTGTGGCCGTCTGCAGATGTGCCACCTATTTTTCATTAGAAAGTTTCCACATTGCCATTCTCCACTTACCATGACCCGACTATGAAGTGAGTCCAGCATTACGCTAAGTGGGGAGTGATCCAAAATCCCTCTCACCTTATACAATCTATGAAGTGTCATAACTGGGGCAAAGAAAAAAATCTATAAGGGAGTGGGTGTCGTGTGTACCCGAGTAGAAGGAAAGGTCCACCAGGGCCTATGGAGCATCCTCTAGACATCACCCATATCTACAGGTTGGATAAAATTATGAAGTTTCCCTGTCTACTTTGGGCATATTCAGGTATGCATCCAGCACCATATTAAAAGTTCCCCTCATTATAGTGTTGGCCTTCAGCAGCTCAGTGAGCGATCTGCCCAAATGAGTCAGTGTGTCCACCTGGAGCCCTGGGGGACACAGACGTTAGAAGGGCAAGCTGCTCTCCCTCCCAGTCACCCAACACTGCTGTACAACACTCCAAGTCATCCACCCAACTCTTGCATATGTGAAAGGCCTCCAAATTCTTAATTAAAACTGCCACCCCTATCGGTAGAGGAATAGCCTGCATGGCTAAGCACTGTGTACTCCCCCCAGACCAGACCAATACTGCCCTATTGGTTCCCTTAATATGTGTTTCCTGTTGTCAGAGTCACCAGATCCTCGGGGTCTGCGCATGTTCCCAACACGTCCACCACAAGACAGCTCCAATACTCTGATTAGAATGTCACAGAGTCTAAGAGAGTCCAAGTGGGGAAAAGGGGATTAGGTAGGGAACAGCTGGGAAGGAGACCTGTAGGAAGCAAAAAGGTTAAAACACACAATATCAAGATTATGTCACATTAATCATTACTAGACTATGGCGGTCATTCTGACCCTGGCGGTCAAAGACCGCCAGGGCGGAGGACCGCGGGAGCACCGCCGACAGGCCGGCGGTGCTCCAATGGGGATTCCGACTGCGACGGTAAAGCCGCGGTCGGACCGGCACCACTGGCGGGCTCCCGCCAGTGTACCGCCGCCCCATTGAATCCTCCAAGGCGGCGCAGCTTGCTGCGCCGCCGAGGGGATTCCGACCCCCCCTACCGCCATCCAGATCCCGGCGGTCCGACCGCCGGGATCCGGATGGCGGTAGGGGGGGGTCGCGGGGCCCCTGGGGGCCCCTGCAGTGCCCATGCCACTGGCATGGGCATTGCAGGGGCCCCCGTAAGAGGGCCCCTAAATGTATTTCACTGTCTGCTGTGCAGACAGTGAAATACGCGACGGGTGCAACTGCACCCGTCGCACAGCTTCCACTCCGCCGGCTCGATTCCGAGCCGGCTTCATCGTGGAAGCCTCTTTCCCGCTGGGCTGGCGGGCGGTCTGAAGGCGACCGCCCGCCAGCCCAGCGGGAAAGTCAGAATTACCGCCGCGGTCTTTCGACCGCGGAACGGTAACCTGACGGCGGGACTTTGGCGGGCGGCCTCCGCCGCCCGCCAAGGTCAGAATGAGGGCCTATGATTCTAAGCATTGTCATACTAGAAACATGGATAACTTAAGCATGGACTAAATAACTAGGCCTCAAGATGCCTGGTTACCTGTGAAGGAATCAAGAAGGATTAATACAACTGTTCAATGAACCTCTCAAATGAAATGTTACACATGGATCAGAAAACATCAGAACCTTCTAGAATTACGTTTTCAAATTCAAGCATAGTGTTTTGCATGAGGACAAGAAAATAATCTGAATGAATTCTATAACACCATAGGAAATGTACTTAAAGGACTTATTATGCAAACACAATATAACATCTAGAATTCTAGCACTTTAGTTTCTTAGAATGCAGGAAAATGAATTACGCACATTGCGGATTTCCACAAGAGTTTGTAAATGCCATGAAATGGTTGTGCACAATGAATAACATGAATTAAACACAAGAAATGAATCGCGCGTCTTGCCGATTCGAATGTCACCACGTAAATGCCAAGAAATGGTAACACACCATGAATATCATGAATTAGGCACAAGAAATGAATTGCGCGTCTTGCCGATTCGAAGGACACACTGTGAATGCTATGAAATGGTAGCGTACAATGAAGAACATAAATTCAGCACAAGAAATGAATCGCGCGTCTTGCCGATTCGACTGCCACCATATGGATACCATGAAATGGTAGCGTACAATGAATAACATGAATTACGCACAAGAAATGAATCGCACGTTTTGCCGATTCGAATGCCACCATGTGAATGTCATGAAATGGTAGCGCACAATGATTAACATGAATTAAGCACAAGAAATGAATCGCACGTCTTGCCGATTCGAAGGCCACCATGTGAATGCCATGAAATGGTAGCGCTCAATGAATAACATGAGTTGTACACGAGCAATGAATCGTGCGTCTTGCCGATTCGAGCGTTCAGCATGTAAATGCCATTAAAACACCAAGCGCACATTCACACGCACAAGAACCAAAATATTTAATCATGCAAATTAGGCCCAAGATCTTGAAAGCCTTCGAGAACGGGATCGGGGGCCCAGCCCGACCTCCGTCTTACCGCCCTGACCAAGAATCACCAACAAAGTGAAAGGGCAAGGCCTGGAATATCAAAGTAGGCCTCCGGAACAGGAGCTCAGGAAGTTGCAGCTGCTCTGCACCGGGACCTCTGAATAGTGAGCACGTGGAGCTGGGCTGGCTCCCTTATATACAGTCTTGGCCCAGCCCACAAACCACACCCAGGCATGCTGCAGGGAAAGCTTCTAGAAGGCCCTGGAAAGGGACCACACCCTGACACACTCTGAAAGCCTGCAGCAATACATTGCAAATGAATAGTATTTATGAGCACCTTGACAATAAGTCTTCAGGATTAAACTCTGCAATGCAAAAGGTTAGACAACAGCATATCAGCACAATGCATAAATTACGTTATCTTGAAAGTGCTGGGTTTTTGCATTCTGGTCGCCCGTAGAGCGTGCACTGCCCTGATGTTGACAGTACTCCTCTCTCCCAGATGCGCTCTAGGGCCTGGTTTGTCTGGATTGAGACGATGAAATTGCCTCACAAGTAATGGAGCATGAACATCAGATCCGGAAACCCATGAGTTACTCTCAGGGCCATAACCTTTCCATGAGATCAAGTACCATAGGTTACGCCCTTTCAGTTTGGAATCCAACACCTTTTTGACTTCGTATTCTAGTTCCCCCTGTACTAGAACTGGAGCTGGATGAGGGCGGACCGTCTGGACTGCCTTTTTTAAAAGGGAAGTGTGGAACACTGGATGAATCCGTAATGATCTTGGCAATTGCAGTTTATTGGTCACAGGATTGATTTGCCGAAGGACAGTGTAGGGGCCTATGAATTTGGGATTAAACATGTGCTTCTTATTGAAGTCTATGGGGGTCATTTTGACCTCGGCGGTCTTTTTCCAAGACCGCCGAGGGACCGCCGTGCGGAAGACCGCCAGTGGTGGCGGTTTGCCGCTCGGCCTATTATGACCGTTGGCAGCTCTCTGTCCTTTTATGGATGGAGAGCCACCAACAGCCATATTGGCGGGTGGTGGGGAAGTGGAGGTTGCTCCACCTCCACCGCCACGCCAACAGAACCCCGCCCAGCGAATCACGTCCTGTGATTCGGCGTGGCGGTGTTCTGTTGGCGGTGTGGTGTCGGCGGAGCAGCCCCCATGGCTCCCGTCCCCTCCCGGAGGATCATCGGACCAGGTAAGTCGATCGTCCGTGAGGGGAGGGGGGTGGAGGGGTGTTGTGTGTTGTGTGGGTGCATGGGGGTGTGCATGTGTGCATGTGTGCATGTAGGGGGGGTGTGTGAGTGCGTGTATGCTTGCGGGGGTGTTGTGTGTTTGGGAATGAGTGCGTGTATGTCTGTAGGTATGTCTGTATGGATGTGTGCATGTATGTTTGAATGTGGATGTGCGTGTCTGACTGTATGTGTGGATGTTTGCATGTATGTCGGTGTGTGTGCGTGTATGTGTGTTGGTGGTGCCTGCTTGCGTGTCGTGTGTGTATGAGTGATGTTATGTTGGGGGTCGGGGTGGGGAGGGTGGTCCTGCCACCTTTGGGGGGTGGCAGGGGTGGTGGGGGGTGTAGGGGAGGGAGTAAAGGTGGGGAGTGGGGGAGACCCCTATCAGTGCCAGGGAAGGGTTTCAAACCGCATGAAATCCATGGCGGTCAGCCGGGTCAAAATACCGCCGGCGGTATAGTGACGGCCGCCGGGCTGGAGACCTTGGTCTCCAGCCCGGCGGGCGGAACGGAGAACCGGCGGATGACCATGGCGGTACCGCCATGGTCATAATACAAAAAAAAAGACCGCCAGCCTATTGGCGGTCTTACCGCCGCTTCTCCGCCTTCCGCCATGGTCATAATGACCCCCTATATGTCTTGTAGAAAGCCACACTTTATCACCTGGTTGATACTGCGGTCCCTCACAATGTTTCTGGTCATAATGCTTTTTGTATTTTTGTTTGGCCTTTTCTAAATGTTGTTGTTCAATTTCTGGGTTTGATGAACATGTTGGATGGTTTCTGACACAGCTGGTGTAAGAGGACTTTCTTGAGGGATTGTGATGGGCAAGGTGTCAGGATGATAGCCAAACAAGCCACAAAAGGGTGTAACGCCAGTGGAAGTGTGGAATGAGTTATTGTAGGCTAACTCCGCTAACCAGAGCATTGATGTCCAAGAATGAAGTGCTTTTTCCGCGTAAGCACGCAGGTATTGCTTCAAAGTCTGATTTAGTCTCTCAGTTTGACCATCTGTTTGAGGATGATGGCTAGTAGATAGTGTGGATGTGGCCTGAAGTGTTTTGCACCATGTCTTCCAGAAATTGGAGGCAAATTGTGATCCTTGATCGGAAAGGATCATTTTAGGCAGCCCATGATAACGGACCACTCTATTCAGAAAAATAGTTGCCAGTTTACTGGAGGTGGGCAATTTCTTACAGGCAATGAAATGTCCATATTGCGTGAGACTATCTACTACCACAAGGATTACTGAATGTTGTTGAACCACTGGTAGTCCTGTAATAAAGTCTAAAGAAATGTGTTCCCAAGGATGACATGGAGTTGGGAGTGGATGCAACAACCCTTTCGGTTTTGAATGACTTGTTTTTATGCGAGCACAGACTTCACAGTTGTTTACCATTGCTTTTATGTCTTTTTCAAGATAGGCCACCAAATGTAGCGTTGGATTAATTCAAGAGTTTTAGAAGTACCTGGATGACCTGCCGTAGGTATAACATGCAACCAATGAAATACTATCTTGCGAAGTTTGGTAGTGGGCACGAACAAACGAGCGTCATGGAAAGGTAGTCCTTGCTTGATTGACCTTTTAGGATCTGCTTGGGCCCATGTCTGCCATTTCTCAGTGGTGAATGAATTACGGATGTCTTCAAATAAATCTTCAGTTTTTATGATGCATAGGACTTTGTCTGGAGCAATGATAGCTCTGGAGGTTTGAACTGCAGGCAACGTGGTAGACTCTTGGCGGGACAAGGCGTCAGCTTTGCGATTGTCTTTACCAGGACGGAAAGTTACCACAAAATCAAATTCAGCAAAAAACAGCAACCAGCGTAATTGCCAAGGAGTCAAAAGTCTGGCGGAACTCATGAACTGGAGATTGCGATGATCAGTATATACCGTGACAGTATATTTGGCACCCAACAAATGATGCCTCCATTCTTTAAAGGCGTCACAAATCGCCAGAAGCTCTTTTTCAGCAATGGCATAGTTTTGTTCGGCTTCGTTCAGTTTCCGAGACATGTAAGCTACAGGATGAAGTTGACCAGTGTCTTTACTTCGTTGTGACAAGACTGCACCTATTGCCACATCTGAAGCATCAGCTTCCACTATGAAGGTGTGGTCCGCATCAGGGTGAGTCAAGACTGGGGCTGTGGAAAAAGCTTCCTTCAAAGTTGAAAAGGCTTGATCAGCTTCTGGGGACCATACACATTTTTCTTTCTTTCTTAATAGTTTAGTTATTGGGGCCACTGTCTGGGAAAAATGATTTATGAACCTCTGGTAAAAATTTGCAAACCCCAGGAAACATTGTACATCACGAACAGTTTTTGGGGTGGGCCAATAAGATACGGCTTGTACTTTCTTCTCTGCCATCACCATACCGTGAGGGGTAAGGATAACCCCTAAAAACTCAACTGTGGTAACATGAAACTCACACTTGGTTAGTTTGCAATATAAATGGTGCTTGCGAAGGACTGCAAGAATTTTCTTGACATGTTGCACATGTTCATTTTCATTGTCAGAGTAGATCAAAATTTCATCGATGTATACTATGGCAAATATGTTGATGTACTCGCTAAGAACGTCATTCAAGAAAAATTGAAATACTGCTGGAGCATTACACAGACCAAAAGGCATGACGGTGTATTCAAAGAGGCCATATCTTGTCTTGAACGCTGTTTTCCATTCGTCACCCTCTCTCATTCTGACCAAATGATAAGCGCCTCGTAGATCGAGCTTCGTGTAGATTTTAGCTTTCTTTACTTGTTCCAGTAAGACCGGAATCAGGGGCACAGGATATTTATTCTTGATGGTGACCTTGTTCAAACCCCTATAGTCGATACAAGCTCGAACATCTCCATTCGCCTTCGGAACAAAAAACAAAGGAGAGGCTGCAGGAGACTTAAAAGGGCGGATGAAACCATTCTCCAAAAATTGATCTAGATACTTTCGTAAATGTTGATTTTCATGTTCTGACAGGGCGTATACACAACAGTTGGGGAGTATCACACCTGGGACTAGATCAATTTGACAGTCATAAGGTCTATGAGGAGGCAAGGTTGCTGCTTCTTTCTCATCAAAAACATCTTCATAGGATGAAGACTGTTTGGGCAATTTAACTTCTTTCTCCGGGCAGTGGCTATGTAGGAGTTGCAGACTTGAAACCTTTGGAGGCATTGTTCTTTACATAGTGCTGATGAGAACACGACCTTTCGTTCTGCCCAATTAATCTCAGGATTGTGATGAGTTAACCAGGGTAAGCCAAGGATAATTCCATACTGGGGAGTATGGATCACGTCAAGGACGAGTTTCTCTTCATGTTTATTTCTTTGGTTCTAACCCTCACAGATCACCGACAAGGGAATACTCTAAAGAGTTACCGGACCTCCAGTCAAGAGTTTTCCATCTACTGCCTGGATTATTTCTGGAGTCTTCTTTTCAATACATGGGATCCCCCATGCACAAACCAATTGGGCGTCAACAAAGTTCCCGGTAGACCCAGAATCTACTAGGGCCTTCTTGAAATAGGTATTTTTCTTTACTTGAACTTTTATGCCCAGCTTGAGATGTCTAGATTGTGAAGGGTCCACGGTAACACCCAAGAGCAACCCTTCTTTACATTGTGGGTGTTTTAGTTTTCCGACTCGACTTGAGCATTGGCTGTAATTTTCTGGACAGGACCTCGTTTGTTCTTTGGTTTGATTGGATATTCTTTGGCGAAATGACCCTTGCGCCCACAATAAAGACATTGTCCGTTCTTTCTACGTAGGCCCTTTTCGTCTTTGGTCAAAGGTCTCCTGATTGTTCCAATTTCCATAGGTTCTGGCGTTCTTTCTTTCTGAGTTCTTGATTCTCTATTTTTGTGAACACGCCAGGAATATTTTTCAGTCCTTTTGCGTGTTCCCTTTCATTCTGCTAAACGATGATCCAATCTCAACACAAGGTTTATCAGGTCTTGACAGTCTGTAGGCTGCGGGTCTATTTGAGCTAGAATATCTTTTAACTCCTCTCTGAGTCCCGTGTAGAACAAGGCCGCTTGCTTTTCTTCAGGCCAGGATGTCTCGGCTACCAGCCGATTAAAGTTGGCTAGATATGACACTAAGGGGGTCATTACAACCCTGGCGGACGGTGTTAAAGCGGCGGTAAGACCGCAAACAGGCCGGCGGAAAAAAAAAGGGAATTATGACCGTGGCGGAAACTGCCAACATAGACAGCCACTTTAACACTCCGACCGCCACGGCGGTACAGACAAAAAGCGCGGCGGTCACCGCCAACAGACAGGCGGAAGACAAAGTACCGCCCACAGTATTACAACAGGCCAATCCGCCACCTTTTCCGGGGCGGATTCACCGTGGATAAAAACACGGCGGAAACAGCCATTTCAATGGGAAAACGCTCACCTTAACACACTCCACGAGGAAGGAGGGCACCATGGAGCCAGAACTCCAAATACTCCCTGCGATAGTGTTCCTGCTCCTCTACGAACATCAGCAACGGCAGCGCTGAAGACAACGGTGAGTACTGCACCTACGACATAGGGGAGGGGGAGGCAAAAGTCAGGGACACACACACGCAACACCCCCACCACCACCCCGACCCTCGCACACTACAACACACACAACAATGCATTTCCAAACATCACAGTAACAACCCCCAACCCCCCGGAAGAATGCAAAGACAAAAGGAAATGAGTACAACCATTGTAATGTATCACAATACAGTAAGCTAATATATACAGAAATATATACAAATGCCAAAAATATACATCACGATCAGTAGTGCAGGTATGCACCATCCAATGTCCGTGGACCACCGGGCCCAAAATCCATGGGCGAGGCCCACACACGATACCTGTCGAGAAACGGAGAGAACACTGCAGGGGCATCAGATAGAAATACAACAGGCACCTCAGGGGGAAGGGAAGGGGGGCACCTCAGCCGGATGACAGCACCACACCAGATCCACGACGGGGCTCCATGCCCATTGATGTATCCTGGGGAGTGCAAAGCCACAGTCTCTCAAGTCTCTACAGTGGGTGGTCTGCCCACTGGACCATCCTGGGGAGTGCAAAGCCACAGTCTCTCAAGTCTCTACAGTGGGTGGTTTGCCCACTGGACCATCCTGGGGAGTGCAAAGCCACAGTCTCTCAAGTCTCTACAGTGGGTGGGTTGCCCACTGGACCATCCTGGGGAGTGCAAAGCCACAGTCTCTCAAGTCTTTTCAGTGGGTGGTTTGCCCACTGGACCATCCTGGGGAGTGCAAAGCCACAGTCTCTCAAGTCTCTACAGTGGGTGGGTTGCCCACTGGAACATCCTGGGGAATGCAAAGCCACAGTCTCTCAAGTCTCCCAAGTGGGTGGTTTGCCTACTGGACCATCCAGGGGAGTGCAAAGCCACAGTATCTCAAGTCTCTACAGTGGGTGGGTTGCCCACTGGACCATCCTGGGGAGTGCAAAGCCACAGTCTCTCAAGTCTCTACAGTGGGTGGTTTGCCCACTGGACCATCCTGGGGAGTGCAAAGCCGCAGACTCTCAAGTCGATAACAGTCTCCACCGGTTCTGGAGGGGGACTGGTGCCCAGAGTGCTTCATCCTGTTAAGGACTGAGGTAGTGGATGCTGTTCTCCACTGGTTCTGGAGGGGGACTGGTGCCCAGAGTGCTTCATCCTGTTAAGGATTGAGGTAGTGGATGCTGTTCTCCACTGGTTCTGGAGGGGGACTGGTGCCCAGAGTGCATCACTCTCCCCGTGACGGTCCCAGTTCCGTCACTGGCCCTGCCGCACATGGGCTAGCGATGCTTGAGTTGGCGGTGCTTGCCCTGTTCAGCGGTGCTTACCCTGTTCAGCGGTGCTGGCCATGGCGGTCTTTGCCCTGTTCAGCGGTGCTTGCCATGGCGGTCTTTGCCCTGTTCAGCGGTGCTTGCCCTGTTCCGCGGTGCTTGCCATGGGGGTTTCTGCCCTGTTCAGCGGTGCTTGCCATGGCGGTCTTTGTCCTGTTCAGCGGTGCCTGCCCTGTTCAGCGGGGCTGTGGCTGCCGGGGCCCTCCTGGGCACTGACTCTGGCGGTGGTCTCCTGACCAGTGACGATTGTGCTGCCCTCCTGGGCACTGACTCTGGCGGTGGTCTCCTGACCCGTGACGATTGTGCTGCCCTCCTGGGCACTGACTCTGGCGGTGGTCTCCTGACCAGTGTCGATCGGGCTGGCGGTGGCGTCCTGGGCAGCGGGGATGATGGCGGCCTTCTCCGCCGTGCTGCTCTTCCCAGACTTTGGCGCTTTCTTCTGCCCCTTCCCCAGCTTGGGAGGAGTCACAGCTGACTCGACACTCCCCCCGGGACCCTTGTGAGCGGCTTTGCCGGCAGGAGTCTTCACCCTCTCCCGTCGGGCACTGTCCAACTTCTGGTGCTTCACAGGGGGGGGGACTGGCTGTGTTTTGGCTCCGTGCCACACTGGCTGCCCTGGTGCCCGGTGCACTCCACATACCTCTAACAGGCACCACTGGTACCAGACTTTTTTGGGCTGAGGTGCTACTACGGGACCTATGAATTGGAGGTGGGGGGGTGGTGGGAAAGAGGTCAACGTTGCTCAGGAAAAGTTTCTGACGAACACTGGGACGGGTAGCTGGAGGGGGTCTGGGAGTGGAGGAAGAGGAGGTGGTTGTAGGAGGTGTAACTTTAGGTGATTTGGGTGCAGGTGCATGTTCTGGAGGCTGTCGTGAGGTGGATGGATGTTGGGTGTGTGTGTGCCCGCGTTTGTGTACTTTGGGAGGGGGCGTCACAGACACACTGGGAGAGGACACAGGGGATGTGTAAATGGTAGTGGGGGTGGTGAGTGCAGGTGAGCAGGGTGTGGTGCTTGGTGTTCTGGTGCGAGTCCTAGTGGCTGTAGTGGTAGTGCATGCAGGTGAGAGTGTAGACGACACTGGGAGGGAGGAGGGAGACGACGAGGAGGGGGACACAGTGGAGCCAGTGGATGTTGCTGTGTCTGTATGTGGGTGATGCTTGTGTGAATGCCTGTGGGATGTGTGGTGCCTATGTTTGCATGAGCTGCCCTTGTGTGTTGAGGTGTGTGCAGGCTGGTCTGATGGTGTGCTTGGGATAGGCTGAGGTACAGGGGATTGGGTCTGGGTGGAGGAAGTTGGAGGGGTGAGGCTAGACACAGGGACAATGGCTGCCATCAGTGCTGAGGCCAGAGATTGCAGGGTTCGATGATGGGCACCCTGACCAGAATGAATGCCCTCCAGGAATGCATTAGTGTGTTGCAACTCCCTTTCTACACCCTGGATGGCATTCACAATGGTAGACTGCCCAACAGTGAGTGACCTGAGGAGGTCAATGGCCTCCTCACTGAGGGCAGCAGAGGTGACAGGGACAGGGGCTGAGGTGCCTGGGGCGAAAGTGATGCCCACCCTCCTGGGTGAGCAGGCACGGGCGAAGGCTGAGGGGCTGCTGGGAGGGCGGTGCTGGTAGGGGGGGTGGCGGCTCTACCTGTTGAAGTGGGGGGCACAGATGGTGCCGCCACCACAAGGGAGCTCCCATCGGAAGACGAGTCTGTGTCGCTGTTTGCTGATCCGGTGACCGCCGTGAAGCTCCTCTCGCCCTCCGTCCCACTGGTGTACTCAGAGTCCGTGGTGTGGCCCTCCATGGCCATGTGGGATGCAGCCCCCTCATGCTCCGGTGCCACTGTACCTCCGTCTGATGATGCTGATGCACAAAAGAACAGGGAGAGCACAAAAAGGGGGGGGACGACAGAAGAAAGACAGGTTGAGTGCATGGCTTACCGCTACCGTTGGCGGACAATACAGACACAGCAGCCCCCTGCACTACGCCGCGCTCTTGGCCTCTACAGATGCAGTTCCTTGGGGTGGAGTGGCACATGGCCTGCATTACGGAGGGGCCTAGCCTACGGAACTCGCCCTGGCCTAGGCAAACTCACAGCCCTCCTCCCCCACCCAGACCCCTCCACTGCACGCAAAGTCAGCAGAATGAGAGTGTACTCACCCCCTTGTGTCTGCTGTGATGCCCTCATGCGCCCATCCAACTCAGGGTAGGCCACCGCCAGGATCCGGAACATCAGGGGGGTCATGGTGCGACGGGCACCCCTCCCACGTTGGGAGGCCATCCCCAGCTGAGCCTCAGCCGTCTTCTTGCTCCAGCGGCGAATGTCCTCCCATCTTTTCTGGCAGTGGGTGCTCCGTCTCTGGTGGACCCCCAGGGTCCGGACGTCCTTGGCGATGGCACGCCAAATATCCTTCTTCTGGTGGGCGCTGACCTACATTACATGTACAGGGGAAGAAGAGAAGTCATTAACAACTGCACCGTCAAAGTGAGTGGCCCACATCCCTGCCCTTGCCATGTGGCACATGCATTCACACTCATTCATGCTCGCTGAACTGTGCCCCCTTCCTTCTTATATCCAGCCCTCTCTACCCAGGCATAGCCCATACAACTTGCACCCTATGTACTCACCTGTTGGTCTGGAGGACCGTAGAGTAGCGTGTACTGGGGGAGGACCCCGTCCACAAGCTTCTCCAACTTCTGTGCAGTGAAGGCAGGGGCCCTTTCCCCAGACGCACGTGCCATTGTCTCTTCCAGACCGAGGTCACAGCAGCACTTGCAGTATAGGTCCTCTCCTGTCGAAGATCAGGTATCGAGTGATTGAACAGATAGAAAATGGCGGTCACGTCCGCGGCGTTGACGTCCGCCGGCGCACTTCGTCATTGGCTCCTGGGGCCCATAGGGTCCAATGTTAACCAATGCAGCATTGCGCCGCGGTCTACGACCGCCTACCGCGACGGTGTACAACGCCAGCGCAGTTAACTCACATCCCATTGTCCCACTTTAGAGGTCAGGCATCCGCCATTTCAGGGGCCCACATGGCTTCATTTTCAACTGCGTCACACATACCGAGGCCTGGACTCAACACACATACAGACAACTTTTTGGAATTTGTTTCGTGTTCTGTGTAGCTGTGGGTACATACCTCTGAATTGCTTGACTCTGTGGTTGCTGTTGTCCTTCCTAGGCACCGTCAGCTGGGACATGTGAGGAGATGGGGGAATCCTCCGGTGTACCGACCGCTGGTGGACCTGTTGACAAAGGAGGAGTGACATTTAATCATCACCTACAGGTTTGACCGTGCCACAATCCAGGAACTGTGTACCCACTTGGAGCCAGACCTTATGTCACCAATATGCCATCCCACAGGAATCCCCCCTCAAGTGCAGGTGCTATCAGTGCTCCATTTCCTAGCAAGTGGGTCATTTCAAACAACAGTGGCCATGGCATCAGGGATGTCCCAGCCTATGTTTTCCAACGTTTTGTCCAGAGTGTTGTCTGCCCTGCTGAAACACATGAGGAGCTACATCGTTTCCCCTCAGGTGGAGGATTTGGCTACAGTTAAAGGGGACTTCTATGCCCTGGGACATATCCCTAACATCATAGGTGCCATTGATGGGACCCATGTAGCTCTGGGGCCCCCCCACAGGAGTGAACAGGTGTACAGGAACCGGAAGAGTTATCATTCGATGAATGTACAGATGGTATGTTTGGCAGACCAGTACATCTCGCAGGTAAATGCTATGTTCCCTGGCTCTGTGCATGACGCCTACATCCTGCGGAATAGCAGCATCCCTTATGTGATGGGTCAACTCCAGAGGCACCGGGTGTGGCTATTAGGGGACTCTGGTTACCCCAACCTGTCATGGCTACTGACCCCAGTGAGGAATCCCAGGACCAGGGCAGAGGAACGCTACAATGAGGCCTATGGGCAGACTAGGAGGGTGATCGAACGCACCTTTGGCCTCCTGAAGGCCAGGTTCAGGTGCCTCCATATGACAGGTGGTTCCCTATTCTACTCACCAAGGAAGGTGTGCCAGATCATCATCGCCTGCTGTATGCTTCACAATCTTGCTTTGTGACGCCAGGTGCCTTTTCTGCAGGAGGATGGTCCAGATGACAGTGTTGTGGCAGCTGTGGAGCCTGTGGACAGTGATGAGGAGGAAGCAGAGGAAGAAGACATTGACAACAGGGACTCAGTCATACAGCAATATTTCCAGTGACACACAGGTGAGAACACTTTCTTTACTAATACTTTTACTTTCCCACTTCTACCTCTATCCTGTCTGTCAATTTCAAGCAGTATTTGGTAACTGAGTTGTACATTTCCATTACGGTTTCACAGGTGTGCTTACCAACGTGTGTCATCTGCTTGCATCCTTCATGGACTTGTGATGTGTGACATAGGTATGTTGACATTACTATTGAGAACGGATTTTGTCATTGTTATAGCTAATACACATTTTCAATATCACAGACTGACTCCAGATTGTTTTATGGTTCAAAGGTGTTTATTGAAGTGCTGATTATTGAAGGGGGTGGTAAAATGATGATGGCTGATGGTGGAGGAATGTCCATGGCAGAGTCCAGTCTATTAGTCTCACAGGTGCACTGCCCATATGGGCATAGGAAGTGGAGCTGGGCCAGTTCCAATATGGACAGGGTTACAAAGTGGGACAGTGGGATGACAATCAGGGTGGTCTCATTTCTTGGCGGGGGTCTTGGCATCGTGCTCTGTCCTGTTCCTGGATCTCAGGGACTGCTTGCAGGGTATTTGTCCGTCTGCAGGGGGTGGGGTGCTGGTGTGGTGGTCCTGTGGCGGGCGTCCTGTCCACTAGCGCCGGCGGAGGTGGTGGGCAGTTCATCGTCCAGGCTAGTGTCAGGGGCCCCTTGGAGTGCCACGGTGTCCCTCATGGTGTTCTGTATGTCCTTCAGCACCCCTACGATGGTGCCCAGGGCGGAGCTGATGGTTCTGAGTTCCTCCCTGAAGCCCAAATACTGTTCCTCCTGCAGGCGCTGGGTCTCCTGAAACTTGGCCAGGACTGTAGCCATCGTCTCCTGGAAGTTATGGTATGCTCCCATGATGGAGGAGAGGGCCTCGTGGAGAGTGGGTTCCCCTGGCCTGTCCGCCCCCTGTCACACAGCAGCCCTCCCAGTTCCCCTGTGTTCCTGTGCCTCTGTCCCCTGGACCGTGTGCCCACTAACACTGCCCCCAGGTCCCTGTTGTTTTTGGGGTGGTGGGTTATCCTGGGTTCCCTGTAGTGGTGGACACACAGCTGATTGACGTGTCCTGGGTACGGAGGCATGGGCCCGCTGGGTGGGTGCTGTACTGGTGTTTCCAGAGGGTGGAAGGTCAGTGTTGGGCTGTGCCTGTGCGAGGGGAACCGACTGTCCCGAGGCCCACGATGGTCTGGGCTGGTCATCTGGATCCTGTTGGACAGAGCTGCTGTCATCACTGTGGGCCTCTTCTGTGGGTGGGGTAGAGATGTCTGGACCCTCCTGTCTGGTGACGTTAGGTAGTGGTCCTGCAGGGGTATAAAAGCATGATTATTGCATGTGTGTGTGTCATGGTGTGCAATGGGTGGGGGAGCGTGTACCCCAGTGCTAGCATTCCTGTGTGGGGGCTTGTGTGATGATGGTTGAGGGGGGTGTTATGGGTATGTGCAGTGGGCATGCTTTAGTGATGGGTGTCCATGCTTTGTTGTGTCATGCAGGGCTTGGTGTTGGGATGTGTGGTTTGTGTTATTAGTAAATTAGTGAGGAGTTGGAGTGATAGGGGATGGGGCGAGGGTGGGGGTGTGTGATAGCATGCAGGTAGGGTGGCGGATATGATAGTTAAGATTTGACTTACCCATGTCCATTCCTCCACCGACTCCTCCGAGGCCCTCAGGATGAATAATGGTCAAGACCTGCTCCTCCCATGTTGTTAGTTGTGGGGGAGGAGGTGGGGGTCCGCCACCAGTCCGCTGAACCGCGATGTTGTGCCTAGAGACCACGGAACGCACCTTCCCCCGTAGGTCGTTCCACCTCTTCCTGATGTCCTCCCGATTTCTTGGGTGCTGTCCCACTGCGTTGACCCTGTCCACGATTCTTCGCCATAGCTCCATCTTCCTAGCTATAGAGGTGTGCTGCACCTGTGATCCAAATAGCTGTGGCTCTACCCGTACGATTTCCTCCACCATGACCCTGAGCTCCTCCTCCGAAAACCTGGGATGTCTTTGGCGTGCCATTGGGTGGTGTAGGTGATGTGTGGGGTGGTGTATGTGGTGATGAGTGTGGTGATGTGTAGTGGTGTGTGGTTTTTTGTGCGTGGATGTTGTGTGGGTGATGGTGTCATGTGCCTCTGTGTGGTGGGGTTGTCTATTGCTGTGATCTCTCTCTGGCCTTCGTCTCAAATGTTTGGTCGTAGGGGTTTGTGGGTGATGTGGGTGTGTGTTTTATATTGTGTTGGGTGTGTGGGAGTGGTGTTTGTATGTGTATCAGGTGTGTGTATTTCGAATAGTCCAATGTGGCGGTGTTTTGGAGATGTGTGTGTATTTTGAGCGCGGCGGTGTGTACCGCCAATGGAATACCGCGGTTGAAAGACCGCCGCGTGGATTCGTGGGTTGTAATAGCATGGGCGTGTTTCTGTTGGCATGACGGTGGAGGTTTTGTTTTCGCCAGTTTATCACTGACCTTTGGTATGGCGGACTTGTGTGGGTGTCTGAATTTCGGCGGTTTCCGAGATGTGGGTCACAATAGCTGTGGCGGAATTCCGCTGCGGTATGTTGGCGGTCTTCTGCACGGCGGTAAGCGGCTTTTACCGCCAATGTTGTAATGACCCCCTAAGTCTTGGTTACCTTGTCGTAAGTCTAATAATTCACGATCTGCCGACAATGTTACAGTTCTACGATCAAATACTCGTTCAAACTCACAAACAACATTTCTCCAGTTGTAAAGCAGGGGACTGTCTTTACGCACAAGAGGGATAGCCCAGGTAGCTGCATCCCCAGTCAGGTATGATAACAAGAAAGCCACTTTAGACTGGGCATCAGGGAAAGTATGTGGTCGGCAGGTGAAGTGTAATTCCACTTGAACCAGGAATGATTGCTCTTTCAAGGGATCGCCTGAGAAACGTTCTGGTGGAGCTAAAGGAATGGCTGAAGGAACATTGAGGGAAATGTTTGTTGGATTACCTCCAGAAGTCTGAGAAGAAGGACCTGGCCAAGACACACCTGTGGGATTTTGTTCCTTCTTCTCTACCTTACCCTGTAACTGACTCACTCTCTCAGCTAGGCTAGTTGCCAAATCTTTTGATGACACCACCTCTGCTTGGAGCTGCGTAATAGCCTTGACTAGCTAGTCCAATGTGGCCATGCTGAGAACATACGCAAACCAGGAGGATTATTAATTAGTGGGCTCACTATTCTGTCAGAGTCACCAGATCCTCGGGGTCTGCGCACGTTCCCAACACGTCTACCACAAGACAGCTCCAATACTCTGATTAGAATGTCACAGAGTCTAAAAGAGTCCAAGTGGGGAAAAGGGGATTAGGTAGGGAACAGCTGGGATGGAGACCTGTAGGAAGCAAAAAGGTTAAAACACACAATATGAAGATTATATCACATTAATCATTACTAGACTATGATTCTAAGCATTGTCATACTAGAAACATGGATAACTTGATAACTTAAGCATGGGCTAAATAGCTAGGCCTCAAGATGTCTGGTTACCTGTGAAGGAATCAAGAAGGATTAATACAACTGTTCAATGAACCTCTCAAATGAAATGTTACACTAGGATTAGAAAACATCAGAACCTTCTAGAATTACGTTTTCAAATTCAAGCATAGTGTTTTGCATGAGGACAAGAAAATAATCTGAATTAATTCTATAACACCATAGGAAATGTACTTTAGGGACTTATTATGCACACACAATATAACATCTAGAATTCTAGCACTTTAGTTTCTTAGAATGCAGGAACATGAATTACGCACATTGCAGATTTCCACAAGAGTCTGTAAATGCCATGAAATGGTTGCGCACAATGAATAACATGAATTAAACACAAGAAAAGAATCGTGGGTCTTGCTGATTCAAATGTCACCACGTAAATGCCAGGAAATGTAAACACACCATGAATATCATGAATTAAGCACAAGAAATGAATTGCGCGTCTTGCCGATTCGAAGGCCACCATGTGAATGCCATGAAATGGTAGCGTACAGTGAAGAACATGAATTCAGCACAAGAAATGAATTGCGCGTCTTGCCGATTCGACTGCCACCATATGGATACCATGAAATGGTAGCGTACAATGAATATCATGAATTAAGCACAAGAAATGAATTGCGCGTCTTGCCTATTCGAATGCCACCATGTGAATGTCATGAAATGGTAGCGCACAATGAATAACATGAATTAAGCACAAGAAATGAATCGCGCGTCTTGCCGATTCGAATGCTACCCTGTAAATGCGATAAAATGGTAGCGCACAATGAATATCAAGAGTTATACACGAGCAATGAATTGCGCATCTTGCCGATTCGACTGCCAACATATGGATACCATGAAATGGTAGCGTACAATGAATAACATGAATTATGCACAAGAAATGAATCGCGCGTTTTGCCGATTCGAATGCCACCATGTGAATGCCATGAAATGGTAGCGTACAATGAAGAACATGAATTCAGCACAAGAAATTAATCGCGCGTCTTGCCGATTCGAAGGCCACCATGTGAATGCCATGAAATGGTAGCGCTCAATGAATAACATGAATTAAGCACAAGAAATGAATCGCGCGTCTTGCCGATTCGAATGCTACCCTGTAAATGCGATAAAATGGTAGCGCACAATGAATATCAAGAGTTATACACGAGCAATGAATTGCGCATCTTGCCGATTCGACTGCCAACATATGGATACCATGAAATGGTAGCGTACAATGAATAACATGAATTACGCACAAGAAATGAATCGCGCGTTTTGCCGATTCGAATGCCACCATGTGAATGCCATGAAATGGTAGCGTACAATGAAGAACATGAATTCAGCACAAGAAATTAATCGCGCGTCTTGCCGATTCGAAGGCCACCATGTGAATGCCATGAAATGGTAGCGCTCAATGAATAACATGAATTAAGCACAAGTAATGAATCGCGCATCTTGCCGATTCGAATGTCACCATGTGAATGCCAGGAAATGGTAGCGCACAATGAATAACATGAATTAAGCACAAGAAATGAATTGCGCGTCTTGCCGATTCGAATGCTACCCTGTAAATGCCATAAAATGGTAGCGCACAATGAATATCAAGAGTTGTACACGAGCAATGAATCGCACGTCTTGCTGATTCGAGTGTTCAGCATGTAAATGCCATTAAACACCAAGCGCACATTCACACGCACAAGAACCAAAATATTTCATCATGCAAATTAGGCCCAAGAACTCGAAAGCTTTAGAGAACGGAATCAGGGGCCCAGCCCGACCTCCGTCTTACCGCCCTGACCAAGAATCACCAACAAAGTGAAAGGGCAAGGCCTGGAAGATCAAAGTAGGCCTCCGGAACAGGAGTTCAGGAATTTGCTGCTGCTCTGCACCAGGACCTCTGAATAGTGAGCACGTGGAGCTGGGCTGGCTCCCTTTTATAGAGTCTTGGCCCAGCCCACAAACCACACCCAGGCATGCTGCAGGGAAAGCTTCTAGAAGGCCCTGGAAAGGGACCACACCCTGACACACTTTGAAAGCCTGCAGCAATACATTGCAAATGAACAGTATTTATAAGCACCGTGAAAATAAATCTTCAGGATTAAACTCTGCAATGCAAAAGGTTAAACAACAGCATATCAGCAAAATGCATAAATTACGTTATCTTGAAAGTGCTGGGTTTTTGCATTCTAGTCACCTGTAGAGTGCCCACTGCCCTGATGTTGACACCTGTAAGAAAAAACATCTGTAGCATATCTAGTCAGGGCCTTAACCAATAACCCCCTTTTAATCTTGTTCCCCAGGCCATTCACGTTCCAGGTTAGCAACTAAGGGTGTGAGGTGCCATCCCGCTTGTAGCAGCACCCCATCCTGTTGTCTCTGCATCCCGCCATGGCCCAGAAGGCCTTGCTACAGTTCGGGCCTTCCTGCATCACTGCTAACCATTTAACTGTGTCCCAATTACCCGCACTCTACATTACCATGCTGCAGCTGTCGAATTGACCACCACCCCAATTCATGGTATGTCCGTCACCCTGATACATAAACAGTGTGTAACACAAACACAAGGAAACTGGTGTCACAGATTCCCTACTTTGGGCAGGGTGGAACCCTGTGTCATCACAGCATTCCCTCAGGCAGTCTTTTAGTTGGGGCCCACCAGTTCCCCAAATCACCCCAGCCACCGCCCAGCGCTTGTTTCTCAAACAATCTCGTCTACTGTCATAGGTGTGACCCGAGGTGGCAACCCATCCTTAGGGGCTTCCTCCTGAGACTCATCATTATCTGGGTTATCGTGCTCTAGTCCGACAGTGCCACCCATCCGGACTCGGACTCTGGCCAAGGGGCCCATTGCAAGCCCACTACCATCCTTGCCCTCTCAGACTCAGGGCCTGATTTAGGTCCTGGCAGACAGAAATAATCCATCACATACTTGACGGATATCCCATCCGTCATATTACATACCCATTATCTCCTATGGGGACTATAATACGGAGGACGGGATATCCATCACGTTTGTAACAGAGTATTCCCTCCGCCAAGACCTAAATCAGGCCCTTAGTCTGCACCCTTGTTTGCACAGCCTGCCGTGGAGCCCTCCGTCGTCAATGCCTCCTCTGCTCGTGCCAGTACTGGGTTTGATTACTGTCCCCCTTCTTGAGCAGCAACTGGTATCCCTGTTGCCCAGCCAGTGTCAGACTTCCTTTGCAGAAGTGTAAAAGCGATAGTGGTCCTTTTCAATGATCCGCAGTTTCACCAGGAACAAGGCATATCGAATTTACAATGTTCTAAAATCTTGCTTGACCAGTAGAAAGGTCTCCCTTTAAATTTGAACCCGCAAAGTATACCCAGGATAAATGATGACAAGTTACCCCCCACACTTCATAGGCCATGTTTGTGTGTCACCTGCAGATAGCATCTCTGTCTCGAAAACTAAGCAGTCGAGCCACAATCGTTCTTGGTAGGCCCCCAGGCTGCCATGGCTGACCTGGGACCCTATGGGTATGTTTCACACTAAACCATTTAGAGGTTTTACCAGCTAACACCACCAACGCCAATCAGTGTTCAAGGAAGAGGTCCATACTCGGACCCTCTGCCCGTTCTGGGACCCCAGCAATTCAGATATTGTTGTGATGTGAGCAGCCCTCGACATTCTCCATTGTGTCCTGCAGTCGAGGCACATCCTGCTCCATCTGCTGTAACCAAGTAGAGGGCTCAGCCACTGTCAGTCGAGTAAGAGCCAATGGAGATTCTGTCTCCGCCACATGAGCTACCAGTTTCCTATATTTAGATCAGAGGAAATTCACCTTCTGGGTCACTGTTTCGATTTTGAGTTACGGGGACGTCTTCATGTCTTTTGTGGCTGCCAGAATGATGGCCTTATGGGTCTCCAAGTCATGATCCAGTGAGCCTGCCATTGGAACCCATCCATACCCCACGTGGTGTGGAGGGTCCAGCTGGGGTGTGTTGATCACATTTGGCCATACCATGTTCTCCCCTTTGGATAGAGTTCTACTGCAGGGTCTGGGCCTCCCTGGCCTCCCCACACTGAGTCTCAACCCAGGGGCCGCCACTGGCAGGCTCTGCCTGACAAAAGGTCAGGGTAGTCGCTCAGTTCTGCACGTCACCCCCAGCTCAATAATCACAGGCAGATCCATGGGCATGAGCACCCCCAATCAGTTGTCCATACACCAGAGTCAATGCGCCACAGTATCAGTCAGCAACCAGGATGGGGGGCCGCCACTGACAGGCACCACAAAATCTGTGTAGGAGCGTGCATTAAGGGGGCAACACTCCGTAAGTTTCTCAGCGGTGGAGGAATGAAGGGAGAGAGTCCACTTGGTTTGGGCTCCCCCACCTTTTCTCCAGTCCCAGTGTGGTACCCGGGGCACGAGCACCCATCCACGTCCTCACCCCCCTTCACCACCTCACAGTCCTGGAGTGATATCTTGGCCATCTCCGCTGGTCAAACTTCCATGGACCTGCGTGGGTCAAGGGGAGGACATGCTCACACTTCTCCAGGACATACGCATGTCTTTTGTTTTGTATTTTGAGCAGGCTCCACCCACAGCAGAAAGCCTCCAGCAGCTGGGAGTATCCCCGGGGGCCCATGTGAGTTCCTCCAGTAAGCAATCACTAGCTGCACCCACCTGTACTGGGCAGTCTACGGAGGTCGCACAGTGTCAGCCAGTCCCCACCCCGTAACCATGTTTTGGTGCTGCCGTTGTGCATCTGTGGCTGCCCAGGGCCTCAGCCTCACTGCAGTCCTACGGGGGTCACCTCTTACAGCCCCACTGACGATGGGCCCCCTTGGTTCACCCTCTCCTGGGCGCCTGGCACAACCACCACCCAGTGGCAGGCACCACAGTCCCCCAAGCCCTGGCAACGCCAAACGTGGGTCCCTTCTGGCTCCCTGCGATGCAGCCTCCATTGGGTGTAGGCACCACCACTGTTCTAGACTGGGACTGGGACCTTGGGGGCTGGCCCTATTTCCTCACCACTGTCGTAGGATGTTTCACCACCTCACTCCCATTGTGAATGCGGTTGCTCTCTGCTGGCTCCTCTCTCAAACCCAAATTCACAGTAGTCCCGGGCCGCCTCTGCTCAGGTAGTCGTCTGGGCCCCCTTTACCAATGTTACTAGAAAATCACATTTAAAAGTGGAAAATAATGGAAAAAATTATTGATACACATACTGGCTGTGCAACATGATGGTCGCTCACCATGACCACATGGCCAACAAAGAAGGAATCATGGAAACCAACATCAAGTTAGCCACCAAACACTCACTGGCTCCAGAGAATAATGATCACTGTAAGGCCAGCAAAGAGGGAGGCATACAGAACTGAGAACATGGTGGCTCTATCCTGCCTCAATTGCTTTCACCACCCCCCCTCCCACCCCCCAAAAACAAATCATGTAGCACTGCAGGGAAAAATTCCATAATTATAAATACCCAAAATGTGTTTGGGCCCGCCATAGGGCTGCCTTGGGCCTTGCCCATCATTAGTAAATTAAGAAAGCCAGATAAGACAAGAAAATGAAATACAACTTAAAAATGCTCCCACCACACATAGCTCAAGGCAAGATCAATTACCCCTCCAAAATATTTTTAAAAGTGGCACAGCCTAAAAACAAACTCACTCATACACAACCTCAAACAAGATGGTGGGCAAACCGATAGAGAAGAAGATAGCTAAGAACAAAGGGAAATAAATGTCTGGATACATGGGCCTGGACTCCAGGAGCCACCTCGACCCTAGCCACCAACAGGCACATGTAGGTAAAATGTAACTTACATTTTGCATAAATACAAGGCCATCCACAAGCCCCTAAAGTTATTTTTTTTTTAAGTCTAGCACAGCAGCAGTGAGAATGTGAAAAATAAATACGCCCACTGGATGGCAGACCCAACCCCAAAGAGTAAAACAACAACATAGTAAAATGATTTACAAATCTGCACAAAATTCACAAACAACACATGGAAATGGAGAAAAAGTATTTTATAACCCCAAACCTTCACCATCAAAAAATATGCACATATTATCCATTAAAAACCGTAGGCCTACATGGTGCACTACTCCAGACTTCCTGCCATCCAACAATGAAAAGAAAAAAACAAAAAGGGACAACAATAGTGGTGCCTGCCCTCTGTCAAACAACTTTTTTTTAAATGTACTGCTATGGAGTTACTTTATTTTTGCCAAACGAATTACAAGGGTGTGGGTGCAGCAGAGATTGCAGACAAAAAGAGAGTGATGCTTCCACTTTAAAATCAAAATCCAAAATGACCAAGTGCTGAACAGAGCAGAGGGAGGAGCTTTCAGGACAGGAAGAGGAAGTTGCTACTGTTTGTACAGTGTAGCCTCCCAGTCTCCAAGGCACTTTTCGCCTTTTTAAAGAGAGGTGTTTTGTACTGTAAAGTTGCCTGACCAGTTTGCTTGTGTAAAAATTCAATTCGGAAATGCATAATCAAGTTGATTTTTGTGTGTCCGCATTGAAAGCTGCAGTTTCATGCTCAGATCATTACCTGAAATATCTGCTTGGGTAAAAAATCAACCTGAAATGCTTCTTGACTGCCCATGATAAAGAACTGCTCATTTTGTTTGGGAAATGTTGTCCCTGTTCATGCTGACGGTGTTGTATCTGTGTTTCTCCAGTTAGTATTTTTCCCTTGAACTGAATTCTCATTACAAGACATGGCATAATGATGTAATGCTGTTAATTACACATAAATATAGTTATGCAAAATTACCAAAATTACGCAAATAATGCTGTCATAATTAAAATTTCAGTCACGCCTATGGAAACCATTTTATCGCAAGCATTTTCTTAAAATACATGTCCTTTCTTCTCCATAAAGTTGCACTCATGTAAAAACTAAGCAACTTCTCTTTATGTTTAGCTCCTCAAACTATAGTCCCACTTGGCTCTCACTGGCATGCATTCCTTAAATAAACATACTGCCATTCCTTTCCCATTTTGATCAGTTTTACTCTGACTCACAAACAATCAAATACTATGCTTTGTCTCCCACACATCTTCCACATGCAAACCTGGTAATTTTTTCCCTCTTATCATCTCCGAAACATGAAACACCGAAAAACAAAATATGTTAAAGCACAAAAATACAAACCTCACAGTCTGAAATGCATACTGTTAGAAATGTGGCCTCCAGTTATCAGAGGTATGCACCTTGTCCAAATAGGGACCACAATCCTAGTCAGGGTAAGTCACAACACAATCCAAATTATCCTGTGCCCATGCTCTGGTAGCTTGGCACTGAGCAGCCACGCTTAACTTGGTAGGCAATGTGTAAAGTATTTGTGCAATAACTCATACAGTAACATCCTAAAACCTTTCTCTGATTTACTTGCAATAGTGCTGCTGGACTATTTTTCTATCAACTTATTGTGGCCTCTTACGTAACTGGAGTATCATCATTGTCCAGTAAGATCTTTTTCCATTATCACCAGCACTGCCCACCCCCCTAGTCTTCCTCTTGCCATCCCACAGCAGTGCACCATGGGATGTCTTCCACTGCAGTTTGAACATTCTTGCTTAAATTTATATTGTAGAGGAGTGAGTAATCCTTTATTAAAAGACCAAGAGGGCCTTTGCTTTGAAACCATGCATTGCCAAAATATACCACCCTTCCCTAACCGGAGCACCCTCCAAAGGATTTGAAGAGAGAAAATTGGCAGCAGCAAACCACTGGCAGTGTAGATGGCTGGGAAATGCTATGTCAGAGCCATTCACGCAACTACACGTTGTTGTCTAGTTCCACCGAAACCAGACACTGTTGCCACCGCAGGACTGAGAACCACAATACCTGCATGGTTCTGTAGTTCCCAGGTCTCAGGAAACATTGCATTCCAGCTCCAAAATGGCAATCACCTGCCTGAAGGTTTGCAGCTGCCTTTTAAAGCTGCTCTGCAGCTAGTCCAGTTCCTGTTCCTGTTTCTTTCTCTTTTCCATCATGACTGTTTCTTGCTTGATTGCATTCTGGTTTTCCCATTCCTTTGTGCTCCCTGTCATGTGATGTTTGATGTCATTGCCTTTTCCTGTTCTTTTATTATATAAAGGCTTCAGTCTTGTTGTAGTCTAAGTTGTAACAAAGTTGTGCTCCTTCGTTTGTTTCCTCGCTCCCTCCACTTGCTCATCCTGACTCTTCGCTCATGAAGAATTCCACTATTGGACTCCAGACTCCTGGTTTTCTTCACCCCTCTGCAGTCTTCATCCAGTAAGTACGTTTTTTAACCTTTGGCTTTTTCCTTCTGAGAAGGTGACAGCTTCCTGAGGGCACTTGCCTTCCACATTCTACAGTGTGTGGTAACATTGTGGCTTCGGGGAACAGTCACCTGTACATTGAACAGTGGAAGATCCCAATTGGATTACAGGAAAATGTCCAGTCCTGAACACACACTTACCATTCCTTTTTTCTGGCTCTAAAATCTTCATCTTATCTGAACCATGCCAACCCATCAAAACTCATACTTGCCTGTTGTTGGACATGACCCTTATTGCAGGGTCATCCCCACACATTTTGCCTCCTTCCTCCTATTTTTTCTGACCTGTTTCTGTTGGCTTTAGGACTCTGGGCACTTTACCACTGCTGACCAGTACTAAAGGGCAACTGCCCTCTGTTTAAATGATATTGGTGATTGTTTATCCATGATTGATTTACTAGTAAGTTCCTAGTAACGTGCACCAGAGGTGCCCAGGGCCTGTAAATCAAATGCTACTAGTGGGCCTGCAGCACGGCCTGTGCCACCAACAAGAGTAGCCCTGAAAACATGTTTCAGACCTACCACTGCAGTGTCTGTATGTACAGTTTTAAACTACCATGCCAACCTGGCAAGTGCACCCACTTGCCAGGCCCAAACCTTCCCTATTAGTACATGTAAGGCATCCCAAATGTAAGCCCCATGTAACCCCGGGGGCAGGGTGAAGTGTATTTAAAAGGTAGGACATGTACTGGCGTGAAATAGTTCTTAATAGTAAAATATTGGCAAATTTGTTTTTCACTATTGCATCACCTATCTCTCCCAAAGGTTAACATGGGGATTGCTTTGAAATACCCCATAAATGTAATTTCCCATTGGAGCAGCTAGTGATATGGAGTTTGGGGTCTCCTAACTCACAATTGAAAAATGCATCTTTTAGTGAAGGTGGTTTTTAAATTGCATGTTTGAAAATGCCACTTTCACAAAGGTGGGCATTTTCTTACTTAACCATTCTGTGCCTCTGCCTGGCTGTGGAATACACGTCTGGGTCAGTAGGACAGTTGGACTGGTTGTGAATTCACTCTAGACAGTCACTAAAAGGGAGCGGATGTGTGCCTGCATATCCTGATGGGTCCTCCTAGGCTAGAGTGGTGGGAGGAGCTGACACTTGCACCTGAATAGGGCTGTGCCTGTCCTTACACAATTCAGTCTCTGACCCCCAGGAGTGTGTTTGGGACCAGGTTAGGAAAGGCAAGGTATAGTGCACTACAAAGACTTTCCTTTGACGGTTGCCTGCTTCAAAGGCAGAAATGAGTATAAGTTCCAGAACACTTCTGGATCAAGAGGAGACACTGCCAAGGAGAATAGCTAAAGAGCTGTGAGGAGGACTACTGCCCCTTTGCTCTGTGTGCTTTGCTGGGTTGGCCTGCAGTTGCTGCTTCTGCTTTGGAGAGGCCAAAGACTGGACTTTGCGGTGTATCCTACTTGCGAAGTTTCTCCAAGGGCTTGGACTGAGCTTGCCTCCTGTTAAGAAGTCTCAGGGACATCAAAGACCTCACCTGCCAGCCCCTGGGTTCTCTTGCTGAGGACCCTGACTTGCCAAGAGGTGCCCACTCCAGTTCCTGGGCCCTTGGAAGTGAAGTCTGGCAGAAAAACAAGAAGAACCAGGTCTGCTGATTCCAGACGACTCCAGAACCAGTGCTGCTGCTCGACTCAGCGCTGCTGCCTGCACCCGAAGCCGTGGTCCCCTCTGAAGTGCGATGACTGTGACCGACACCGTAGGCCCACCGGAGTGCCTCTGAAGTCCTGCAACATTGTGTGTCCCGAGTAGTCTGCCACTGACGTCTGTGACACCCGACCCCGCTGTGGTGCCTGTGGCCCCTTGGTGTGACCGCGACACAGTGAAGTCGCCTCATCATGTCTTGACCCACTGGACTCAGCGACCCTGCTGGGTCGCAAGGAACTGAAGCCTTGCCGCCAACGCCGCCTCACCTCTGCTGTCTCCGTAAGGAACTGATGCCTCACCTCCCCTGTGTCGCAGCAAGGAACCGACACCTCACCTCCTTCGTAGTAGGACGGAACCAACGCCGCATCGGCTTCAGCAACACCTCAGCTCCCCGACTCCGTGTCACATCTTTCACTCTGCCTCATTTCTAAGGTACTGTACCTGGGGTCCGTGCAACTCCATGAACGGTGCCATACTCCCTTGCGAGTGGTGTCAGACTGTTGGGAATGACTCCTTCACAACGTCATGATAGCACCAGTTAAAGCTATTGCTATTTCTAAGTGCTTTTATTGGGATTTAATATTTTACAATTCAGATCCTTGCTTGTGTGTGTTGGATTTTTGTTCTTTTGGTCTTGTTTTACTTAGATAAATATTGGCTATTTTTCTAAACTGGTGTGGTGTCCATTTGTAGTGTTTTCACTGTGTTACTGTGTGTGAGTACAAATACTTAACACATTGCCTCTGAGATAGGCCTGACTGCTCGTGCCAAGCTACCAAGGAGGTGAACAGGGGTTATCTTAGGAGAGTGATTCCCTCACCTTGACTAGAGTGAGGGTCCCTACTTGAACAGGATGTAAACTAACTGACAACTAGATACCCCATTTCTAACACCTTTAGAAAGACTTTGATGCCCTGAAAAAAAACACTACTAATAGCTCTTTTTCACAAACTACACTGGTATGTACAGCAAGGACAGGTGTGCAATTGTGAATTGCAAATGTTAGTTTGAGCCTCTTTGCTATTTTTCTCTACTCTTCTTTGATGCTTCCTTTGCCTGTATTTCTTTGTGAAGTAATTCAAATAAATCCATATATTCCCCTCCTCAGATTCTTTCTTTTGAAGTAAGTAAATGACTGACTAAACACAATAAGGGAGATCGTAAACGTGTACACAAATGTTTTCTCTCCTTCCCCAGCCCCACAATATATGGGCATTGTTTTGTTGATGTAAGTAAATGACTACCTAATTGTTTTGTTATTCTCATATATGAACCTCAGCCTACAAAAGTTACATCTGTAAATTGAACTCCTTTCTCTTTCTCAAATACTTTTTCCACTCTTAACTGTCGCCTCATTCCTCTGTTATGTTTGTGTACCAATGCTTTCCACTCGTAGCAGCATAAAAATGGACAACTCTTTACCTGTTGTTATTATAGTCTATATTTCCCATGTTCCCTCCATGTGACACACCACATTTCCCCAAACCTAGACATGAGTTCTACATCTTGGGAGGGAAGTCCATCATCTTTCATACCTCTTATTTCCATATCATCAAATGCTTGAGAAA
Organism: Pleurodeles waltl; assembly: GCF_031143425.1. Classification (NCBI taxonomy): domain Eukaryota; kingdom Metazoa; phylum Chordata; class Amphibia; order Caudata; family Salamandridae; genus Pleurodeles; species Pleurodeles waltl. Next base: position 289,940,088 of record NC_090438.1, read on the forward strand.
ATTCATCCGAGACAGATCTCTTACCAACCACTGCAGAATGGTCTTTCCGTCTGGCCTTCCACTGTCAGAGTACCACCAACTCAAAGTCTCATCTTGTACTTTGGCTTTGGAAGCTCTTACTGGTGATGTCTGACTATTGATCATACACAAAGCCCACCATTTTTAAGTCTCCATAAATTTTACATTGCCTCCGGCTCCTATGTTTGAGAGAGCTGCACTCTATGTCACTAAAGTGGGCCACAACTTGGCTTGAACAACCAGATTCAATATCCATGTTAACTAGCATTCAGTAATGATCCACTCCATCTGCAGCCACCTTTTCTACCTACCCATCTTCTTCAGAATTTGATGTCACTCTTCTGACACTCCTCAGCACACATTAATCCATTTACCTCACTAAGATGGTCTTCTAGCAATCACAGAATTGCTATCATGTTCACTTTCTATTACTACATCCAGAGGCTCATTAAGCAACACATCTCTGCTCATATACCTATTGTCCCTGGATTTGTCAATCTGTGTCAGAGACTTTTGTGCCCTGTTCCTGCTTGTCTTTGGCGCACTATTATTATGAACATTAAGATTCTACTGACAAACCTGCATGTTTGTCCTCTTACCCCCTCATTTTCTGACAGAGGAATGGCATTTTAATAAAACCTCACTTTCTTTCCATTTCTTTAAAAAGACACTTGCTTTGTCTTTCCTGATATTAATATTTTGTTACATATTGATATTTTCACCTTTGGACCACAATTCACTAGTTACAACATTAGAACCAGCTGACGGAACACTTGGTGACCTTCCTGGCACTTCCTTTTGAAACTGAACAGGACAGAGTGCTATTCATTGTAGTAGATACTATTCTTTATTCTTTAAATTCACAGTCCTTTTATTTTCATTCACCTTTTTCACTTCCTGTAACCCTGGCACTTCTGCTGCTATACGTAACACCTCCTTACATGCAACAACAATTGCTGTAACTCCTGAAGCAGTAGCCCTGGGATGAGGCCTTCCTTTTTCTTCATCACTACATGGGATTGCTCTTTCCTGACCTCACATCTTATATTAATTATTACCCATGCTACTCATAGGACTTCTCCTGTAGCAGTCTTTTCCTCAACTGACAACCCATTATGCCCAGACGTGGGTCCTTTGCTTGCTGCACCACTGAATTCAAACTAGCCTGGTTGATGAGGCGAGATACCCTGAAACCATTCTCAGGATGCTTGTTTCCTGTCCAGGGAGGACCTGGCTTGGCCAGTTCGACTGGACTGCTTCCATAGGGAGCTGGGTCAAGACTGATTTGCATATTTCTGGGTGCAAAATGGGGTGACATGGTGAGCAAAATAACGATGGATTAAACCCAGATCTTTGACTGGGGATGAGTGTTTGAAAAGTTTCAACACTCCGTCCATCGTTTTATTTTGTGATGTTGCTATGTGTGCCATAAGTGGCTAGGGTATGCCCAGATTTGGGTCCCTTACTCGCTGTATCACTGGATAAAAGCTAGCCTGGCTGATGAGGGGTGATCCCCTGGAAGCAGTCCCAGGAAGCCCGTTTCTGTTTCCGGTCCAGGGAGGACATGGCTTGGCAGTTCGGGCTGGACTGTTCCCATTGGAAGCAAGGTCAAGACTGATTTGCATATGGCTGGGTTCAAACTGGGGTGATGTGGCGAGCAAAATAACGCTGGATTAAACCCAGGTCTGTGACTGGGGGGTGAGTTTTGAAAAGTTTCAACACTCCGTTCATCATTTTATTTTGTGATGTTGCTAACACATTATAGCGGTCATTCTGACCGCGGCGGGCGGCGGTCGCCGCCCGCCATGCGGTCACCGCCAAATGGCCGCTCCGCGGTCAGGAGACCGCGGATGCCATTCTGACTTTCCCGCTGGGCCGGCGGGCGACCGCCAAAAGGGCGCCCGCCGGCCCAGCGGGAAAGGCCCTGCAACGAGGAAGCCGGCTCCGAATGGAGCCGGCGGAGTTGCAGGGGTGCGACGGGTGCAGTTGCACCCGTCGCGATTTTCACTGTCTGCAAAGCAGACAGTGAAAATCTTCATGGGGCCCTGTTAGGGGGCCCCTGCACTGCCCATGCCAGTGGCATGGGCAGTGCAGGGGCCCCACGACACCCGTTCCCGCCATCCTGTTCCTGGCGGTAAGAACCGCCAGAAACAGGGTGGCGGGAAGGGGGTCGGAATCCCCATGGCGGCGCTGCAAGCAGCGCCGCCATGGAGGATTCCCTGGGCCAGGGGAAAACCGGCGGGAAACCGCTGGTTCCCCTTTTCTGACCGCGGCTTTACCGCCGCGGTCAGAATGGCCCTGGAAGCACCGCCAGCCTGTTGGCGGTGCTTCCGTGGTCCCCGGCCGTCGGAATGACCCCCTATGTCTGTCACAAACTGTCCTGGACTTGTGTTATAGTACACTGCAGGTGGGATGTCATCTCTTAACCACTAGCATGTTCTTGTTTTGTTTTCTTTCATAAAAATTTATTTTCTGATTGTTAAAAGTGGGATTTCTCTGATTTGGTACACCTTGCTAACATTTTTGTGATGTCATTTTCTATGAATCATATATACAACCTTATGATTTCTATTACTCTCATGTACTTCTTAAAAAATATTCTCCAATGACTGTTGTATTTTCCTCATGTATTTACCTTTTGTTTTCTTCCTAGGTTTCTCGCAGTATTACTTCAAAGTATGCACTATTATAATTACACTTGATGTAAAACCAGTAACTGAAGAAAGAAAAAAACATATTTTCATGATGGAATGCTATTTCCTAGTATTTTGTGGTATTATATTGTTTTCAAGACATTATTTTTGTTTATTATTGTATTAACTTGTCTCAGTCTACTTATAGTATATCATTGCGCAGAGTGAATGATGTCCTGGCACTGCAGGCCCGATTCACAAAGGCAACTTACATTTTTGAGTACGTTTATAAGTTTGAGTTAATCTACTTTCGAGTTAAATACATTTTTTATGTTTCCCTATACTTTACTAAATGAAGAATTAGTTACAATGGGCAGGTGACATTGTTTTATTGAGTGGAGTGCCAGCTATTGGATTATTTGCGTTTGGAGACATGTCTCTGGACTAATAGGCAAGAGACTAGAGCACACACAGAAACTGGACATACAAATTTGTAAGTAGAAGTGAGCGCCAGCGTATCTCTTGCCACTCCAAGTTGTGCTGATGTTGCTATTTTTGTCCATATGTTGCCCAGATTTTAATCCCCCTATGGAGCACTCAAACTCTGTGTGCCTGTATTTTGTCTGCAGAGATGGTAGCTGAGCCATTCCATTCATGCGAAGGCACCAGTCAACAAATGATTGTGTAATAGAATATGAATACACGTGATCATGCCCATGGCTATATATCACCTACATTACCCAGCAGCAACTGAAGTCAGATGACTTCCTCACCCTCTCCTTAAGGGTTGGTACCACTCTAGTTCAGTGGTTCCCAACCTTTTGACTTCTGTGGACCCCCATTTTATCAATACTGGAGCCCGGGGACCCCCACTGAATCATTATTGGAACACGGGGACCCCCGAGGAGTCATTACTGATAGGTGGGACCTAATATTATTAAATGTTTTAATCAGCCGGGACCCCCTGAGGAGGCTTCGCGGACCCCCAGGGGTCCCCGGCCCACAGGTTGGGAACCACTGCTCTAGTTCATTTGTGATCACTACCTGAGGGCATGATGATGGGAAAAGCGGTTACATTCCGAACAACGTTTTACGGCGAAAGTATCCCCTTTCATCCACTTCACTTATTATTGGGTATGGTGTGGTACCAGTGGGACTACATTCCAGTCTCATGTCTTACATTTCTAATTGGAAATTGTTCTTATTTATATCTATCCATGTCTGAGTGCCACACCCCTTTTCATCATTTAAATGTCAGCAGTTCTTTTATCGTAGGAGCAATTTGGTTTATTACCGTGATATTAGAGGTTTATTGGACATGGACAGTATTTTGGGGTTGTTAAAACTTTTAGCTGCTTTAAGTTCTTACTTTGTTGAATGCATATGTTGGCCATCGCACATTTTATTTCTTGTCCGCTTGTGTTTATGTGGTATTTGCTACTTGAAAACTAACAAGGTTAACTTTAAACAGTTAGGTGTCTCTTTCGTGGTGACTATTTAAAGCCTATATTTGAAATGAAGAAACATCAGCACATTCATTCATGCTATTGTACAGCATATTGTTATCGATGGTGAAAATGATTCAACTTCCCTATGTTATGCAATCAGTGTAATCTTATCATAAAATATGTACATTTTCCTGGTAAGGGGTCTGGGTACACACTGCAAGCACATATAATTTAAGTTCAAACTAATGGTTGTCATGTTTTTCACTGCAGCTCTCCACTGGTATAAGCTGCTCAATTGAATGAAAATGTGAGTAAAACCTAGAGCCTCTGCTAGAACTATTGAAATCATGACACTTGATTACTAGTGTGCAAATAAAATTAACTTTCATGAAAAACATTATTTTGTTTTTATTCTGCAAAACTATCTTGTGAGCAGGTGTAAGGAATCTAAATTCGAAATTACATGACAAAATTAGTAACAGGTCATACTTACGCTGCATTTCCTTAACTAAACAGAGAAATGGAGAGTGGACACTGTGCGGAACCATCCTACAGAATGATGTAGCATGCATTGTCAGGCAAAATACTCACCTATTCACAATAGCTTTCCCCTAGAAGTATCAGAACAAGAAAATGGGTTCATTGTATGTATATAGTGCCCAAAACCTTACAAACACACACCTTATTTAAATGTACTATATTAAGTATGTATTTTAGATAAAGCTCAGAACTATTTATAAAAGTTTACTTTCTTCACAGTAAAGAAAGCACAGTTCATGTTGGTGAACTGTGTTTGCATTACATCCTAAATATTTTTATGCTGAGTTTGGTTTGTATAGCATCTTCTGCTCACTAAAGATGCTTTAAGGTGCTTGAGCTCCACTGAAGGGAATGTGCGGTGGATGGAAAGGCAGAGGAGGAGAGAAAGAAAGGAGAAGTAATAAATCGAGGGACAATGTAAACTGCATTTAGATTCATTCAAACAAGTGCATATTAGAACTGTGTTTATTCTCTTTGAAAGCTACAGCAGAACAGACTGACTATATGCTACAGATGTGTTATCTTATCAAATTATATTCACAGATGTTTATAAATTATTTAAACTCTAAGAATCAAAGTCTTTCTATGAAAGGTTTGACTTTCTTAAAGAATAGCAAACTATTACATAATTTTGAAATGTTATTGTCAATGTCATTATTTTTAAGACACGCATGTTTAACTGGATTCAGTCTAGAAATGCTAAAATATGTAAAAGCTACAAAAAATACAGAAAAATAAAAACTGAATAGTCCCCAAAAACGTGTATATGTGTGCCAGCTCTTTATAGTTGATAAACAAAGGCTTACTCCCAGTTTTCAATTTTTATTGATTTTTGCAGATAAATACAGACAGAAAGCAATGTGTTTCCTTTATGTATTTTACTTTTGAAAGCAGAAAAATATAGAAAATTGGACTTCTTTTGAGCAACTTTACATGCTGTCATTCATGAATTCCAAGCCAACAGCAGAGCAGGTTGACAGCATGGGAATTAAAAACTGGTTGAGATTTCCTTAGATCAATGCATATATATTCATCTAGGTGTATTGTTTTATTTCATTTTGCTATTTAGTTTATTAAAATATGACAGGTATCAAAGTATGAATGCATTCTTATCAGTTAAATAAATGTGGGAATATCCAAATTCTAACTTAATTTATTCAGAAAACACAAAATAAATATGGATAAATACTAATAAGATGTCCAAAAAATAAACATGAATACAGATGGAAATGTTAAAAGAAAATACCAGAAAACTGGGAGCCCTATCAATAAAATAGAATTCAAATAGAGTGACTATGCACATTTTTGTCTGATTGCTAAGCAATCCATGCCTGCTTCCCATGGGAATTTCTATATTTTTGTGATAAGGCTGAAAATGTACGATGATGCCGGGTTGTTCGATGTGACTATGAACTTCTTTTATTGTTACACCCTATTGGCTTAACTATAGGTGCAAGTGACCAATATAGTTATTGGAGCAAATAGTGATTTATTGGTGTATGTTGTTGTCAATATAGTTTAACATATGATTTAATTAATATATTTCCTGGTTTGTTTTTTAGCGAAAAACCTAGAAATTAAGGGCCACAAGTACGAACATTTAGAATTGAGATTTCAATTCCAAATGCAAGAAACTCCATTGGGTTTCTTTTGCAATCCCCGGAGGGTCGCAAATAGACCTACCTCATTCACCAGTCACAAATCACAGGGATGGTGGCCTACTGGGGTCAGTAGATCCCCATGTCTGTTATTCCTTTTAAATAAAGCAATCTTTTTGCTTTTTAAACGCAACCTGTTTTCTTTAGAGGAAAACAGGATGCGTTTAAAAAGAAAAAATGAAACGCTTCAGTTTCATTTTGTAAGAGTAGACAGTGGTGCATGGGACCACTGCCTACTCATAAAAAACGTTTTTGCATGCACTCACAAAGGCGAAGTGGTCCCTTATGGACCCCTTCCCATTTGTGAATGGGTGAACAATAATTTTAAATTGGTGCTGATTGTTTTGCGACCGCATTCACTGTCACAAAACAATCATACATACCATTCAGATTCGGTATTAGAAGGGACGTCTTGAACATGCCCTTACTAATACTGAATAGCAAAACCCTATTTGTGATTCAGTAACAAGTTACTGAATCGCAACATTGGGATTTGTACATCCCAAAAAAGCATTTTTATAGTCGCAAACGAGCCGATTCTGCGATTGAGCCCATTTGCAACTAGAAAAATGCTTTGTACATGTGGCTCTAAGTGATGAAAAAAAATGCACGTACAGAAGTGCTCTTTTTGAAACATGAAAGTAAAACTGTGACATGTAGCAATCAATTTCCTCCACAGCCAGCATTTGTAATAGCCTATTGGGTCAATCTATAAAGAATAGCAGATTTGTTAACATATAGTTACTTTCCCCACTAAATGTGTAAATATGTTGGGGTAATAAGAGATTCTTAGAATTTTTATAAATGTGGTCATATTTTAATGACCCCCTAAGTGGGTGTGTAGGGATTTGGTAGTATGTTAAGTCATGGATGTGGTTTCACTTTGCTTTTTTTTTGTTCATACTAGCCACAGGTGCATGTGTGTGTTTTATTCTCTCCCAAATGTCCCCTTATTTATTTTCCAATAAATTGTGGTGTGTTTTAGAATAATTACTGAGGCCAGCCTTTTTTGTGGTGCAGTTTCTCCTGTGGAAAATGCAGATTTAGGGCCAGATTAGGAGTCTGGCGGACGGGAAGACACGCCACCAAACTCCTGATGCTGGCGACCTCCTGGCTGGCCCCATTAAGACTTTCCTGCTGGGATGACCGTCAGCCCAGTGGGGAAAGTGGTGGCAGCATTGTCGCTGGCTCGTAATAGAGTTGGCGGCATAGCTGCAGCCTGCAAGGGGCACCAACACCCTTGTAATGCAGACAGTGGACAGCAGAGGGTTCTGGCCAGGGGGACCCCTGCACTGTCCATGTTACGGGCATGGGCAGTGCAGAAGCCCCCTGCATCTGTTCTCCACCAGCACGGGCATGTATGAAAAGGCTGGTAGGGAACCAGGTTGTAATCAGCAGGGCAGTGCTGTCAGCCCGTTGGGATCTCCAATCCCAGCGGAGACGACAGTAGGTTGGTGGGGCTGCCTGCAAACCTCGTAATGTGTCAGTTGGACCGCCACAACCGCAGCGGTCTGAGGATCGCCACACTCATAATTAGGCCCTTACTTCTGGCAGATTTCTTACTGCCATGAGAACTGTGGACATTTTGCAAATTTTCTGTGTGTGTGTACATATATATATATATATATATATATATATATATATATATATATATATATATATCGAAATGTTGAAAGATACCTACAATTTTCTGTCTCTGCATGAATTTGCAAGCACAGTAAGTGTTTTAAAGCATCAGAGAAGAAAAACAAATGATTGGAACTGAGAAGTCAGAGCGGCAGCCACTGACAGACGAGCAATGCTGCAGGCACAGCTTGGCGTACTCCTTCATTCAGGTGGGTTGCGGATTAGGCTGAGCTGTGGGCACCTGCATAGTGTGTCTTTGCATGTAGGGTGCCGAGTGTGAAAGTGTGACTGCCTTATAGGAGTACACATATGCAAAGTGAGCCCTAACTGAAAATGTCTTTACATCAGATGCATCATGATATAGAAAGGTTGCTGAAAGTTGTTTACCAGGAGACGCAAGAGGGAACATAAAAGGTTACATCATGATTCAAAAATTGTGAGGTGTGCGAGAGAGGTATGAAGACTCGGATATTTCAATTAATTTGTAGTCTAAAAATCTAAGAATGTTTGAAAAGAAACTTAAGTGGAGTTTAATTGGCTTTTCTCATTCTTCTTGGCGTTGATGTCAGAAATACTAATATGGTACTCCACTGTTGGTCTGCAGAATTTGCTTCCTTTCCCCTCAGAGGTTTGAAAATATTTATGCAGATTTTCACATTTTTACCCTTATAGATTTTAGTGACCTCTGATTTTTACAATTAAACTAAAGTACACTGTCTGAGGGGCAGACTACATTTTTAAGCACAGAGAGTAGTTATTTATTTGTGAACAGTAAGATGTCAAACAGAAATCAACTCAATTGTATGTGACTTCGTACTGCTGTTCCTATGCTTAGCAATTTTACATTAGCTGGCTATTCCTTCTGTTACGTGTAAGGTGTTTTATTTCCTTTGTATCTGAGCTATTCGGGGACATCTGCGCAAACGGAAACAATACATGATACATACAGTCTAAAATACTGGTGAGCGGCGGAGGCTGTTTTGCCCAGCAAAACATTGGGCTGAAACTTCAAATAAACGTAGTCCGAAAAGTGTTTGAGAAGGAAGTGCTCACAAGTGTGATCTGATAGGTTCTTTGTTCAGATCTGGCAAGTACACGTGACCCTATTCAAACATTCCACTGTGAGGGCTCCAATCAAGGAGGTTGGGGGTCGAAGACTGCGTATACATTCATAAATGTACTGCTTTAAAGTTACAAAACAAAATACAATTTGTATAGAAATATGGGACAAAACATTACATTTTATGAGACTATCATAAAATTGCAGGATGAACTGCGTAGAAGTGCTGAGTAAATGAAACGAAGCCCCCACGTGGGCTGAGCGGTGAAGAATTGCCCCTTCCCGTTGCCGAGAAGAGAAACAAAACGCACGTGGAGCGCTCCCTTTGTGTGTTCGGTATAGTGTTTGTACTGTCAGATGTGAATCACTGCTGTAAAAAACATACTATACATCTTTGTAGTAAATTAGAGGTATATTTTCGATAACCCTGAACGCTGTTTCAAGTAACGCGCGAGCATATGATTATAATAAACGCTGGACGTGACACCAGGCTGCGGTGGCGCGCGAGGGGTGCAGTCCGGTCACAGAGCCGTGTGCGAGGATGTCCCACGCACCCTACTCTCCAGTTGCGTTGGCAGTAGGGTTATACGCGGAATCCACAACTTGGAATCTTGTAACCCACGAGAACTTGCAGCGAATGCTGGCCTCGTCACCTCAACAAGGTTCATCGAGTTTTATGTTTTTAAAAATTATATATATTACACAGATATCAGCCGCTCCGTGAACACAATTGACGGGGCTGAGCGGGGACATGCACTACGTATTTGAGTTGCAGGACAGGCGCCGACCCTTTTGGGCAGGGACGCCTTCACTGAGCACTCGCGCAGGGGGGAGGATGCTGGTTAACAGTTGTAAAGCGCCTCGCGGATTGCTGGAGATGGGGGAGGGGCGTGCTTGAGCTCGAAGAGGCGGGGGCAGTTGGGTGGTGACAAGCTGTTGGCTTTTAGCCTTAGCATGACCACATTTTTTTTCCGCAGGGGTCATCACGTGCCTTTCCTTTCTGCTGTTACTCACGCTGCACTTATCCCCGAGGGGAAACTCTTTGTTTCCGAGTCTCCCAAAAAATAAAACACACACGTGATACTTTGAACCCTTTCTTAATAGGCACCGCTCTATATTTTCATAGTTGTACAGCAATTGGGTGGTTGTTTTTGTTAAAGCATTTTCACTTTGATCACTACATATCGGTTCGGAAATCACTTGAAACACTCCAGCAAGATTTCAAGCTCGGGTCATTTTCCTTTGGTAGGCGGAAACGCAAAAAACATACCGGACAAAGTATTGTTTTGCTCAAGATCCCGCGTGCAGCCCTGAAATACATATTTCTTAAATGTTGTGAGTTAACACACCACATTGGGAAGAGAGCGCGTGGGCCTAAGCGCGCATAAAAGGCAGGGATAGAAAGCGCCGCACGGCACGCCGAGTGAGGCGCACGTTGCGCAGAATGCGTAGCCGGACTTGAGCGGCAGCGGTGACAGTGCGCACACGCGCAGCCCAGGGCAGTAGCGCTGCGTCCGGTGGGCGGCGCCGCCGCCGTGGGACACAATTAGTGATGGTAATACAGCGGATGTGCCCCCTCCCCAGGGCCTCCTCTGGTTGGTGAGGGGAGGGCGCCGCCCTGAGGTCGGGTCACATGATATTGTCTTCGCGCCACTTTCGTAAAGCTCCTTTGCAGCAGGTTGTGCGGCGGCTCGGGTACGTGTGGAGTGTTTTGTGCGCGGGGGGGCTTGGGGCGGCTCTGTCGGTAGCGGGAGGGAGGTGGTGCACGCGCTGGTGCTGCGGGGCTTTTTCTCCCCGGCTGGCGGCACGCGTCGTCCGCGGATGGCGGACTCGCCCTTGTCCGGAGCCGCGGCGCGCGTTCCCACCTCCCGGGGCGCATCGGGGACGGGCGCTGCGGGGTCAGCAGCGCAGCCCCCCGGTCGGGTGTTTGAAAAATGCGGAGAGCACATGGCGGCCGCCCGTGCAGGCCTTTGAACGCGCGCAGGCCCCAGTGCGCCTGCGCTCTGAGCGCGGAGTCCCGAAGGGTCAGGCCGTGGAGTCAAACGCGTAGGGGGAGGAACGGGCCAGAGACACATCTCGAGGCTCCGCGGGGTGGTCTGGAGGCTTCCAGTCGTGTGCGCAGCTGTTTATTGTTGTGATGGAAATTGTGTGCGTGGTGTGGGTAGCCGAGTAGGTTAAGGAAGTAGGGAAAGCGTGGTGCACTGGGCTGGTTCGCGTCGTACGAGCTTCCAGTGAAGCCCAATTAACTACATCCCGTCTTCCTCTTTCAAAGCAGATTCCCCTCCCCTATGGGCGGGCCCTAGCGCTGCAATCTACCACTGGCTCCAGCAGGGGGAGGGAGCTGTGGTTTGGCGCTTTTTTTGGAATTTGAATGGGTGGACTTCTTTTCCCATAATGCCATGTGCTCTTTCTCTTTAATCGCAGGAGCAGCACGAGGGCAATGGACGCGTGGTCCCCGGAGAACGAGTCCCCGGAGATAAGAACGGGCTTTCAGAGGCAGCACCGTAGGAATTTACAGTGTAGAGGGATTGAGTCCCGTGCCTGCAGTTGCCACCAGTCCCTTGGCGGGTGAAAGGGTAGAGTGCTCGCCAGTCGGCCTCGCGGGCCTTCAGTAGCTACAGGTCTCTCGACCGCGGATACTACAGCATTTTCCCCAAGCTTTGTGGAGGGAAAAGTACACGGCCTACCCCGTGACGGAGTTCCCGGCGGTGAACTTCTGGTGTTACGAGGACATTATAGACCTGCCCAGATTCTCCATGCAGCACCCGCCGTTGGCTTTGGGCCTATCCTCCAGAAATGTATTCTCGTTCATAATCGCGCTCGCTGTTGGATAGCGAGCTCTTACTAATCGTATATATGTTTTAATTGTACACGATTTCAGTTGTATCGATAGTAATTGATTTCTTGTACAGTTGTGATTTTTATTTTTTTATTTGTATTTCTCTTTATGATCTTTCAATGACAGTTTGTTGTAAGGACGTTTTTAGTTGTATCTTTTCAACACAATCTTTACAGTCGTCCCTCTAACCCCCATCCTGTGCGTAGAATGTACCTTCTCGGCTTGTAACCAGTGGTATTTGCAGGATTTAAGTGGGGTACGTAGTCAGGGTAGTGCAAAAGTGCTTACAGTGCAGGTAGCTTCTTGTACCTACTGCAATGGAAGCGCTTCTAGCATTACCACGGCAATACAATGGCCATGGCTCCACGGCGCTTCATTGTGTGCTTGCTCATTTTCCTTTTGTGTTAAGGTGCATCTAGTGCAGTTAGTGAAGTAGTTTAGAATCTACTGCCCTAAATGCTCCTTCTGGCACAAGATGGTTAAATATCCTCTGTACATTGGACCGTCTTAAGTTATATTTTAGTAGTTATCATGCATGTTCAGTTGTGAGATGGTGTTTTTTGTGTGCTGAGCTGAACAGAAGAGTAGAGGTACTTTTTCTGCTGTCTCAGCAGTGCCAAAGTGCTCATAGTGCAGGTAGTTTTGAATACGATCTACTGTAATATGAGCACTTACCGTACTGTTGGGTCAAATACACCTGTCTTCGCCTTGAGGATCACTTGCTGTTATGGTTAGTTTTGCAGGTTTGCATCCAGCCTGTTAATAGGTCGCTGTGCAAATCCATGCAAAATTGATTGTCTCAGTTAAAATCATCGCTGGAGGTTTGTTGTGCACGAGCAGTTCCAACAGGTAAGTTTTATGCTGACTTCTCCATGGGTGGGGATTTGTTGCATTACTTGTGGCTATGTTTAAAGTATTGCACTTGTCCCGGCCTGTGGAGGAAAGGTGGGCTTATCGCCAGGCTTCAATCAATCTGCCTCATGTATGTTTTGCTGTTGTCGGGTGGATCACGATGCAATTTTGCTTATTTAAGAAGGACGAAAATTGCACGGTATCCATCTGTAAACCGCATGACCATCACTGACATGTATTTGTCAGTAGCTGCAAACAGTGCAGGTTTAGTGATGATTTGCCTATAGTGTGTATTGCCAAGCTGCATTAAATACATTTAAATTTCTACGTTTGGAGTGGTTAAGTCTAGTATTGAACATGCATTAAAGCTGCTGCACAAAGGCTCAACACATCTGTGGTTTTATATTTTTTCTAGCAGTGTAAATTTAGGGCTGCCCTGTGAGATAGGCATTGTGCAAATACATGTCGTTGTTTTGTCTCAGGTTTAAGGCGGCGAGACTTGTGAACAGTTAAGATTTCCTCTACTACTTGTGTAGCACACGAGCAGGCTGCATTTTTTGTTGCAAAATACATTTTCCCCCCTCAACATAAAGCTGAGAGAAATTGTTTGATAGGCAGTGGCAGTCGCGTAACATTGCTGAGCCCATAATCCCGAAAGGAAGTTGGTTGGGAAACATATATGGTAGCCAATGCATAATCTTAAACCGAATTGCACCCGCGCCCCATACAATGGTTTTTACTCGGTGTTAGTTTTATAAACAGCTGGCGGTATTTATCCAATTTAGCGGTATCTCGTTTGGAAACGCGTTACCCGGAACGAACCATTGTGCTGTGCACTTAACTCTTACCAATTGTTGACAGTGAGTGAATAATCTACAAACACCTTGCCCAACATTAGTTTGAGGTTGGCAGGCTGGTAAAAGGCTCTCTTGCTTTTGAAAGATCCCGCCAAACATCCAGGAATTCCCAGATACAAAACCTTTTCACGTGTCCCCCTTTTATTTTGCCCTCTACGCCTTTCTAGCGTCATGGCACGCAGTTTAAGTTAGGGAAACTCCTTGCTTACAAATGAACCTCACTGGTTCGCCTATTTTCTGTATCGTTTTTTGTTAATTTTAACCCCCCGTAATCCAATTTTAGGAGTATGGAGTTCATTTTGTGCTCCGAATAGGAGTTATGCTCATTCATGGTAGTAGGTGATGTTTGCAGAGCTTCAAGCCTCGCGGAGAATGGGACTTTCTTGTCTCGTGAAATCTTAGGGGAATGTTATAATGCTCCTTGATTACAATGCTGGCAGGATCCAATCAACCTGTATAGCTATCCATGTAGTCTATGTAGCTGCGCTGGCGTTGTGCAACGTAAAGCTGAACTTCAACAATAGAATTCAAATGGACCGTTTTTTTAGTTGTAAGTTACTGAAATGGAGTACGATTTACGCCGCACTTGACACCTGTTGTTGTTAATTTTTTTTCCACTACTCTGACTTAAGTTGGATGATCTTAGACTTTTGGGGGGTGGGGGTGTTCAGTCTGTCCCTGCTAAAATCTGCGAGTCTTCTGTTGGCTAGAGTGGTACAATACAATCCTGTTACTTGAAGGTGTGAGCAGTAAGTACTGCTACTGTAGGTTGTTTGCCCCCCGCCCCCGAGCATACAGGGAAGCTAGATTTGATGTACCTCAGTGGGTAAGTCCCGTTAAAATATTCCTCCATGTCTCCCGCCCGCGATTTATGTATGACTGCTGGTTTCACTTTGAACTTCTTATTGTACTTTGGGTGCAACTTGCCAAGTTATTTCCATTGCAGTCCGGAGTATGATTTGGTTGAGTATTTTCCCATATTAGTGGATCGGTCAACTCCTGAGTTGTTGAATGTTGTGTTTGGAGGAATGGGGAGTTTGTTGAATTTCTTGCATATCATCTAATTTCGTGTGCATAGTAATTGCTCAGCAGAAATGAGCGCAATAATTGATTGGTGGTTGCTGTAATAGTCATTGCATAGCTTCCTTAGGTTGTGCCAGTGTTTGAAGTCTTCTCGTAATGTATATTTTTGTATGGTAGCTCTTCATATGTCCTTCTGTTGGGAGCGTGTGGATGCCTAGCCATGGCATTTATGGTGTGTAGTGTTTTATGTGCAGAATAAAAGCTGGAGAATTACTATGAAAAAGGCTTAAAACCATACGTGGGGGTGTTGTGGCACATGAATACAATGTAGTTTTGAGGAGTGACCAAAGAGTAAGGTGCGGATGCAATGGGCTTCTGGCGAGTGGGTGGCAAAAGAAGCTGGGAACTACTGGTAAGGGAGGTGATCAGAACCTATTGGAAGAGGTGATTACACTCCTTGAGGGGAGCGGAACCTGTGTGAGCGATGTGAGGGGAAAGCCTGTTGGGGATGAGAGGTTGTAGCAGCCACCAGCGCCTTGGGACCCTCAAGGGTGAGTAGTGCGCTCTACACATTCCTTGATTGATTGGTAGGTTCTCTTTCCCTATGCAAGTCTGATGCGGGCACATCCCAGGTAACTTAAAGAGCTTTGTGATATGTCGATTGTTAACATGCAGTCACTTAAGAGCTCTATCCTGCCAGGCTGACCCTGAGCTCGGTTGGACTACCCGTGTTCTCTTGATTTAGTGGGGTTGGACTTACCAACAGAGGGAGATGGATCCCGAGCTGGCCTTCTTGGGACTGAACTATTGGTCCTAATTACAACTATGATTTCAGTTGTGAACAAGTTTACAACCATTCACAAAGAGATTTACGACATTCATTTGAGTGCATTTCTGCGCCGTGACTCCCACTTACTACGGGAAACGCGTATTCTAAAGTGTGATTTTCCTTGGAAGCGTACTTACAAAACGTGTGGGCATACCCACGCCCCTTTCCATCAGGGAAACAGTAGGGTGTTTTCTGAAGCACTTGCTGGAGTAATTCTACTCCCAGTGTGGAAAGGGTATCCTATGGCTGTGGGTGAATTCTCCAGGGGAAACCTTTCCCTTGTAGCGAAGAGAAAGTGTGTTTAGTTACATGTATTATATTTATTTTAAAATAGTTTTTTTTTTCCATCCATTGGTGTCATTTCACTCTTTTCTTCCCTACTTTAAAGAAAGGGTTCAGCCCCCTTTCAGCTATTTCCTAACCGCACTGACAGCCTTCTGCCCTTAAATAAAGAAAGGTTTGCTCATTCTTCAAGAGAGCAGGTCCAAGGGATACAGATGGTTCTTGTCCGCTTGTTATACTGTTAGTATTTGTGTTCCTTAAAAAAAAAATATATATATATATATATTTATTTCCCGTTTGAGCTTGTGAGTCAGACCTGCTGGTGTACGACTTTTGGCTCCAGGTAGTGAGGTCATTTTTGAGTTGTGACTGAGTTTGGGATGTCTCTTTTTACAGTTGTGTGTTTAGTGGTGTACTTTAAGCCAGGGGTCAAGCACGGACTCCAGGGTGAGTTGGGCATATAAGCTTAATAGAAAATGTTAACAAGAAAGAGGCACTCTTACGTTTAATGCAGTTTTTCCCCGTTATTAATATGAACTAATCGGGGACATGCTATTGTCCAATTGGGAGTTGAGGTAAACTCTCCTAAAGTAATCCCTAGACTAAGCCCCCTTCAATCTTGCAATAACCTAAAGCAGTTGTGAAGGACTATTTACTGTGTACCTGCACAGATCATGCCAAATGTGCAGGCACACAGGACCGAGCACACTGTTGCATCTTCTGCTCCGGAGAAAGAAAAAAACGTCTGTTAACTCATTTACACATCTAGGCTCCTCATCGGTCGACGTTATAAACTGGAGGTCTTGAATTACAAATGATTTCACATGTTCCCCTTCAACAAAGAGGGTGCGTTCGCATACGATCGACTGTCTTTTCATTTTATACCGCAATAAGTATACTTAGCAGCATTTGATTGGGTTGAACTGCGTGTCATTGTACTTTATTCAAAATAATCGTCACAGAATAAATTTGCCCCTTCTGTGTTACTTACAAAAACCATTGCACTGAAAAACGCAGCGTCGGTTACACATAGAAGCCAACATATAGACTTTATTTCCACAAAGGCTACTTGGAATAAATAATGCATTGGGTGGCTATTAACGTCACTGTCTCCGTTTGTCTTTGGCACAAGTAGCAATTCCTACAATAATATTCTCTACTCATCCCAATATCTTGCCTTTATATGTGTTTCCATGTTGAGAACCTCATGTCAGCTTTTGAGGAGTTCAATTAATTTAGCATTCATAAAGCGCCACACTCACCCATAAGTTTCTCAATGCGCTGTATCTTTAATAAGGGGCGCAGTGTGGTTGTGTCCTGTGCTTATTTTAACTTCATCGACGTGTTATTCCAAACCCTAACATGCTCCCGCGTTCATTGTCTTAGTGGTTCTATTTAAATTGGCGACATGTGCAGGAACCTATCTGCGTAGACCACAGAACAACATTAGTTGTGTCCAGTAAGTGTGGTATTATCGTCTCTAACGTCTATTTTGGCGTGCTTCTATCTGGTTGAGTACAGCTTTAAAAACATCTGAATACGTATGCACCGCTTCCAGTTTTCTTTGCACTGTTAGTCGCCATACTTGTTCACATGCTGTTAATCGCCACAAGCTGTTGTCCGGTTCTTCCTACCTGCTACAGATGAACTGCTTGTTTGCTACATGCATCGTCCCATTGACTGCACTGCTATTGAATTTAGGTGTATTCTTCACCTCAGTGCCACCCATTCTAACGTGGTGAATTTTATTGCTCCAACCCAGTGCTCTGACGCGCTCATGCCCTTATTTATTTATAAGGACCGTGGATCAATCTGCTATGTACTCCTAATCCATTGTCTGTACCGCCACCCTTTTACAGTTTGCTGTTGATCACTGCTGGTAGGGATTACACCTTATGGCGTCTCTTCACCCACCACTAATACTCGCCATCACGTTCCACGGTCCCTGATTCCACTACCGCGATCATGCTTTTTTTATTTTTTATTAGTATTTTCTGTCTTAGCTGTGCTCTCTTGCTTCTAAGTTCTGGCTGTATATTCCCCAATGCAAGACTGGACTTGATTAAAGCTATATTCAAACTACTCCCACCTCTGCGACGCTTCTTTTCTGCCTGCCTCCCTTGACCTCTCCCCAGATTGTGCTGAAACGCAGCATTTATCAATGACTTCTTTGTTTTTGATACAATCTTTAAGTTAGCATTTGTAATCATGCCTTCCAATAAAGGGCTATGTTACCTTTGCCCTTTCTTGGATGCAGTGAACTATTATCTTATCTCTTAGTAATTCTCGAGTCCCTAAAATTGCATGTTGACATCTAGGCTCCCAATTTTTGTTTTACAAATCCGGGCCTACCCTGTCCCTGCTACTGCCTGGTCTTTGGTATCAAACCTCCTCTGCGCCATAGCTAGGCTTATTTTGATTCAAAGAGCATGTCATACTACATTGTTCAGTGCCACTGTGTTTTTTTTTTTCTTGCAGTCAACTTAACCTTGGCTAATTTTTCCTGGAAAAATCGGTTGCTTGTTTGCCCCGGTTATTAAACTCCTGGATTTTCTGAACACTTTTTTGTAGAGCAGGAATTACAAATCGTTTTGTAAGTGGTCTGTAACTGTTTTAGTGATTTAAAGTGTTACTCAAAAAATTATCTGAACTTCAAATGACAGGTATGGACTTGTGTTCTGTGCACCATAGGAGACTAAATCAAGAATGGTCTGCGCTTTTATACATATAAGCACATAAGTACGGTTTCTCAATAGTAGTTTACTGTAAGTTTTCATAAATGACGACTGCAGATGTTTGTCATTATCTTCAAATCTGGGTAACACAGGCAGGGTCAACAACTCCAGCCAACTGACTTCTTCCAGGGCACAAATGGTGATTTCGCTAATTGGCTGCCCAAAACAATAAGCAACCTACTTGAGAAGTGGAAACTCCCAAAATCTGATTAGCTTGAACTAACAGTGGAATAGACAAAAATCAGATATGTTCGGATATAATCAATTAAGCAATGGAGAGAGAGAAGGTGTTGGAACAAAGACTTGGACCTCCATTGAAGCTCTGTTAAAAGAACACATCACCAAAAAGGGGCTACATAGTCTGCCATGTTTAATACTGCGTGTGTGCTGTAGATTCGAGGGGAGCAGTGGCACAGGTTGGGAGAGCCAGACCTACCGGAAAGATAATTTCCAAATAAAACCCCTAACAGGTATGGCTTTACAGTTGAGTCCACTAACTGGTTCTTAGAGAGGAGGTTACTCGTTCAGTGGCTACTGGCAAACGTATTACTAATCTATTGGAGGGCCACATTGAATGTATTACTATGGAAAGCCCCTTCTCTCTCCCTATTAACATGTGGTTTAAGTTTGGCCTATCTATGCCATGGAGTAACTCCTAGAAGGTGTGAAAGCGGATAAAAAGGCTTGAACAGTAATAAACTAAGATTCTTATTTTGTTAGTTACAAAGTGAATGTTAGCCACTGACCCCAAATATTAGTGACACTCCTTAAATCTCCTTTAACTTTATCGAAATTATAATAAACATTTCACCTTTTATAGGTGTTTCCGACTATACTGCTGCAAGAGGGCACAGCTCTTGGCACAGAACTAGGAATACTGTTGCAAGACAGAAGCTTTCAGTGGGTTTATAGCATGCCGTTTGCTTACCATTGGTTGGCTTCATTGTCATTCATTTTATTGCTGCTTATTCTCTAGATTCTAGTGCCTGTCAAAGTTACCTAATGTAGCACTATCTTCACAGTTAAGACTTTGCCGTCATGCGTGTTCAGATTGTATGCTGCTTCAAAAGGCACCCTGTATATTTAAAAATATATATATCTCGCATGAAAAACTGTTCTTGGCTTATAACATCTGATTGTTGAATCTTCTTTTTACCTCACTTCTCGTGCCCTGTTGGAACACAGTCTACACTGTTACAGCAGCTTCTCTTTATCTCAATGTTTCTGAAATTTGCGCACCACTCATTTCAGAGATCTTCCTCCTTTGAAAGTTAGGCTTGCGGCATCACAAAGCCTAATTTCCTCTAACCAGTCTATTAACCCCACCACTATCTTTATGACTTCATACACCCACCCCACCCCCCAAAATTAACGTTCATATCTGTTTTATTCATTTAATCCACTGCAAAACATGGTGTGAATGCAGGACTAGCTTGCTAGGGAGCGCACAATTCATCCCAACATCAAACAACTATTAGATTAACATTTAAGAATGTGTTTTGCAGTAGTGTGCTGCTTGGTGTAAGCCTCTTTAACGCCTCATCAGTGGAAGTAAGTGCTATATATATCACACACACACACACGCACACACACACCATAGTACACTGACAGACTCCAGAATTATAAACTGGTATGTAGCGATTGGCAAGCAAAATGACAAGATCAATAAAATCCATACTCTAAATGGTATGGTTAAAAACATTGAAATAATATGCAAACTGTGCCTTGAATAAATATGGATGGTGGGTAGGGAAAGTATTTCTGATTGATATAAGTAAATGCAAATTTTTTCGACTTTAAGGTGTAATGGTAGTGATTAATAATACACTGCCTGCTGTTAAAATTATAAATACAAAATTGATAAAACCACAAGGAAATTCGTTAGCATAAAACATGCCTCGAGTATAAAAACAGTCATCCCAAGATCAACCCACTAGCTGAGGAACGTGTGGTCCCTCTTCAGTAATATCCTCTGAACTGCAGGTGGTGGACCTTGAATGTGCGTGGGGAAATGTGATGGAATCCGGGCAGTTCGCATGCACTAGATGTTGGGAACTGCACTTGGCAAATGTTATGGGACCTCAGAAAAATGAAGAAAACTCCTTTTGGAACATGGTGGTGTGGTAAAGTTAGTACACAGTATAACACTTGATATACGAAACAGCGTAGAAAGAAGGAATCCTTTATACTAATGTAGTATTCTGTTTATTAGTGCAGTGTTTACAGATACACTTATGAGAAGTTGGGCCAACTATGCAGCTGTTCGGCGATGCGACTGCCCCAATACCGCTTGTTTTAATAGACCGTGTCCTGCTTTCTTCACATGCCGTGACAAATGCCTTGCAAACCTAACATCTTTTTTATGCAGCAGTGTTCACCTGACTCCGCTACTCTTAAATTCTTCTCATCCCAAATGCCCTCGTTACATCTAACAACTCTATCCAATAGACCTGCCTACGTCCTAACTTCCTAGAGTCTCACCAAACAAACCTCCCCCTCGCCCCCCCCATATTATGTGACCCTGTTTAATACTCCGTTCCACAAGGCAAGGTCACGTCTAACTAGCGACCCCTCTTCCCTCAGCTGGAATTTTTTGAACCACGAAGCCCCAGTCTTATGGTCTGTCCACTCAGGCAGCTGTTGCCTCTCATACCAACCAGACAAAAATTTGGAACAGAAGTCTCATCTCCACCCCTTTCCATAACTGCAAGCTGTAAGACTTTAGTACGGAAAATCGAAGATAAGCCCACAGGACTTCCCTAAAAGCAATTCATATCCCTCAGTTCTGACAGTTTCCTTAAAAGACGGGTGAACTTTATGGTTTGAACAAAGTACAATATTTTCGTGCATAACCATGGCAACATCCTGTGCTCAACAAAAATATTTTGTATCCCTATTCAGTTTTTTTCCTAGCTTTCTTGTTGGCTCTGTGCTTCATAGCTCCTCCAAACTGCTCTCCCCATAAAATGTAGCAATACAGCTGAAAAATTGGCTACTGGTCGATAAGCACCACCATGAACCTGTGTCAAGACAGACAAAGAACAAGCATCACGTTCATGACAAAACAATGTGAATGGCTTTGTGTAATCGGGCATTCCCAACTCTGGAGCTCTGCACAAACTCTCTCAACTCAATAAATGCTTTCATCTGCTCCTGATCTAGTTTAATGGGATCTGTAACCTCCTTATGTGTCAGCTGCTGCAATGGTTTGGCAATCTCAGCAAAATTTGGAATCCACTGAAGACAATAACCTACCACTCCCAGAAACATCCTGACATCTCTCTGAGAAGTCGGTGGACTTCTCTGCAGTATCATTGTAATCCTTTCTCTGGAAATTCTCCTGGGCCCTTTCTCAATTTGGTCTCCCAGGTATTTCACTGACTTCTAACAATACTGCAATTTCAAAGGTGATACTTTATATCCAAATTTCCCCAAATGATTCAAAAGGGCAATCGACTCGTACTTACACTCGTCCCTTGTCTTGGGCACGATCATCAAATCATCAGTGTACTGCTCTAGAGTCGAATGGTACAGTAGTTCCAATGACTCCAAATTCTTTTTCAGAATCTGATTGAACAGAGACGGTGACTCCGTGTACCCTTTAGGAAGTCTGCACCAGCTGTAGACTCTATCTAGGAATTTGAAACTAAAAAGAAACTGAGTATCCTCATGGAGAGGCACAGAAAAGAAAGCTTGTGACAAATTGGCCACTCATGAAATCTGAAACAATATTACTGCTGGGTTCGGCACTACAGGACAACACTTGACCACCATATCATTCACTTTTTGCAAATCCTGCACAATGCGCACTTTCCCACATGGCTTCTTTAGGCCCATTATCATTGAATTACATGGACTGCTTAACACTTCTTTAAAAAACCCTTGTTTCTGAAAATCTCCAATTATTTGTGTCACTTTCATCAGAACATCCTGTACCAGGTTATACTGTGGAAGCTACGGAAACACTACATTTGGCTTCAAAGTAATCTTAATCGGTTCCACTTCCTTGATTAAACCCACTTCTTTACCTGTCAGGTCCCACACATTTTCCTGTACTGTTCCTTGCAAATCTGCATGCAACTCTTCCACAGTAAGCATCGGGAAAAACTCAATCATTAGGTACTCTTCATTACTATTTTCAGTCTCAGTTTCAGGAGTTTGTTCTTCATCATCACTATTCGTCTGAACCTCTATTCCATTAGTTGAACAACTAATTGAACATCTGGTTTTGCACAAGTCCCTTCCCAGTAGAGACACTGGACTTGAGTCACAGACTACAAACTTATATAGTCCCTGGAAGTTTCCAATCTCAACCTGTACTGGATCTGTGATCGGATTTATCGGCTGTCTGCTACTCCCCACAACCTGAACTGTCCTGCCTGAAAGAGGTAAGTTCAGAACTTCTGCACTTCTCACTGTAGAGCGCGTAGCTCCTGTGTCTACTAGAAATGGGACTCTGTGACCCATCACCTTTCCTTTTACAAAGGGTCCTCTCTGACCAACCTCTAGGGATGCTGCAAGCATACATGGCTCCTCGTCCAAACTCTCAAACATCCATTCGTCGTTTATTCCACTGCACTTGATTCAGAAAATTCGGATTAAGTCCTCTCATTCTAGGGACTTTCACAGTTTGAAATGTATTGACATCCCCACTTTGCTGAACAACACCATCCCCGGACACTCCCGCTTCCAGTGCCCCATGTTTCCGCACAGATGACACAGTAACATCTTTTTAATCCCTTGCACATCATTCTGAACCACCACAGTACTCAAATCCGGTCCACGATTCATATTGGCTCCTCGACCCCTACCTCTCACTTGAGATTGGAACATGACAGTTCCCTGCTGTCGTGGCATCTGTTGCACTAAAGCTCCTTGCACTCCACATTTTGAGCTGCTTTAATTTGAATCACCTTTGCTTTCTCTTTCAACTTTTTCTGCTTTAACTCAATCTCATCACTACAGTGTTTAGCATACTGCAATACGTCATCAATCTGCTGCGCTTGCCAATAGATCAAATTACTTTTAATCATCTCACCTATTTCAGGTCTCAGTCCTTCCACGAACCTGAACACAAAGTGCAACATGTCTTTCGGCTCAATCGCCTCCTTACCACTGTACTCCTTGAATGCTTTCGGCAATCTCTCGTAATAGGTATGTAATGACTCCTTTACATCCTGCACTGTCATGTCAGCTCTCTGCCAATCAATATTTTTTGGGCGAAATTCTCGTCTTCAGGAACCCAGTCATCTTATAATAATGTTTCATTACTTCAGGTGATGGTGCACCTGTAACTATCTCTTTCTGGTTCACTTGTCCGAAAATCTACTGCTCTCTTGCACTCAACCCACAAATCAGCTTGGATCACTATCTCCAATAGAGTATTCAGGTCTTCCCACAGATATTTCAAAAGCTTCACAAATCTATCTGTCTGCTGGTACCACTCAACCGGTTTCTCCCTCAATTGTGGATTATCATTTGTGAATGACAAAATATCACTCCTGTGCCAGGGTACATGAACAAATTGCCCTCCAGAAATTTCCCTCATTGGTTGCATTTTTACTGGATCCTTTTCTTTCTGAGCACTCTCAGACTCTTCTTGTGAATCTCATTTCTGTTTATCCTTCTTTGCCCATCTGCCTTCCCACTTCTCTAGTGCTCCCAAAATCTGAGCACTCTGCAATAATTCTCTAAGGTGCGCTTACATTCCTGCTGACCTCATGTGTTCAAAATCTTTCGCTTCAAAATCTAACCTGTAGCTCCTTTTCAAATGCTTAGTTTTCTCAATTTCTATGTATTGTTTATCTGCCGGATCTGCCAATTTCTGATGTATCTTACCCACTTCTTTCGTAATTCTCAGACACAAGTATCTCAGCTCTTCTTCTGTATAGGACTCAAACCTATTCACTCCCATTGATCCCTCAACTAGTTCAGTTATCTCTGTAGCCAATCTTACACAATTAATCTGCTCTTCACCCTTGGATGTGTTTTCGAGGAGTATTCCAACTATCTAACCACTCATTCAATTGCCGTACTGTCAATCCCTGTAACGAGATGTTACTTACATTTGGCAATGGCACCTGTTGTACCACTGCACCTGGAATTTGCGGTGTCCAAAACTTCAAGCTCTGACTTGTAATCTGGCCATTTTCCGCATCTGGAAGCACAACAAGTGTACTAAGATCCATTAATGGTCTAGATCCATCAAAGGTCTGATCCATAGAAGATATTACCTGCACATGATCTCTCACTCCCCTCCTCACGAGGCTTTGTGACATTTCATCCTGTACTCCTGCAATCGGCTTGTCCTGCGCAAACAATGGTACCACTGGACCAACAGTAATTGGCAACGATATTGCATCTGGTGCCGCTCTGACACCTGCATTTTGTGGAAGGGCTACTCCCATGCTCTGATTCATCACCGGTGTCATGTCTGACTGTGTCCCTGTCATTGGTGTGAACTTCGGCAAACCTTGTGGCTAAAGCCAGAGGCAACAACATTGGAGTTGGAGTCTGAACTAGCATTGGCCTCAGAACCACTTGCTCCGTCTGCACCACTAAGTTCGAAGTTGTCTCAAGAATTGGTATTGCTGGATAAATTCTCTGTATCGGTGGTGGGTGCGTCTGCGTTTAAACCACTAAAGTAGTCACTGCATTAGGAGTACTCTGCACTACCCCTGGTACCTGTCCATTTTCTACCTCTACCTGTACTGGTCCTGCTGTCCTGACACTTGGGCTGGGGCAGTTGGAGCAGAACTAGTACTTGGACCTCACCTGCACCACATATGTTGGAGGTCGGTCTCAACACCTGCGTAATAAGGTCCTCAATATCTGAATCTTATTCCACATAAGTCTTTTTCTTCTTCTTACCCCCTGATGGACTCTTTCCACCCTTGCTATTATCCTCTTTCTCTTCTGACTCTTCTTCTGTGATAGCAGGAAACAACTTTACACCTTGCATTGTCTCAGTTCTCCACTTCCTCAGTTCCCAATCACATCTTGCCTCTGCTAGAGACTTCTCTACCTTCCTTATTCTCCTCAGGAATTTCATTTCTTGCTGTTGTCTTGCTATGAGCTCCCAAACTGCGAAAGCTTCAAACTGCTGGTCTCGGAAGTGGCTTTGTCTCATATAATGTAATTCGCAACTGATCCAAAATTCTCAAATTAAACGTTCCATGCACTGGAAATGCCAAAGCTCCCTGTTTCTCTGTCAATATGCATCACTATAACCAAAGGCATGGTGCGACACCACGCTCCGCCATCACAATAAATGCCAGCGAATTTTCCGGGTGGGTCGGCCCCCCCACTGTCGCCGTAATGTAACTATGGCCCTTCATTTCACTCCTAAACGCTTTGAAAAACTTCATCTTCTCTTTTGTATTTATTCAATTCAATAAGGAAATTACTTTTACTCCCAAGATTACCTTCACCCGCTTTCTCAACCAATTGCCTCTAATGGACGGCTGCCAATCGGCTCGTAACTCTTCTAACTAACCAACCTATCCCAGTGCGGCTCACTCTGACGTCACACTCGCACACTGCGGCTGACAAAGTCTTGCGGCTTGTCCTCCTGATCATCGACTTACACGAAACTAATGCAAAGTATTGCGAGCACTAACTAATAACCAAAACAAATCGGCTTCAGAGACCTTACGGATTTTCACTGATGGCACTTTTGCTCATGCAGCTATTCCTCTTTCTCAGCCTCCCACATTCGCAAGCAAAATTCGACCTGCGAATTTCACTCTCAACTGATCAATGGGTCTGTCCTGGTAATCAAGTGTCTCCTACACTTGTCAATGTATTCCGGAGTTTTAGACCACACAGGGTCTGTACATTACCAACAACCACGTGGACAATTTGTGAGCACCAAACGCCACACACATATGAAGTTCGATGACTTCCCTACTCTCATACTGCAGAGTATGCACACCTACTATACCTCAACTGGAGTACGCAGATTCCCTACTTCCCTCACATATACACAATTCACCTGCGATTTGCATAAGCCTCTGCAAGCGCAGCGTACTACTTTCATACCATCACTAAAACGCCGAGAACATACCCAACTTTACTAACAGGATCCAGGATCTGGGAAAGTAATTTCTGGGCTTAAGGGGACATCATCTTGGCTACAATTGCCATTACAGAAAACAAAAATTCAAACCTCATAAAAATGAATAACTAACCCTAATTTAACCTACCACCATAACTATCAATCGCCACATAACTAATTCTCCAAGGAAACAAACCATCAAGCTGTTACCAAAAACTGCTAGTGCGCCTGGTCCTTAGTAAGCAAACTTACAAGGGGACGCGTATAGGCCGATGAACCTTTTGGATCGCATGGAGTATCCTAGCTATGTAGTAATCGATGAACATCAATTATCATGTAATCAATCAATAACCACTAAGAGAATCATTAAGCATGAGACAATTATCAACATTTCATGAATAACCACAACTCAATTATATGTTTTATCAATTTTATTTCCCTGTTCGTTACAACACTAAGTCATCAGGTTAGATCAAACTTTATTCAATCAGTTTAGAATTAGCTCATTAGTGACCACCAAACACATAATCTAATTAGAATTTAAGAAAACATACTCTAATGCCTCAGCATAAGCTAACAAAGATGAATATATTGGCATTAATAGCAGAGTTCAGCAATCAGTTTGTCAATCATATGTCACTGTCAGCGTCACCTAAATATACCTTACCTAACCCAAATTAGCATTAGCATGTGGGTCTTCATGCGAAAACAATTTAGAACACTAATTTAAAAAACATCTAGCCAAAAGAAAAACTTATTCAAACAGCTCAGTTGGTATCTAGAAAGAAAGGCACAAAGTTAACAGTCACATTGTCATAGCTACTTATCCACAGAATGGATCAGCAACAAAGTCAGTCTTCGTCTTCAGGTCATCAATCGATCAGCAACACATCAGCCTCTCAAGAGCATGAGCTCAATGACATAATCTCGAATCACGTCTTCTAGCATCAGCATTTCACCCCTCACATCTTTCATCTCATCTTTCATCTGAAGTTTTAGCCCCCTGTCATGACTTTTTATTAAGGTTTTCCAGTCCATCCCCCTAATTCCTAATTGGCCAGTCAATCACCAGTTATTACCATAACCAATAACTTTAATTTTACAAATCAATGAATTCTAATATGACGCCGTTCTCAGTTCGTTGATTGGTTCACTGTACGATGTCCTTATCGTCCGGCTCATCAGGTATCCAAAATGTTGCATCTTCTTCTCCAGGCGGTGTTTCTATTGTTCAAGTCCTGGGAAAGTACATTGAGTCTGTTACACCAAAATTGTTACATACTCTAGTCCCTCATCTCCTGTTCGTCAGTACATTGCAGAAAATTCGAGCTAAGCAGATTTTATTAACATATGCAGTTCACGGACAGTTCAACGCACCAGCTTCTCTGTAGTGCGCTAGTAATTTCAGCTTCTGCATGAGGCCTGGCAACTAGCTCCCAACTTCGACTAAGCTAACTCTACAATATATTGACAACCATAGGTTATACATCTTAATATGACGTACTATTACAATATATTTACTCTTTCCAATATTTCACGCATTTTTAATCATTTTAGTACAAGTTCGTATAAACTGGCTGTCACTCTCTGTGGGCACATTTTCAAACATGCACATTAATTTCTCTATGATTAATTTTCTTGTTAATCAAAACACATAAACATTCATTAATAATTTCTAATGAGCATATCTGCTTCAACACAGCCATATTCATTGCAATTGCAACAGAGCTCTTCATTTCAACAGAACTCCAGAGATTTGAACCAGGGATTTTGTCCCTCCAAATGCAAAACAAATATACCAGGGACACACATCTCAGCTGCTGTAAGTTGATCACACTTCTTTTAAGCAGCCTGACTTCAAGTACCCTGTACCCCCAATACTTGCACACAAAACCTCGACCTTTTGACCTCAGTTGCTGCATCTACTAAAAAGGAAAGTATCCCAAACTCTTCTTGCAGAGCCTTATGTAAAATGCGCACAACTTCATATGCTGGCAAAAACTATAGTTCTCACGTTGAAACATTTTACAAGTCATGGACACATAAACCTCATGCCCTTACTAAATAAAATAAATATTTGATAGATACCCGCAATATAACTTTTTTTTCTCCTTCCCAACCAATATATTTTAGATTGCCTAAGACAGATTCTCACATGTTCGGCCCCATTAGCATGTTTTCTCTCAGTATACTCCTTACATCCCTACTTAACAACTCAAAAATATGAGGCGGCTACAGCATGCAAACCTTCATCAAACATTTTTTGAAAAATCAAAACATCTCTCGCTAATGAATTAAAATATCATGTAACATCTCCCCGGAGCCCTCTAGCCCCCCTCTTTTACCCATCGCTCGAAAATCGGGCATCCTCGCCACCGATGACCGCTCGTAACCGTATATATTTATTTCTCATTACATTACAGCCCCGAAGAAGCCCCTTTGTTGGGCAAAACGCGTTGGCTATTCATCTTGAGTGTCATCTAAGTTGTTTATGGAATTGTAACAACATATGGTTATTTTATGTTATTTCTCCTGGCTTCAACTTTTTCATCCACGGAATGGTGTGGAATCAACACCTTGGACTGGTTATGAAACATTAAAAATAAGGACTGTTCATTTGCACTACTGGAACTCTGGACTTTGGTCTCTTCCTTATATTATTGATTTATTTGCCCTTTTCGCGGTGCACCGCCTATTTGAGTAATATTTATCTAACTCAAACAAGACCAAAACGCCAAAAATCCAACGTACACAAGTTAAAATATGAATTTTCAAAAAATAAGTCTTACTTCATAGAAAATGAATGGAAACGTTGATTTTACACAAAGAACCTGGTTTGCATAAAAAATAAAGCCGCACAGTCGAGCATGTGTTGGAAAAGTCAGCGATGCAATGCTCCCTTACTCGCTAGTGAGGCTGTGCATGGTTTCTTCTCTGGTCGGCGATGCGTCTTTTTTCTCCCCCACAAGAGAACGATGCATTGATTTCCGGACGGGGGTACCTCAGGTCCACACAGATTCACAGTGACTTTGATGCCCAGCGATGATGAGTAAGAAATCTGGTCACACAGTGTTGGAAAACCATGATGCGTGGGGTTTGCGTCGTTATCAGCATCTGCAAGGGGGTGTTGCTTTGGTTCTCGAGCCGCAATTTGTTGATCTCCCAGCCGCAATGCAGGTGGAACATCGATTTTAGCTGCAAAGCGTTTGGCGTTTCGTTTTAAAGCCGCTTTAAATGTGGCGTGTCGACGTTTTCCCTGTGTGATGTTCTGTGCGTGGATTTCAGTCGTTCTGACAAATTCACCTGTCAAGGACCCATGGACTCGATAGGGCACCACTTGGCAGGGCACTAGTCTCAGCAGAGAGTCCAGGTGCAGGCAGAGGAAGTCTTTGATAGCCCTGAGATTTCAAAACAGGAGGCAAGCTCAATCCAAGCCCTTGGAGATTCTTCACAAGCAGGAATATAGTACAAAGTCCATTCTTTGTCCTCTTTCAGGCAGAAGCAGCAATTGCAGTTCAATCCAGCAAAGCACAGTCACAGGCAAAGGGGCAGTACTCTTCCTCCAGCTCTTCAGCTTTTCTCCTTGGCAGAGGTTCCTCTTCATTCCAGAAGTAATCGAAAAATCTGGGGTTTTGGGTCCACTACTTATACCCCATTCTGCCTTTGAAGTTGCCCAACTTCAAAGAAAATTCTCTGTTGTTTACAGGATCCTGCCTTGCCCAGGCCTGGCTCCAGATGTACACCAGGGGGTCGGAGACTGCGTTGTGTGAGGGCAGGCTCAGCCCATTCAGGTGTAAGTGACCACTCCTCCCTCCACTCAAGCCCAGATGGCCCATCAGGATATGCAGGCTGCACCCCAACTCCATTTGTGTCACTGTCTAGTGGAGATTCAAAAATAGCCCAACTGTCAGTCTGACCCAGACATGGAATACACAAGCAGGCATAGTCACAGAATGGTTTAGGGAAGAAAATGCCTACTTTATAAAAGTGGCATTTTTAAACTAACAATCTAAAAACCACCTTCACTAAAAGATGTATTTTTAAATTGTGAGTTCAGAGACCCCAAACTCCATATTTCCATCTGCTCTCAAAGGGAAATTGCACTTTAAGGATATTTAAAAGCAGCCCCCATGTTAACCTACGAGAGAGATGGGCCTTGCAACAGTGAAAAACGAATTTGACAGTATTTCACTGTTAGGACATGAAAAACACATCAGTACATGTCCCACCTTTAACATACACTGCACCCTGCCCATGGGGCTACCTAGGGCTTACCTTAGCGGGTGCCTTACATGTATAAAAAGGGTAGGTTTGTGCTTGGCAAGTGGGTACACTTGCCAGGTCGAATTGGCAGGTTAAAACTGCAAAACAGGTCTGAGCATGTTTACAGCGCTACTCGTGTGGGTGGCATAATCAGTGCTGCAGGCCCACTAGTAGCATTTGATTTACAGGCCCTGGGCACCTCTGGTGCCCTTTACTAGGGACTTACTAGTAAATCAAATATGCCAATCATTGATAAACCAATTACTAATACAATTTACACAAAGAGCATATGCACTTTAGCAGCGGTAAAGTGCCCAGAGTCTTAAAGCCAACACAAACTGGCCAGAAAAAATAGGAGGAAGAAGGCACAAAGTTTGGGGTTGATCCTGCAAAAAGAGCCAGTCCAACTCCAACAAAACTGCAATTTTAAATTTCCATAAACCTATTTTGTAACCTACATTGGCATGTAACCATTCCATCTACATGACTATTAATCTAGATGAATCGCAGGGTAGTATTACTTCCTGGTGGAGTTCAGTTAACACGTTTTTCATATCCCACTTAGGTAGTTTGGCAGAACTATCTTTGATTCACTGACACCTGACATAGCTGTTTATCTACCTCATCAACTCTTCATTCTCCTCCTCCTATTCCTTCTCCTCACTGACAGGCCAAGGAAGTGGCTGTACATGCTTGTGCCCTTTCTCACTTTGCTGGCTGTTGTTACTCCCCTGAGAAGGTCAGTAAGACGAGGGTGGGTGTGCAGCGGGGAAGGTGGGGAGAGAAGCATCTTGAGGTTTTACAGACCCTCTGGCTGGCGACCAAGTGGATTTAATTGAGATAGGTGAGTATTATGTGGGAGGGATGCTTGAGCGATATTAACAGTGGCATCGCTAGTGCCATAAGTAGTACAAATAAGACCGAATTATGAGTGGCTCGCCAAATTCCAACCTGTGCGTGAACCTCTTTTTACCTAAGGGACAAAATTACGAGTTTAATGCATCCAATAATTATCAAAGGCTTTAAATGATGCCTCATTTGTTACATTTCGGCAGTTTTTTTTTTTTAGATTACAGGGATCTAATTTAAAGTAATTTGCCTTTGTTTGATTGCTGCTATTGTGGGAGTTATAGTGGCACTGATGCAGCTAACCATTGGAACTCCATGGCAATCGCCATTAGCACGATCTTCTGTCATACCTTGTTCTGAACTGGATTGAAGGGCTTTGCTAAACCTAAGTGTCCCCTGTCTTTTTGGCTTCTGACCACCTCTTTTGATCCTGTGCTGAATTTAGTTTTTGCTGGCTTTTAGAATTCTGGGCACTTTGCTACTGCTGAACAGTGCTTAAGTGCAAGTGCCCTCTATCTACATTGTATGGGTGATTGGTTTCTCTATAATTGGCTTATTTGATTTACTAATAACTCCCTGGTAAAGTGCACCAGAGGTGCCCAGGGCCTGTAGATTAAATGCCACTAGTGGGCCTGCAGCACTGATTGTGCCACCCACCTGAGTAGCCCTGTAAACATGATTCAGACGTGCCACTGCAGCGTCTGTGTGGGCAGTTTTAACTGTCAGTCCGATCTGACAAGTGCACCCACTTGCCATGCCCAAATCTTCCCTTTTTACTACATAAAAGTCACCCCTTAAGATAGGCCCAAGGCAGCCCTATAGACAGGGTGCGGTGTATTTAAAAGGTAGGCTACGCCTATCTCTCCCATAGGTTAATCTGGGGAGTGCCTTGAAATATCTTTCAAGTGTAACTTCCCAACTGAATAGGGCTGTGCCTGTCCTTACACAAATCAGTCTCCAACCCCTTGGAGTGTCTGGGGCCATGGTAGAAAAGGCAGGGTCTTGTGCACTACAAAGACTTTCTTTTGAAGTTTGCCTACTTCAAAGGCACAATTGAGTATAAGTAATAGGCCTCTGAGACTACAACTTCAGAACACTTCTGGACTGAGGACATGCTGCCTGCAAGAAGAGCTAGATGCCCTGGGAGGGACTGCCACTCTGCCTGTTGCTTTGGGGTGCTGGCCTGCAGCTTGCTGCTTCTGTCCTGGGAGTGAAAGAACTGGACTCTGCTTTCGACATCCTGCTTTCCAAGGTTCTCCAAGGGCTTGAACTGAGCTTGCCTCTTGTTAGAAGTCTCAGGGATATCTGCCAGCACCTGAGCTCTCTTTCTGAGAGTCCTGACTCGCTAAATGGTGCCAAATCCAGACCCTAGGATGTTAGGCGTGAGTTCTATTGTAACCCAGAGGACACTAAGTGCATCGACTCCAGAGAGACTTCGGAAATGGCGCCACTGTCTGACTCCAGGCCATTGCCTGCACCAGGAGCTGTGGTCCCTGCTGAGTTCAATGACCGTGAACGATGCAGCAAGCCCGACATCGCTGCAGTGCCTCGGAAGTCCCACCACAGCGTGAGTCCTGAGTGCCGTGTCTCTGACATCCATGAAAACAGACTCACACTCCGACTCCTCCGCAGCACCTGTGGCTCTGTGGTGTGATCGTGACAATGCCTCTCCTCCCCGACTCTGTGCAGTGTCTTTTTTTCATAACTTACCAAAGGTACTGTACCTGGGGTCCATGCGACTTCGTTGCCGGCCTGCACTCCATTGCAAGTAGTTTGCGGACTGTTGGGAACGACTCCGTCAACCACGTCGTGATAGCCCCAGTTGGAGCTATTGTGCTTCTAAGCGCTTTTATTGAGATTTAACATTTAAAAATTTGTATCTTGGCATGTGTATGTTGGATGTTTGTCATTTTGGACTTGTTTTATTTAGATAAATATTGGATATTTTTCTAAACTGGTGTAGAGTATTTTTGTAGTGTTTTCACTGTGTTACTGAGTGTGAGTACAAATACTTAACACATTGCCTCTGAGATAAGCCTGACTCCTCATGCCAAGCTACCAAAGGGGGTGAGCAGGAGTTATCTTAGGTGTGTGACTCCCTTACCCTGACTTGAGGGAGGGTCCTTTCTTGGAGAGAGTGCTAACAGATAGTATTTGTGATCTGTTTTGGTGTAAACATTTGATTC
Source organism: Pleurodeles waltl (assembly GCF_031143425.1). Taxonomy (NCBI): domain Eukaryota; kingdom Metazoa; phylum Chordata; class Amphibia; order Caudata; family Salamandridae; genus Pleurodeles; species Pleurodeles waltl. The sequence goes on from NC_090438.1 coordinate 289,973,842, forward strand.
ACTGAGATATCTTTAAACAGTATTTTATCTCCATGTCCATTGATTATTCGAATTTTTTTGCAACCTATTGTCTATAAATAACTAAACTTAAACTACATTCTTACACAGTCATCTTAAGGTGCTGGTGAGACTTAGAGCAGATTTGTTGCGCTAACGTAAAGAATTGCAACATCTAAACCCTCAGTGGTAACTTGTTTCTCCCCTCAGTTAAGCGGGTCTTAACCACCAGTTCCCACTGTCACTGCTCTTCCACTTAATTTCAGACTGCCAAATCATTGACTGTTGATGGAGTCTACAGAAAAGTACACTGGACCAAGCACTTATGCCTAATAATGGAACCAGATCATGTTCTCATTATTGGGCATAAGGGTTTCGGTCAACTGACAATCACTGTGTGCAGACGCAATAGGAAGTCACGCTGCCTGAATGTACCTTGATTGGGTCGGAACCCATCATTTCACCTAAAGCTGAGATTGAAAAGCCAACTATAGAAGCATAACGACTTGATACACCCTAGCATGTGAAGAATGTACACAGATGGGAAGTGTTGTACCAGACGGTATGTCTATGTCCCGAGAACACCCACTAAACTTGGGGATAGGTCATAACCTCAAAACTGTAATAGGGATTTGTCCAATGGACTTTAGAATACATACCGAACAGTGGATCTGCATAAAGTTTGTGGCATTGTTGCATATATGTATAATTTTTAGTATTTCACATCACTGCATCTATTAGCGCTGCACCAACTGCACCACTAAAAAATGTATGTGATATGTAACACATGTCTGGAGAATAAATATATAAAGTCATTTTTGATGTTGAGAGTTTCTTTTATGAAAACATCATGGTGGTATGTGAAAACAGATCCACAGAACCATTGTATTGTTTCGATGATGAAGTGTACATCACAAGGATTGTTGAGGACAATCGACCCATCCATGACAGCAATGTAGTAATCTCAGTAACTTTAATATTTGATAAATGAGGCACTGGAGCGGAGGCAGATTTGACAGCATTTCATACTTCCTCTGGGCAAAGAATGGGGCCCAGTCAAAGTCCATTTGCATGGGACTGATTATTTGGCCTTGTTAGCTGGTTTCTCCTGTTACTGATCCATACACTTCCTTATCTGCTGATTATGACCAAAATGACGTCTTATGGGGAAACTTACACATTCCAAGGGTGCTGGACAACCCCCCTCTGTGCTACGAGATAGTACTCAGCTTCTTTAAGGGCGCCAAATGCTATCTCGTAGCACTGTTCCCCCTGGTCTGACTGGCGGAAATGCTGTATTTCAAGGTTTCCGCCAGTCAGCCAGGTCAAACCGACGGAGATCTTGTAATAGTTGAAGGGGGGAATGAGAGGGGTGCCACCACCATGGTGGGGGCGTCCTCCCAACAAGTTTGAGGTCCCATGTTGGGACCGCCAAACTCCTAATCGGCCCCTATGTGTAATTCATGAAATTATGATTTAACACATAATAGTGTAGTACACTCCAATCCACCCCACTTCAATATGTCCCACTACAATCAACCCCACTTTACCTCATGCAAATCCACCCCACTACAATCCAAACCACTCACCCCAATACAGTCCAACCCACCCCACTACAATCCTCCAAACCCACTCCAATCCAATTCGCCTCACTCTAATCCAAAACAGTTTGCACCACTCCAAAACAATCTGCCCCACTCCAATTCAAAACAATCCACCCAACTCCAATCCAAAACAATATACCCCACTCAAATCCAGAACAGTATGCCCACTCCCATCTTCACCACTCCAATACAAAATAATCTTCCCTACTCCAGTCTGCCCTACTGCAACCCAAAACATTTTGCCCAGCTCCAATCTAAAACAGTCTGCCCCACTCCAGTTCACCTCACTACAATCTGCCCCACTCCACTCCAAAACAATCTGCCCCACACCAATCTGTCCCACACCAATCCTCCCCACTCCAGTCCGAAACAATATAACCCACTCCAATCCAATACACCCTACCCCATCACAATTAACACCACTGCCATTCAATCCACCCCACACCAACCCAATTCACCCCACTCCAATCCACTTGAATACAATCTGCCCCACCCCAATCCAGAACATTCTGCCTTACTACAGTCTGCCCACTCCAATCCAAAGCAATCTGTTCCACATCAATCTGCCCAACTCCTTTATGCCCCATTCCAATCTAAAACAATCTGCCCCACTCCAATCTAAAACAATGTGCTCCACTCCAGTCCAAAACAACCTGCCACACACCAATCCATTTCAAACTGCTCCACGTTAATTCAAAACAATCTGCCCATTCAAACTTGCACCACTCCACCCTGTCCCATTCCAATCTAATACAGCCCACTCCAGTCTAAAACAATCTGCCCCCCTCCAGTCCACCTTGCCTCACCCTAATCCATCCAATTTAAACTAAATTCACCCCACTATAATCCAGTTAATTCTACCCCACTCCAAATACATCACCCCAATCCAATCCACCACACTCCAGTCCCATCCACCCCACTCTATTCCAATCCATCCCACTCCAGTCCACCCCACTCCAGTCCAATCTATTCCACTCCATTTTAATCCACCCCATTCCAGTCCATCCCACCCTACTAAAGCCCATCCCACCCCACTAGTGTGCACCCCAATCGAACCCACTCCAATCCAACCCACCCCACTCCAGGCCAGTCCATCCAACCTTTCTCCAGACTAGTCAATGCAAGCCACACACACCACCCCAGTGCACCCCACTCCGATATAATCCACATCAATACTCCCCACTCCAAACCACCTTAATCTACCCCACTTCAGACCAGTTCACCCCTCTTCAATCAATCCACCCCACACAAATCCAGGTCACCCCACTACAACCCAATCCACTTCAGTCCATTCCACACCATTGCACTCCAGTCCAATCCACCCCACTCCAGCCCATACCACCTCATTAAAGTCAATCACACCCCACTACAGTCCACCCCCAATCCAACCAACCCACCCCAATCAGTCCATCTCATGCCACTCCAATCAAACCACCTTATTCCAGTCCACCTCACTTCAATCCAATCCACCCACACTGCCCCAGTCCACCCACACTAATGCCATCCACATTAATATACCCCACTCCAAACCACCTTAATCTACTCGACTTCAGTCCAGTCCACCCCTCTTTTATCAATCCACCCCACACAAATCCAATCCACCCCAATCCAGTCCAGTGCACCCTACTCCAGTCTGATCTATCCCACTGCAGTCCAATCAACCCCACTTCAATGCATCTCACCCCGATCCAACCCACTGCAATCAACCCACCCTACTTCATATTCAGCCCACCTTACTCCAAACCAATCCACCTCACTCCAATCCACCCACACCACCCCAGTCCATCCCACTCCAATACAGTCCAAATTAATCCACCCTACTCAGTCCAATCCACCCCACTCCAAACCACCTTAATCTACCCTACTTCAGTCCAGTCCTCCCCACACAAATCCAATCCAATTCAGTCAAACCCACTCCATTCCAGTCTACCCCATTCCAGTCCAGTCCACCACAATCCACTCCAATCCATCCCACTCCAATCTACCCCAACCCGATCCACCCTACCCAATTCAATCCACCCCAATCCAATCCACACCACCCTTATCCACCAGCCCAATCAGATACACCCAAATCTGACCACCCCACTCCACCCTACTCCAGCCCACTCCACCTCACCCCAATCCCACAACAATCCAATCCACCTCACCTCAGTGCAATCCAATGGAGTCCAATCTAACCCACCCCAATCCAGTCCACCCCTTCACCCACTCCATTTCAATCCAATCCATCCGAGTCCAATTCACCCCACTCACTACAGTTTACCCACTCCACTCCAATTCACTCTACCGTAATCTAGCTCACCCCATCCCAGTTCAGTCCACTGCACTCCAGTCCAGCCAGCCTACCCCATTCCAGTCCACCCTACTCCAATCTACCTCAATCCAATCCACCCACTCCAGTTTAGTCCACCCCAGTCCAATTCTTCCATCTCACCGCACTCCAATCCACCCTACCTCAGTGCAATCCACCCCACTCCAATCCACCCCAATGCAATTCAACACACCCCACCCCACCCGATCCCATTTTAATCCACCCCACTCAATCCAATCTGTTCCAATCCATCCCCACTCCATTCCAATCTGCCACACTCACTCCAATCCACCACACACTACTCCAATCCATCCCCTCTATCCCAACCTAATTCACCCCACTCCAATCCATCCAGCCCACTCCACTCCAATCCATCCAGCACACCCCACTGCAATCCACCCCACCGCATTCCAATCCACTCACTCCAATGCACTGCAATCCATCCACCCCTCTCCAGTCCTGTCCAAGAGGTGTAGTACACAAGGACACCATAAACCATAGCCAGGACAAGCAGAGATTCGTGCACTACAATGTAATGGTAGCAGTCACCGGAATGTTCAGTAATTGGGGGTTCAATATCAAGATATTCCAAAAAGGTTGCCATATTTATTTGGTCCATGAAGATGATGTTCGTAACAATGCATAGACTTCGCTGATGATATTACAGTAGGACATATATTGGAGCCATGCTGCTTGATTGGGGAGAGGCCTGCTGCTCCAATGAAGGGAAATCTGACATTTAGCTAGTAACACAAGTGTAGTAAAGCATCTCATATTCAATGGCAAGGGTTTAACATAACCGAGTCGTGCTAGAAGTTAGTCAGGGGTGTCCTTTCATTTGCATCAAGTCGTCATGGATAGTATTTTAGAATGCACGGATCGAGGTGCAGGTCCAGGACAGGTGAGCAAAGTGGCATGTTCAATGGAGCATTTAGCACAGCAGTGCGGCCGGGTGGGATCTAATTTGGCCTGGCATGTGGTGTTGTGTAAGCGAGGTGTAACTATTTGTAGTGTAAGAGTTTATGACGGTGGTTGTTTGAGATAAATGTAGTTTGTGCACAACAATAATACCATACTTTGTCAGTGATCAGATGTTTTAAGTCAGGTTCCTATATGACCCTCAATTTTTCCACCAGTGAGTTTTAGCTGTAGGGAGGTACAATACAGCTGGGAGATTAAATGAGCATTATCTAGGGCAGTAATGATCAGTGAGAGAGGGAGGAGCTCTCTTGGGGCCAGAGGTATAAAAATTCTTGCGATCGCAAACGGCCCAGCGGGTTGCTTGCGATCGCAAAAATGAGTTTTGGTATGTAACATTTCCAATTTGCGATTTGGTAACTTGTTACCGAATCGCAAATTGGATTTGCAACTACATAATGATTCGATATTAGGAAGGGGCGTGTCAAGGGCGTCCCTTCCTAATACCAAATCACAAAGGTATGGATGGTTGTTTTGTGATTGTGAACGCGGTCGCAAAACAATCGCAGTTACCACCTACTTCAAGTAGGTGGTAACCCATTCGCAAAGGGGAAGGGGTCCAAAGGGACCCCTTCCCCTTTGTGAATGCATGCAAAAAGTTTTTTAAGAGCAGGTAGTGGTCCCATGGACCACTGCCTACTCTTAAAAAAAGAAAAGAAAACTTTACATTTTCATTTTTGAACGCATCCCGTTTTCCTTCAAGGAAAACGGGCTGCATTAAAAAAAAAAAAAAGATTGCTTTATTGAAAAGCAATCACAGACATGGTGGTCTGCTGAGCCCAGCAGGCCACCATCCCTGTGATTGTAGCTATTCGCAATGTCTCGCAAATTGAGACCAACCTCTTGAATATTAATGAGGTGGGTCCGTTTGCGAGCCCTTGCAAATCGTTATATGAAACTCCTGGAGTTTCATAAATTCCAATAGCGATTACTTAATTGCGATTCACAAACAATCACAATTTGGTAAACGCTATTGGAATTAATGATACATCTGGCCCTTAGTTTGATACTCACAGAGCATATGACTCTATCTTGAAGTTCACATAACGGAGTAATGTCCTAGGTGAATACTAGTAATGCACAAGGAAAATTCAAAATAATCAGTAATTTATTTGTATGAAAATGTTAACATCAGTTTTTTAGGGGTATGTACACCTACAGCAGGCACCAAAGCAGGTATCACACAAACAGGTAAACGAACAAGGTTTTGACATCAAGAATTACATATAATCAAAGGGTCACAGTAATAACATCTACCACAAACCATCCATACCACTACATAATCTATGCACAGCATTCTAATCCAGAAAACATTCACGCTGCACAATTTAAAGTTTCTTACCTACCTTGAAGAATTTTGTTGATTCACGTGTGACCCTCCCAGCTACACCAAGAAGATGGAGAAAAGGGACAAAAAAAAAGAATCTGAAAATGGTGACCAAAGGTGGGAGCTTCCAGAGGATGCACGACAACGTCACAGGAGACACCAAATGGAGGTACCGTGGATGCCCTTCAATATACAAAAAACAAGAAAGAAAAGAAGGACTGCAAAATAGTAGAGAATTCAAGATCCAACCACTAGATGGCGAAATAATGCACCGCAGGTGAAACCAGAAGGTTTTTCAAACTACTAAACTACACCTACAGGTAAGAAATGTACTTTCCCTGGTCATTTCTAGTCAAAAACTGCATGTTTCTATTATGTACAATCAAGCATTTTTCTCATTAATATTAATGAGGTAGGTCGATTTGCGAGCCCTTGCAAATCACAGTATGAAACTCCTGGAGTTTCATACATTCCAGTAGCGATTACTTTATTGCGATTCGCTAAAAATCACAATTAAATAATCGCTATTGTGATAAATTATACATCTGGCCCCGGGTTCTTCAGGTTATGTTGGTAAGACTGTTAATAATGTGCTGTGTAAACGGTGTATGATAAATCTGGCCATGTGTGATACATCGTGTCCCTCCAGTAATGTGGCAGCAGATTTCAAAGTGGCATCACTTAAGAGAGCCCCAAAAGTATGTAGTTAGGAAACGTTGGGTCAGCCGTTCCTGGGTGAGTGGAAGCCATGGATTTGCTACCAGAGGAATGTGCGGAAAGTAGGGAAGCATGCCCTAGATAACAGAGCAGCTTAGTCCAAGCCCAGCATGTAGTGGGAAGTATTTGGATTTTGGTTGGGTTTCTGGGGAATCCCTGAGTCAGTAATGCAGAGAGGGAAAAGGGAAGGGCCTGTCTATGCTCGGTTTTGAGGTATTGAAGTGATACCAAAAATAGAGGAAATAGACCTGGGCCACCAAATAGTAAAGATGTAGCTCAGGCACTGAGAAACCGCCATGTTCATAGGGCAGTATCAATGTGTCTCAGCGTATACGTGCGCGGCATCCAGCTCATATGAGCTTAGTGAACAAACTGCGTATGGTATCAAAAAAGCTATTATATAAGGCAATAGGAATGTTTAGGAACAAATATAAAAAACATGGGAGAACAACCATGTTGATAATAGCTATTCGTCCAGCCACTGAGAGTGGAAGTTTAATCCATCAGTCTATCTGTGATGTGAGTTTATCAATCGCTGGGCCATAATTCAGTTGGACCACTTCAGTGCTCTCCCTGTGGAGGTAAATGGCCAGATATTTGGGTGGGTCTGTCTATCAGTGTAGAGGGTATTCTAAGGGACAAGGGATAGTTGCCTCTGTCAAGGGAAAAAGCTCAGACTTGTTCTAATTTATGGACAGTCTGGGGAAGGTGCCAAAACGGAACACCTCTCTTATCAATGGAGAAAGATTAACAGCAGTGTCACAGACGAATAATAGAATATCATCAGCATAAAGGGAAGCTAGTAATGGCCCACAATGGAATCCTAGGCCACAATCCAAATGGCGTTCTTGGAAATAGCGCACTAGAGGATCCATAGCAATGATGAATAGAAGGGGAAGAGAGAGGGCAGCCATGGCGAGTGCCCCCGTGTTAAATAAAAGGGCTCTGATAGTGTGCTGTTTATATGAAGGCTGGCAGTGGGAATGATTTACAGCAATGTGATCAAGTCTGTGAATACTTTAGTGTTGGAAATGGCCCTTCTGCAGGGTTATCCCCAGACTTTTTGCCTTCCTCCTTCTCTTTTTCTGACCTAATTTTTGCTAGTTTTTGGACTCTGCGCACTTTACCACTGCTAACCAGTGCTAAAGTGCATATACTCTCTCCCTTTAAACATGGTAACATTGGATCATACCCAATTGGACTATTTAATTTACCTATAAGTCCCTAGTAATGTGTACTGTATGTGCCTAGGACCTGTAGATTAAATGCTACTAGTGGGCCTGCAGCACTGGTTGTACCACCCACTTAACTAGCCCCTTAACCTTGTCTCAGGCCTGCCATTGCAAGGCCTGTGTGTGCAGTTTCACTGCCACTTTGACTTGGCATTTAAAAGTACTTGCCAAGCCTAAAACTCCCCTTTTTCTACATATAAGTCACCCCTAATGTGGGCCCTAGGTAACCCCTAGAGCAGGGTGCTGTGTGAGTAAAAGGCAGGACATGTACCTGTGTAGTTTATATGTCCTGGTAGTGTAAAACACCTAAATTCGTTTTTACACTACTATGAGGCCTGCTCCCTTCATAGGCTAACATTGGGGCTGCCCTCATACATTGTTGAAGTGGGAGCTGCTGATCTGAAAGGAGCAGGAAGGTCATATTTAGTATGGACAGAATGATAATACAAAATCCTGCTGACTGGTGAAGTCGGATTTAATATTACTATTCTAGAAATGCCACTTTTAGAAAGTGAGCATTTCTTTGCACTTAAATCTTTCTGTGCCTTACAGTCCACGTCTGGCTAGGTTTAGTTGACAGCTCCTTGTGCATTCACTCAGACACACCCCAAACACAGGGTACTCAGCCTCACTTGCATACATCTGCATTTTGAATGGGTCTTCCCAGGCTGGGAGGGTGGAGGGCCTGCTCTCACACAAAGGACTGCCACACCCCCTACTGGGACCCTGGCAGACATGATTGAACTGAAAGGGGACCTGGTGCACTTCTAAGCAGCTCTTCGAAGTCTCCCCCACTTCAAAGGCACATTTGGGTATAAAACAGGGCCTATGCCCTACCACCTCAGGCACTTGCTGGAGAAGAAACCTGAACCAGAACCTGCATCCTGCCAAGAAGAACTGCCTGGCTGCCTAAAGGACTCACCTGACTGCTTTCTACAAAGGACTGCTGCCTTGCTGTTGCCCTGCTGCCTTGCTGAACTCTTGCCTTGCTGCTGAAGTGCTCTCCAAGGGGCTTGGATAGAGCTTGCCTCCTGTTCCCTGAAGTCTCAGGACAAAAAAGACTTCTCTTTTTCATTTGGACGCCTTGTGCGCCGAAAAATTTGACGCACAGCTTGCTCTGCAGTGAAAAATTCACCACACGCCGATCTGGAAAGACGCCGCTCGACGCGACGCCTGCGGTGCGACCGGAACTTCAACGCACGGCCTCGCCTGGACAACGCCGCCCGACTTCAGAAAGGAACTCGACGTGACACCTGCCGCGAGGGAGAAGATTCCACGCACAGCCCACCGGAACGACGAGCAGCCGGAAAACAAAGCCTAGGATTTCACGCACAGACCCCGGGACATCTGGAAATCCCGCGAACCACAGAAGGAGATTGTCCGCGGGCCAGAAAACGACGCACGACGTCCCCGCATGAAAAATAACTACGCAAGTCTGTGTGTGAAGGGGCGAAACCGACGCACACACCATTTTTCCACGTATCTCCTCCTCTGCGGCCCTTTGCGGAGATTTTCCACTTTAAACCAGGTACTTTGTGCTTGAAAGAAACTTTGTTTGCTTTTTAAAGACTTAAGACACTTTGGGGGTCATTCTAACCCTGGCGGTAAAAACCGCCAGGGCGAATGACCGCGGTAGCACCGCCAACAGGCTGGCGGTGCACCGCTGGGCATTCTGACTGCGGCGGTTCAGCCGCGGCCAGAGACGGAAAGTCGGCGGTGTACCGCCGACTTTCCACTGCCCGTGAGAATCCTCCATGGTCTGACACCCCCTACCGCCATCCTGTTCCTGGTGGTTCTCCTGCCGGGAACAGGATGGCGGTAGGGGGTGCCGCGGGGCCCCCGTAAGAGGGCCCCTGCAGTGCCCATGCCAATGGCATGGGCACTGCAGGGGCCCCCGTAAGAGGGCCCCAAAAGGAATTTCAGTGTCTGCCTAGCAGACACTGAAATTCGCGACGGGTGCAACTGCACCCGTCGCACCTTCCCACTCCGCCGGCTCAATTCTGAGCCGGCGTCCTCGTGGGAAGGGTGTTTCCCGCTGGGCTGGCGGGCGGACTTTCGGCGGTCGCCCGCCAGCCCAGTGGGAAACCCAGAATGACCGCCGCGGTCTTTTGACCGCGGTACGGTCTTCTGGCGGTTCCCGCTTGGCGGGCGGCAGAATCACCCCCTTTATATCACTTTTCAGTGATATCTCTACAATTTCATATTGCATCTTTATTCGTTTTGACCTGCAAACATCCAGATAAATATTATATATTTTTCTAAACACTGTGTGGTGTATTTTTGTGGTGATATATTGTGTTATTGTATGATTTATTGCACAAATACTTTACACATTACCTTCTAAGTTAAGCTTGACTGCTCGTGCCAAGCTACCAGAGGGTGGGCACAGGATAATTTGGATTGTGTGGGACTTACCCTGACTAGAGTGAGGGCTCTTGCTTGGACAGAGGGTAACCTGACTGCCAACCAAAAACCCAATTTCTAAGATTTAGGAATTCCCAGTTATATTATGGTGGCGTGTAGGAAGGATCATTCAAGAGAGTCCAATGCCTTTTCGGCATCTAAGAGTGACACTACCGCCTGGAGGTCTGTGGATATTTGGTTGATGACTGCGCTTGTGGGGACTTACGATCTGTATGGAGCGGACCTGGCTATCAAGGTCTTTAAGTTGTGTTTCAATCTTAGTGAGGTCAAACCTGATGCTGCGAAGTACCCTCGAGTGTTTGACTATACATATTCCCCTCATGTAAGCCTTAAAGACTTCCCATAGTGTTGAATGTCGCTGAACAGATCCAGCATTCAAAGCAAAATACTCAACTATGGCGTTTTGGAGGGCATAGCGAAATACCTCATCATAGAGAGCAATTACTGGGAAACCCCAGGTCCGTCCTGGTGGGCGGGTTGGAGCAGGGGACATATTGTTTAGCTACTACGGGGGGTGTTCAGATAAGGTTTGGGATGGGGGAGAGATGTCAGTGAGCCACTGAGTACAGATGCGGAGAAATACCAGTGGTCTATATGGGTACAGACTTTGTGTGGTGCTGAATAAAAGAAAGTCTGTGGGTGTCAGGCGCACCACACATTGGAGAGATGGAAAAAGTGTAGGGAGCTGGCTCTATATAGACTATACCAAAATGAGGTATAGTGTGCATAGAGTCCAGTGGATCCCAAGAGGCTTTACAGAGGTTAAATTAGATAAAACTATTGCGCTCTTGTGGTCAAGCTGTTAGGCTTGTCAGAGGCTAGTGCTAAGCATTTGTTGTACACACAGTTAAGTAATGAGGCACACACTCAATGACTAACTCCAGGCCAATGTTTTATGTATCAAAAAAATATACTTTGTTACTTTATTTCTAGAACCAAAATGATTTTTGTTGCAGGTAAGTAAAGTTTCAAGAATGTATCACTTTCAAATATCGAATGCACTTTGTTTAAAATTTACAGATAAAGCAGTTATGGGTAAGTAATACTCATCAGTTTCAAAAGTGGACACTACAGTTTCTCATTGAAAGCAAGGCAGTCCTAGGGGAGGAAAAGTAACAATTTTCAGGTAAGTACTCAACTTACGATCCCAGTCTTCAGGGGTTAGGGTGTCCACAGGGTAAAGTTTAGGAAGACACCGAGGGTGCACCACCAGCAGCATGGGGCCAGCCGGGTGCAGAGATCAAAGTTGGTGTCGGGCCCCCAATGGAATCCCATGGAGACTGGGGGCACTTAGAAAGAAACAGCTTGCAGGTAAGTAATCACAACTTCAGGGCACAGACTTGGGGGTTTCAATCAACACCGGAGAGGTGGGGGCCGGGGGCAGAGGTTAGCACCAGACACATACCCTCAGCGGCACAGGGGCAGCCGGGTGCAGGGTAGAAACACAGCGTTGGGCACCTAATGATTTTCAATGAGGGAATCCCAGGGGTCACAAAGATGCTGCAGGCGTTATCAAGGGAATTGACTGAAGAAAAGCAACTGCTGGACAGGTAAGTATAGAGCCCACTGGATGTTGCTGGACCACTGGGTGTGTTCCCCAAGGCCAGGGGGCTATGGGTGCAGCAGTACCTTTAGGCGTTGGGAAATCTTCACCAGAGCCGGTCACTGTCAGGGGGGTCCTCTGGATTTAGGCTGCAGGCGTCATTGTGCTGCTCTGGAAGGGTCAACCCAGGGTGGACTTAATGTCAGAATTACCTGGGGACCTTCTCTGGACCAGTGTGTCACCTGGGCACGGGCTGTGAGCGTCAGGTGTAGAGTGGGTAGGACTTGCGGATCTGATCTGGGTCACTGGTCCTGCAGGACGAATCGTCTTCTTGTAGCAGGAGTCTTGAAGCTGCCGGCAGGCTGGTAGGTCTGCGGCCAAGTCAGTTGTCATCTGGAGTCTTCTCTAATGGTGCTGCTCTTCAGTCCTTCTTCTTGTTAGATCGCCAGGAATCTGAAGACCAAGACTTAGCTGTGCCCCTAATTACTGGATTTAGGAGCATTACAGAGTTCAGAGGGCAGTGGCCAATGGCTTTTGTTCCTGAGGGTGGCTACACCCTTCCTGTGCCCACTCTCTTTGGGAAGGGGGCACATACCTAACCCTTTTGGCTAATGTCCTCCAAAGCAAAATGGAGGATTATGCCAGGAGGTGTTCACCTAGGCTCTGGGCGCCCTAGGGGTGGCCCCAGCTGGGGTGGGCACTCCTCCTGGTGTTTACTAATTTTCCCACCAAACCTGCTGCCAAAAGTGGGGCCTAGCCCGGTGGGCAGGTACCTCCAATAGCTGGAGTGCGCTTGGGCAGTGTACCATAAGGCAGGAGCCTCTGACGCTCACCACCAAGTGTTGTAGTTCCTGCAGGGGGAAGTGTGAAGCACCTCCATACAGAGTAGACGTTTTCCCCGACCCCAGAGAGCACAGAGGCTCTGACTCCATGGCGTCAGAATCTTGTCTGTTTGTGGCAGAGTGGCATAGACCGGTCAGCCTTACACTAGAGGGTTGGGTGAAATACAGGGGACATCTCTAAGATGCCCTCTGTATTTGTTTTAAAAAAACAACACTGGCATCAGTGCACGTTTATTGAGCTGAGTAGTTTAATACCAAACTTCCCTGTTTCAGTGAAGCAATCATGGAGCTTGGGAGTTCATAATTACAAAGTCCCAGCCCATGTACTCAATATGGCACACTGCAGTTACAATGTCTAAGAATGGACGTAGACACTGTAGGGGCCTATTACTCCTGCAGCTTTGCCCTCACTTGTGGTATAGTGCACCCTGCCTTAGGGCTGTAAGGCCTGCTAGAGGGGTGACTTACCTATGCCACATGCAGTTGTTTGTGAGCATGGCACCCTGAGATGGATGCCTTGTTGACTTTACCTTTTCATCCCCACCAGCACACACAAGCTGCAATGGCAGTGTTCATGTGTTTGGTGAGGTGTCCCTTAGGGTGGCCCTCGGTACCACTGGCACCTTTTACAAGGGACTTAGCTGTGTGCCAGGATTGTGCCAATTGTGGAAGCAATGGTACAGTTTATAGAAATAACACTGACGCTGGGGTTTGGTTAGCAGGATCCCAGCACACACAATCAAGTTAGCATCAGATATCAGACAAAAAGTGTGTGGGGGTTATCATGCTAAAACTGGAACTTTCCTACAAAAAGGTCAGGAGATCTGTGAGTGTTAGTAATGATAGTAGCCCAGTGACTCCAGCGGAGCCGGTAGAATCCAGATTAGGGTTGCAGGTGATATTAAAATCCCTGACAAGGAGAATATGCTCCACGTCAACACAGTCTAAGAGAGTATGGAGGTTGGAAAAGAATTCTGGGGAGTCAGTGTTGGGGGTGTAGATATTGGCGAGTAGTACCATAGTACCTGCCAGATCGCCATGTACCAGTAAGTACCTTTCCTCAGAATCAATGGTACGACATAAGAAGGGAATACTCTTTTGAAGTGATATGCACACCCTAGGTGCGTATGAACTATAACATTATAACATGCAAAGTAGCAGTTGAGGCCCCACTGTGTGACGTAAGAGTGTTCAGTACGGGGTGATAAATGAGTCTCCTGGAGAAACACCAGCTTTAGCCCATGCTTTTTGAGGTAGGATAGAACCTGCTTTTCTTTCCTAGGGTTTTTAAGGGCCATAATGTTCCATGTCGCACATGTTAGCACACTAGCATGAGCATTATTGTTGTGTGGCGTCGTGGTGAAAGTAATCTAAGTGTAGTGGATAGATAAGTTTAACTGCCTGAAAAGTCATTGCTAAATGAATGACAGCTTCTGAGATTGTACAAAACCTTTCAACCCCCCACCCACACCAGTACATTTAAGAGCTGGTGAATCCCAAACAACAATTCAAAAACCAAACAAGCAAACATGTTGGTGTACACCTCAGGGTGCAGCATCACTCAAAGGGGGGGGAGGTGCCCAATCACTAAGCAGTGATGCAGAAGCGTAAATGTTTGCAGACGTATTTAGTGAGATAGATCCCAATAATCATGTGGAATCATTTTGTTATCAAAGCCTCATAAGAGGTCAGGTGCCAGGCTCAGCCTCGAACAGGGTCAAACCACAGAGTGGAAGGTTAAGGTGAGTGCAGATGCTGCAAAGCCGGTAGTGTAGAGGGAGCAGAACTAGAAGACACCCAGCTGCATGGGGACGACGCTCCCAGCTAATTTTGCTTGCAGAAGAGCGCAGCCTCTGCGGGATTGGTGAAAATATGGCGTAGTGGAGGCCACATTTCTGAAGTATTGTCTTAACCTCTGCATATCTGTGTGAAGTCCAGAATAATGGAGAGAGTCAAGTCGTGGTACTGTAGAGGTCTCTTCTTATGGGCAATTTGCAATACAGCATCCTGATCCCAGTTATTAAGTAATCTGACAATTATGGGCCCTGTGTGGCCCCCCGGATGGGGCGTTGACTTGGCACCTTGTGTGCACTCTACCACAAAGGTGCCAGTGAAGGATTTCCTGCCAAACAAGTCAACCAATAGCTGTTCTACATAGCTGTCCATGCGAATGTTGTTGCGTCACGAATGCACCTTCAAATCCTCATTTTTCGTGGCTACTGTTTTTAAGATGCGTTCCACTCTTTCCAAGCGCTTTTGGATGTTGGCTTGACGATTCTCTACCTAGGACATTCGGCGTTCCACCCCATCTAGTCCGGTCATGCGTCAATTTGTTTTGTCATGCAAGCGAGCCTCATGGTAAGGGAGTCAAAGCACGAATCTGGCCTGAAATCCCATCTAAGCTCAGCCATGTTTGCAGCTGTGCCATCGTGGGAAGGAGAGGTGGTATCGCCAAACCTGAGGTCCTCTTGACCAGGCCCCTCGATGTTGCTTTGCCTGGGGGTTTTGCTGATCTCAAATGATAGCTGTTTCTATATTTGGTCACTGCAGCCCAAGATAGCCCCGATTTAGGTCGGTAGTAGGGGGGAGCAGCAGCAGGTGGCCTGGAGGGTGTGGGTGGCAGCAAGCAAGGCAGATATGCCCACAATTGATACTTGTATTAGGTCACAGGAGTAAGCACCTGCACCTTTAGAGCAGTATGTGTTGAAGCTATAAGGGGCTCAGGCACTGCTGAAATCTATGTGCAGTCAGGCCTTGTGAAGAGGTTATGCAAATATAAGGTAATGTATTTAAGGTGCTTTGTTCAAATTAGTATCTTTTCCGGAAAGTAAAGAGCACTCATTGGAAAATAAGTTGAAGTTGTTTATTAAGTCACCAACAAGGACCCCTGACCGCAGCCTCCATCAACTGTCCCAGTCTCCTCCTCATGGAATCCCCCTTCAGGCCACATTCTATCGCTTGTCAGGAGCAGTACAATGATAAGACAAATACAAAGACTAGATTGTCATTTGATATATCACAAGATCTAACACATCCCCCTTCCTAAACATTAAAACAAACTAAACCATAACAACGGAAAAAAACATTTAAACAAAAAGATAACTTCAATACTTAAAAAAAAAAAAAGCATGTACAGGACCATATAATGCATGGTAATGATGCTCGTCCTAACCAATCAATGAAGCATACTAAGTACGCTCATAATCACTAAGGCCCTCATTACGACCCTGGTGGTCGGTGATAAAGTGGCAGTAATACTGCCAACAGGCCGGCGGTAACTACAGGCAAATTATGACCATGGTGGAAAGATCTCCGAAAGACTGCCAATGTACCACATCGACCGTCAGGGCAGAAACAACAGGCACCACGGCGGTAGCCGCCTACAGCCAGGCGAAAGTCAAATTTACACCCACCATATTATGACTACACAATCCGCCACCTTTTCCGGGGTGGTACCAACAACATCAAAAGCCTGGCAGAAACACTGCTCAGAAGTGAAAGGACTCACCATTGGAGGTAAAGGGAAGAACCACACCGCCACGGAACCTGAACTGCAAGTATTCCTGATGATATTCTACGTTCTGCTCCACCACGAACACCAACACCGGTGAAGACGACGACGGTGAGTACAGCCGCCTAGCACACAAGGGAGGGGGAGGAAAACGAGAGTGACACACACACGCACCATACACCCCCCACACACACACACGATAAACACAACCAGCTGCACAAGAAAACAAGTACACCCCCCTAAATTGGCTGAATAATGCAAGGACAACAGGAATGTACCAAAGTGATTGTAATAAGATTAACACAGTAGAAATAATAATTTAGCAAATGCTACAGATATTTACAAATGTAGAGAAAAAGAGACACTGCCCAGTCCTCAGTTCGCTTGGGCCATATGGCCACAGGGCAAAGTCCAAGGCCCCATTTGTCACCTGCATCAATACGGAGAGAACACTGCAGGGTCATCAATTGGCAAATAGGCAGGCACCTCGGGGAGGGGGGCACCTCAGCTGGAAGCGGAAACAACACCACTGGTTCTGGAGGTGGAAACATGCCCTGTGCTTGGTCCTGGGGAGTGATAGGCCACAGTCTCTCGATTGGGTGTCTTCCCCACTGATTCTGGAGGGGGCAACATGTCCTGTGCTTGGTCCTGGGGAGTGATAGGCCAGAGTCCCTCAAGTGGGTGTCTTCCCCACTGGTTATGGAGGGGATAGGCCGCACAGCAGCCCATGGAGGCTGGATAACATTGCGCCCGCCGGCGGTGACGGCTGCACTGTGGTGGTGCTGGTGGTGGGAGGCTCCTGCACAGCCCCTGCACCTTCAAATGGCTGCACTGTGGTGGTGCTGGTGATGGGAGGCTCCCGCACAGCCCCTGCACCCTGCGATGGCTGCACGCTGGTGGTGGCGGGAGGCTCCTGCACAGGCCCTGCAACCTCGGGTGGCTGCACAACCATGGTTGGTGGTGGGGGCTCTGTGACAGCTGCTGTTGCAAGCTCCTTGCCCTTCTTGCCTGCTGGTGCAGGCTCCTTCCCCTTTTGGGTGGCCGGTGCAGGTTCCTTGCCCTTCTTGCCTGCTGGTGGAGGCTCCTTCCACTTTCAGGTGGCAGGTGCAGGCTCTTTCCCCTTTTGGCTGGCTGGTGCAGGTTCCTTCCCCTTCAGTATATGTGGCCTGGAATCCTTTACAAAACGAGTAGGTGGGGATGGAACTGGGCCCGTGGACTGTGTGGCTGAGGTGCTTGGCTGGGTTCGTGATACCTTGACCATATGTGCAGAACGGGGGGTGGGCAGGGAAGAGGCCAGTGGTGGAAAAGAAAAGCTTTTTAGGGACATTGGGGCAGAAAGAGGGAGAAGTAATGGGAGTGGAGGATGAGGGAGTGGTTGTTGGAGGTGTCTGTCTGCTGGATTTGGGTACAGGTGCACGGGCTGTATGTTGTTGTGAGGTGGATGGCTGTTGGGTGTCTGAGTGCTTGCATTTGTGTACTTTAGGAGGTGGGGACAGACACAGTGGGAGAGGACATAGGGGGATGTATGCATGGCTGTTGTGGGAGGTGTCTGCCAGTGAGGTGGGTGTTCTACTTGGTGTTGTGATGATACAGTTAGTGGATGATAATGTAGTGCATCCAGATATGAGTGTGGATGTAACTGGGTGGGAGGTAGAGGAGGAGGAAGAGGGGGAGACAGTGGAAATAGTAGATGTTGTTGAGTCTGCAACTGGATGGGGTTTGTGGAATGAAGTGTGGTGCTTGTGTTTGCCTGTGACACTCTTGAGTGTTGTCTTGTGTACATGCTCATCTGTATGTGTGCTTGGATAGGTTGGGGTTGAGGGGAATAGGACTGGGTAGTGGAAGTTGGAGGGGGGATGGTAGAAACAGGTACAATGGCTGCCAACAGAGAGGAGGCCAGAGCCTTTATCGATCTCTGTAGGGCCACCAATCCAGTGTGAAGGCCCTCCAGGAATGCATTAGATTGTTGCATCTGGGCTGCCAGCCCCTGGATGGCATTCACAATGGTTGTTTGCCCTACTTCAGAAGTGGATCTCAGGAGGTCAATAGCCTCCTCGCCCAGGGCAGCAGGGCTCACTGGGGCAGGGCCTGAGGTGCCTGGGGTGAAGAAGATGTCCACCCTCCTGGGGGAGCGGGCACAGGCAACTCGCTGAGGAGCTGCTGGGAGGGTGGTGCTGTTACTGGGGTGGCAGCTGTAGCTGGGGTGGTCACAGAAGTGTCCGCCACCACCAGGGAGCTTCCATCGGAGGAGGTATCTGAGTCTGAATTGTCCCCTCCAGTCTCCGCCGTGGTGCTCCCATCGCCCTCCATCCCACTGGTGCCTTCAGCGTTGGTGGATTCTTCCTCCTGGGTCCTGTGGGATGCAGCTCTCTCCGTCGCCGGTGCCTCTGCTCCTCCGCCAGATGATGCTACTGCACATAGGGACAGGATGACAAAACAAGAAAGGGGGAGAGAGAGACAAAGGATACACTGGGTCAATGGCTGCACCAACACCACCATTGGCTTACACAGCACCCTCACTCACAGGGAACAGGCCTACCTATTATGCATTACACCACCACTGATATTGCTAGCCGCAAAGGCATGAGGAGGGGCATACACCGCCAACTGCAGCACACCTCTGAGACCCACGCAGCCCTGACCAGCAGTGGATGCTTACAAGCTAGGTAGGCAGGATTATCCCTTCTCAACCCTAGCCACCAGAGGACCTACGCTGATATGTCAGGCCTGGCCTAGTGGCACCCACTAACACACATCCACCACTGGGATACTACCCCACCACCTGTAAGTTGTAATGATGTCCAATGTACTCCCCCCTTGTGGCTGCTGTGATGCCCTCAAATGCCCTTCCAGCTCTGGATAGGCCACCACCAGTATGCGGGCCATCTGGGAGGTCAGGGTCCAACGGGCACCCCTTCCTCGTTGGAAGGCTATCCCCAGCTGGGACTCCGCCGTCTTCCGTGCTCAATGTCTCAGGTCCTCCCACCGTTTCCGACAGTGGGTGCTCCGCCTGCCATAGATCCCCAGGGTCCGCACGTCCTCGGCGACGGCACGCCATATACCCTTCTTTTGATGGCCGCTGACCTGCAGAGGCAATAAACACAGGAAAACACCAACAGTCCAGCCAGTTACACATATGGCCCACCATACCCTTTTCCATCACCATTGGCACACACATAGCCCAGCACACAACATGTACATCACAAAGAGGTCATCCACCCCCCCCTTAAATGAGACCTTCACACACACAACTCCATGCATTCATGCCACATGCATCGTGCCCACACTGTACTCACCTGTTGGTCTGGAGGCCCATACAGCAGGCCATACTGGGGTAGGACCCCATCCACCAGTCTCTCCAACTACTCCGAAGTGAAGGCTGGGGCCCTTTCCCCGGTCACACGGGCCATGGTAGGTTCCAGACACAGGTCACAGCAGCACATACAGTGTCGGTCCTCTCCTATGACTGTCAGGCAGTAAGTGAGGTATCAGATAGAAAATGGCAATCACGTCCGCAGCGGTGCATACCGTCACCACCGGCGTAGATCACCATTGGCCACTGTAACCCGTAGGGCACAATATTAACCAATGAGGAGTTGCATGGTGGTTCCCGATCACCTCCTACCACGGCACACAATGTGAGAAGAATTACCTCACTTCCACCTGTCCCTCCACACAGGACAGGCGGACGCCATTTCATGGGGGGTGGGGCAGCCCAATGGAATCATGCTGCGTCACAGGAGAAATAGGCACATACTGGACAAATCACAATGCCATTTCATGTTTACAGAATGCAAACTACTGTTGTGGCTCCAATGTTCAGTTTGTGACACCTTCCTCACTCTTGGGTCCCTTACATACGTACCAATGCGGATGAATAGGAAATGGAGACATACCGCAGTGTACAGACCCCTGGTGGACTTGGCTACACTGGAGGACAGGCACATTATCCTCACCAATAGACTTGACAGGGTCACAATCACAGAGCTGTGTGCCTTTCCTGATATTTGCTATCCGTCATCCGACTCGGATCCCCCCTCTTTTGCAAGTGCTACCAGTGCTCCATTTCCTGGCAACTGGTTCATTCCAAATGACAGTGGGCTTGGCAGCAGGAATGTCACAGCCAATGTTCTCAAATGTGCTGACAAGAGTGTTGTCTGCCCTGATAAAGCACATGTGCAGCTACATTGTTTTCCCCAAGTTGAGGATTTGGCCACAGTGAAGGCCGAGTTTTATGCAACTGGACATATCCCCAACATAGTTGGGACGATTGATGGTACACATATTGCATTTGTTCCCCCCCAGCAGAATGAACAGATGTTCAGGAATCGTAAGAGTTTCCACTCCATGAATGAATGCTTGGCGGACCAGTACATCTTCCACGTCAATGCTAAGTATTCTGGTTTCGGTGCATGATGCCTTTGTCTTGAGAAATAGCAGCATCCCAAATTTGATGGCCCAATTACAGAGGCACAGGGTGTGGCGAATAGGTGAGCCCTGGTTCCCACCCAGTATATGTTGGTGTATGGGTATGGTGTGGGCCATATAGGATAGTCTGTGGCTAAATGTTGTCCCTCAATATTTGCAGGTGACCCTGGTTACCCAAACCCATCATGGCTGCTGACCCCTGTGAGAAATGCCAGGACAAGGGCAGAAGAACGTTATAATGAGGCACATGGCCGAACCAGAAGGATCATTGAGTGAACCTTTGGCCTCCTGAAGGCCAGGTTCTAGCGCCTCCATCTAGCAGGTGGATTCCTGTGCTACTCACCCAAGAAGGTCTGCCAGATAGTAGTGGCATGCTGCACAACCTGGTCCTCAGACGCCATGTCCCCTTTCTGCAGGAGGAGGAGACTGGAGATGCCCCTCTGGCAGCAGTAGACCCTGTAGACAGTGAGGATGAGGAGGCAGAGGATGAGGATGAGGACAACAGAACATCTGTGACAGTGTAACTTTACATTTCAATGGCTGGTTGTAATCTCTGTGGCAATGGCATGCTGATATTTCCCACTTCTATGCCCACTTACTGTTCCCTCTGGCAATTAATTTTGCAGATGTTGGTGATTTGACAAATACTCCCGGTGTGATCACTACAGGCAGCTACATGTCATTAATCTATGCTCATTCTATGTACAGTTCATTTGCAATGTTTGTACCTTTAAAAAACATACATGTTTGATATACTTGACATACTCCAAATTGATTTCTTTCAAAGGGTGTTTATTGAAGCGCTACCATATAGGGCGAAAGTGCAATGGGATGGGGTGATGATAGAAGATGGTCCAGGGTATTGTTCCAGTCTGTTTGTAGCACAGGTGCATTGTCCAAGGGGACATAAGAGGGGAGCAATGGCAGTTAAAGGTGGACAGGGTGACTGAGTGGGACACAAGGGGGACAATCAGGAGAGTCTCATTTCCTGGTGGGGGTCTTGGCATGTGTCTCTGGCTTCTGTCTGGATCACAGGGAACATTTGTGGGGTGGTTCACCTTCTGCACAGGGAGGGGTGCTGGTGGCCTGTGAGTTCTGTGGCGGGGCTTCCTGGCCACTAGCGGCAGCAGAAGTGGTAGGTTGTTCAGATGTCTGGCTAGTGTCAGGTTGCCACTGGTGTGAGACTGCCTCCCTCATAATGTTGGCCATGTCTGCCAGCACCCCTGCTATGGAGATCAGGGTGTTGATCATGGCCTGCAAGTCCTCCATGATCCCCTGGTACTGTCCCTCCTGCAGCCACATGTTTTCCTGCACCTTGTCCAGGATCTGGCCCATTGTGTCCTGGGAATGTTGGTAGGCTCCCAGGATCTCGGAGAGTGCCTCTGGAAAGTTGGTCTCCTGGGCCTGTCCTCCCCCTGGCATACAGCACTCCTCCCAGTTTCCCTGTTGGCCTGTGCCTCTGTCCCGTGAACTGTGTGCCCACTACCACTGACTCCCGGTCCCTGATTGTCTTGTGTACGAGGTGTGGCCTGGGGTCTGTGTAGAGGTGGACACACTGCTGATTGACGTGTCCTGGGGACAGAGGTGTGGGTACGCTGGGTGGGTGCTGTGGTGTTGTTTCCTGATGGGGAGGCTCTGTGGTGGTCTGTGACTGGGCTTGGGTAACCGGCTGTCCAGTGGTCCCTGATGGGCCAGGTAGATCGTCCAGATCCTTAAGACCAGAGTTACTGTCATCACTGTGGGCCTCTTCTGTTGGGGGACTGGATAGTGCTGGCACCTCCTCTCCAGTGACATTGGCGGGGGTACGTGTCAGGATGTAAATGATGTGTTATGGTTAATGTGTATGACATATTGTACATCCTTGACTTCCCTTCTATGGTTGGATTTGCCCTGCCATCTTTCACTTGTGTATGTTACTGTATGGTGGGATTGTTAGTTCTCTATGCTGTGCATGCTTTAGTGATGAGTGCCCAAGCAGGGCTGTGAGGGGTGTCCATGCATTGGTACAGCATGCAGGGCTTGGCATTGTGATTAGTGAGATGTGATGGTGGAGTGTGTGGGATATAGTGGAATGATGGGAGTGAGGGTGAGGGTATATGATGGAATGCAGGTAGGGGGGGTGATAATAGTCGAGAGTTGACTTACCAGAGTCCAGTCCTCCTCCGACTACGTCCAGGCCCTCAGGATGCAGTATAGCCAAGACTTGCTCCTCCTATTCTGTGAGGTGGGGGTCCACCGCAATTCCTCTGGACAGCAAGCTGGTGTCTTGCTGCTATTGAACGTACCTTCCCCCGTAGGTCGTTCCACCTCTTCCTGATGTCATCCCTAGTTCTGTGGTGCTGTCCCAAAGCGTTAACCCTATCCATGATTCTCCGCCATAGCTCCATCTTCTTTGCTAATTATATCTGCTGCACCTGTGCTCCAAATGGCCGTGGCTCTACCCTTACAATTTCCTCCACCATGACCCTTAGTGCCTCCTCTGTGAAATGGGGGTGTCTTTGTGGTGCCATGGGTGTTATCTGAGGTGTGTTGGTGAGGGTGTGTTGGGTAATGTGTTGGGGTGTGTGATGTGGAGTGCGTGAGTGGTGTATAGGTTTGAGTAGTGTGTGTATGTAGTTGGCTCAGTGGTCTTGGTGTCTCTCTGGTGGCAATGATTTGTATTCGTAAAAGGGTTGTGGGTAATGTGGGTGTGTGTTTTATAGTGGTGTGGGTGTATGGTGTGTGTGGGTGTCAGGTGTGTGTTGTTTGAATTGTCCAATGTGGTGGTGTTTTGACTGTGGGTGTCCATTGTGAGCGCAGCGGTATGTACCGCCAATGGTATACCGCCATTGAATGTCCACTGTGGTGATTCGTGGGTCATAATGTGATGGGCGTTGTTCTGTTGGCGTAACGGTGTGGGTTTTTATACTGCCAGTTTATCACTGACCTTTGGTGTGGAGGATATGTATGTTTGGCTGAATTCTTTTGGATTGGTGTGTGTGTGTGTGTCATAATATGGTGAACAGATATCCGCCACCGCGGTGGTAAGTTGGCACCCATCAGCGTAGCGGTAAGCGGGATTTACCGCTAATGTCATAATGAGGGCCTAAATCTCTTTGGCTTTATCTTAACACAATTAGATGTGGACGGAAGTCCATTTTTTATATTTGTTGTTATTTATAGATGTGTTTTACATACCTACTCCATCCGTGATCAAGGCTACGGCTGAAACGCATTGGAGGGGAGTCTTTTCTCCACAATAAAAATTTGCTTATACTGACAGCAACTTGGAGGTGTCCTGGCCCTCCTTGTAATAAAGAGGAAATTTGGAGATATATGTATGGGAGTTCGGGGGCCCCGCTGGAATTTGGATATATATATATATATATATATATATATATATATATATATATATATATATATATATATATATATATATATATATATGTATATATATATATATTTATATTTATATATTTATATACTGCACACAAAAACAGAGTATGGAGGCTGTAACTAGGCGGTATGGGTTCCGGTAACCCTATCCATCTATCTATTTTCAGTGACCTCGGTTGCAGTTTTTTTGTTCCAAACAATTGTCTCATTTCAATCTCGCTGCACAAAGTAACCTTCCTCATATTCCACCACTTTCGATCTGACAATCTCACCACGTTTCCTTTGGCTTGGAGCACCTCTTTAGGATCTGACCATTTGGAAAATCCCTTTTTAAACATACCCCCTGCACGTACTCGGACATACATTCCCTTTTCACACCTTCTCCCTTTTAGCAACTTTTCATTATGTCTTTGCACTTCCTGGTCTTGGTACTTCCTAACCTTTTCTTTTATTGTTTTTTCCTTCAAACCCTGTCGACGCGTCCTTTCCATCCAAGCAGGCACCACCACTGTGCATGGCACTCTACCTTTCATCAACTTGAAAGGGGTTTCCCCAGTTACAGAATGTGGTGTAATTCTGTAATCCCATAGCATATCCTTCAATTGTTTTTTCCAACACAGGTTTGCAGACATAGATAGTTGTATACACTCTCCCAACACCCTGTTGAAACGCTCCACCAAACCATTCCCCCTGGGATGATAGACAGGTGTCTTGTGATGCTTAATACCCCACTTGCTAAGAAATGCCTCAAATTCCTCAGAAACAAATTGAGGACCGTTGTCAGACAGAATAATGCCTGGACATCCTTCCCTTCTAAAATCCTCCTCACAAAATTTAATCACGTTGGATGACTACATTTCTCATGAACGCCACTTCCGGCCACTTAGAATTGTAATCCATCAAAACTATTGCAAACCTGTCATTAGTACCTAAACACTCAAAATGACCAAAAATGTCTATGGCTACTGTCTCCCATGCTTGATCAGGAAATGGAATGAAATTCAAAGGTGTGTCCTGTGATGTGTGAGACTTGTCACTACACGCACATGGAATCCAGTTCCTGACAAAACGTTTAATCTGTATATCCATGCCTGGCCACCAAAAATCAAAACTGAGCTTTTCACTTCATGGCTGACATTCCTCCATGCCCTACATGTAGTAACTCCATTAGCCTATGACGTAAACCTTTGGGTACCGCTAACCTTTCACACCTCCTCACAATACCATCGGAGATAGACCATTCATTCCACACATTTTTTAAAACACACAAATCTTCTGACATCTTCCAACCCTGCTTAGATTACAACGTCCTTGTAAGCAAACTCAATTCGGTATTGTGTGATACGCCCTGTTTCCATTCCTCCTCACTGACAGCACCATCACTCATTTCAGCTATTTCTGCCACCATCTATTACTCGTCCTCAGGATACTCTTTCCCAACCAGTGGTAGCCACGACAAACAGTCAGCGTTCACATTCTTTGTCCCTGGCATGTACTTTATAGGAAACACAAACTCTTGAAGTCCATATATATGCACTTAGCTATGCATGGAGTAGGTCTGCTAGCTCCCCCTCGTAGAAAACAAATCAACTAAAGGCTTGTGATCTGTGTGCAATTCAAATTCCATACCCCACACAAATGTTCTAAAGCGTTGTATACCCCACCAACAAGCCAATGCTTCCTTTTCCATGATAGAGTATGTGCTTTCAGCACCTTTGAGTGTACGAAAGGCAAATGCCACTGCTCTTTCCCGACCATCACACTTCTGCATTAACACTGGTCCTAGACCGTAATTGTTGGCATCTGTTATGATCATTGTTTTATCAGCAGGATCAAAAGGTTTTAACACTACTGCTTGATAGAAATGGGGTCTTTGGTTGGCAGTCAGGTTTCCCCCTGTCCAAGCAAGGACCCTCACTCTGGTCAGGGTAAGTCACACACAATCCAAACTATCCTGTGCCCACCCTCTGGTAGCTTGGTACTGAGCATTCAGGCTTAATTTAGAAGGCAATGTGTAAAGTATTTGTGCAATAAATCATGCAATAACACAGTATAGCACCACAAAAGTACACCACAGTATTTAGAAAAATTTATAATATTTATCTGATAAGATGCAGGTCAAAATGATTAAAATGCATTAAGTATATGTTGCGATATCACTGTAAAAGTGATATAAAGTGTCTTAAGTCTTTTAAAAGTAATCAAAGTCTCTTTCAAGCACAAAGTACCTGGTTGGTGTGCAAAATCTCCGCAAAGAACCACAGAGGAGGAGATGTGTGGAAACAAAGGGGTGTGCGTCAATTTCTCGGGCTGCACATGGCAATGCATCATTTAGTTTTCATGCAGGGATGGCTGTGTCGATTTCCAGCGCTCTGTTGTGGATCCTCTTTGGGTTGCGGGGTTTTCGGGCGCCCCAGGGACGATGCGTGGATTTCCTATGCTGGCAGGACGAAGTTACAGAAGCTGCGTCGATTCGGTGGGCATTGAGTCAAATTTTCTACCACACGACAGGCGCTGTGTCGATTCCTCTCTGGCAGTCTGGCTGCGTCGTTCCGGCTTGGCTGTGCGTTGATCCGGTGGGCAGTGCGTTTAATTCCCAGTCACTACGCTGGCGCTGTGTTGATCTTCTCGATGCGAAGTCGGGCTGCGTCATTCCAGTTTGGGGTGCAGTGAAATTTTCACTGCAGTGCAGGCTGTGCGTCATTTCTGGCAGGGTGTGCGTCAAATTTCGCCACACAAGGAGTTCTTCTTGTAGAGATGAAGTCTTTTTAGTCCTGAGAGTTCAGGGAACAGGAGGCAAGCTCTATCCAAGCCCTTGGAGAGCACTTCTTCACCTCAGCCAGAGAGCAGCAAGGCAGCAGGGCAACAGCAAGGCAGCAGTCCTTCACAGAAAGCAGACAGGTGAGTCCTTTGGGCAGCCAGGCAGTTCTTCTTGGCAGGATGCAGGTTTTGGTTCAAGTTTCTTCTCCAGGAAGTGTCTGAGTAAGTAGGGGCAGAGGCCCTGTTTAATACCCAAATGTGCCTTTGAAGTGGGGGAGACTTCAAAGAGTGGCTTGGAAGTGCACAAGGTCCCCTTTCAGTTAAATCCTGTCTGCCAGGGTCCCAGTAGGGGGTGTGAAAGTCCTTTGTTTGAGAGCAGGCCCTCCACCCTCCCAGCCCAGGAAGACCCATTCAAA
Source organism: Pleurodeles waltl (assembly GCF_031143425.1). Classification (NCBI taxonomy): domain Eukaryota; kingdom Metazoa; phylum Chordata; class Amphibia; order Caudata; family Salamandridae; genus Pleurodeles; species Pleurodeles waltl. The sequence goes on from NC_090438.1 coordinate 290,001,307, forward strand.
ATGCAGATGTATGCAAGTGAGGCTGAGTATCCTATGTTTGGGGTTTGTCTGAGTGAATGCACAAGGGAGCTGTCAACTAAACCCAGCCAGATGTGCATTGTAAGCCACAGAAAGTTTTAAGTGCAGAGAAATGCTCACTTTCTAAAAGTGGCATTTCTAAAATAGTGACATTAAATCCAACTTCACCAGTCAGGAGGATTTTGTATTCCGATTCTGGCCATACTAAATATGACCTTCCTACTCCTTTTAGATCAGCAGCTACCACTCACACAAAGAATGAGGGCAGCCCCAATGTTAGCCTATGAAGGGAGCAGGCCTCACAGCAGTGTATAAACGAATGTAGGAGTTTTACACTACCAGAACATGTAAACTACATAGGTACATGTCCTGCCTTTTGCCTACACAGCAGCCTGCCCCAGGGGTTACCCAGGGCACACCTTAGGGGTGTCCTATGTGTAGAAAAAGGGGATTTTTAGGCTTGGCAAGTACTTTTAAAGGGCACGTCAAACTGGCAGTGAAACTGCACACACAGGCCTTGCAATGGGAGGCCTGAGACAAGGTTAAGGGGCTACTTAAGTGGGTGGCACAACCAGTGCTGCAGGCCCACCAGTAGCATTTAATCTACAGGCCCTGCGCACATATAGTGCAATCTACTAGGGACTTATAAGTAAAGTAAATAGTCCAGTTGGGTATTATCCAATGTTACAATGTTTAAAGGGAGAGAGCATATGCACTTTAGCACTGGTTAGCAGTGGTAAAGTGTGCAGAGTCTTAAAACCAGCAAAAACAGTATCTAAAAAGTGGAGGGAGGCAGGCAAAGTGCGCAGAGTCTTGAAACCAGCAAAACCTGTATCTAAAAAGTGGAGGGAGGCAGGCAAAAAGTTAGGGGTGACCACCCTAAGACTGTCAGGTCTAACACCGCTTTTACAATAGAGCGCTTAATATCCTGTGTCCAATTAAATATCATTCCTTTTTTCATGTGTTTTTTCATGGACCCTTTCAGAAAAATGATCCACAAACTTCGAATAATATTCCGCAAGCCCCAAAAAAGAACACAGTTGTTCTATATCTTGAGGAACAGGTGCTTTTTCAATAGCTTCCACCAAATTGCACTTGGGTTTAATTCCTTTACTTGTCAGTGTGTGTCCTAAGTATTCAACCTCTTTCACCCCAAACTTGCATTTATCTAAACCATTTATCTAAACCAATAGTAAGACCAGCATGTTCTAATCATTTAAAAACCGTCGATAGCACTACATCATGCAGTTTTTCATTTTCTTCCCAGACTAATATGCCGTCTTGGAAAACAAGCACATTCGTCATGCCCTGCAATATTCTCTACGTGACCCTTTGGAAAACTGCCGAAGCTGAAGCTAACCCAAAAGGCATGCAAATAAATCTATAAGCCCCTTCTGGAGTTACAAAAGATGTGACATGCCTGGAGTCCAGATGCAGCTGTATTTGATGATAAGCATTTGATAAATCTAACGTAGTGAAACATCCAACATTTTTCACGGACATCAATATTTCACTAATGCAAGGAAGAGGATGCCGGTCAACCCATATGCACTCATTAAGATCACGCAAGTCCACACACATGCAAATCTTGCCATTGGTTTTCCTCGCTATATCTATAGGGCTCAGCCACTCGGAGGCTTCAATAGGCTCAATCACACCAGCATCACATAAACACTTCAACTCCTCCTTCAATTTTTCTCGCAATGCTAATGGAACATTCTGTACTTTATGTACCTTTGGGATCACACCCTTTTTTAAAACAATTTTGTGTTCAAATTCCTTTAAGCAACCAAACTTTGAGCAAACAAATTTGGAAATAAAGAAGAATTTACTTTTCTTGTCGAGCTCTGTTAGCAACACCTGGTCAGGATGATTGGGGTTCAGTATCATTCCTAATGCTTGTTGCTCCCTCCAACCCAGCAAGGTTCTCTCTTTTTCGACCATATACATTTTACCCTTTGCTTTCCTTCCCAAAAATTCTAAATCTGCTTTGAAATATCCCTTTTTAGGCAATTTAGTCCCACAATACCCTTCAGGCTCAACATCAGTAAGACACAACTCATACTACCTATGCTCTCCCAAATGGACCCATCCACCAATGTAAAAGGCGAACATGAATCTGTCTATGCTTGAACTTCTTTGTCATTCATTTTCACAGTACATTTTGGAGGATTATATGGTTCACCAGTTAGATTTACCTTGCATTGTGATCCTACACCACATACTACCATGACTTTGATTTCATTATCATTATCCGTAACCATCCGATGTTCAATTTGAGTATTACCTTTGTTTACCAGGTTTAATCCCTTTTTCACATACATACTTGTACCCATCTTCCACATTCTGGCAAAGTGTCCCATCTTCTTTCACTTAAAACACTTTACATTGCCAGCAGGGCAATTACTTGCTTCTGCAGTGTGTCTTGCACTTCCTCACCTATAACATGTCTTTTTCCTATCTCCATCCTGTGATCTCATCAAGCCATTTCCCAACTCTATGTTACTACTAGTGTGTACAGGTTTCTTTACCACATTCACAGCTGCACTTTCACTTTGCTCTATTTTTGTGCTTGAGTGAATTGCTGCTCAATTCTTTCACATATCAGGAAGTGTCTTCCATACGTCTGGCTATTTCTATGTTTTTTTCTAAAGTGGGATCCTTCAAATCTAATAATTTCTCTTGAATTTTAACATATTGGTTCTATTAATTAATTGATCCCTTATTATTTCATCATGTATATGTTTAAACTTACATGAAATGGACAATCTTCTCAGCACTGCAACATACTGCTCAATAGTTTCACCCTGCAATTGAGCTCCGAAAAAAATGTATGTCTTTCTACCACTACACTTATTTGTTTTCCAAAATTTTCTTCCAAAGCTTTTAATGCATCTGCTTACTCATCCTCCTCTATCCCATCTGCGTCTGAGCTTGCATTTTCATCTCTATACTCGTTAACATTTATAGGTAACGTTCTCAAAACTCTTTTTTCTTCCACACCCAGACAATGCTTCAAAATGGCCAATTTCCTTTTTGCAACAAACGTGTCCCCTTCTATGGCCTTTAAATACGCTCCAAACATGTCCTTCCAATCTTACCATTCTATACGTCGGAATCCTGGTTCTTGCAAAAACATTGGTGGTGCAGATATAGACTGTCCTGCCATGTTTGCACCAATATATTTTTATGTCTACACCAACTAAACATGCATGGGTGTGTAAACATTTTTTGCTAAATAATGTATTGCAATTATAAGTAAATATACAAGGCTAATTCCTACTATTAATCAGATTAATACAAAACAAATATGTGTGGTGAGTTTGAAATTTATCCACCAGGTGGAGCTGTTGTTCGATTATTATCCAAGAATTTCACCCGTATCCAAAACCAAATGGAACACTTCCTTGTTTTTCCTCAATTGGAAACAGATATAGTTTTAGACTTTGACCGTGACTTCCTTTGTCATGATGTCATGACGTGTGGATGCTTCGCCTCACAGAGGGATCATAAAACGTTTTATTTACGATGCTTCCAGTACAAGAGCGACTCATTGTGCCTCCGAGTGTCAGCTTCCACAAAACTAGAACCGTAAGATCAATGTTAATGTAACTGTGCTAAAAATAGAAATGCCTTCAGTCACAGAATGTTCACAGCGCTTCCAAGGTCTGTCACACGCTTATAGTTTCAATCACGCGCACGAACCTCTCCAACTGCTTTTCTGTTCTGCATCATGTGCTCACAGCGCGAGCTCCCTCCGAAGTACGGACTGTTTAATAGCCATAAACTAGGTTGTTAGAAGCAGGACAAGTAATGACAAGGTGAACATCAGGTGTTTTATTTGGTCTTCACTCGCTGCTTCCACCTTTCACATCGTCCCGTCAGCAGTCCCCACAATAATGTTCTAAAGCAGCCTTCCTCGGCTCCAGGGCCATTCTATTTCCTTGTGTAATAGGGGGTAGGAAGGGCTGTACCATTACTGCACTTCTAATTATACAAACAAAAGGTTTCACATAACATAACTTAAACAATAACGCTAGTTATAACACATCCCCAACCTACAAAATATTGAACTATATATAGTGAAGCATATATTACATTACAGTACATCAACAATTAGCAGTGACTTGGGAAGATAACGCATTCATAGTAAAGTCAATTGTAACCCCTATGGCAAGTCAAAAATCACTCTATTTCATGACATAGGTGGTCATTCCAACCTTGGAGGTAGAAGCCGCTTACCGCTGTCAGAAGACCGCCAACATACCGCCGCGGCCGCGGTAAACCACCACGGTCATTCTGACCCACAACAGGCAAACCGCCAAAATACAGACATCCACAAAAGTCCGCAACACCAAAGGGCAGCGAGAAACTGGCGAAGACCAAACCTACACCGTCACGCCAACAGAAATACGCCCACACTATCACGACACACGAATCCACGCGGCGGTCTTTCAACCGCGGTATACCATTGGCGGTACACACCGGCGCGCTCAAAATACACACACACTTACAAAACACAGCCACATTGGACAATTACAAATACACACACCTGATACACATACACACACCACTCCCACACACCCAACACAATATAAAACACACACCCACATCACCCACATCACCCACATCACCCACATCACCCACAAACCCCCACTCCTACAGAATCGGGACCACGCACTGAGAAAAAGAGAACTGAGCACCCAGACGCGCATTTTACTTTCACCCAGCAATATTTCCACGCACTTCACACAACACACCAATACACATCACCACACAATCCACCCCACACATCACCCACACCACCCCATGGCACCACAAAGACACCCCAGGTTCTCGGAGGATGAACTCAGGGTCATGGTGGAGGAAATTGTATGGGTAGAGCCACAGCTCTTCGGGACACAGGTGCAGCACACCACCATTGCCAGGAAGATGGAGCTATGGAGCAGAATAGTCGATAGGGTCAACACTGTGGGACAGCACCCAAGAAATAGGGACGACATCAGGAAGCGGTGGAACGACCTACGGGGGAAGGTGCGTTCAATGGTATCCAGGCACAACATCGCGGTGCAGCGGACTGCAGCACACCTCCACCTCCTCCCCCAGAATTTACAACATGGGAGGATCAGGTCTTGGCAATCCTGCATCCTGAGGGCCTCGCAGGAGTATCTGGAGGAATGGACTCTGGTAAGTCTCATCTTCACTACTTCATCCTCCCCACCCCACCAGCATGCCAACTCATACCCCCACCCTCACCCTCACCCCCATCACATCCTGCTCCTTGCAAATGTCTCCCCGTCACAGTGCACCCATCCCAACCCCAAGCCCTGCATGCGACCACAAAGCATGGACACCCATCAACAAAGCATGCCCACTGCACATACCCATCCCCCCTCAAACCACCGTCACAAAAGCCCCCACACGGGAATGCCAGCACTGGGGTACACGGGCACCCAGCCATTACACGCTATGGCACACACAAATGCAATAACCATACTTTTATACCCCTGCAGGACCCGAACGCCACGTCACCACGCAGGAGGGTCCACAAATGTCCACTCCACCCCCAGAAGAGGCCCACAGTGAGGACAGCAGCTCTGACGACCTGGATCTAGATGACCAGCCCGGCCCATCGGGGACCTCTGGACAGTCGGTTCCCCTCAGACAGCCACAGCCCATAGCAGACCTTCCCCCCTCTGGGAACACCAGCACAGCACCCACCCAGTGGGCCCATCCCTCTGTCCCCAGGACACGTCAATCAGCGGTGTGTCCACCACTACAGGGCACCCAGGTTAACGCACCACCCCAACAACAACAGGGACCTGGGGGCAGTGGTAGTGGGCACACGGTCCAAGGGACAGAGGCCCAGGGAAACAGGGGAACTGGGAGGGCTGCTGTGCGACAGGGAGGGGACAGGCCCAGGGAACCCACTCTCCACGAGGCCCTCTCCTCCATCATGGGAGCCTACCACCACTCCCAGGAGACGATGGCGACGGTCCTGGCCAGGTTTCAGGAGATCCAGCTTCTGCAGGAGGAACAGTATTTGGGGTTCAGGGAGGAACTACGAAACATCAGTTCCGCCCTGGCCACCATTGTAGGGGCTCTGAATCAGGTAGTCACCACATTGCGGAACACTGTGGCACCACAAAGGGCCCCTGACACTAGCATGGACCAAGAACTGCCTACCACCTCTGCCGGCGCTCGTGGACAGGAGGCCCCGCCACAGGACCAACAGGCCACCAGCACCCCACCCCCTGCAGAAGGAGAACCACCCCGCAAGCGGGCCCTGAGATCCAGGAAGAAGACAGAGTAAGATGCCAAGACCCCCGCCAGGAAAGGATACCTACCTGATTGTCATCCCACTGTCCCACATTGACACCCTGTCCATCCTTATACTGCCCATGCTCCACTTTCCACAGGCATTTGGACAATGTACCTGTGATACTAATAGTCTGGACTCTGCCATGGACAATCCTCCACCATCACCCCTCACCGATTTGCAATCACCCACCAATATAGAGCACTGAAATAAACACAGTTATTGCACAAAAGAATCAGGAGTCTGGCTGTGAGTTTGTACAAATGTATTAGACATTACCGTGCCAAAAATGCATATTTACATTGTGATGCCAACATACCACTGTCACACAGCTGTAGCCCATGGGGAAACAAAGCAGATGTCACGCAGTGGGGCCCACATCTCTGAAATTGGAAGGGAAAGTCACAACTCAGTTACCATACACTGGTGGAAAAGGTCAAACAGGAGAGAGGTAGTAGGGGTTAAGTATATGTAATATGCCGGGTTGGAATCTTACCTGTGTGTCATTGAAAATACTGCTGTATTACTGCGTTCCTGTTGTCTATGTTGTCCTCTTCGGCTTCCTCGTCTTCACTCTCCACAGGCTCCACAGCTGCTACAACACCACCATCTGGACCATCCTCCTGCAGAAAAGGCACCTGGCGTCGCAAAGCCAGGTTGTGAAGCATACAGCAGGCCACGATGATCTGGCACACCTTCTTTGGTGAGTACAATAGGGATCCACCTGTCATATGGAGGCACCTGAACCTGGCCTTCAGGAGGCCGAAGGTCCGCTCGATCACCCTCCTAGTCCTCCCATGGGCCTCATTGTACCTTTCCTCTGCCCTTGTCCTGGGAGTCCTCACTGGGGTCAGTAGCCATGACAGGTTGGGGTAACCCGAGTCACCAATTAGCCACACACGTTGCCTCTGGAGTTGACCCATCACGTAAGGGATGCTGCTATTCCGCATGATGTACGCGTCATGCACTGAGCCAGGGAACTTAGCATTAACATGGGAGATGTACTGGTCTGCCAAACACACCATCTGCACATTCATTGAATGATAACTCTTCCTGTTTCTGTACACTTGTTCACTCCTGCTGGGGGGTACTAAAGCCACATGGGTCCCATCAATGGCACCTATGATGTTGGGGATATGTCCAATGGCATAGAAATCACCCTTCACTGTAGGCAAATCCCCCACCTCAGGGAAAACGATGTAGCTCCGCATGTTTTTCAGCAGGGCAGACAACACTCTGGACAACACCTTGGAAAACATAGGCTGGGACATCCCTGATGATATGGCCACTGTTGTTTGAAATGACCCACTTGCAAAGAAATGGAGTACTGACAACACCTGCACTAGAGGGGGGATCCCTGTGGATTGGCGGATTGGTGACATCTGGTCTGGCTCCAGCTGGGCACACAGTTCATGAATAGTGGCTCGGTCAAGCCTGTATGTCAGTATGACATGTCTTTCCTCCATTGTCGACTGGTCTACCAGCGGTCCGTACACAGGAAGATTCCTCCATCTCCTTGCATGTCCCAGCGGACAACAGCGAGCACAGAGTCAATCAACCCACAGGTACGTAACCACAGCTTGCACAAAACACGATTCCCAATGCATTGAATGGCTTGTATGAGTGTTGATGCAAGGCCTAGGTATGTGTGACGCAGTAAAAAGTAAGCCATGTGGGCCCTTGAAATGGCGGCTGCCTGACCTGTGAAGTGCGACAATGGGATGTGAGGTAAATGCGCTGGCGTGGCACACCGTGGCGGTAGGCGGTCAAAGACCGCGGCGCTAAGCAGCATTGGTTAACATTGAACCCTATGGGTCTCAGGAGCCAATGACAATGTGCGCCGGCGGTCGTGGTACGGGGGGCCACTCACATTGAGGGTGCAGAAGGTGATGACTCTTTTTCTCCCCCTGTACATTTCACATAGGTCAGCGCCCACCAGAAGATTGATATTTGGCGTGCCATCGCCAATGACGTCCGGACCCTGGGGGTCCACCACAGACTGGGCACCCACTGCCGGAAGAGATGGGAGGACATCCGACGCTGGAGCAGGAAGACGGCGGAGTCTCAGCTGGGGATGGCCTCCCAACGTGGGAGGGGTGCCAGTCGGACTTTGACCCCCCTGATGTTCCGGATCCTGGCGGTGGCCTACCCCGATTTGGATGGGCGCGTGAGGACATCACAGCAGACACAAGGGGGTGAGTACACTCTTATTCTGGTGACTTTGCGTGCAGTGGAGGTGTCTGGGTGGGGGAGGAGGGCTGTGGGTCTCCCTAGGCCAGGGCGAGTTCTGTAGGCTAGGCCCCTCCGTAAGGCATGGCCCTGTGCCACCGCCCCCCCACCTCTGTAGGGTGCCAAGTACAGCTATTCATGGCCCTGTTTCATATATGTGTGCAGATGTCGTCCATAGGCTTGTAGGCCATGTCCCACGGATTGAGTAGTGGACCCCAAGTGCGCGGCGTAGTGCAGGGGGCTTCTGTGTCTGTCCTATCCGCCAACGGTGTCGCCAATGCATGCAACTCAACATGTCTTTATTTTCTCCCCCTCCCCTTTTTTGTTTTTCCTGTTCATGTGTGCATTAGCATCATCAGGCGGAGGAGAAGTGGCATCGGAGCACGAGGGAGCTGCACCCCACATGGCCATGGAGGGCCATGCAACGGATTCCGATTTCACCAGTGGGACGGAGGGCGAGGGGAGCTCCACAGCGGGGACTCGGGCAGACATAAGTGACACGGACTCGTCCTCTGAAGGGAGCTCCCTTGTGGTGGCGGCAAAATCTGTGCCCCCGCAACAACAGGTACAGCCGCCACCCAGCGCACCAGCACCGCCCTCCCAGCAGCCCCTCAGCGTTTGCCCCGTGCCCGCTCACCCAGGAAGGTGGGCATCTCCTTCGCCCCAGGCACCTCAGGCCCTGCCCCAGTGACCCCTGCTGCCCTCAGTGAGGAGATCATTGACCTCCTGAGGACGCTCACTGTTGGGCAGTCTACCATATTGAATGCCATCCAGGGTGTCGAAAGAGAGGTGCACCAGAGTAATACATACCTGGAGGGCATTCATTCTGGTCAGGCTGCCCATCAGCGATCGTTCAACACTCTGGCCTCAGCACTGATGGCAGCCATTGCCCCTGTCTATAGCTTCCCCCCTCCAACTTCCTCCACCCAGACCCTATCACCTGTACCTCTGCCTATCCCAGACACACCATCAGACCAGCCTGCACACACCTCAACACCCAAGGGAAGATCAGCCAGACATAAGCACCACACATCACACAGGCATTCACCCAAGCAACATCCACATACAGACATACCAACACCCACTGCCTCCACTGTGTCCCCCTCCTCCTCGTCTCCCTCCTCCCTCCCTGTCACGTCTCCACTCACACCTGCATGCACTACATCTTCAGCCACTACGTCCATCACCAGCACACACACCAGCACCCCCGCACACGTGCAGTCACCACCCCCACTGCCATTTACACGTCCCCTGTGTCCTCTCCCAGTGTGTCTGTTACCCCCTCTTCCAAGATACACAAACGCAGGCAGCCACCCACCCAACAGCCATCCACCTCACGACAGCCTCCAGCCCAAGCACCTGCACCCAAAGACACCAGACTTCAAACTCCTACAACCACATCCTCTTCCTCCACTCCCATACCCACTACACCTACCCCTCCCATTGCTCCTAAAAAGCTTTTCCTGTCCAAACTTAACCTCTTTCCACCAACTCCCCCACCCCGTCCATGTCATAGGACTCCAGTCAGCACCTCAGCCACCACAAAACCGGGCCCTGTCATGACAGTCTGCCATGGACTATGGAGTCCCCCACCCTCCAGGGCAGCCAGTTCAGTACGGAGCCAAGGCACGGGCAGCCCACCCCCGGAGAAACAATCAAAGATAGGCAGTGGCCGGCGCGAGAGGGTGAAGACACCAGGCACAAAAACCCCTACCATGGCTCCGGCAGGAGGTGTGGAGACAGCTGTCACACCGCCCAAGGTGGGGAAGGGCCACAGGCGATCAGGGAAGGCTGGGAAGGGCAGCACGCCCGACAAGACCGCCATCAGCCCAGCTGGCCAGGAGGGCCCCGCCAGCCCCATCCCAGGTGGGCAGGAGGCCACCAACATGCCCGGCACTGCAGCCCAGGAGGGCCCAGCCAGCCACAGGACAGATGGGCTTGAAGGCACCGCCAGCCACAGGACAGGTGGCAAATGAGCTCCACGCCATGGGCAGATCCGCTGAACTGGGCCCCTCATGTCAAGAACCGCAGAACTGGGCCCTTCATCGCAAGCACCGCTGAACTAGGCCCTTCTTCTCAAGCACCGCTGAACTGGGCCCTTCATCTCAAGCACCGCTGAACTGGGCACCGCCGTCTCAAGCACCGCTGAACTGGGCACCGCCGTCTCAAGCACCGCTGAACTGGGCCCTTCATCGCAAGCACCGCTGAACTGGGCCCTTCTTCTCAAGCACCGCTGAAATGGGCCCTTCATCTCAAGCACCGCTGAACTGGGCACCGCCGTCTCAAGCACCGCTGAACTGGGCCTTTCTTCTCAATCACCGCTGAACTGGGCCCTTCATCTCAAGCACCGCTGAACTGGGCACCGCTGTCTCAAGCACCACTGAACTGGGCCCTTCATTGCAAGCACTGCTGAACTGGGCCCTTCTTCTCAAGCACCGCTGAACTGGGCCCTTCTTCTCAAGCACCGCTGAACTGGGCACCGCCGTCTCAAGCACAGCTGAACTGGGCACTGCCGTCTCAAGCACCGCTGAACTGGGCCCTTCATCGCAAGCACCGCTGAACTGGGCCCTTCATCGCAAGCACCGCTGAACTGGGCCCTTCTTCTCAAGCACCGCTGAACTGGGCCCTTCATCTCAAGCACCGCTGAACTGGGCACTTCATCTCAAGCACCGCTGAACTGGGCACCGCCGTCTCAAGCACCTCTGAACTGGGCACTGCCGTCTCAAGCACCGCTGAACTGGGCACCGCCGTCTCAAGCACTGCTGAACTGGGCACTTCTTCTCAAGCACCGCTGAACTGGGCCCTTCATCGCAAGCACCGCTGAACTGGGCACCGCCGTCTCAAGCACCGCTGAACTGGGCACTTCATCTCAAGCACCGCTGAACCATGAGCCCCAGGGGCTGGCCCGCATCTTAGTCGGGCAGGGCTGCACGAAGCAGTCTGGGCACCAGGCCCCACCCAGAACCAGTGGAGACTGTTATCCACTTGTGAGACTGTGGCTTTGCACTCGCCAGGATTGAACAGTGGGCAACCCACCCACTTGTGAAACTTGAGAGACTGTGGCTTTGCACTCGCCAGGATATAACAGTGGGCAACCCACCCACTATAGAGACTTGAGAGACTGTGGCTTTGCACTCCCCAGGATTGCACAGTGGGCAACCCACCCACTGTCCGGACTTCAGAGACTGTGGCTTTGCACTCCCCAGGATTGAACAGTGGCCATGGAGGCCCCTCGTGGATCTGGCGTCGTGGACTCATCTGGCTGAGGTGCCCCCCCTTCCCTTCCCCCTGAGGTGCCTGTAGTTTTGCTATCTGATGCCCCTGCAGTGTTCTCTCCATTGGAGTCAGGTATCTTGTGTGGGCTTTGCCCATGTGATTTGGGCCCAGTGGTCCACGGACAATACATGCTACAATGCTCGGACTTGTACATTTATGTATATAACAGTTTTTGATGTAGAATTATATTTTTAAGCCAGTAATACAATATATTCCTATGTTTAGAATCATTTCATTTTGTGTTTGCATTCTTCCGGGGGGTTTGGGGGGTGTCACTCTGATGTGTTGATACGCATTGATGTGTGTGTTGTAGTGGGTGAGGGTGGGTGTGTCGCGTATGTGTGTACCCGTAATATTTTCTCCACCCCCCTCCCCTGTGTCGTAGGTGGAGTACTCACCGTTGTCTTCTGCGCCAGCGTTCGTGCTCCTGGTAGAGGAGTAGGAACACAATCGCTGGGAGTATGTGGAGTTCGGGTTCCATGCTGTCCTTATTCCTCGTGGGCTGTATGGAGGTGAGCGTTTTCCCTTCGAAATGTCTGTTTCTGCCGTGTTTTTATCGGTGGGGCTACTGCCCCGGAAAAGGTGGCGGATTGGTAGGTTGTGATACAGTGGGCGGTACATTGTCTCCCGCCTGTCTGTTGGCGGTGACCGCCGCGCTGTTTGTTTGTGCCGCCGTGGCGGGCGGTGTGGTAATGTGGCGGTCTCTGTTGGCGGTTTCCGCCAGGGTCGGAATTCCATTTTTTTTCCCGCCAGCCTGTTTGCGGTTTGGCCGCTGGTTTAACACCGACCGCCAGGGTTGGAATGACCCCCATAGTCTTTGTGCCAAATGGGAAGCCTACAACTTCTTCCTTCCCAGCACCTGATGTTGGAAGATGATGAGGTGCCATTACTTGTGTTGTTCCCTGTGGGTTACTGTTTTACCAATCTGTCCATGCTCCACATTTGACCATTGTCCATTATGAGTACATTGTGTTTTACTTTTGCAATGTGCATAGGGTCATAAAACTTGGAGACATCTTTACTCCTTCTAAACGGTTTCTTAACGTAGACCCAGTCTCTTGTTTCCCATTTTTGCTGTTTGGTTCCATGTGTGCAGTTATAATATTCCTTATATTTGTTCTGGTGTCAAATGATTTTTTCCTTTCTTTCTTCTGCGTTGTACACCACCTCAGTTCCCCCTCCTAATCAACCAAGAAAATATTTGGTGCAAGGTTTCCTTCCTTTGAGTGCTGCAAATGGGGAGATCCCTGTAATTTGGTTCGGGTGGTGGGGTACGCCCAGAGCATGTCTTGAATTGCTTTCTCCACTTGAATATGATTTGGGCAAGCTAATTGAATACAGTCTTTTATAATTCTATTAACTCTTTCCACCATGCCATTGGCTCTAGGGCAGTATAATGCCGTTCTTATATGTCTGATTCCTAGTTGTGTTAAAAATTCTGTCATTGCAAGGGAAGTGAATTGTACCCCATTGTCCGTCTCAATAGTAGCAGGTACGCCTTCCATCCTAAAGATGTCTATTAAAAATGTTATGAAGGAGTCTGTGTTAATCTGATTTATCATCCTTGCAAACACCCAATGTGATTGGTAATCGGCCAATACGAATGTGAATTTCTTTGCTAGACCTTTATTGTTGATTCCGCCAATTATGTCGAGAGCTATCATCTCCCAAGGTTTGTCCGGACCAGAAACCGGAGATATAGGAGTCTTACGAATTGTTTTAGATTTATCACTGTTGGCACAAATAGTACAGTTCTTTACTTTAGATTCAATGGCGGCGTCAATTCCAGGGAACCAGTAATGTTGCCTGTTAGAAATGGGGTTTTTGGTTGGCAGTCAGGTTACCCTCTGTCCAAGCAAGAACCCTCACTCTAGTCAGGGTAAGTCACACACAATCCAAAATTATCCTGTGCCCACCCTCTGGTAGCTTGGCACGAGCAGTCAGGCTTAACTTAGAAGGCAATGTGTAAAGCATTTGTGCAATAAATCATACAATACCATAATATAGCACCACACAAATACACCACATAGTGTTTAGAAAAATATATAATATTTATCAGGATAATTGTAGGTCAAAACGATCAAAGATGCCATATGAATTTGTAAAGGTATCACTAAAAAGTGAAATAAAGTGTCTTAAGTCTTTAAAAAGCAAACAAAGTCTCTTTCAAGCACAAAGTACCTGGTTTGGAGTGGAAAATCTCCGCAAAGGGCCGCAGAAGAAGCGATACGTGGAAAAATGGTGTGTGCGTCGATTTCTCCTCTGCACACATGGACTTGCGTCGTTATTTTTCACGCGGGGAAGTCGTGCGTCATTTTCCGGCGCACGGACAGTCTCTTTCTGTGGGTTGCGGGATTACCAGATGTCCCGGGATCTGTGCGTGGATTCTCCTGCTTGTTTTCCGGCTGCGCGTCGTTCCGCGGGGCTGTGCGTCGAAGTTTCGCTCTCACGGCAGGCGTCGCGTCGATTTCCCCTCTGGAAGTCGGGCGGCGTTGTCCTTGCGAGGCCGTGCGTTGAAGTTCCGGTCGTCCCGAAGGCGTCGCGTCAATCAGCATCGGTGTGCAGTGTTTTTCTCGCCGCGGAGCAAGCTGTGCGTCGAAATTTTCGGTGCACGAAGAGTACAAATGAAAAAGAGAAGTCTTTTTGGTCCTGAGACTTCAGGGAACAGGAGGCAATCTCTATCCAAGCCCTTGGAGAGCACTTTTACAGCCAGACAAGAGTTCAGCAAGGCAGCAGTCCTTTGTAGAAAGCAGTCAGGTGAGTCCTTTAGGCAGCCAGGCAGTTCTTCTTGGCAGGATGCAGGTTCTGGTTCAGGTTTTTTCTCCAGCAAGTGTCTGATGAGGTAGGGCAGGGGCCCTGTTTTATACTAAATTGTGCCTTTGAAGTGGGGGTGACTTCAAAGAGTGGCTAAGAAATGCACCAGGTCCCCTTTCAGTTCAATCCTGTCTGCCAGGGTCCCAGTAGGGGGTGTGGCAGTCCTTTGTGTGAGGACAGGCCCTCCACCCTCCCAGCCCAGGAAGACCCATTCAAAATGCAGATTTATGCAAGTGAGGCTGAGTACCCTGTGTTTGGGGTGTGTCTGAGTGAATGCACAAGGAGCTGTCAACTAAACCTAGCCAGACGTGGATTGAAAGGCACAGAAAGATTTAAGTGCAAAGAAATGCTCACTTGCTAAAAGTGGCATTTCTAGAATAGTAATATTAAATCTGACTTCACCAGTCAGCAGGATTTTGTATTACCATTCTGGCCATACTAAATATGACCTTCCTGCTCCTTTCAGATCAGCAGCTGCCACTTCAACAATGTATGAGGGCAGCCCCAATGTTAGCCTATGATGGGAGCAGGCCTCACAGTAGTGTAAAAACGAATTTAGGAGTTTTACACTACCAGGGCATATAACTACACAGGTACATGTCCTGCCTTTTACCCACACAGCACCCGGCTCTAGGGGTTACCTAGGGCACACATTAGGGGTGACGTATGTAGAAAAAGGGGAGTTCTAGGCTTGGCAAGTACTTTTAAATGCCAAGTCGAAGTGGCAGTGAAACTGCACACACAGGCCTTGCAATGGCAGGCCTGAGACAAGGTTAAGGGGCTACTGAAGTGGGTGGCACAACCAGTGCTGCAGGCCCACTAGTAGCATTTAATCTACAGGCCCTAGGCACATATAGTGCACTCTACTAGGGACTTATAAGTAAATTAAATAGCCAATCATGGATAAACCAATCAATAGTACCATTTACACAGATAGCATATGCACTTTAGCACTGGTTAGCAGTAGTAAAGTGCCCAGAGGTCAAAAGCCAACAACAACTGGTCAGAAAAAATAGGAGGAAGGAGGCAAAAAGTTTGGGGATGACCCTGTCAAAAAGCCAGGTCCAACACTCCCTCAGTCGAGCCTCAGTGCGGCTTCTGCCTAAATGACCCTCATGTACCAGGAGTTTTTCTTTCAATACATCTGGGGGGACTATTTTGTCATTTGTCATAATCAAGTTGTTATTCATGTTCAGTTCCTGAGGTACATCCCAATATTGTTTGATATCCTCCTTTAAGTTCTTGTTATTTTTAGGCCATCCTTGCAGAATGTAGTTTTTTAGGCGTTGTAACACCTCATCCTCAGCGGTGCAATCTTCCCATTCTTCGTTATTAATGGCTGATGAATTAATTTCTAAAATAGGATATTCAAATGTTTCATATTCTTCTTCTTTGTTCAGTGGGACTCTTGAAAGGAAGTCTGCAGCCGTGTTGAGATTTCTTGGGACGTATTCTATTTTGAAGCAAAAAACCTCCAATCCTAACACCCATCTGGCTATGCATGGAGTACTGTTGGCAGCTCCTTTGTTTGTAAATATGTATGTCAGGGGTTTGTGATCAGTACAGATTTTGAATTGCAGCCCCCACAAAAAGAATTTAAAATGTTTGCCTCCCCCAGAAACATGGCAAGGCTTCCTTCTCTACTACTGAGTAGTTCATTTCAGATTTGCTGAGAGATCGTGAGGCGAACACAGTGATTCTTTCCTTGCCATTAATCATTTGGGAGAGGGTAGCCCCCAGACCTTTGTTGCTGGCATCCGTAGTCAGTAAGGTTCTCCTGTTGGGGTCGAAGCTGCACAGATACGGAGCTGTAGGGATAGCATCCTTCAACTTTATAAAGGATTCTTGATGCTCATCCAGCCATCTGTATCGAGTATAATTTTTCAACAATTCCTGTAAATTAGCTATTATGCTAGCAAAGTTCCTGACACACTTTGCAATATATCCTGCCCAGCTTAACAAGGATTTGAGTTCCTCTTTAGTTTCTGAGGCACGGGCTTCCTTTATTGCTTCTAGTAAGCATATTTTGGGTTTAAAATCTTCCTTGGATATGGTAAGACCCAAATAGACCACTGCGCTGACTCAGATTCTGCATTTGTCCTTCCGTAAAGTGAGCCCCGCTCCTTTAAGCTTGTTGAGGACATTGCATAGTATTTTATTGTGTTCTTCCATTGTGGAGCCATAAATTAGGACATCATCTTGGACACACAAAGTTTTGGGTATCCCCTTCAGAATCTGCTGCATTCTTTTTTGGAATACTGCGGCCGCAGGTGCCAGACCGAACGGCATTCTGCTGAACATGAAAGTGCCAGTTGGTCTGGTGAACGCAGCAAAAAATGATGGATTTAGGCCCAGATCTCTGTACTGGGGGTGAATGTTTGACAGTGTTCAGCATTCCGTCCATCACTTGTTCTTTTTGCAATTGTCGCCCTAAGTGGGAAGGGTATGCCCAGACGTGGGTCCCATGCTTCCCATGCCACTGGATTCAAGCTAGCCTGGCTGATGAGGGGTGAAACCCCCAAAACCAGTCCTAGGATGCTTGTTTCCAGTCCAGGGAAGACCTGGCCTGGCAGTTCGGGCTGGACTGTTCCCATGGGGAACAGGGTCAGGACTGATTTGCATATGGCTGGGTCCAAACTGGAATGGCATGGGCAGCAACAAAATGATGGATTTAGGCCCAGATCTCTGTACTGGGGGTGAATGTTTGACATTGTTCAGCATTCCGTCCATCACTTGTTCTTTTTGCATTTGTCGCCCTAAGTGGGAAGGGTATGCCCAGACGTGGGTCCCGTGCTTCCCATGCTGCTGGATTCAAGCTAGCCTGGCTGATGAGGGGTGAAGCCCCGAAACCGGTCCCAGGATGCTTGTTTCCAGTCCAGGGAAGACCTGGTCTGGCAGTTCGGGCTGGACTGTTCCCATGGAGAACAGGGTCAAGACTGATTTGCATATGGCTGGGTCCAAACTGGAATGGCATGGGCAGCAAAAAAATGATGGATTTAGGCCCAGATCTCTGTACTGGGGGTGAATGTTTGACATTGTTCAGCATTCCGTCCATCACTTGTTCTTTTTTGCATTTGTTCTTTTTTGCATTTGTTCTTTTTTGCATTTGTCGCTCTATGTGGGAAGGGTATGCCCAGACGTGGGTCCCGTGCTTCCCATGCCACTGGATTCAAGCTAGCTTGGCTGATGAGGGGTGAAACCCCGAAACCGGTCCCAGGATGCTTGTTTCCAGTCCAGGGAAGACCTGGCCTGGCAGTTCGGGCTGGACTGTTCCCATGGGGAACAGGGTCAAAACTGATTTGCATATGGCTGGGTCCAAACTGGAATGGCATGGGCAGCAAAAAAATAATGGATTTAGGCCCAGATCTCTGTACTGGGGGTGAATGTTTGACATTGTTCAGCATTCCGTCCATCACTGGTTCTTTTTGCATTTGTTGCCCTAAGTGGGAAGGGTACGCCCAGACGTGGGTCTCGTGCTTCCCATGCCACTGGATTCAAGCTAGCCTGGCTGATGAGGGGTGAAACCCCGAAACCGGTCCCAGGATACTTGTTTCCAGTCCAGGGAAGACCTGGCTTGGCAGTTCGGGCTGGAGTGTTCCCCTGGGGAACAGAGTCAAGACTGATTTGCATATGGCTGGGTCCAAACTGGAATGGCATGGGCAGCAAAAAAATAAAGGATTTAGGCCCAGATCTCTGTACTGAGGGTGAATGTTTGACATTGTTCAGCATTCCGTCCATCACTTGTTCTTTTTGCATTTGTCTCCTAAGTGGGAAGGGTACGCCCAGACATGGGTCCCGTGCTTCCCATGCCACTGGATTCAAGCAAGCCTGGCTGATGAGGAGTGAAACCCCAAAACCGGTCCCAGGATGCTTGTTTCCAGTCCAGGGAAGACCTGGCCTGGCAGTTCTGGCTGGACTGTTCCCATGGGGAACAGGGTCAAGACTGATTTGCATATGGCTGGGTCCAAACTGGAATGGCATGGGCAGAAAAAAATTGATGGATTTAGGCCCAGATATCTGTACTGGGGGTGAATGTTTGACATTGTTCAGCATTCCATCCATCACTTGTTCTTTTTGCATTTGTCGCACTAAGTGGGAAGGGTATGCCCAGACGTGGGTCCTGTGCTTCCCATGCCACTGGATTCAAGCTAGCCTGGCTGATGAGGGGTGAAACCCCGAAACTGGTCCCAGGATGCTTGTTTCCAGTCCAGGGAAGACCTGGCCTGGCAGTTCTGGCTGGACTGTTCCCATGGGGAACAGGGTCAAAACTGATTTGCATATGGCTGGGTCCAAACTGAAATGGCATGGGCA
Source organism: Pleurodeles waltl (assembly GCF_031143425.1). Taxonomy (NCBI): domain Eukaryota; kingdom Metazoa; phylum Chordata; class Amphibia; order Caudata; family Salamandridae; genus Pleurodeles; species Pleurodeles waltl. The sequence goes on from NC_090438.1 coordinate 290,020,274, forward strand.
GCTAAAAAATGATGGATTTAGGCCCAGATCTCTGTACTGGGGGTGAATGTTTGACATTGTTCAGCATTCCGTCCATCACACTCCGGGTGTAATTCTACTTGGTGATGTGCCATTGATAAGTCAAGAACGGAAAAACATGTGGATTCGCCCATAGTACTTAGTATTTCATGGATGCAAGGCAGTGGATGTCTCTCAATACAAATATTGTCGTTTAGGTCACATAGATCAACACATAATCTGATGCCTTCACCATTAGCTTTCCTGGCTAATACAATTGAGGCTACCCATTCTGAACAGTCTATGGGTTGTATGACTACTAAATCTTTTAGCCAGGTTAGCTCCTTTTCTAATGGGCCCCACATTAAGTGTGGTATAGGTCTTGTCTTATGTACAACGGGTTTGTAGTTTGTTTTCAACTTAATCTTGTGTTGGTACTGTTTTAGGAGTCCTCATTTTTTCTGAAAATACTACAGGAAATTAATTGCATATATGTTCACTTGTTGTGGATTGATCCACTAGTAGTATTTGTTCCAGGTTATTGGGATCTAACTTTATTCCTAATTCTTTCTGATGTTGCCAACCAAGGAGATTCAAGTCTTCTTGTACTATATACACTTTGCCAACCGTGGATTGATCTTTGAAAGTGATGCACGTATGAATCATGCCTTTCAGGGGAATCGGGTCTTTAGTGTATCCACTTGGTGAAATATCTGGGGATTCAACCTCAGGATCGTTGTTATTGGTTATCAACTTGAAGTCGGAATTGTGAATGGTGAATAAGAGTCCGAACATTCTCACAGGTTTGCCATTTAAACTAATGTCACACACTGGATACCTTATTTGGTTGATTGTGCTGTCTTCCCCTATTTGTAAAATTATTTTCTTTATACTTTGGGAATCTTCATCTCTCATACTATCTCCTTGGCTCCTGAGTTATTTGATAAGTTTCTGCATACTCTGGCAAAATGACCTTTCTTATTGTACTTCCTGCATATGGCACCCTTGGCTTGGCAATTAATATAGTTGGCCAAATGGCTACTTCTACCACATCGATAACACTTAGCTTTATTCTGCATTGAATCGTTTTTTTGATGACGTTCCTTATTTGAATCATTTTTTAGCTGAATCTTACATATATTGCTCTCCAGATCCTCTTCTGATATTTTGGAAACCTGTTCACTTGCTGTAGTGACTTTATTTTCTTTCAAACACATTGCTGTATGTTCTATAGATTTGGCAATTTCCACAGCCTCCTGTAAGTGTGGTTGTTTTTGCAGTAACTTCTCTTGGATTTTTACGTTGTTTGTACATCTAACTAGTTGGTCCCTTATTAATGAAATCAGTGAGATTTCCAAAATCACAGAACTTCTTAAGCCTTGCACACGGCTGAAGAATTTGTGACGTTCCAGAACAATGTTGATTTTTCTCATCATATTGATTTTGAAGTTTGAATAAAGTGATTTTGTACTCAACTATGTTATTGTCCATTATTTCCGGTTCAGGAATCATTTCAACATTTTTCCCAGGTTGTGCAATAAAATATGCTGTTTTCTTACTGGGCTACATTTTTCACCTCCTGTAGCCATAAGGTAGGATTCAAAGACTTGTACCCGTTCATCCCATGGTTCGTTGGGTTCCCCTAATCAATTTAAGAATGGTGGAGGTTGTAGCATATTGGCAGCTACCATGGTAGTAAGAAAATCTTAAGAATTGCTGTAGATAATTAGAATGTACATGCTATAGTCAGTAATACATATATTTCCTTACAATTGTACAAACTTAAACACCTGGTCTGTTGGTTGAGAATTAGGACTGCTTCAAGTAAATTACGTAAAACATAGGATGAACTTCTTGAGATGTGAAATTGACAAAATGATAATGCTGTATGTTGAAGACCAATATACATACTTCGCCAATTCACACATATATATTCAAACACTGTATATGTTTGGCATAAAGTAATGGCAATAGCTTTAAAATTGCTTGGTATTCTCAATACAGCCAGAAGATGGGACTATAGAATTAGAAATCTTTGTAATGCATGCTACTCTTACTACGATTAAAAGTTCTTTATGTGACCATTACACAAACATTTACTTTCTGAAATTAATTTGCTAACACTTTAATACAGTCCCATATGTTAAATAGCTGAAGAATACCTCACAATTAAACAATGCTGGACATTTATGCTGTAATGAGTTCAGGCGAGGAGCAGATTGTTAAAGTATAAATACCACAGTAGGCGTGCCACCGGCAATCCACCATGACACACATAGATTAATTCCTCAAATGTGAAGTAAACATGGTGTGCGTGTCACCGAGGACGTGTGAATAATTGCTGGCTGGGGAACGGTGAGTGCGACGCTTAATAGGCGTTAAAACTTCTTAATCGAAGGTGTTTGAAGAAGCGGAGCACGCCTCATGGGACATGCTCGAGGCTTAACCCTTAAGTGCCTGAAAGAGAAAGACTTCAACACCAGCCTGATGCTTCCGGGATTAGGGGCCTTGTTATGCACCCCCAGGAGAAGAAAACTTGAACAGGGCAAAAACAACACTGCCACAGTACCTTGTTGCGACTGGCAAAGCACGGAAAGTTATCTCCCTCAGAGAATCCCTCAGAGAATACCATGAGGGATGATGGCAATCCCAAGACTGGAAGCGAAGGCACACAGAAGGGGTGAAGACCACGCTGCCCCTTTACGCAGACAACTCGTCGCCAAATAATGTTAGAAGCAGGACAAGGAAAGACGAGGTGAACATCAGGTGTTTTATTTGGTCTCCACTCGCTGCTTCCACCTTCCACTACGTCCCGTCAGCAGTCCCCACACCAACGTTCTCAAGCAGCCTTCCTCGTCTCCAGGGCCATTCCATTTCCTCATGTAAGAGGGGGTAGGAATGGCTGTACCATTAATGCACTTCTAATTATACAAACAAAAGGTTTCACAGAACATAACCTAAACAGTAATGCTAATTATAACACAGGTTATAATATGTTTTTGCTGGAAATCGCAGCAGTCATGCAGGGCAACAACAATCACTTTCCTTTGTAAATTACAGTTTTACCTAAATCTGCTGTAACACATTTCAAACTTCCACAAAACTCAGAATGTGTGAACAAACACTGCATGGTTCGTCTCCAACTTGACCATTCGAAAGCTGGGTTCAATTAGTCAGTAGCCCAATCTTCTTTTTTTTGGTGAAATACTTGCTGCAAATGTTGTGAGCACACTGCTCACTTCACCAATGTCTTCAGAAACAAGTCAGGGGTTCAATATCCTCATACGGGTTTCGCCAGTTCCAACCATAGGGTGCTTAAGTTCTGTATCACATCCTTTGTCGCCAGTTTTCCAGAAAGTAATGAGCACTCCTTGGAATTAAGTTGAAGCTGTTTATTAAGTCACCAACAAGGACCCCTGACCGCAGCCTCCATCAACTGTCCAAGTCTCCTCATCATGGCATCCCCCTTCAGGCCACATTCTACATTCGATAGCTTGTCAGGAGCAGTACAATGATAATACAAGTCCATAGACTAGATTGTCATTTGACATGTGTTAGACCTGACAGCCTTACGGTGGTCACCCCTAACGTTTTGCCTGCCTCCCTCCACTTTTTGGACACTGTTTTTGCTGGTTTTAGGACTCTGCGCACTTTACCACTGCTAACTAGTGTTAAAGTGCACATGCTCTCTCCCTTAAACATGATGACATTGGATCATAGCCCACTGGTTTATTTAATTTACTTATAAGTCCCTAGTAAAGTGCACTATGGGTGCCTAGGGCCTGTAGATTAAATGCTACTAGTGGGCCTGCAGCACTGCTTGTGCCACCCACTTAAGTAGCCCCTCAACCATGTCTCAGGCCTGCAATTGCAAGGCCTGTGTGTGCAGTGTCACTGCCAATATGACTTGGCATTTAAAAGTACTTGCCAAGCCTCCCCTTTTTCGACATATAGGTCACCCCTAAGATAGGCCCTAAGTTATCCATAGGGTAGGGTGCTGTGTAGACAAAAGGCAGGACATGTACCTGTGTAGTTTCATTGTCCTGGTAGTGTAAAACTCCTAAATTCATTTTGCGCTGCTGAGGCCTGCTCTTTGCAAAGGCTAACATTAGGGCTACCCTCATATACTGTTTGAGTGGTAGCTGCTGATCTAAAAGGAGTAGGAAGGTCATATTTAGTATGGCCAGAATGGTAATACAAAATCCTGCTGACTGGTGAACTTGGATTTAATATTACTATTTTAGAAATGCCATTTTTAGGAAAGTGAGCATTTCTCTGCACTTAAATCCTTCTGTGCCTTACAAATCCACGTCTGGCTACGTTGAGTTGACAGCTCCCTTGTACATTCACCCAGACACACCCCAAACACAGGATGCTCAGCCACACTTGCATACATCTGCATATTGAATGGGTCTTTTGGGCTGCGAGGGTGGAGGGCCTGCCACTTACATGTCAAAGGACAGTAGCCTGCCCTCACACAAAGGACTGCCACGCCCCCTACTGGGACCCTGGTAGACCGGATTGAACTGAAAGGGGACTTTGTGCACTTCTAAGCCACTCTTTGAAGTCTCCCCTACTTCAAAGGCACATTTGGGTATTTAAACAGGGCTTCTGCCCCTACCAACTCAGACACTTCCTGGAGAAGAGAACCTGAACCAGAACCTGAAACCTGCCAAGAAGAACTGCCTGGCTGCCCAAAGGACTCACCTGACTGCTTTCTGAGAAGGGCTGCTGCCTTGCTGTTGCCCTGCTGCCTTGCTGCTCTCTGGCTGTGCTCAGAAGTGCTCTCCAAGGCCTTGGATAGAGCTTGCCTCCTGTTCCCTGAAGTCTCAGGACCAAAAAGACTTCATTCCTGCAAAAAGAACTCCAGGTGCGGCAGAAATCAACGCACAGCCTGCAGAAAATGACGCACAGCCTGCATTGCAGTGAAAAATTCACCGCACTCGAACCGGAATGACATAGCCTGACTTCGCAAGGAGAAGATCGACGCAGCGCCAGCATAGCAACTGGAAATTTGACGCAGAGCCCACTGGATTGACGCAAAGCCGAGCCGGAACCATGCAGCCCGACTTCCTGAGAGGAATCAACGTAGCGCCTGCCATGCAGTAGAAATTTCCATGCAATGCCCACCGGATTTCAAAGCATCGTCCCCGGGCCGCCCAAAAAACCCGCAACCCGAAGAGGATCCAAGACGGAGCACCGTAAATTGACACAAAGCCTTCTGTGTGTGAAAAATAAAGGACGCATCGCCCTGTTTTCCACGCATATCCTCCTCTGCAGTTCCTGGCAGAGATTTTAAATGCAAACCAGGTACTTTGTGCTTGCAACAGACATTTGTTCCTTTTAAGAGACTAACAACACTTTATATCATTTTTACAGTGATATTTCAACATACATTTATTGCATCTTAATCGTTTTGACCTGCATTTTACCAGATAAATATTATATATTTTTCTAAACACTGTGTGGTGTATTTTTGTGGTGCTCTACTGTTATTGCATGATTTATTCCATAAATACTTTACACATTGCCTTCTAAGTTAAGCCTGACTGTTTAGTGCCAAGCTACCAGAGGGTGGGCACAGGATAATTTGGATTGTGTGTGACTTACCCTGACTACAGTGAGGGTCCTTGCTTGGACAGGGGGTAACCTGTCTGCCAACCAGAGACCCCATTTCTAACACACCACAAGATCTAACAGTATCCTGTAGTAATCTGCCTGATAATATATCAGCCGGCAGCACAAGAATTTGTGTTAAGAAGTGGGGTGGTAGTTTGGAGAAAGGTGAGGGCAGCGACCAGAGTATTCACCAGAGCAATCAGAGAGCCAAAATTGTCAGAGGTGTTGTTCAATCCCTGGGTGCAGCAAGTGTTGGAGGCGTGAGGGCTTAGGGAACCCATCCCGCAGCACAACAAGTGGGCCAGGTGGAGTGCAGGAGCGCACAGAGGTCAGGCGGACATTGAGTCATGAGCAGGGGCCCGGAGGTAAGGCCCCTCAGTCCGTGCGTTGCCCAGGCCCTGCCTAGGCGGCAGCTACAGTTGTAGGAGAGATTGCCTGGTCTGAAGGCCCAAGCACACACAGGACAGGCAGCAGCCCTCTGAGGAGTCCCCAGGAGCAGGGAGCAGAGCGGCGCAGGGCAGCATGCGCTCCTTGGGCAGGGTACGGGAGCACCACCCCAGAATCCAACCTGCAGTGCGGCCCCCCCCGGCCAGTCATCACCTCAGGCCGAGCTCGCTGCAGCCCTGCCCTCAGGCTCACCCGCGGCCCCTGTTCCCACCGGGCCTCCAAGGGTCGCGTCAGGCCGTGGCATCCGGCATTATGCTTCACAGCGAGCCTGAGTCCCTCACCCGTGCAAGTCGGGCATTGCAGGTCAGAGGCACGTGCAGGACATTGTAGCAGGGTGATCAAGAGGCTTTGAGGCCAAATGATGTCTTCACGACCGAGCGTCCATCTTGGGCGGCATTCAGGCCACGCCCCTTGAAGGCTCCATTTAAACATATGTTGATGTGGCTTGTTGTTAAAGGAGTTGATTAAGGAGGAGCCTGTGGTTGTCCCTTTGGAGCAGAAGACCCTGTTATCGAGCATAATTGCTAATCCCATACATCCCTTATTTATTCACTGAAGTAAAGGCACCTTAGATTGGCAAGTGTGTGCCAGAGAAAGAAGAAAGCCAAGGCATGTAACAAAGACGGGCCTACAGATATAAAGTTGGATGAAAGTATCCGGAGTCGCGGTATCCATGACGCAACAGGTGCTGATCAATGAGTGGCAAACTTGACTTTGCGGATTCTCAACCTCTGGTTTATATGTTTTTACCCTGGTATTGTTGCAAGTGCTCTGTGGATACAGAAGAAAAACTGGAACATGCACATCCAGACCTGGCACTGTAAAATCTTTCCTGGGATATCTTCCACTTTGATTTTGTTGATGTGTTTCCAATTGCCGCTTTCTCTCATCCCCCAAATAAGTTTTGTATATTTAACATGGCGTTCCTTGTATACATTTGGTCAATTGGTCCAATGTGAATTGTGCAAGTATTATGTGTATGATTGTAATTCATTTCTATAAGTAAGTCCTTTGAACCAGTGCCAGCTGATGTCCATACAATGCGAGAATCCCATCGCTCATTAACCTAAGGGTTGCTTCAGACTGTCAAAATAGCAAAATTGATTCGAAAAAGCTAGTACCAACGAGGTTGGGGGTTAAAAGGCTGATCAATTGGTCCAAGTAAGGTAAGGACGGGGGCTGTGCACTACAACCGGTAGAGAACTCTATGACTTGTTTACCTGCAATTTTACAAGGCCCCAGTGGCCACCTTTTTTCTCTTAATGGCAAAATATTTAACATTCCATCTAAGGTACCATTAACCCAGAGCCTGTTGTCAGGTCCCAAGGGCCTGAATAAACGCTCGACACACCGTGACTGGTAACACGTCTGTCTTTATTACAATCCGCTCCTTCACTGCCTTCGCGCCCTTTTTCCTCCTCCCTCGTCACCTCCCCTTTCTCCGTCGCCGCCCAGTCCATCTTGTCTTTATCAGAGGGGTGATAACCTCTCACCCCTCTCAGGCTCCTCTAGTGGTGTGGTCCTGTGTTGGTGACGACACCACATCCCTCCCCAACAGGGGAAAGGAAAATCTAAACTGAACATTTAACTTATATGGTAACATGTTTACTTCGCCAGAGTGGCTGTCCTAGTGGGACTGTTCTCGGCCCTCAGGGTAGGGGCCCTTGGAGTTGTTCAATCATCGGCATAGTTCTCGTATCGTCGGGACGGGCCTGGATTGTGTCTCAACATGTATCTTCCGGTCTTGGACCGATCCGACACCTGATTCCGCTCTGGTCTCTCTTTGGATGCTGTTCCGCCGGTGGGTTGGCTTTGTCTTTGCTCTGTTGTTGGATGGGTTATACTGCGTTCCGAAGTGTCTCCTGTTCCTCCGCTTGCGGACTCCGGGCTGTCAGTGTCTGTATTCAGGTCTGTCCATTCTTCGCCGCTATCTCCGGCTCTTTCGTCAGTTGTTACTTGGGGTATGTGTTTGAACAGTGCTGCATTTCGTGTTATTGTCTCTGGTCCTCGTTGGGCTGTTATCATGGTGCCTTTCTTTGCTGTCACTGTCCAAGGTTGTGCTTCAAACGGGCGGAACTTCCCTCCTGGGTGGCGGTCTTTTACTAAAACGGTGTCCCCGATTTGTATGGTCGTTTCGCGAGCTCTCCGTCTCTTGGATGCTTGTACGTTGGTGCTGGTTCTCCTTTCTTCTGACTTGTTCGGTGCTGGTGACCTCACTGCCCATGATGGGTGGTGTGGGATGGCATCGGACACCGTTCTCCCAAAACAGAGCTGGCTGGGGGTGGCTCCTGTGGTGGCATGCAGTGTGACTCTGTATTCCCTTAAGAAAGAGTATATTGCTCTTTCCAGGTTCTCACCCTCTGCCACTGCTATGCAAATGACTTTGTTAAGTGTCTTTACAAATCTCTCCACCTCCCCATTTGCTTGTGGCCATCGCGGTGTGATCCGCCGATGTCTGGTGTTCGTTGACGCTAAGAAGTCTGCCCATTCGTGGCCATTGAAAGGGGGCCCGTTGTCGGTGCGCACTTCTCCGAAGAGTCCGTGGGTGGCCATCATTTTTTCAAATTTTGGAATGACTGTGTGGGCGGATGTGGAGTGTACGATTTCGACCTCTGGGTAGCACGAGTAGTCGTCTATCACTACGACCATATATGAGCCGTCAGGAAGGCTCCCGAAATCTGCACTCACTCGTTGCCACGGCGCTGTCGGCCCTTTCTCGGTGATGATCGGTGTTGGGGGGTCTGGGCTGCCGCTGGCTTGACATACTAGGCATCTTTTGACTGTGTCTTCCACTAGCTTGTCTAGGCCGGGGAACCAAACTTTGGGGGTGATTCTAAGTCTGGCGGGCGGCGGAGGCCGCCCGCCAGACTTCCCCCCTCCAGAATACCGCACCGTGGTCGGAAGACCGCTGCGGCTATTCTGTGTTTTACACTGGGCTGGCGGGCGACCGCCAAAAGGCCGCCCGCCAGCCCAGTGTAAAACTACCTTCCCACGAGGACGCCGGCTCAGAATTGAGCCGGCGGAGTGGGAAGGTGCGACAGGTGCAGTTGCACCCGTCGCGAATTTCAGTGTCTGCAAAGCAGACACTGAAATTCTTTTTGGGGCCCTCTTACGGGGGCCCCGCGACACCCCATACCGCCATCCTGTTCCTGGCGGGAGAACCGCCAGGAACAGGATGCCGGTATGGGGTGTCAGAATCCTCCATGGCGGCGCAGCTTGCTGCGCCGCCATGGAGGATTCATTTGGGCAGCGGAAAACCGGCGGGAGAACGCCGGTTTTCCACTTCTGACCGCGGCCGAACCGCCGCGGTCAGAACGCCCAGCGGGGCACCGCCAGCCTGTTGGCGGTGCCCCCGTCATTTTAGCCCTGGCGGTCTTGGACCGCCAGGGTTAGAATTACCCCCTTTGTCTCTGATGCGGGCTTTTGACTTTACCATGCCTTGGTGCGCCCCGTGGGTTAGGGATACTGTTCTGGTTGTCAGACTCAATGGGATGACCAGACGGAGGCCTCTCAAGAGGCAGCCATCTTCACTCACGGAGAGTTCTTGCCTTATATTGAATAGCGCATGTAGTCAGTCTTGGGCTTCTTGTGTCCTGAAGGCGTCGGGGCGTTGTAGGGCTCGCCAGTCTCCTGTTCTGGTAGCTGTTATGGCTAGCTGCAGGCATTCATCTTGGGCAGTTGCTTCAACCCCTTCACTGAGTGGTATGGGTAGAGGCCTTGCGTGCTCTACTACCATCCTGACGTACTCCTCTGTTTCCTGTGCTTCTTCCACCTCTTGTGGTGTGGCTGTGCGGGCGTGTCGGGAGAGGAAGTCTGCCGGATTCCTTGTGCCCGGTTGGTACTCCAGTGTGAAATCATATTCTTGGAGTTGCAGGATCCATATTTCTATCCTCGGTGGTGGTTTTGAGGATGAACCTTTGAATAGTGGTAGTAGGGGTTTGTGATCTGTCACGACTGAGAACGGTTTCCCGTACAGGTAGAGATGGTAGTGACGGCACCCCCAGTGAATGGCGATGGCTTCCCGTTCGATTTGCAAGTATCGCTGTTCCGTTGGTGTAAGTGTGCGGCTGGCGAACGCGATGGGTGCCCACTCTCCGCAATCCTGTTTCTGCGCCAACACTGCTCCTAGCCCTGTAGGGCTGGCATCGACAACTAGCTGTGACTGACGTTGCGGGTCGAAGAATGCCAGTGTGGTTTCTGCTGACAGCGCTCTCTTCGTGGCTTGGAACGCATGTTCTTGTTCTTCACCCCATTGCCATTGTCGGTTTGCTTGCGTGAGCTGCCGCAGAGGTCCCGTGATGTCTGCCAGGTTCTGCATGAAACAACTGCAGTATGTGACCATGCCTAGGAAACTTCTTACCCCTGAGACTGATGTGGGAGCCGGTGCTTCTTGGATGTCCTTGACTTTCAGGGGGTCTGGTCCGACGTTTTTGGAGAACCGGTATCCAAAGAAGCAGATTTCTTGTTTTAGTAATTCGCACTTGTCTTTGTGCAGTGTCAACCCTCTGCTTTGTAGTCTGGCAAACACTGCTCGCAACCTCTTCAGATGTGTTTCCACGGTGGGTGCATGGACTAAAATGTCGTCACTCACGTTAAGAACTCCTGGGAGTCCTTGCAGGACTTCTTTGATGACATGCTGGAACACTTCAGCTGCACTGGAGATGCCGAAGTTTAGTCTTTTGTATTTCCAGAGACCATTGTGGGTGGAGAAGGTGGTGATGGGTCGGGATTCTGGGTGCAGCATAATTTGATGGTATCCAGACCGAAGGTCCATTTTGGAGAACCAGTACGACCCTGACAGTTCGCTGAGGATGTCGTCTATTGTCGGGGTTAGGTGCCGCTCTCTCTTGATTGCTAGGTTTGGTACTCGCATGTCGACACAAATTCTGACTGCTTCCGGTTGCTTGGGTTTCCGGGCGACTACGATGGGGGAGACCCACGGTGTTGGGCCCGACACTTTTTCTATGACTCCTGCTTGCTCTAGGAGACGTAGTTCTTGTTCCACTTTGGGGCGTAGGTGGAACGCTATTCGACGGTGTCTGAGTGCTGTGGGGGCTACCGATTTGTCGACGTGGAGGCGTAGTGGCGGTCCTTTGAGGCATCCGATACCTTCAAATAGAGTTTTGAAGTCTTGCATTAGGACTTGTAGTGTGTTCACATGGATTGTGAAAGCAAAATGTACAAGGTTGAGGTCTTGGGCCGTGCAGCAGCCGAGTAGGAAGCCTGTTCCGTCTTTAGAGACATATACTCTGGTGGCCATTTCTGTGTTGTCGTGGGTAATGTCAGTTGTAAAGACCCCTGCTATGTCCAACGGTCGGCTATTTCCAAATGCAAACACTTGTATGTGTGTGGGCCGTAGTGCTGGTCGTGGTTGTGACAGGTTGTTGTACACGTCCATGGCCATTAGGTTGATGGATGTGCCTGTGCCCATCAATGCTTGTGTTGGGGAACCTTGGACTATGACAGTGCATGTGGGTAATCGTTGGCTTCCCACCGCGTGAATTACGTGGATTGTGTGTTGATCGTTGTCCATGTCGCTGTCTGAGTCTTGATCTAGTGGTGCTTCCACCATTTTGACGGTTTTCTTTGTGGGGTTATTTGTTTGCTTCGGTGTTGATTTGCAGACTTTGGCAAAATGATTGAGCTTCCTGCATGCACTGCACATCTTTCCCCAGGCTGGGCAGGTGGTCGGGTGTGGTGCTGGGCCGCCGCACCACTTGCATGGTTTGCCCCACAGTCTCCCTTTATATGGTTCTCTTTTCTGCCGTGGTGTGTTTGTTTTTACTGCGTTGGCTACCTCTGTTTTTGTCAGGTTTGTAGACGTTTGTTCCATGTGAGCTGCTCTGGCTCGCGCTAACTCCTGTGATCGGCCCAGTGTGAGGATGTCCTTCATTGGCATGTTGGGTTGTTGGAGAATGCGTTCTCTGAGTTTTGATGATGAGCACCCTTGTATGAACTGTGCACGGATTTCGTCCTCTTCATCGGGCAGCGTGCAGGTGCTGGCGAGTTCTTTTAGCCTTGTGTAGAAGACGTCGACGGACTCGTCAGTGGTTTGGCGTGCTTGGCGTAGTAGGAACCTCTCGTAGTCTGAGTTGGCATATGGCTCAAAGTGGGCTGTGATTGCTCTTTTTAGTGTCTCATACGTGCGTGGTTGTACCTCTGTGACCGATTTGAAATTTCTGTGGATGTCTGCTCCACCGATGTGGAGGAGGAGGGGTCTGCGCCGTTCAGCTTTGATGTCTAAGGCTTCAAAATACGTTTCCAGCCTTTCTACCCAGACTTTCCACTTTGCTGCCTGGGTGTGTGGCGCGCCTGTGACGGCGAAAGGTTCTATCGGCGGTACACCAGCCATCGTGGTCTGTGTTCCCTCGGGTGGTGCAGCAAGGAGATGAGGATTATTGCAGGGGGGGGGCCTGTTTGTGCGCTATTTGTTGTGTGTGCTGTAGTGTCTTTGTTGTTGTTTTTTTTTTCTTTTTCTTTGAGGGGTAAGTATACCTTTGTTTACTTGTATCTTTCTGAGGGCTCCTGCCCCCTTTTCTCCCTTTTTTTTTTTCACTTCCTTATTTTCCCTCTAGTATTGTTTATATTTGCTTTCTCTTTTTTTTTTTTGTAGCTCCGGGAGGGGCGGGGCACTTCCTTTCTTGGTGGGCTTGCGCTGGATTAGGCTGTGCTCGGATGCCTCTGTCTGCGGTGGTGCCTCGGCTGGCCGTTATTTATTTATATGCCAATGTGGGTTTTGCTTGTTTCCGGGAGCGCATGGATGCGCCTCCCGGCTTGACTGTTTCCGCCCTCGCGCAGTGCGTGGCGATGCACCCCCAGCGCACTCGCGTAGGGAAACACGCGATCCCTCCGGTCGGGAGGAGCAAGCAGACGGGGATCTGCTCGCTGCAGTGCGCGGCTGGCTGCAGCTTGCGGTGAGTGCAGGTCGCCTGAGGAGCGCGTGTTTCGTCGGGGCAGAGGCAGGTCGGTACCTGGTAGTGGTCGCTCGCTGACCACGTCGTGTCGAGGTGCTTGTGGGCTGGGTCGCGATATCGTATGGATGGTCGGAAGCCGTCAGGGCGTGCTGGTGCTCCGACGCTTCTCTGCTCTGGGCTGGGCAGTTTGATCTGGTGTCTCCGTGGGTGGTGACACTACCATAGGTGGTAGGCCCACCTCGTCGCCAATTGTCAGGTCCCAAGGGCCTGAATAAACGCTCGACACACTGTGACGGGTAACACGTCTGTCTTTATTACAATCCGCTCCTTCACTGCCTTCACGCCCTTTTTCCTCCTCCCTCGTCACCTCCCCTTTCTCCGTCGCCGCCCAGTCCATCTTGTCTTTATCAGAGGGGTGATAACCTCTCACCCCTCCAGGCTCCTCTATTGGTGTGGTCCTGTGTTGGTGACGACACCACACCTGTCACTGGTTATACCCGCAGTGTGGGCAGGAGAGAGAAAGTATATCTATAAGGTCACGGCATATAATTAGTTAAACTAGCTCGGGGATGTCTTTGAAAATTGAGGATACTGAGTGGCGAGTCTTTCTTTATTAAACCGAGCAGGTCCTGCTGTTTCTAGAAATGTGGCCCATCTCTGATGGTTATATGTATGGGTTTGTATCACATTTTGTAGCAGCAACTGAATCTAAATGTGGTCTCCCAGTGGGTATACTACTTGTCTGGATCTTACAAAACTAGATGCCACTATTCAGCAACATGTCGTTGAATATCCTGTATGCTAGGGTAACTAAGGTGATTAACAGAGGAAGAAGGAGGTCCTCGGGGTATTGAATGTTTACATAACTGAGTGATAAATCGAGGGAATTGTCCGTTTTAGAAGCCCTTGAGGTGTTGTCAGGTATATTAAATTTAGTAGTGATGATCTCGCTTGACATCTTATATGAGGATGTTGCCATACTAATCCACCTGTTACTTGAGCAAGGAAGCAATGCTGTAGAACAAAACTTTGCTTGGGGCATTCTGGGAAACGTGTCTCATTGTTGTTGCTCACCTGTGATTTACATTTTCCAAATGGTCTCGCCCCCTCTTATAACCCAGCTAGAAAAACCTTTAAAGTCAAGAAAAAGGGTAAGTCTTATTGACTGTATCTTGATTAACGCTGAAGTCTATTTATCTGGCTTGGAAATGAGGCGGGCTTTACAGTAGGAAGGTGATCATGACTCTTCAATTTCTTTAATTCTCCTTGATTATCAAAATTGTTTCATGCAAAGGAGCTATATACATAATGAACTGGAAAAAATATTTTTAACTGATGGAGGCAATGAAGGAAGGGTAATACTGTTTAATGAGCAAATGAGTGAGAAGAGCTCTTTTTATTTGACAAAGTCCACACATCCCAAGGGGCAATATGAGTGATTGATGATGATTTTTAGATAAGTGAATATGAGCTATCTCAAGCTCTAGGAGAACTAGCTGTGTTGATGGGGAGGAGGTGCTAGTTAAATGTAGAAAAATAACACTAAGGGCCTCATTACGAACACGGCGGGAATTCCCGCCGTGTTCGGGCTGGCGGTCTTTCCATTGATCGTCAGCCTCCTGGGAAACCCGCCGGCCGTAAAATGAACTCCCCGGCAGGCGGAGAACACGGCTGCAACATTGAGGGCGGCTCCATGAGGAGCCGCCGCCAATGTTGTTGTGCGGCGGGTGTAGCAGCAAAGTGCATGGGCAGTGCAGGGGCCCCCAGGGGTGCCCCGGGGCATCCCCTCTGCCAGCCTTTTCCTGGCAGGATATCCCACCAGGAAAAGGCTGGCGGCATTGGAAACATTATCCGCAGGGTAGCGCAGCTACCCTGGTGGATGGTGTTTCCTCCCGCTGCCAGGCTGCCTAGCAGCGGGAGCATGGCGGTGGGTGACGGCTGCCGCTGGTGGCCGTCAACTTCTTCATTATGTGGTGGTTCGGCCCGCCATGCCGGCTGGCGGCTTTAGCCACCACTGCCGGCATGGCGGGCCGAACCGCCAAGTTCGAAATGAGGGCCTAAATCTTTAGCTAATAAAATACAATGGGCATAGGAAGGACTATAGGATGGCTTGAAAGAACGTGTCTGAGAGAAAGTTCAAGACGTTCTGAGAGCTTGTATCTTGGGGAGGCTGGGGACATGTAAATTGCTCTGAGCTATTTATAGGGGTAAGTGACTAGATAAAACACTTGAACAGTTCTACTAAGTTAGTTGTCTTAGAATTAGAACTAGCTATTTTACATCAAAACTTTATCAACCCTGAAACTATCCTTTCTGATATCCATGCAGGACTTAGGAAGAGTATTGGAACGGCTAACCAGGTCATAAGGCTACACCTGATTTGTGCAAAATATGCCTGTTTTAGAGGAGTTCTACTATATAAGACAGTTATAGATTTAAAAGGGGCCTTCATTATGGTTTAATAGCAATCGACAGAGGTTTGCACTAAATATCCAGTAGCTACACAAATCACTGCTGTTGCCTTGCAAGGACTTCATACTAAACGAACTGCCAGAGTATGGTATGGCCAACACAGTGAGTGCACACAGGTTTTCCCAATTCTATCAGCGGTACGGTCTCGCTCTCTTATGTTTTAGTAAGTTTGTGAAAGGTGTTGCCGAATACTTATACAGTTGACCATGAATGCTTCCAAAACTATGTTTTGATTATGAAGCCAGCAGTTTACCTTAAGAGATCATTTTCCATCAATGGTCATATATTAGAATGTGTGAGTAACTTCAGTTTGCTTTGATATAAAACTGATGTGAAACGAGCATATATTTAAGACCATTTATGTATTGAGACAACCCCTGCAGCAGTATTGAGATGCAAATAAAGAGATGACAGCTAGCCATTAACTACGATATTACATGTTTTTAAAATGTAGGCAATGATGGAAACTTCTATGGTGTCGAACTGTAGGGTGTATAGATTTTATGGTAGTAGAGAAAACTGAAAATAGTTTCTTAAGATCACTTTTATGACTCAAGCCTGGTACTACTTTTTGTACCCTTGCGCTTTGGCCTTGTTTTATTATTTCCACGTCTCCTCGGGCAGGCATTTATTTTAAAGCTATGTCTGAGATGACATCAATTGAGGGAGCAACTGAAAATCATGACTGTCTCATATTAAGACCAGTTTTATAGAACTAGGACTTGAACAGCTATGGGATAATTCAATAATTATGAATGCACATATGATTGGGATGATCAAGGAGAAATTTTGGCATGCTAAACATATAACAACCCTCAAGACATTAAGACCCTCATTATGAGTTTAGCGGTCATGAGACCACCAAACTCTTGGTGGCGGTCTAACCGCCATGGACCCGGCGGTAAAGACAGCCGCATTACGAGTTGTGAGGTGTGGCCGAAGCCAAACTGCCACAACACCGCCTGTCCTGCCGGTCTGGTCGGACCGCCACAGCTGGCGGTGAGCTCCTCCGGGCCAGGGGCAGGCCTAAGGCCATCAGCCGTATTAGGAGGCAGTGAACTGCTGGGCTTTTCACGGCGGTCGCCCTGCCACGAAAACCCTGGTGGTAACGTACCTATTGCTGGCACATGCACCCCCACACATGCTGGCACCTCCCCACCCGTCCACACACTTGCAAACACCCCCCCACCCAACCACACATATCCATACAAACACCACCACCTGCTCTCACACTGACATACACACACCGCCACTCGCACTCACACATACGCATACACCCAGACACCCCCTTTCACACACATACATGCACTCAGACAGATACCCCCACCCCTCTTCATACACAGGCACTCGCACCCCAACACCCCCCTCCCCTCCGCTTCCATTCGGACAACACACCCTCAATGCACACACACACATACACTCACTCACATCCATACTGCTACACATACACGTACACACCACACACATGCACACAAACCCCCTCACTCCCCCCGCCCTTTTGGACGGTCCAACTACCGGTCTCGGTGGGGTGGTCATCCGGGCGGGGACGGGTCTCGGCATTTTCCACCATCAGCACTACACCGCCATTCAGGAAACCTCCACGCCGTATTACAAATCGTAATATGGCTGGTAGAGTCCTGTTGGCAAGGAGGTGCTGGTGGTGGAAACACCTCTTTTCTGCAGTCAACCGATGGTGTCAGATTTCCACCCGTAAACAGGCAGATATCCAACTTGACTCTAAATATGGCAGTCTTGGGACCGCCAACACCAGCAGTCTTCTGGCACCTGCGGCTTTGACGGTCTTGTGAAGAGACTGCCAAAGTCATAATGAGGGCCTAAGTATGGCTTCTTAACGAATAGATACATTACTTGTAAGGAAAAAGTTAGCTTTGAATATTATTTAGAGGTTATCTAGCAAGACATCTGAGTAACTTGAACATCACATTTTGACACATTACCAACGCAAGAGCAGGTGTCCAAGTGGAACATAAAGGAGTCTTGCAGAGGCCTCTGTGACTAATTTTAGGATCTGGGAGACTATTTTACATTTTATGCATTTTGACACCAAGATATGCACGAGCCTTGTGCTACAGGACTCATCAGACATCGATCTATTACACAGTGTTTGGTCTGACTGGATAACAGCTGGAGTTAAACAAAGCTATAGTGATTGTAAAAAATCTTATTGTAGTGTTACAATACATGTACATTTTGTTTACATTGCTTTAGAAGGTATAATTGGTATGACATGTTTATTTTGTTCCCGACAAAATTGAAATCGTTTTTAAATATTGTGCATAGTGGTTTTAGTGTTCAATGTTTACATATGCAACACAATGCATCTTATATTTGTGTGCACATTGAGATACCTGGTGTAACTGGTCTGATAATACAGATACCACTGGTTTAACACGTTGGAGGTTGCATTTTGAATGCTACTTTGCCTTTGGAATTGGTTATGCACTGTGTAGCAATAGTACTATGAATATGGTACATATTGTTATGGCTTTTAGATGACTATGCTAAAGAAACTAAGCTCGTCAGAGCCCCTCCTTTGAAAATGATTTGTACTGTGCTTGAACTTGTTTTTTATTTTTTAAACAATAGTGTGTGGGGTTGCTCCTTTATCTCAGTCTGTCTAATTTTTAAACAGAGCTGATGGTTGTTCTAGGGCTCACTCTCTATCACGTACCTCTAAGTACCGTGAGCTCTATTTGGTTGAGAATGCTTTAGTTATAAGTTACTTGCCCCTGGGAGCTTCTACAATAAATTGAAGAGGACAGTGCACTTCAGCTAATAGCACAACATAAGTATTTGATAAATGAGTCCCGAATATCATTTCCATAGGGATTGGAAGTATGTCTCATATTTGAATTTGAGTGTTCAAAATATGGTCTGGTGCATTTTCGTGCCTATCTAGTATTTCAAACTGGATGTATTTAGTGGTTGGCCTTGTGTCTAGGAACATCAGGAATAATAGGTACACCAGGGTAATTTCTGCTGTGCGGTACAGCAGACTTGCTGCCATGCTTTCCCTGGCAAGGCTTTGCTTTCCTGAGGCATAATGCTTTTTAATTAGCAAGTCCAGCTACCTTACCTTGGTCATCTGAACCCCTTCCCTTTTACCTGCAAATTACATTGTTTTCCCTCAATAATGACAGTCTGCTTGATCACTCTTTAGATTGATTTTTAAAGTATCTTTCTGAGTATTTGCTATGCCTTCTTCCTACGGATAACTGCGATCATCACAATGGCTAAACCTTGCAAGTGGTTTAATCTCTTTAAAATATTTTAATTAGTAACATATATGGGTCTCTCCCTCACCTTTGGCTTCAGATCTTCAAGTATATCTTCACAGTGACCTTTCCGGATTTCTCCTGATCCTGTCTCTTGGAGTGACATCTATGTCTGCCTTAAATTTAAGATGATACTTGGTCAAAAGAGTACTTAAGGGACCTCTTTTTTAGAAGTACAAACCGGCAAATTATTAATAGAATTTTTGTTTCTTTTTCTGACGTGGCTACTGTAACGAATTTCTGATTAATTGCTGATAGAGGTAGTTCACTTTTTAGAGTAACTTTATTTTCCGTTTTATTCGCTAAATAAAAACAATACACATTTTTTAACAGCAACTTTAAAGGTTCACAGTGAATAGTTGTAAGTGTCTGCACTAGATGTTTCTTTTTATGTTACCCAGAGTTATCTTAGAAACTGTCTCCTAATTCCCATTCAACTGCATGCATACATAACATAAGATGCCACGTACTCCTCCTGGATTTGTTTAAGAACCTCTGGCATTACAGCTATGGATCGGATACCATGTACAGCAAAGTAAATATTAACACACGTGTGTCTTCAGCGTGTAGGTTGTGTTGCATGAGGTGCAATTCCTGTTGGAAGCCACATTGTCATTATTCAGTGTTTCTGAATTCTATAAAACATTTATAGCACCTAGGCTGTTAGCAGTATACAGGGAGTGCAGAATTATTAGGCAAATGAGTATTTTGACCACATCATCCTCTTTATGCATGTTGTCTTACTCCAAGCTGTATAGGCTCGAAAGCCTACTACCAATTAAGCATATTAGGTGATGTGCATCTCTGTAATGAGAAGGGGTGTGGTCTAATGACATCAACACCCTATATCAGGTGTGCATAATTATTAGGCAACTTCCTTTCCTTTGGCAAAATGGGTCAAAAGAAGGACTGGACAGGCTCAGAAAAGTCAAAAATAGTGAGATATCTTGCAGAGGGATGCAGCACTCTTAAAATTGCAAAGCTTCTCAAGCGTGATCATCGAACAATCAAGCGTTTAATTCAAAATAGTCAACAGGGTCGCAAGAAGCGTGTGGAAAAACCAAGGCGCAAAATAACTGCCCATGAACTGAGAAAAGTCAAGCGTGCAGCTGCCACGATGCCACTTGCCACCAGTTTGGCCATATTTCAGAGCTGCAACATCACTGGAGTGCCCAAAAGCACAAGGTGTGCAATACTCAGAGACATGGCCAAGGTAAGAAAGGCTGAAAGACGACCACCACTGAACAAGACACACAAGCTGAAACGTCAAGACTGGGCCAAGAAATATCTCAAGACTGATTTTTCTAAGGTTTTATGGACTGATGAAATGAGAGTGAGTCTTGATGGGCCAGATGGATGGGCCCGTGGCTGGATTGGTAAAGGGCAGAGAGCTCCAGTCCGACTCAGACGCCAGCAAGGTGGAGGTGGAGTACTGGTTTGGGCTGGTATCATCAAAGATGAGCTTGTGGGGCCTTTTCGGGTTGAGGATGGAGTCAAGCTCAACTCCTAGTTCTACTGCCAGTTCCTGGAAGACACCTTCTTCAAGCAGTGGTACAGGAAGAAGTCTGCATCCTTCAAGAAAAACATGATTTTCATGCAGGACAATGCTCCATCACACGCGTCCAAGTACTCCACAGCGTGGCTGGCAAGAAAGGGTATAAAAGAAGGAAATCTAATGACATGGCCTCCTTGTTCACCTGATCTGAAACCCATTGAGAACCTGTGGTCCATCATCAAATGTGAGATTTACAAGGAGGGAAAACAGTACACCTCTCTGAACAGTGTCTGGGAGGCTGTGGTTGCTGCTGCACGCAATGTTGATGGTGAACAGATCAAAACACTGACAGAATCCATGGATGGCAGGCTTTTGAGTGTCCTTGCAAAGAAATGTGGCTATATTGGTCACTGATTTGTTTTTGTTTTGTTTTTGAATGTCAGAAATGTATATTTGTGAATGTTGAGATGTTATATTGGTTTCACTGGTAATGATAAATAATTGAAATGGGTATATATTTTTTTTTGTTAAGTTGCCTAATAATTATGCACAGTGATAGTCACCTGCACACACAGATATCCCCCTGACATAGCTAAAACTAAAAACAAACTAAAAACTACTTCCAAAAATATTCAGTTTTGATATTAATGAGTTTTTTGGGTTCATTGAGAACATGGTTGTTGTTCAATAATACAATTAATCCTCAAAAATACAACTTGCCTAATAATTCTGCACTCCCTGTATATGGAGACTTTGCAAACATAGCTGTAACCTGTTTCTGGGAAGGAGTGATGATTGTATTACAAAAACCTGGAAATTACCTTTTGGACTGTCACTGGTCCATGATCATTGTGGACACTGAGTTTCTAGGTAAAATTTTGTCCAGGAGGATTCCTAAGATTATAGATTTTCGGGTTCATGAAGACCAATTAGGTTTTATACCTATATGTGATACAGTGATTAATATCAGCCATTTGTTTTCTGATGCTGGAAAGGGTACAGCAAGAGGACATTCTGCATGCAGTAGCTAGACAGGATGCTAACAAGGAGTTTGACATTGCATTTTATGCAGTGCACATTGCATCGTTATGACCCTGGACAGTTATTTAAAAATAGCATCTTGTTACTGTACTTAAGTACAAGGGCACATGTCATGACAAATGCTATATGTTATATGTCAGCTAGATAAAATATTAGAACATTGGAATGTTGGGAGCTCCATTGAAAACAATGGAACCCTCTGGGCTTGTAATGGCTGGTAGACGCCCGGAGCTCCAACATTGCAATGTTGTCATTCATAGCTTTTGCTGTGAACAAAGTCCTCATGGAGCCCAAGGGGATTCAAATTCCCTCGGGCTACATGATGTCTTTGTTTTATTTATTAGAACATTCTGCCCTCTAGTGGGGGAATGTGCTAATAGCTTTATAGCCCTCCGTAGCTGGGCTATACTGATATTAAAGTCCTGCTCCCTTGTTAAGGGCCCTAACCTTTGGCTCGGGCCTTTAATGCTAGAGCGGGCCTTTAATGGCCGGTATAGATCGCTACGGTGGGCTATAAGGCTATATGGCTATATTCAGAGCAGCACCAGAGATTACTGCTGATCTTTGCACTAATGCTGGAACTATTATCCTAACGACGAAGAAAGCAATTTGTGGGTGGGGTATGCAGATCGATAATATAACACATGTTGTCTACTTATATGCAGAAGATATATTGTTGTACATCAGAGAACAGCAGGTCATGTTTCTACATTTGCTAGCCACTGCAAAGAAGAATAGAGGGGACTCTGGAATTCAAATCAACTGGGCTAAATCAGTGCTGTATCCAATACCAGCCATGGGTGTTCTGGAGTTACAGCCTGTTGTGTCATGTTTCATACACTGGAGCTGTCTTCTATGGTTGTTGTAACCATGGCTGAGGCTTGTGGTTTGCTATGGTTAGAATGTATAATGTTATGTTCTGAAACGATATTCCATAGAGCTTCAGTTGCAGCTGTGCTCTGTGGATGCCGGCTGCTTTATCCTGAACTTATATTTATTGTACAATAAATCTACAAAATCATGCGTCTTGTCTGGAGCCTTTTTCATGCGTGCAATGTAACATGAATTGGCAATGAGCAAATTTTAACATCCTCTGCCCATGAATCATCTTCTGTTTTCTTCGGCTGTTTCTATCATAGTGTCCTTCACCTTTTGTGATCAAAGGTTTTTCATTCGGCCCTGCCATTTTAAGGTACTATGTTATTTATTAAGATTTTATTGTTAAGGATTTGCGTAGAAACATCTTCAAGGAAGTAAATTGTAATTTATTTTCGTCTGACTCTGCGCAAGATCAACCAGCGGTTAGATTGATAAATTACTTAGCACAGCGGGTGACGTTAGTTAGCGTGTGGTGGAGATCAGTTAAGGACAGCGTCTGCTGTTTCTTTGCGCGCACTGTGACTTTTCTTTTAACTTGTGAGAAGGCATCACTTAGTCTGAACAGTTATCAATATTCAGGAGAGCTCAGGAGAAGACATGCTTTCACATTCTTTGTTCTTCTATGCTGTTGGATGCCGGTAGAAATGTAGCACACATAGGGGCATATTTATACTCCGTCTACGCTGAATGTGCGTTAAAAAAAGTTTGACGCACATTCAGCGCAAACCTTGCCCCGTATTTAAACTTTGACGCCCGAGCCCGCGGACGACAAAATTCCGCCATGTGCATCATTTTTTGGATGCGGCAACCCGCCTTGCGTTAATCATATGCAAGGTAGGCGTTCCCGTCCAAAAAATTACTTAAACGGCCGTGCGTCGTATTTATGCTTTAGGGCAAAAATTACGCACGGCCGGAAGTCGGAGCCAGAAAATGACGCACAGCCCGATTTGCGTCAAAATTTTATGCCTGGGTCAGGGCAGGTGTTAAAATGGGGCAAACACACCTGTATTTAATCAGAACACACAGAAGCAACAGCAGAGCAGCAGAGCAGCAAAAGGGAGACATGGAGGTGATTCTTATCCAGCGTGCATGCAGACGCAGAGCCCAGCAGCAACAACAGCAGCTACAACAACACCAGCAGGGGCCCCAAAGGCAGCGCAGAAGGCAGAAGAGGATATTCCGCCCCAGAACAACCCTTCATGGCCTCAGGGAACACAACATCATCTAGAGGTACAGGTTGAAACTGGCAGGCCATTCAGCAGCTGCTGCGAAACATTGAACAGCAGTTGGCACCCACTTTGCTGACACCCCGCACCATCCCAACAGAAACCAAGCTGCTTGCGTACTTCACATGCTGGCAAGTGGCTCTTTTCAAACAACTGGTGCCCTGGTTGCGGGAATATCACAGCCATCACTTTCTGCCTTTTTGCCCAAAGTACTGGATGCCATCATTGGACTTACACCCCGCCACATCTGCTTCCCAAACACACTGCAGAAGCAGCAGGAAACAAAACAGGCGTTCTACCTCATTAGTGGCTTCCCACACGTCCTTGGTGCAATCGACTGCACACATGTACGCCTTGTGCCACCTGCTGCAACTGAACACCTCTACCGCAACAGGAAGCCCACACATTCCATCAATGTGCAGGCCATTGTCGATCACCAGGGATTGATCACCAACATCGTGGCTAAATATCCTGGGTGTGTCCATGACTCCTTCATCTTCCGTCACTGCACCATCAATGAACACTTCCAGGATGGACGGTATGGCAATGGACTACTTGTTGGTAAGTACAAAAACCTACTTATATATACACTGCACAGTAACCCTCTAGGACACACAACACATACCCCACAACAGCAACATGTGAACAGGAACACACTGAGGTCGTGACATCGCTAGCCCTGTTTCATAGGTCACCATTGAACCTGTCACACATCTGAAATTACTGTACAGCCTAATGTTAAGACGTCAATGATCACAACGTGTGGAGTGGGTTGCCTAAATGTCACCTTGCAAATTTTAAGTGTCCCAATGACGTTTACATTAATCCATTGCATAAGTCTAAAGGTATGGGATGTCCAGGGTACATTGATATGAAAGTGTTAACAACACTGTCAATTTTAACCTGTGTATGGAACTATCATCTCACCCCCAGTGAAGACACAGGGACACCTATATCACAAGTCACAATACTAGGGAGGGCACACTGTACTGCAAATCCCAAAACATACTGCTGACAAACGGTCAGCAGACAAACACTCGTTGAGCCAAGGAAACAACACAATGCAGATGGTACATCCTAGAAGCCTAGGATGCGACATTATAACACAAAAGAGTCACAGACAACACAAGACAACTACTGCCATGAAAGGTCATTTCAATAGGGCCAGCTACATCAACATGATCACATTCATTTTCTCTTGCAGCTGATCAGGGGTATGGCATCCAGCCATGGATAATGACACCTACTGGCAACCCGAGTACTGCAGCAGAGCGTGCCTACAACGACGCACATAGGAGGACACGCACCATAGTCGAGAGGACCTTCGGCATCCTCAAGTCAAGGTTCCGGTGCCTCGACATCACTGGTGGTAGCCTCCTATATTCCCCGGAGATGGTCTGTAAGATCATCCTAACATGTGCAATATTGCACAACATTTGCATCAAAAGGAACATTCCCCTCCTGGAACCAGAGCCACACATGCCTGAAGAGGAGGAAGAGGAAGATGCTGGCCTTCAACATGAGGGGGAACTACAGAACACGGCCGCTGGAATACGCAGGCGGCAACATATCGTCAACAATTTCTATTAAATATAATCACCATCACCACTTTAATGAACTAATTTAAATAAACACCTATAATAATCACCATATCATGGTCTGGCTAATCATTTCTGCACACCTTCACCTCAACTTATCAGAATAAGAGTGTTGCCTCATGGAGCATTGCTGATATACTGATTAGGACACTGAAAATCCCAGAGCTAATGTGATGCGTAACATACAATGGTCACATACAAACACACTGTAAATGACATATATCATGTACATTTCTCCTTTGAAGGCCAATAGCAGAGGACCACACCTATTTCACACATACATGTTGAAATCAAGGTCCAACGCAGCATATGGCACACAACTAAGACACCATCACTCAATAAGGGGAAAACAAGCCTCATACATGAGGCAGTCGATGTGCTTTTGCATCAGTAACAGGAATGTCTGACCAGATACTTTACAGCAGTAAGTCCAAGTGCATCCAATATTTGCAAGGACTATCTGTGTCTAAAGTTCCATAGAAGCAGAACATAGACAGCACAAGTGCCACTCATATGAGCATCATTGCGCACATGACATTCCATGTACATGTCAGCCCATTTCCTAACTCCTGACACACCCTACCTGATCACAACCCACCTGTCTGAAGAGGTCCCTGGAATACTAAGATGTGTACCCTGATATTCCCTCCTCTACACACACAGACTAACAATAGCAATCCAGTGTGCTACACCCTTTCCTATGGTATGCCATTGTCATAGAACATCTGACTACATGGACGTCAGGTCATTTAATACACTGGCTTCTAGTTTCTAAGCCCTGTTAGCACCTGTAGATTGCTTCCCGTGTGAAAAAGTATGTTGGCCATTAGAATGCACATCTCACCTACAGGACTTGTGAGAAACTGATGCAGCCCACACCTGTGATCACCTCCATGCACAGCACCCATTTCAACAAGCACTGCCCTTGCTGATGCCTGGAACAGCATAGGAGTTGCCATTATGTCAAATACACCGTTAAGCATTGATACTAATTAAGCCGTGTAACACAGCCCTTGGGTTCATTTGTCACCTTCAAAAACACAGGACATATACAGTTTTACATGTCAACTGTCTAGTTCGTCCTCCAAACAGTCTGAGTCAGACCACTGATTATGTAACTTGTCAAATTGCTGGATCCTGAATCACCCTGCATTCTGTCAGCCTGACTGGCATCTGTCTGTGCGTCACACTAAAGTATCCCTGTGTCTACATATGTACCACACTTGCATTAGCAAACCTCTCATTCATCAGGGGGTATTGTGCATGGGCTTCTTCAATGCATACCCAAATACATTGTATAGCATCATCTGCCTTTTAACTGTACCATTTGAGTTAAATCCTCTGTGAAAAGCAAAATTCATGGCCCATCCCTTGTCTGGGTCTCATTTATGCATGAATGACAAAGTGTGACAGTGTCCCAGGGCCGTATGCAGGGATTGGGTACGGGGCCTTCAGAAGAACCAGCAACCTCTGATAATGTCCATGAAAAATCCACACGTCAGGACCCTGACAGTTCACACACAGAATCACAGTGCTCACAACATATTGATGGGCTGTGTGTGGTTAATAGCTGCGAGAATAATTAGCACAGAGTCTATGATGTTCCCAGATGCAGTGGGAATTGCAGAGGCTAACCTGTGTACAAATGTTGTAATGGCACCTGCCGGAACATGACACCTGAGACATTTTCTCACTCAGCACACCAAGGTTGCCCTGTTGACTGTCTCATTACACGTCTTTAGTGACAGGGTGGGACCATCCCCATGTAGGTTCTCATGTCCTCATCCACTTTACTCACATTGATCAACCAAGGATACTCAGTAGATACAGGAATAGCTGCCACTAACTCATGATGAGTCCTGGACCGAACTGTGACAAATTACACCCCAAACAAGATACAGGATCATCATTGAACCACACACATGAACAAGACACCTATGTGCAATTGATCACTGGAAATAAGTGGACACGTGCTGCCTCGTCTGCTGGTCCACCACAGCCACTTGAGAGTTGTGGCTCACTTCTATGACCTCAACTGTGGTGTCATCATACATTTGTGATTCACCTTTGTCTGTCTGGGCAAACAACATGGTACCCACTTCCTCAATGCATGTGTATGACTCACTGTGGGATTCACCAACTAGTGCCTAGGAAGCTGTTACCATAACTCTAGGACATAGGATGTTGAAAATGTGGACCATTGACATGAACAAGCGTCTGCCATCTATCTGGTGCATGCTTTGTCACATGTGGTGTCTACGTTACCCTAAATCTTGGAAGTCCACATTACGGATGTTGCTACATGTATGACTAACACATGTCCTCTCTCAGTTCCACAATGACTTGCATCTAAGGATTGGACACATGGACGTTACATTCATACAAGCATACGTGCAATAATGCTTCATGTGATACACACAGACTTGGTCAACAAATACATTAGTTGCCAAAGCACACACATTGAGCCAAAGGCATTTAGGTATTGTACATATGTGCGTCACATTGCTATCCTCTCCTTATGCCAAACATGGCCAATTTGTGCAATACATATATGAAGGCCACACATATGACCATCTATTGCGTCAGCCAACCGTAAAAATACTGTGAAGGAAGTAGCGGATCATGGTCTGCTGCAATATGATGTCACACATGTGAACATACACCATCAACACCATAGTGGGTGCAATCAGCCTATCTCTGATGTGTCCCAAATGTAACATAACATAAAAACAGAAAAAATGCCCAAAACCAGTTTAAGCACTGAAATTTTTACGTTCCTAGCGTAATGCGTCATTTTTTGCCCACCAATACTGTATTTGCGTCATTTTTTTTACATTAGGCCGCATCCAGATATTTGTACAGGCCATGTACTATTATTTGGATGCGGGCTAATTTTCACTCCTGTGCGCGAAAAAGGGCGGACATTTCATACAGGAAGTGATGTAATAGGATATCCTGCTTACAGATCATGTACAGTGGGTGTACTTTCACTTTCACTTTGCAGTCTATGATTCTTCTAGACTGTGTGGCTGTGTAGAGAGTGGTGTCCTAAGATTTGGTGCTTTTTTGTCCTGTGTGCTGTCTATTGTCAATTTGTGAAATAAATATTGTTGGTGTATACTGTCCTGCTGTGGTTTGTGTCCATTTGTCCATTTACCTAGTGTTGTTGTTGTTTGTGGGAGTCTGTTGTGGGTAGTGGTAGTTTGGGGATAGGTGGGCTCTTTTAGTGGTTAAGTTTACTTTTCTTCTGTATTTGTACCCCTACTTCCCCCTTTTCCCCTTTCTATTTCTTTAACCCCTATTCCCTTTCACATTTCTACTATGTCTGGTAGGCCACGTCTTGGCAGGATGGGTGAAGAGGAGTTGGGGGAGCTTCCTATGGCTTGTGTGCCATTTCTTGCCACTGATGATCGAGGCAGGGGGCAGGGTGATACAGGGGTATCACACTGAGGCACGCAGAATCTGGTGGGGAAAGGTGCTGCATCACCTGCAGCGTGTGTATGCCAGCCAGAGGAGTGACCACCAGCTGAAGCACCGGTGGGCTGACCTCATCACCAGGGAGCAGGATCTCTTGGACCACCTGGGAACCGCGATTGGTGGCCCTGTTGGTGAGTACTAATCATGTAAATGTGCACGATTAAATGCTCTGTAGTGACAACAGATGATTTGTACTATGTCTGCCAGCTAACTTGCTGACTGTGTGTAATGCTGGGGAAACTTACAGGGATAATTGATGCACCATGGTAAGGATCACAATTGCTAGCTGTCAGGTAGCACGTGCTCAGCAAACTTACAGGATACTTTTCCATGAAGTAAATTGGTGCGGCCTTTGTGTCAGACAACCAAACAAAATAGGAGCCATTCATGTCTATATAGGGCACTTTTGCCAGAGAAGTAAAGATGTACCAACATATTGGCTAACTTTGTTGACGCAATAGCTAGACTGACTTTAGAATCACTAAATGATGCAGAAAATGAGTGCTGGCTTCTCGTCAATTGATTATAGCAAAGTGGCTCAGACAAATGTCTCATGTGAGTCTGGTGAGTGTGGAAGGAAAGCGTTCATGGAAGTACTATGAATGTTTGGGATTATTGTGGTCCTTTATCTTTTTGGATACATGTCAGATCTGGATTTGGAAACATCGTGAAAAGGTGTAAGGTGCCCTCAGCTAACATCTTAGAATGTTTGTTGGAGTTAGTTGTGCCACATTCCAAATAGGGATAGCAGTCCAAAGGTATGCACATGGGTTCACATCTCCATGGTTGGTGCAAATCACCATAGCTGGGCCACATCAATCGAATAAACTGTAACAACAGGAGGGCTTACAAAAGTCCCCACCCCTCCCTCTGTACATTGTACCTATGTGTCATAAATGTGTCATGGCCACATAGCATGTTTGACTGGTAATGCAGTCCTCAAGTAACCAGGCTTTGGATGTCTCTCTTGGATGCACATGATGAGACGATTACACTCCATATTTTTTTCAGGTCACCAATGACGGGGCATGTTTGCCACCACATGATAGTTAGGGCCAATGCATGTGTGCAGAAATGTGTGTAACTGTCACAGGAGACCCATGCTATGTACAAGTTGTCCGCGATACATCAGATGCAGTATCATCATGTCTGAATGGCTGCCATTTCCTTATTCAGCCTACACATTGTATATGTTAATGAAATTGTTGCTCTGTGCACAGATTTTGAGCACATTTGTTCCTTCCATGACTTACAGGTGGACCGGCACCCTACACTGTGGGAGAGGTGGCGACATTTGAGGACCCCGACCACTCCAGTAAGTGTTGATATGTCTGTTATGTGTTGTGTTTGCTGGTTATGGACTCGTGTGTGTTGAACGCATAGCAAGGTGTGATGCGTTGGGCAATCATGTGTCTTGTTCCATGAGTGGGATTTCAGTTTCTCAAATGTTTTGAGTTGGCCAATGCGTATCCTATGGTATTATCTAGGGATTGTAGGCCATTCCTGTAGGCCCCACAGTGAGTACTAGGGTGATTCATGTGGATGACACTTGTATCAACAAGAGTCGCACTGGAAGTCAGCTCTGATTTAGTCAGCCTGTCAGACCCACATTCTCCAAGATTTGTACAGCAAATTGCTTTCCAATAGACTTCTGCTTCCCTATTTACCAAGGTACTTATTAAACTGTATGTAGAACCTCCTAGCAGCATGTACTTCCACATGTAGTGCTACAAGGATGTGGAACTTGAGTGCAATGGCCTAGGTGTGCATGCTAATCATGATCATGGGTGTTCTTGCAACTCTGTGTCTGATGTAAGTCAGGCCTTACTGGAAGTATATGTTGTGTACCAAGTTCTGCATTTCCTGACATGTGTGGCCCTATGATTGGTCTAGGGTTTGCTGACTCCTCATTGTTGATAGACCTTACCTGTGGTGTGTGTGTAGAGCCAAACACGTGTGGAGTTTTCTATACACTCCTCGGTGTACATGTTGTTGGAAATTGATAGTTGTTTATCCACCCCTCACCCTCAAACACAGGCATGGGTTTGTGAATGGGGTACCTAGTACTGATGCTACCAGTATGTTACACATACATGTGAATAAGTGACTGTTTGGTTGGAACCTAGTATACACACTCAGGTTTGGCACTTGGTAATATGCTGGCAAGTCCAGTTACAACTTGCAGACCATGTGGCTTTAGTTTTGCATTCCGTACACTGACATTTGTAGCCCAGGTCTTGGCGGAGGATATGCAGCATGATTGTTAGCTGATAACTGGCAGAACTCAGATGGCAAGTCAAAGCCAGTTGTTACCCATCTTGTAGGTTATGGATGTGCTATGTGTGATGTGACCTTTGTAGGCTGGCCTGCCATGTACTTCCTCAGGGACATTCGGTGATCTGTATTGTGATATGAGCTGTTACAAGTACAGTAGATGTATTGTCTGATTAACTTCTTGTGCCATTTCACACAATGCAGTTACTAATGTAGAATATTTGCATTTGTCTTCACAGCTGCAAACATGACTCCAGACCAGGTCCGTGAATTCCAGCACCGGGCCATGAGATACCAGCACATCCTGCTGGTGGAGTCGGGGTTCAGGAGGATGGCCCGTCGATATCGTCATGAATGGGCCTCCGGGGCATGGAGGGACTTCCCACAGGGTGGCCCTACTTTGCCCACCACAGCCACCACCAGCACAACCACCACTTCAAGCCAGGTGGTCCCACTCACAGCTGGGACTGTTGTGCCCACATCTGCTGGACTTCCAGGCCCCAGCATTGGTACAGGTGCAGGACAGCCCACTGGCCTTGGCCCCACACACAAACAGACCTCCTCCACCGGTACCCAGACTGCCCCAGCTCCATCTGTTGACCCTGCAGCCTTCCACAACATGGAACGGAAGATGGACCGTGTGCTGCGCAAGTTAAGCCACCTGAGCGGGGATGTGCGCCACATTAACCGGGGAGTGAAGTCAATCAAGAGGACCCTCCGCAGGGCTCTAGACTGTTTTTGAAATGGACATGATTCCCTCCCCTCCCTCCTCTTTCCTTGTTCTTATAGTTAGTGGGCTTAGGGGGCTTAGTGTTAGGTTAGTATAGGCTGTTAGTTTAGTTAGTGTTAGTGGGTGGGGGGTCCTCATTCTTTCTATTTTTACTTATTAAGTGTGTGGGTAGGTGGGTGGGGGTCTATGTTGGGGTTCTTATGTGTTTAATAAAAAAAAAAATAATAATAATAAAAAATTAAAAAAACATCCCCAAAAATATATATTTGTTTAGGATAGTAGAGTATGTGTTTAGGTTAGAATGTGTTGTCCTCCATGTGTCCCGTCTCATAAGGGGGGTGGGGGGTGGATGTTTAGAACGTTTCGTTACATGTGATAAGTAAGTGTAGCTTAGGTTAGTTAGGGACAGTTGTGGGTAATGAGTAGTCAGGGTAGATTAGGGTAGGTAAGATTTTTCCCTCAGTTTCCTCTTCTGTGATTAGCATTTAATAAATATTTGGTTAACCATTAACAGTATGTGTTAAATGGTACTTGATCCTGGGTTTGGAATCAGTGTACATGAATTTTGTACTATTACATTTGTGTCCGATGCTACAAACAAATCCCAACTGAGCTGTACGATTGGCAGCTACCCCAGAGCTACCTTGCAAAGTTTCCACCCTTCGTTGCAACCACCAATCACAGTTAATATGGATGACAATGTGTTTCTGTTGATAAGTGTGTTTTCTACGTCACAAACAGTGCTTCCAGACTTGGTATTGGGGGAACAGTTGTAGGTCTGACTGCAGTGTGATGATCAAGGACACCCTTATAAGATGAGTTCTTGTAGGCACTCTTGTATTCTTGTCTTCATGACTCTCATACGTCATTTGTGACACAGTTCAGCATGATTACCTATTTGTATGTAAACTCAGAGACCTTCATTTATGCAGTTTTTGTAGTGTTTGCTTAGATTAGTGTGCACTGTTATATGTGTTAGTATTGCATGGTGACAACATTTTGCGGCCACTATTTGATTACTTAGATTTCCCTTGATGAAGCATTCTTCTGTCCAACACAGCATGATGGTGTATGGTTTCTCACTTCATCAGATATGTCCCTCAGGATGGGCAGAGTATGATGCAGTCATGGGCACTGTGCAGATTTATCTGACTACATAATATCAGGACAGTTGTATCGACAAGCTACGTAATTTGACAGTAGGCACATTTCAGTTATCTACTGCACAGTTGATATGTCACATTACCCAGAGACAGATTTGTTGTGTAAGTTCTATTTATTGAAAAGTGCTGTACTGCTATCTGTACATTGTCCATGATTGTGAGTCCATTATAGTGACATCTTACATTGTGATCGTACACAAGGGGTTACGGAAATGCTTTTTGACATGCTGGGGTTGATGTTTCAGACAGTGCAGAGGGACAGGATTTGCCAATGAGTAGGAGAGAGACGATCACTGGGCAGGCTGACAAGATATACAGTGGTAAGCAGAACAGTCATTAAGTAGAGTTGTTGCAAGACTGGCATGTTACAAAGCGCAGGACCTTGGTAATAGTTGGCCATGTGGCAGGGACTAGTGCTTCCGGGTACTTTTCCTTGTGAATGTGATCTGTTCTATGTCTTCTTCTTCTGATGTGTGTGTTGCCTCCTCTGTCCTTGTTGTTGGTGGTTGTGAAGTGGCAAAACACACTTCAGTGTTAGAAGACGTGGAGTCAGACATCCCGGTCGCTGCTCCCTGTGAAGGTCTTAAGGGCAGTACTGCAGCAAGGAGGATCTGCTGGTTTTGAGAATAGCAGCCACATCACGATGGTAGGCAGCCAGGTCGGCCCTGAGGGGTTCAATGTTGCATTCGTGCACGCGTTGACAGGATTGCTGTTGTAGGTGTTGGGTCATCTGTATTACAGCTGTGCTGATTTCCTTTTGTTTTTTTTGCTGTTCCTGCAAGATAGATGTTAGGGCTTGCATAGCTGCTGCCTGATCTGCAGATGACATCATGCACGAACGCACCCCCTCAAGGCAGGCTGCCATAGTTTGCATCCCCACCCGCACCTCCTTGGCCAGCTCCCGCTGTACTCCAACTACAGTTCTCTCAAAGCTGGTGCCAGTGTCGTCTGAGTCCTCAGCTGTATTGGAGCTGGCAGGTCTTACAATTGGGGTTGTGGGTGGATCCTCTGCGATGGCTGCTTGTTCTGTGCTCCTCCTTGTGACTGAAGGTGGGGTCTGGAGGGTTTCAAGGACCTTTTGGATCGTCTCCTGGGGAATGTTTATCGGCTCGTCATCCATGTCATCAGGGTAATCTGGGACAGGCATATCCGCAGGAGATCCATCTTCCTCTGCAATGAAACAGGGTACAATTAGTGTGTCTGTGTTGTGGCATGAGTGATGTGACATGCCTGCCTTGTGATAAATTCACATTGTGATCTTGTTTTGTGTTCATTGCTCCAGTCCTTCAGATGGGCATTCTCCCAGGCCTATGGCCCACCTGCATGTCACATGTATGTTATTGAGTTATTAGACTTGTCGGCATCATCTCTTCTAGGTGTTGGTTTTGGCCAAATAGAGGATTGCCACCTTCTTGTCCTACTCAAGCCTCCGTCTACATCCATTCTCATGGTGAGACCTTTCACTGGCTGTGGGTGCTCTTATGGCACTGGCAGCACACTTAACAATCTGGACCTGCCCCAATCTCTGATCTTTCACATCCACTTAAATGTATTTGACATGTGGCATATCCTATGTATAGCAATGTTATGACACGATATGGATGTTGGCATTGGTAATGTGTACTGCTGATGTTGGGGAATGTGTGGTACATTGGATTGCCCTGATTGTCGTAGCAGTGTCCTATTTCCTCCTCAATCAATCAATGCATTTATAGAGCGCGCTACTCACCCGAGAGGGTCTCAAGGCGCTGGGGGTGGGTTACTGCTGCTCGAAAAGCCATATCTTGAGGCGCTTCCTGAAGGTGAGATGGTTCTGGGTAGTTCTTAGGTGTGCAGGGAGGGAGTTCCTTGCTTTGGCTGCCAGGTAGGTGAAAGATCTTCCTCCTGCTGTGGTTCTGCGGATACGTGGGACGGTGGCGAGGGCGAGGCTGGCTGAGCGAAGCTGACGGGTGGGCGTGTAGAACGAGAGGCGGCTGTTGAGGTATTCGGGGCCCATGTTGTGGAGAGCTTTGTGTGCGTGGGTGAGGAGCCTGAAGGTGATCCTCTTGTTGACGGGGAGCCAGTGCAGGTGTTTCAGGTGGGCGGATATGTGGCTGTGGCGAGGGATGTCGAGGATGAGGCGTGCGGAGGCGTTCTGTATGCGTTAAAGACGTTTCTGTAGCTTTGCGGTGGTCCCTGCGTATAGGGTGTTTCTGTAGTCCAGACGGCTTTCGACGAGGGCATGGGTAACTGTCTTTCTGGTTTCGGTGGGGATCCATCGGAAGATTTTTCGGAGCATGCGTAGGGTGTTGAAGCATGATGACGAGACAGCGTTGACTTGCTTGGTCATAGTGAGGAGGGGGTCCAGGATGAATCCGAGGTTGCGTGCGTGGTCTGAGGGGGTTGGTGCGGTGCCCAGAACCGTGGGCCACCAGGAGTCGTCCCAGGTGGAAGGGGATTGTCCGAGGATGAGGACCTCCGTCTTGTCTGAGTTCAGCTTTAGGCGGCTGAGCTTCAGCCATTCCGCGACGTCTTTCATTCCTTCCTGTAGGTTGATTTTGGCGGTGGTTGGGTCTTTGGTGAGGGAGAGTATCAGCTTGGTGTCGTCGGCGTAGGAGATGATGTTGATGTTGTGTTTGCGTGCGATGTCAGCGAGGGGGCTCATGTAGATATTGAAGAGTGTTGGGCTGAGCGAGGAACCTTGGGGTACGCCGCAGATGATCTCGGTGGGTTCTGGGGTCCGAAGCTGTCGTGTAGGTCTGCGATCTTTCGGTGGAAGAACGTAGCGAGGGAGTTGCAGAGTTCTTCTGAGGGCGTAATGACGTTGGAGCTGGCGCTGGGGTTGGAGAGCTCTTTGACAATGTTGAAGAGTTCTTTGCTGTTGTGGGTGTTGTTGTCTAGTCGCTCTTTGAATGATGTCCTTTTGGTGGAGCGGATCAGCTGGTGGTGTTCATGGGTGGCGATCTTGAGGGCTGTCATGTTTTCTGTGGTGCGTTCTCTGCGCCAGGTTTTTTCGAGGGTACAGCAGGATTTCTTGGATTCTTTGAGGGCGTCCGTGAACCACCGGGTTTTCCTGATGCTGATCCCGCTTGGGTGGCTTTTAAGTGGAGCAAGGTTTTCGGCACAGTTGGTGATCCACTGTGTGAGGCTGAGGGCTGCGTTGTTGGCGTCAGTGGTGATGGCTGGTGGCTTTTGGTTCAGTGTTGAGAGGAGCTGCTCTGTGGAGATTTTGCTACAGTGTCTGCGGGGGATTTGTTGTGCGCGATGGTGGTGGGCCTCCTGTTTGAAGGTGAAGTGGACGCATCTGTGGTCGGTCCAGTGTAGTTCAGAGGAGTGGCTGAAGGATATGTGGTTGCTGGCGGAGAAGATGGGGTCGAGCGTGGGGCCAGCAGTGTGGGTGGGGCTGTTCACCAGTTGCTTGAGTCCGAGGATGGCGAGGTTGTCAAGCAGGGTGGCGGAGTTGTTGTCGTTGTTTTTCTCCAGGTGGAAGTTCAGGTCCCCGAGGAGGATGTAGTCTGGTGAGGCTAGGGCGTGCGGGCTGATGAAATCTGTGATGGTTTCGCTGAATTGGGCGCGTGGGCCCGGGGGTCCGTAGACGAGAGTTCCTCTGAGGGTGGTTCTGGGGTCGGTGTGGATCTGGAAGTGTACGTGTTCGGCGGCGAGGGGGGTGTCTTCGGTGGTGGTCGTGATGTTGATGGATTTCCTGTAGATGATGGCGATTCCTCCACCGGTTTGGTTGATGCGGTCCTTCCAGGCAATCTTGTAGCCATCGGGGATGGCTATGGCGATGTCAGGAGCCGAGGAGGCGTTCATCCAGGTTTCTGTGATGAAGGCGACGTCTGGTGCTGTTGTGTCCAGGAGGTCCCATAGTTCGATGGCATGCTTGTGGACGGAGCGTGTGGTGAGGAGGATGCACTTGAGGTGGTTGTTGGTGCGAGGGCCGGTGGGAGGTCTGCAGGCTCGGTGGAATGTGTACTTGCAGGCTTGACAGGTGAAGGGTCCGTGAGTTCGTTTAGGGCTGGCTTGGTAGCAGGTGGCTGTTCGTCCGGGGTTGAGGGTGTTGAGGGTGACGGCGTCGTATCTTAGTCGGGTGTTTTGAGCGCAGTGGGGGCCAGGGGTTCTGGCGCTGTGCGCGGTCCAGGCGCGGACGGGCGCAGATGGGCTTGCCTTTGGCACGCCAGCGGCGCGGCCACACAGCAGCCGCCTTAAGAGGGAAGGGGTGGAGGAGGGGTTAGCTGCGAGGCGGGAGGTGGGAGGGAGGACAGCGAATGGGAGCAGGGGGGGCGGGGCCGCACGGGTGGCAGCGGCGGGAAAAGCAGGGAAAGCGCACAGCAAAAGAAAAATGGAAAGCAAAGAGCAAAAGAGAAATGGCAAGAAACAGTGGAAAGCAAAGAGAAGTACCTGAAATACCTGGACAACCCTTAGCAAGGCGTGGCAGGGGGAGCTGCAGCGGCGGGGAAGCGACCTACCCGAGGGTCAAGGGTCGCTGTCTCTGCCGCGCAGCGGCCGCCATAAGAGGGAAGGGGGGAGGAGGAGTCAGCTGGGAGGCGGGAGGCGGGAGGGAGGACAGCGAATGGGAGCAGGGGGGGCGGGGCTGCACGGGTGGCAGCGGCAGGAAAAGCGGGGAAAGCGGGAAAGCGCACAGCAAAAGAAAAATGGAAAGCAAAGAGCAAAAGAGAAATGGCAAGAAACAGTGGAAGGCAAAGAGAAGTACCTGAAATACCTGGACAACCGTTAGCAAGGCGTGGCAGGGGCCTGGGAAGGCGGAGCTGCAGCGGCGGGGAAGCGACCTACCCGAGGGTCCTCTGACTGTGCAGGTGTATTTCAGTGACCAGTTACATGTGTCCTCCCCCTCAATGCTGTTGTCTGAGCAGTATGACATTTGTGATGTTACATTGTGACCCAGGCACAGGATGGACCCTGACATATGCAGCATGGGCATGTCCTTAGTGCTGTGTGGCTCCTATTGTTGTTTACATTGACTGATGTTTGCAACAACTATGGGCATTGACATTTGACAGTACTGGGGCCTTTGTCTTGTTTCAGGGGATTGTTGAAGTTGTCATCCTCAACCCCCTAATTTAGCTGTGTATGATCCATGGGGAGGTTACTGTCATTGGCTACTTGAGCTGCAGACAGAGCGGAAGTGGTAGTGGCAACTGTTGTCACAGTTATATTCCAGTTGTCGGTATGGCTAGAGGTTGTTAATAGGGCCCCAGTTAATGTAGGGGGTGTGGTGGCTGACGTGTGCCGGGATGTCAGTTTGACGTTGTGCCCTTCCCTCCTGGTGTGGATTTCCCTTTGCTCCATTGTTGGCATGGCAGCATGCCCCCATGGGACTGTTGTTGGTGTAGTGTAATGGTGTGCTCCAGTTTCTGTTTGTGCATGCCATGCTCCCATGCCATACCCCTTTACCCATGCCACTCCATGTATAGGATGACTTCCATGCATTTTGTAGTCGGTATCCCCCCCGGTTGTAGTTGACATTAGTGCATTTTAATTCCCCATGCGACTTACCCTGCATGTGTGTTGTCTCCTGGTAGTCTGCGCTGTCCTGTCCTTGGATCCCTGTGACGATCTCCTCAGGGATGACAGCTGCGAC
The DNA here is from genome assembly GCF_031143425.1 of Pleurodeles waltl. Classification (NCBI taxonomy): domain Eukaryota; kingdom Metazoa; phylum Chordata; class Amphibia; order Caudata; family Salamandridae; genus Pleurodeles; species Pleurodeles waltl. Next base: position 290,058,483 of record NC_090438.1, read on the forward strand.
CATCTCCTCCATGTGGTCCAGGGCCTCCTGATGTGCTGGACTCCCACCTCCAGTCTGCAGTGCTGCCTTCCTGTTCCTGGCCATCTTTTCCTTGGTCCTGCGCTTGCAGTCATGCCAGCCTTTCTTGCACTCAATGACTGTTCTGCGTAATTCAGCCACACTGTTAATCTTGTCAACAATTTGTTGCCATATAGCCTCTCTCCTACTGATTGGCAACTGTGAGGTGACAAACTGTTGGTGCTGATGTTCCATCACCTCTTTAACCAGAACTTCCTGCTCCTCTGCACTGAAGCGACACTTTCTTTTCTTCTTATAAGTGTCCTGGTTCTTGTGTGGGGCCTCCTGGCTGGTTCCTGGTCTGTTGCCATCTTCCTGGGGTCTGTAGTGGCATCTGGGATCCATTTAGTCTCTCCTCTGGTGAAATGGCAGTGTTCGCGGGTTTTTTTGACGCTATTGCGTCAAAAAACGGCGCATATCCGGTTTGCGGGGTCGTAAATCGACCCACAGTCATTTCCGCTGCTTTAACGTTGTTTTGCTTTACGACTTGACGCTGCGGTGTGCGTAAAAAATAATGGCTCCCACCTGTGGTTTGCGCCGCCGTGCGTCAAAGTATAAACTTGACGCCCGCACGGCGCACCAAAATGGCATTAGCCGGCGGGAATATTTTTGACGCAAAACTGCGACGCGCAGTTTTGCGTCAAAAAGTATAAATATGTCCCCTAATGTTGTCATAAATTAAAGAAATTTAGCTTTCTTCTGTTAAAGGTTCAGGCGCAGCTACATCTCTTCTTGGGGGTGCACAGCTTATTTCAGCTTCCTGGCAGGCTCAACAATGAGTGGTGCCCAGCGTGTTTCAGCTTTGGGGCAGGATCAGCAAGAAGAAGCACAGCTTGGATAGAACTGGGAGCAATATTTCTGTGGATTTTGAGTGCACGCCTTCTATTTAAGAAAGTGATGTGCACACCATGCTAAATGTAATTTATGATTGATTGCTCATAATTTTAATTGTAATATCTTTAGGCCTGTTAATGTATAAGTTAATATAATTAGCATTGCTACAGGTTTTTTTTTTTGGTTTGGTTCAGTCATGCAAACAGCAAACTTGCCCACTGCATTTTGCAAAAGTTAAATGGAGCCAATGGCATATAACATTTTACAGTTATTTAGTTTCTACAGATAGTGTGGATTTTCCAGCTGCAAGGAAAAAAGCCATATTGTACAATTGTTTGAGGACGGAAGGGGAGGAAATTTTCGATCATCAGCCACAACTCAGGTCACAGACTCCCACTGAATGGGATGAGTTTAGTGAAGCAATTAAGAGATTGGAGAAGCATTTTGAAAAAGAACCTAAGCCCATATTTATGAAAAATGGCGCACAACTGCGCTAACGCAGTTGTGCATCATTTTTTATAACGCCAGCTAATGCCATTCCCTAACGCCATCCGTGTGCCTTATTTATAAAATGACTCATGATGGTGCTAAGGAATGGCTAGCGTCTTAAAAAAAGATGCTAGTCAGTGAGGGATGTGCTAGGGGAAATGGCACTAGTGGGTCAGAAATTATGTTAAGCTGGTTAGCGACAAAATATCTGCCGCTAGTCAGCCTAGAGTCATTTATTGACGCATAAGCAGTCAAAAAATGACCCCTGTCTAAGTAAAGACAGGAGTCATTACCCCTACCCCAGTGCCACCACAGGGGACCAGTGTCCCCTGGGCAAGCCCTACATACCCAGTTCCAGGCAGGTGGCCCCATGTAAGGGGCCCCCAATGACACACCACACACATACCAAATACTTACCTGGGATGGGCTCCCTCCTCCTGTAGTGTCCCTGTGGTGTGGGTGCTGGTTGTCGAGACAGTGCCACTCATCTGAAAAGCAGGATGTCTGCCGGGGCGATGGTATGCCCCCGACTTCCTGGAACACCTCTCAGCACTTCCTGGTGGACACAGAAACCCTGGCAGGTGTCCCAAACGGAAAGGGGGAGTGGAAGAGAAAGAGACAAAACACTGCCACGTCTTGCAGGTCCAGCCAGGCACCCTGAATCTTCGGGGGGCAGGTCGTTGTTGACAGAGTGATAGTAGAGTTAGTGAACTCAACTTCCTTGAAACTGAATCTCTCTTTCTGATATGGGCATGGGAGCGGTAGAAGAACACCAGGATGCTCCACCACTTTTCTTGAACAATAATAACTTTGGCACAATTACTAACACTGCATTACCAAAAACCCAAACTGAGTACCAGAACAATAAGTACTGCAACACTAGGGCTGGCTTCACAGAGATTCACTGTTGCACACTACAATTAGAAATGTGGTTGCACTTATCATGCACAAGAAAGACAAACAAGGGCATTAATAATATCACGTATAACTTTCCTGCATGCATAGGGGTGAGCTGAAAGGAACAAAAACAATCTAAGAAATACAAATGTCCACAGTGGGTTTAAACAGTTAGGGTGGCACAGTTTGGTTTGGTTTCACTGTGTATGTGAAAAACCCTTCAAAAAGCAAATTCTTCAAACCTGAAACACAGGCATGAATGACACAATTTAAATCCAAGAGTTATGCTATTAGAGAAAGAAAAGTCACGTAAATGCTCTTTTAAAATTGCACTGTCACTTTCTGTAGTACTTGAGCTCAAGCAGATTTCCTGAAGCACATTTAGGCAAGTAACTACAATAATAATTTAGAATATTCAGAAATGCATTTGTCTCTTCAAGATAAGCACTCAGCAAAAATACGAGGTCTGAAGTATACCAGCTGTTCGGGGAAAGCGCAGCGCTCAAAGAACAAACTCCCTGAAGAATACTAGTCACTTAGCTGCAGTCTTTTCCGGAGTACTGGAGGAATTCCTGGTGTCAAGTACAGGAATGAAGAAAAGAATTGCCTCAAGAGTCCTGAATACGAGGATGACAGCAGGGGCTGGACTGCCAAATCAGATGCTGAGATCAGGAAGCAAAACAAAGCCAAGCAGTGAGGCATGCTTCACTTTGCTATTTATAGCCAATCAGGAACGCAGTTGAGTTTCCACATGTGGATGAGTCACCACACCCAATTAGAAGCACATGTCTACACCACACCCAATTAGAAGCATATATTTACACCTGCTCACATTAGCAAACAAGCATTGATAAAACTAACATTGAGAAAACCAATTGTGTAACTCAGCACATTATGTTTACTTAGAAACATGAAGGTTTAACCAAGAACAGAGATATGATTTAACCCTCATTTCTGGGGATGCTGACAGATAACACCTTGGGGATTCCTGACAGTGGTGTTGCTGGGGGTTAGGGTGGGCATCTTTGTGTCCATTCCATGGTGTTTACCCATGGAAATGGGCCTACCTGCACTTTAATGCCTGGTCTAACCAGGCGTTAAATAATGACACTAAACGGTCTTAGCGCCATTATTTATGCCTGACGCCCAGTTGCATGTTGTTTCTGCGTTGGGAGTTAAATATGGCACTGGGGGCTAGCGTAATTTTTAGGAAGGGAATGCCTACCTTGCATCTCATTGGCGCAAGGTGTGTTTTCGCATCCTAAAAATGGCGTTAACTCCAATATTTTGACACTAGAATGGTCTAGAGTCAAGATGTAGATATGGAATTAAGCTAGCGCCAAAATAGATGGTGCTAAGGTGACGCTAACCTTCCGTAAATATGGGCCTTAGTATAATTGTTGTAAGGCATAAATTCTTCACACGTAAACAATATGATCATGTCAACATCAGGGCAGTGCGCACTCTATGGGCGACTGGAATGCAAAAACCCAGCACTTATGAGATAACGTAATTCATGCATTATGTTGATATGCTGTTGTTTAACCTTTTGCATTGCAGAGTTTAATCCTGAATACTTATATTCAAGGTGCTTGTAAATACTGTTCATTTGAAATGTATTGCTGCAGGCTTTCAGAGTGTGTCAGGGTGTGGTCCCTTTCCAGGGCCTTCTAGAAGCTTTCTCTGCAGCATGACTGGGTGTGGTTTGTGGGCTGGGCCAGACTCTATATAAGGGAGCCAGCCCAGGTCCACGTGCTCACTATTCAGAGGTCCTGGTGCAGAGCAGCAGCAATTTCCTGAGCTCCTGTTCCAGAGGCCTACCTTGATCTTCCAGGCCTTTGCCCTTCGTTGTATAGGTGATCCTTGATCAGGGCGGTAAGACGGAGGTCGGGCTGGGCCCCCGATCCCGTTTTCGAAGGCATTCGAGTTCTTGGGCCTAGTTTTCATGTTGGAAGATTTTTCCTTGTGCGTGTAAATGTGCTCTTGGTTTTTGGCATTTACATGTTGATATTTGAATTGGCAAAAGGCGTGATTCATTCTTGGCATTTTACTTTTGAGATTCGGGTCAGCAACAGTGTGCACGACCATTTCTAGATATTTGCATATTGACATTCGAATCGGCAAGACGCGCAATTCATTCCGTGCATTTAACTCTTGATACTCATTGTGCGCTACCTTCTCTTGGCATTTCCATGGTGGCATTCGAATCGGCAAGACGCGCGATTCATTCCATGAATTTAACTCTTGATACTCATTGTGCGCTACAATTTCTTGGCATTCACATGGTGGCATTGGAATCAGCAAGGCGCGCAATTCATTCCATGCATTTAACTCTTGATAATCATTGTGCGCAACCATTTCTTGGCATTTACATGGTGGAATTCGAATCGGCAAGACGCGCGATTCATTCCGTGCATTTAACTCTCGATAATCATTGTGCGCGACCATTTCTTGGCATTTACATGGTGGTATTCGAATCGGCAAGATGCATGATTCATTCCTTGCATTAAAACTTTGATAATCATTGTGCGCGACCATTTCTTGGCAGTTACATGGTGGCATTTGAATTGGCAAGACGCGCTATTCATTCCTTGCACTAAAAACTTTGATGTTCATTATCCGCAACCATTTCTTGGCATTTACATGGTGGCATTCGAATCGGCAAGACGCGTGATTCATTCCTTGCAATTAAAACTTTGATAATCATTGTGAGTGACCATTTCTTGGCATTTACATGGTGGCATTCGAATTGGCAAGATGCGCAATTCATTCCCCCATTTAAATCTTGATGTTTTAGATCGCTTGCAGAGTGCGCAATCATTTCGTGGCATTTGCATATCCTTGTTGAAATCGGCAGTGTGCGCGATTCATTTCCCGCATTTAAAACTAGGTGTTAAAATTCTAGATGTTTCATTATATGTGCATATTAAGTCCTTAATAGAATTCCTATTGTGTTCCAGGAAACGTTCAGATTACTTTTTGTCCTCATGTAAAAAGACCATGTTTGGTTTGAAAACATAATTCTAGAAGGTTCTCATATTCCTAGACAATGTGTAACATTTCATTAAAAGTTTCACTGAGAAGTTGTATTAATGATTCTTGATTCCTTCCCAGGTACCCAGACGTCTTGAGGCCTAGTTATTAGTCCTTTCTTAAGTTATCCATGGTTACAGTATGACAATGCTTAGAATCATAGGGCCAGATGTATCAACCTTTTTTGAATTTGCAAATTGCAAAATTCGGCCGTTTACAAATGCAAAAATGCCTTTCGCAATGTATGAAAGGCACTTGCTGTGCAAATTTAAACAATCGCTAAAATAGCAATTCCTTAAAATTGCGACCCCATTTAGCAATTCTCTAAATTGGAAATCGGAAATAGAGAATTCCTATTTGCGATTTCCAAAGCACATGTACCAGGTACTTCCTAAATGCGAATTGGGCATTTAGGAAATGCAATTACCACAAATTAAAGGTTGGTGGTAACCATGTGCAAATTTAAAAAATGCATTACAAATGCATTTTTAAAATTGACATGTAGCTCACACATGCCCCTAAGGCATGTGTGTGCTTCACATGTCCTTAAAAATATTTTGGGGTGCAGCAGAGGGGGCCTTAGGCCCCCAGCACCCTGGGATTTGCATTTCCTAATTTGTGAATTCTTAACTGGAATTCGCAATTTGGGAAATGCAAAAACATTCGCAACTATGGGCCTACAGGCCAATAGATGCGAATGGGGTCGGATTCTCTATTTGCGATTCGGTAATAGCATTTGCAAATTTTAAGCAATCGCTATTACCGAATCACAAAATTCATACATACCATTTTGCATTTCTTAAATAGCGATTTCTTAAAATTTGCTATTTAAGAAATGCAGTTTGGTTTTTTAATACATCTGGCCCATAGTCTAGTAAAAGTCAATGTGATATAATCTTGATATTGTGTGGTTTAACCTTTTGTTTCCTACAAGTCTCCTTCCTAGCTGTTCCCATCCTAATCCCCTTTTCCCCCGCTTGGACTCTCTCAGTCTCTGTGATTTTATCTATCAGAGTCTTGGAGCTGTCTAGTGGTGGACATGATGGGAACATACGCAGACCCCGAGGATCTGATCTCCCTGACAGAATAGTGGGCCCACAAATTAATTATCCTCCTGGTTTGCGTGTGTTCTCAGCATGGCCACATTGGACGAGCTAGTCAAGGTTATCACGCAGCTCCAAGCAGAGGTAGTGTCATCAAAAGATATAGCAGCCAGCTTAGCTGAGAGAGTGAGTCAGTTACAGGAAAGGGTAGAGAAGAAGGAACAAAATCCCTTAGGTGTGTATTGGCCTGGTCCTTCTTCTCAGGCTTCTGGAGGTAATCCTCCTACGAACATTTCCCTCAACGTTCCTTCGGCCATTCTCCTAGCTCCTCCAGAACGTTTCTCAGGCGATCCCTTGAAAGCGCAATGTTTCCTGGTTCAAGTGGAATTACATTTTACCTGCCGACCACACACTTTCCCTGATGCCCAATCCAGGGTGGCTTTCTTGTTATCATACCTGACTGGGGACGCAGCTACCTGGGCAATTCCTCTTGTGCGTAAAGACAGTCCCCTGCTTTACAATTGGAGACATTTTGTTCGTGATTTTGAACGAGCATTTGATCGTAGAACTGTGATATTGTCGGCAGCTCGTGAACTATTAGACTTGCGACAAGGTAACCAGGATTTAGGGCCAGATGTAGGAAGGAAAAAATTTGCGAGTCGGAAATTGCGAGTCATTGCGACTCGCAATTTCCGACTCGCAAAATGGGATCCAACAAAAAAAAGCGACATCAATTTGCGACTCGCAAATGATGTTGCACCGCAGATTGCGAGTCCGCTGTTATCGAGGTTGCTTTTTGCGACCTCGCTAAAAACAAACTCGCAAATTGCGAGTTGGGTATCGCAGATTGCGACTGTGCCTCAAATTGCATGCAGGTGCAGCAAAACAGTTGGAAAAACACTTCCTGGCTCTTGCTGATGACATCAGAGCCAGGAAGATATCAAATACACCTAGGAGGAGGGAGGACCACACATTTTTCTAACTGCTGAGCAACTACCTGGAGGAACAGCTACAACAATGGAAGACACAGGCAGTGCAGGAAGGAAGAGGAAATTGAAATTCTCTGAATAGGAACTTGAGGTGCTGACAGAGGAATGCTGCCAGCACCACGAACAGCTGTTTGGAAAGGCAACCGTGAGTGTCCCAGACACTGAAAAGAGGAGGATCTGGCAGGACATCCAGGAGAGGATCAATGTCATAGGGGTGAGCCACAGAAGCATCGAGGAAATTAAAAAACTGTGGTATGACCTGCGCTCCAGGACAAAGGAGAGGGTGGCAGAGCGCCCCAGGGAGATGAGGGGCAAGGGAGGAGGCCCATCCACCATCCCACCACCCACAGCCATGGAGGAACTGGTTGAACAGACCCTGGAGCCTGAGGCAGTGTCAGGAATGGGAGCACTGGACACGTCAGTGCAAGGGACATCAAAAAGTGAGTACCATGAAACATGCATGTACACCTATCAATGCTATACCCGCACTCACCCAGTACACAGCAGCATGCACAATCAGACTAGCTCCATTCCAGACTAGCACCCACCAGAATGGTGCATTATGGGCAATGTATTACAGTAGTTAGCTTATAGGCAAATGTTTATTAGGAGGCATGTTAGATACGGACAGTGTGTTCCCTATCTCCCACAGGTCTCCCACAAGACACCCCCACCAGCCACACCATCCAGGGTGAAGAAAGCAGGCCACAGGCAGGGCAGGAGGCTGCAGCAGCCACTACAAGGCCCAGCACCACACCACCACAGTTCCCTCCATATGAAGAAGTGGACATGGAGGAAAGAGACACAACACCTTGTCTCAGCCACAGTGTGAGACAGCAAGAGCCAGAAGCACCACTGCATCGCAGACGCAGACTCCAGGTCCAGGCAGTGTCCCAGGAGGATATAGGTGACGCATCCATGTCTGCAGTTGAGGCATCCTTCCTATCTGGTTAGCGCCTGCAAACAAGGCAGTTGAGGCTTATTTCTGGGGCAATGCAGAGGATGGAGCACAATTTTACACATGGCCTGGCAGAAGTGAACACACAGTTCACAAGACTGAATGACAATGTCAGTGACCTAGCACTATCCATATGCCAACTGGTGACGGAACTGGTGTAAGAGAGACAAAGTGCAAGGCGCCGTGAGCGCCGACTGGTGCAGAGATTAGACTGCAAGGCTGCATCCATTGTCCGTCTTGCAGTGAACACCACAGGCCTGTCACGACGTACTGTGAGCTTGCAGGTGGACCTGGGCCACTTTGGAGGGGATGTGGCTCGGGGACTGGGCCGCATTAGCCACGCTGTGGACATGCTGGAGGCCAGGCAGGTGGCAAGGGGCACGGCTGAGACACCTCAGGACAGTGAGGAGGGGTCCACCATCAGCAGCGCATCTGCCACAGACACACGTGTCTTGCGGAGTGGCAGTGCATATCAGGGGTCTTCGGACCCACCTAGCATAAGCCATGCTGGGTGTACCAGGAGGAGGTGTTAGGCACAAACACTGCAGGACTCATGAGGCACATGGAGTTAATGTGTCCTCATTGAGGGTGGACATGTGCAGCCCCTTACCAACAGTTCAGTTATATGGTTATGAGGGTCACTTATTAAAATGTTTTGTTTGATCCACTTCACAACTGGGCTCTTTGTGTGTGACATTAGTGTGTGTGGTGACAGTTACCACGTACCTTCCAAAGTATTGGTTTGCAATGTGGTCCCGTCTCTGTATGCCTTGATTTGCAATGCTTCTATCCCCAGGCTGGCGATGTGGTAGCTCTTGCTCGTCATCCTCCGAATCTGGGTCTTCAGGGGTGAGATGTAGCCCACGTCTGGTGGCAATGTTGTGCAGTATAGCGCATGCGCCAACTATCTTGAAAGCTGTAATTGGGGCAAACTGGAGCGCACCTCCACTTCTGTGGAGGCATCGGAATCTTGCCTTTAACAGTCCAAAGGTCCTCTCTATGACATTTCTGGTCCGCCTATGTGCACTGTTATATCGCCTCTCATTCTCATTGCTGGGTGTTAGGTACTGGGTAAGTATCCATGGTCGTAGCTCATATGCACTGTCACCTGTGTGGCAAAAATTAACAATGTTAGCAGGGCATGGATGGTTTCTACAGTGACCTGTGTATCGCTTCAGGATGTCTGCAGCAATACCTAATAGATATCTGTCTCCAAACTCCCCACGTTCTAGGCGTTGGTGTATCCCACTGTGCCTGAAAATGTAAGAGTCATGTGTACTCCCTGGAAATTTGGCTACCATGTCAGTGATGACAAAATGGGCGTCACATACCACCTGGATGTTCAGTGAGTGTGTACACTTCCGATTGCAGAACAGATATTCCAGATTTGCAGGAGGGCATATTTGTATATGTGTCCCGTCTACACACCCTATTACATGTGGGAAGTTGGTAATTCTGTCGAATTCCAACTTGGTGCTGTTGATTTCTGCCTCATTCCTGGGTAGGTATATGTATCTGGACATGTGTGTGAGTATGGCATCTAGGAAACATCTGAAGAACCGTGAGAGTGCACTTTGGGATACCCCACCTGCCACTGCAATGACCCCCTGATAGCTACCCGAGGCCAAGAGGTGCAGTGAGCATAGCACTTGCACGTGTGTGGGGATGGCGCTGCCGCGCACAGTCTGTCGTTGAAGCTGCGGATTGAGTAGATCAATTAATTCTAAAATTGCTGCACTGCTGAGTCTATATTTGTCATAAATCTCCTCCTCAGTTTGTTGGAAAATTGTCTGCCTGGTTCTGTATATCCTCTCCTGTCTCTGGCTCCTCCTCCTCTGCTGCGCGGCGTGGACTCTCCTCCTCCTTGCTATCACATATATTTCAGCCATTTTGAGTAACGCAGATGCCTTCTGGTTCTCCTTTTATACTTTGGTTATGGTTACCACCTGCTCTGACTTAGTGATAATTTGGGTGTGCAAAATGGGCTTTTTGCGACTAGTCGCAATTTGCGAGTGGCTTTTTCATATGGTTTGCGACTCGCAAATTGCGTCTACCTATTTGCGGGTCACACAATGGGGTCGCAAATTTTGCAAGTCGGTAATGGCTCACGTTGCAATTTGCACTTCGGAAATGGGATTTCTGCATCCCATTTCCGATTTTGCGGAGTCGCAAATTGCGAGTCGGGCCATTTGCGACTCGCAAATTTTTGCTACGTCTGGCCCTAAGTGTCCTACTTAGCTAACTTTAATCGGCTGGTAGCTGAGAAATCCTGGCCTGAAGAAAAGCAAGCGGCCTTGTTCTACAAAGGACTCAAGGATGAGTTAAAAAACATCCTTGCTCAAATAGACCCGCAGCCTACAGACTGTCAAGATCTAATAAACCTCGTTTTGAGACTGGATCATCGTTTAGCAGAAGGAAGGGGAACACGCAAAAAGACTGAGAAATATTCCTGGGGTGTTCACGATAATAGAGAATCAAGAATCCAGAAAGAAAGAACTCCAGAACCTATGGAAATCGGAACAATCAGGAGGCCTTTGACCAAAGACGAAAAGGAGCTATGTAGAAAGAATGGACAATGTCTTTATTGCGGGCGCAAGGGTCATTTCGCCAAAGAGTGTCCAATCAAACCAAAGAGCAAACAAGGTCCTGTTCGGAAACTTGCAGCCAATGCACAAGTCGAGCCGGAAAATTAAATCATCCAAGATGTAAAGAAGGGTTGCTCTTGGGTGTCACTGTGGACCCTTCACAATCTAGACATCTCAAGCTGGGCATAAAAGTTCAAGTAAAGAAAAATAACTATTTCAAGAAGGCCCTTGTAGATTCTGGGGCTACCAGGAACTTTGTTGACACCCAATTGGTTCGCGCAATGGGGATCCCATGTATCGAGAAGAAGACTCCAGAAATAATACAAGCAGTAGATGGAAAATTCTTGACTGGATGCCCAGTAACTCTTCAGACTGTCCCCTTGTCGGTGATCTGTGAGGGGGAGAACCAAAGAACCAAACATAAAGAGAAACTCATCCTTGATGTGATCCATGCTCCTCAGTATGGAATTATCCTTGGCTTACCCTGGTTAACTCATCACAATCCTGAGATTAATTGGGCAGAACGGAAGGTCGTGTTCTCTTCAGCTCTATGTAAAGAAAAATGCTTCCAGACGTCTCAAGTAACCAAAGATTGCAACTCTTACATAGCCACTGCAGCGGAGAAAGAAGTAAAGTTGCCCAGACAATATTCATCCTATGAAGATGCATTCGATGAAACAGAAGCAGAGACCTTGCCTCCCCATAGACCTTATGACTGTCAAATTGATGTAATACCAGGTGCGATACTCCCCAGCTGTCGTGTATACGCCTTGTCAGAACATGAAAATCAACATTTACAAAAGTATCTAGATCAATTCTTGGAGAATGGTTTAATCCGCCGTTCCAAGTCTCCTGCAGCCTCTCCTTTATTTTTTGTCCCTAAGGCGAATGGAGACCTTCGAACTTGTATTGACTATAGGGGTTTGATCAAGGTCACCATCAAGAATAAATACCCGTTGCCCCTGATTTCTGTCTTGCTGGAACAAGTAAAACAAGCTAAAATCTACACTAAGCTCGATCTACGAGGTGCTTACCATTTAGTCAGAATGAGGGAGGGCGACAAATGGAAAACTGTGTTCAAGACAAGATATGGTCTCTCTGAATACACCGTCATGCTTTTTGGTCTGTGTAATGCTCCAGCAGCGTTTCAATTTTCCTGAATGACGTTCTTAGAGAGTATCTCGACATATTTGCAATAGTCTACATCAATGACATTTTGATCTACTCTGACAATGAAACAGAACATGTGCAACATGCCAAGAAAATTCTCGCAGCCCTTCGAAAGCACCATTTATATTGCAAACTAACCAAGTGTGAGTTACATGTTACCACAGTTGAGTTTTTAGGGGTTATCCTTACCCCTCAAGGTATGGTCATGGCAGAAAAGAAAGTACAAGCTGTGTCTGATTGGCCCACTCCAAAGACTGTTCGAGATGCACAATGTTTCCTGGGGTTTGCAAACTTTTACTGCAGGTTTATAAACCATTTCTCTCAAACAGTGGCCCCAATCACTAAGTTATTGAGAAAAAAAGAAAAATTTGTATGGTCCCCAGAAGCTGATCAAGCCTTTTCAACTTTGAAAGAAGCTTTTTCCACTGCCCCAGTCTTGACTCACCCTGATGTGGATCGTCCATTCATAGTGGAAGCCGATACCTCAGATGTGGCAATTGGTGCAGCCTTGTCACAACGAAGCAAAGACACTGGCCAACTTCATCCTGTAGCTTACATGTCTCGAAAGCTGAATGAAGCCAAACAGAACTATGTAATTGCTGAAAAAGAGCTTCTGGCGATTCGTGACGCCTTTAAAGAATGGAGACATCATTTGTTGGGTGCCAAGTACACTGTCACAGTATATACTGATCATCGCAATCTCCAGTTCATGAGTTCAGCCAGACTATTGACGCCATGGCAATTACGCTGGATGTTGTTTTTTGCCGAATTTGATTATGTGGTAACTTTCCGTCCTGGTGAAGACAATCGCAAAGCAGACGCCTTGTTGCGCCAAGAGTCTACCACGTTGCCTACAGTCCAACCCTCCAGAGCTATCATTGCTCCAGACAAAGTCCTACGCATCATAAAAACTGAAGATTTCTTTGAAGACATCCGTAATTCCTTCACCATTGAGAAATGGCAGACATGGGCACAAGCAGATCCCAAAAGGTCAATCAAGCAAGGACTACCTTTCCATGATGCTCACTTGTTCGTGTCCAGTACCAAGCTTCGCAAGTTAGTATTTCATTGGCTGCATGTTATACCTACGGCAGGTCATCCAGGTACTCCTAAAACTCTTGAGTTAATCCAACGCTACTTTTGGTGGCCTACTGTGACAAAGGACGTCAAAACAATGGTAAACAACTGCAAAATCTGTGCTTGCATCAAGGCAAGTCATTCAAAACCGAAAGGGTTGTTGCATCCGCTCCCAACTCCATGTCGACCTTGGGAACACATCTCTTTAGACTTCATTACAGGACTATCAGTGGTTCAACAACATTCAGTAATCCTTATGGTAGTAGATAGTCTCACGAAATATGGATATTTCATTGCCTGTAAGAAATTGCCCACCTCCAGCGAACTGGCAACCATCTTACTGAATAGAGTAGTCTGTTATCAGGGGCTGCCGAAAATGATTCTCTCCAATCAAGAGTCGCAATTTGTCTCCAATTTCTGTAAAACATGGTGCAGAACACTTCAAGTCACGTCCACACTATCTACTAGCCATCATCCTCAAACAGATGGTCAAACTGAGAGACTAAATCAGACATTGAAGCAATACCTGCATGCTTACGCTGAAAAGCACTTCATTCTTGGACATCAATGCTCTGGTTAGCTGAGTTAGCCTACAATAACTCATTTCACACCTCCACTGGTGTTACACCCTTTTTTGGCTTGTTCGGCTATCATCCTGGCACCTTCCCCATCACGATTCCTCAAGAAAGTTCTCTTACACTAGCTGTGTCGAAAACCATTCAACACCTTCACCAAACCCAGAAATTGATTCAACAGCATTTAGAAAAAGCCAAACAAAAATTCAAAAAGCATTACAACAAGAAACATTGTGAGGGACCTCAGTATCAACCAGGTGATAAAGTGTGGCTTTCTACAAGACATATAGGGGGTCATTCCTACCCTGGCGGTCCGAGACCGTCAGGGTAGGGGACGGAGGAAGCACCGCTAACAGGCTGGCGGTGCTTCTGGGGCTATTCTGACCGCGGCGGTAAAGCCCCGGTAAGAAAAGGGAAGCCGGCGGTTTCCCGCTGCCCCTGTGAATCCTCCACGGCGGCGCTGCAAGCAGCGCCGCCATGGGGATTCCGACCCCCTTCCCGCCAGCCTGGTTCTGGCGGTTTTCACCGCCAGAACCAGGCTGGCGGGAACGGGTGTCGTGGGGCCCCTGCAGTGCCCATGCCGCTGGCATGGGCACTGCAGGGGCCCCCTAACAGGGCCCCACATTGATTTTCAGTGTCTGCTTGGCAGACACTGAAAATCGCGACGGGTGCAACTGCACCCGTCGCACACCAGCAACTCCGCCGGCTCCATTCGGAGCCGGCTTCCTCGTTGCTGGTGCTTTCCCGCTGGGCGGGCGGGCGGCCTTTTGGCGGTCGCCCGCCAGCCCAGCGGGAAAGTCAGAATGACCGCCGCGGTCTTTTGACCGCGGTCGCCGCCCGCCAAAGTAGGAATGAGGGCCATAGACTTCAAGAAAAAGCACATGTTTAATCCCAAATTCATAGGTCCCTACATGGTCCTTCAGCAAATCAATCCTGTGACCTATAATCTGCAATTACCAAGGTCATTGAGTATTCATCCAGTGTTCCACACTTCCCTCCTGAAAAAGGCAGTCCAGAAGGTCCGTCCTCATCCAGCTCCAGTTCTAGTACAGGGGGAAGTGGAATACGAAGTCAAGAAGGTGTTGGATTCCAAACTGAGAGGGCGTAATTTATGGTACTTAATCTCGTGGAAAGGTTATGGCCCTGAAAGTAGCTCATGGGTTTCTGCATCTGATATTCATGCTCCACTACTTGTGAGGCATTTTCATCGTCTCAATCCAGGCAAGCCAGGCCCTAGAGCGCGTCTGGGAGAGGAGAGTACTGTCAACATCAGGGCAGGGTGCTCTCTCTGGCAGACTGGATTGCAAAAACCCAGCACTTATGAGATAACGTAATTCATGCATTATGTTGATATGCTGTTGTTTAACCTTTTGCATTGCAGAGTTTAATCCTGAAGACTTATATTCAAGGTGCTTGTAAATACTGTTCATTTGCAATGTATTGCCTCAGGCTTTCAGAGTGTGTCAGGGTGTGGTCCCTTTCCAGGGCCTTCTAGAAGCATTCTCTGCAGCATGACTGGGTGTGGTTTGTGGGCTGGGCCAGACTCTACATAAGGAAGCCAGCCCAGCTCCACATGCTCACTATTCAGAGGTCCCGGTGCAGAGCAGCAGCAATTTCCTGAGATCCTGTTCTGGAGGCCTACCTTGATCTTCCAGGCCTTTGCCCTTCGTTGTATTGATGATCCTTGACCAGGGCGGTAAGATGGAGGTTGGGGTGGGCCCCCGATCCCGTTTTCGAAGGCATTCGAGTTCTTGGGCCTAGTTTTCATGTTGGAAGATTTTTCTTGTGCGTGTGAATGTGCTCTTGGTTTTTGGCATTTACATGGTGATATTTGAATCGGCAAGACACACAATTGATTCTTGGCATTTGACTTTTGAGATTCGGGTCGGCAACAGGGTGCGCGACCATTTCTAGACATTTGCATATTGACATTCGAATCTGCAAGACGCGTGATTCATTCCGTGCATTTAACTCTCAATACTCATTGTGCGCTACCATTTCTTGCCATTTACATGGTGGCATTTGAATCGGCAAGATGCGCGATTCATTCCGTGCATTTAACTCTTGATAATCATTGTGCGCAACCATTTCTTGGCATTTACATGGTGGTATTCGAATCGGCAAGACGCGCGATTCATTCCTTGCCTTAAAACTTTGATAAATCATTGTGCACAACCATTTCTTGGCATTTACCTGGTGGCATTTGAATCAGCAAGACGCGCGATTCATTCCTAGCACTAAAAACTTTGATAATCATTGTGCGCGACCATTTCTTGGCATTTACATGGTGGCATTCGAATCGGCAAGACGCGCAATTCATTCCATGCAATTAAAACTTTGATAATCATTGTGCGCTGCCATTTCTTGGCATTTACATGGTGGCATTCGAATCGGCAAGACGCGCAATTCATTCCTGCATTTAAATCTTTATGTTTCAGATCGCTTGCAGAGTGCGCGATCATTTCATGGCATTTGCATATCCTTGTTGAAATCGGCAGTGTGCGCGATTCATTTCCTGCATTTAAAACTAGGTGTTAAAATTCTAGATGTTACATTATATGTGCATATTAAGTCCTTAATACAATTCCTAATGTGTTCCAGGAAACGTTCAGATTACTTTTTGTCCTCATGTAAAAATACCATGTTTGGTTTGAAAACATAATTCTAGAAGGTTCTTATATTCCTAGACAATGTGTAACATTTCATGAAAAGTTTCATTGAGAAGTTGTATTAATCATTCTTGATTCCTTGCCAGGTACCCAGACGTCTTGAGGCCCAGTCATTAGTCCTTTCTTAAGTTATCCATGGTTACAGTATGACAATGCTTAGAATCATAGTCTAGTAAAAGTCAATGTCATATAATCTTGATATTGTGTGGTTTAACCTTTTGTTTCCTACAGGACTCCTTCCCAGCTGTTCCCATCCTAATCCCCTTTTCCCTTGCTTGGACTCTCTCAGTCTCTGTGATTTTATCTATCAGAGTCTTGGAGCTGTCTAGTGGTGGACATGTTGGGAACCTGCGCAGACCCCGAGGATCTGGTCTCACTGACAGAGCATGAAACTATTGACAACTTTGTAGCTGAATTGAGGATTTTAGTCTTGTCATGTTAGTTTGTGTGGCCTTTGGAACAATGTTGAAGAGATCAGCTAGTAGTGAATTGTTGTGATTCCACAGTGCAAGAAAGAATATTATGCTGTAGGGACACTACTCTAGCAGAAACACTTGAAATAGCTAAAGGAATTGAAAGATCCATTTTAGCCGCAAAAGAATCGAGCAAAGGTAAGATGACTTCTTATGAAAATGTGAATGCAATTTCAGATAAAACTAAAACAGTTATACACAATAAGTTTGAGGTGAAGAGAAATAAAAAAGGCAATGCATGCTTTAAATGTGGGTCAAAAACTCATTTAGCGAATGCTAATAATTGTCCAGCAATTGGTAAGTTGTGCTCTAAATGTAAAAAGAGTGATCTTTTTGCACGAGTGTGCAGACATTCACCTAAGATAATGCTTTTTGATAGTCAGGAAATGTATGGAGTTGCTTCCGTAGTGGGTTTAGGTGTGAATAAGAAGAGGATGGTATTATCCATAAAGATGATTGGTAGTGGTACAAAAAAAGTGGATGATGGTGGTGATCTAGTATGTTTTTTTTTTCTTTTTTACTGAGCAGATGCAAATCTTAAGAAAAATATAGAAATCAGAACATATTATCACACTTCGTCAACCAGAGCTTCCTCAATACTTGATTAACTACAGACGATGATTATAATAACACTTTTCGTAACACATCATGTCCTAGATACATCCTCTACCTCGAAAGTTGGTCCCCAAATATCCTTAAACTTGGGGCCTGCACCTTTTCTTTGTGCATACAGCTTTTCCTTTGCACGTACCACCTTCATCTTTGCCTCCCAAGCTTCAAATGTAGGGGTAAAGGATGATTTCCAAGCTTGTAGAATCAGTGATTTTGTGATCAGAGAGGCTATAAAAAACAACTGCTTTGCCTGCAATCTTAAGTTCGGATGGTCTGAAATTCCAAACAGAGCCCCCAAAGTATCTGGAATAAGTACACAACGTATCTTACTACTAATCCACTGAAAGACTTTACCCCACAAATCCATAAATTTGGGGCAGGTTAAACACATATGCAGCTAGCCCCCTGGATTATCATTACACCACGGACAAGAGCCTGAAACAGTCGGGAATGCTTTTCTAATTTGAAGAGGAGTGAGATAAAGCATCGATTTTGTGAAACAAGCTATTCTTTTAAAATTTTTAAATTAGACCCTTTAATCGCTTTATAAGAAATGCTATTGAAATACCTCCACGTTTTCAGCTCGATTTTGCACCCGGTGGACTTTTCAATCTTTGTTAAAAAACAGGAAAGTACTTGCGTTGCTCCCTGGGGATTGAGGATCCAATACCATTTGCCTAACCCCCTCTGATTCCCATAGAATGCTTGAGATATACACCTGACATTGATCCCAGGTCTTGACTTGGAAGCCTGCTAAAAAGTCGGAAAAGCTGGCAAACCCCGAATTTAACCATTGATTTATATGTGCAGGAATCAGCCCATTATCCCTGACTGGGTAAAAGACATTTTGGAAAAAAATGCAGGAATATGATATTTTTCTCGAAAATGCAAAAGCCTAGCATAAATTATGATGGGGACTTTATATCTAGTGTGTTTAGGTTGCCTTGGAAACTTAAGAAAATGGATTAACTGCAACCATTCTCAACTAGCATATTATTGAAATAAAAGCTAAAATTAGGGAACGAGGGATCATTCCCTAGATCTAGTATGCTAGATAAAGATTGGTGACACAAATGTTCAAGTAACTGTTGATTCTGGATCACCCATTACCATTTTTTATGATAAGTTGTTTGTAGAAAAATGACAGGGCTTGAAGTTGTATCCTCCCGATATGCGTACTGTAGCATTTCGTGGACAAGAATTTGATATGATTGGGTAATTTGTGAAGAACATGCATTATGAGGATAGATCTATTCATTCTAAGATTTATATAACCAAGAGATGGTACAATATTTTGGTGTAGAAAGATCAAGGCCAGTTTGAGATGGTTTTTAGACCTGGTACTGAACAACCAATTTCCTTGGTTGACAAAATAAATGAACATGTCAAGTCTTTAGAAGATGTTATTTCCAAACATAAGTCAGTATTTGAAGACAGATTGGGAGTTGTAAAAGGGTATAAACACAGGACTGTTTTAAAACCTAATTCAGTTCCTGTCATTCACAAAGTAAGGAACGTCCCATTGAGCACCAGACAGAAAGTTAAAGAGCCTCTCAAAGATTTGTGTTCTGAGGGAGTGATTGAATCTATAGAATCCTCGCAGTGGATTCTCCTATAGTGATAGCTATTTAAAAATCTGGAGAGTTAAGACTTTGTGTGGACTTAAGATCTCTGAATAAGAACATTCAAGTTGATGGTTTTCCTCTGCCAAGAATTCAGAATATGCTGGCTCAGCTTGGTGACAATAAAATGTTTTCTACTATAGTTTCTTGAAGCAGCTCACCATCGAGTTCGGATTCCAGAGACCTAACTGTATTTAACACACCATTCCGTGCATTCCGTTTCGTGGGACTGCCTTTTGGCCTAGCGTCGGCAGCATCTGTGTTTCAGAAATTAATGCACCAGCTTTTAGGAGAGGAAAGTGAGGTTTTCACTTATCAAGGTGACATTTTGATATGTTCAAATTCTGTGCAATCTCATTTGAACAAATTGGATAGGCTATTATGAATTCTTGCAGCTACTGGGATCACTGCCAAAGAACAAAAATGGAAATTTATGATGCAGGAAGTTGAATATCTAGGCCATAGGATATCTTCAGAAGGTATCAAACCTTAAAATGATCTGTTGATAGCAGTAGAAAAGTGTTCACAGCCTGTTGGTAGGGATCAATGAAGATCTTTTCTGGGATTATGTGAATACTATTCTCATTTTGTGCAAAACTTTGCATTACAAAGTGTACCTATGCGTAACTTATTAAGAAATAATGTGATATGTGTTTGGGAGCATGAACAAAATGATGCACTTAACACTTTAAAGAGACTGATTGTTGAGGCACCGACAATAAACCTTTCAATGAGAAAGCCATATCTATTGTAACTGTAGATGCCAGTAACATGGGGATTGGTGCAATGCTCACTCAATTATATGAAGGTCAAGAGACTACAGTGGCATTCACATCTCGTAGACTTTCTGATTCTGAGAAACATTACAGTACGATTGAGAAAGCGGCTTTAGCTTGTGTTTGGGGTGTCCATATGTACACATTTGTGAGGCAACGATTTTATGGTGGTCACATTAATGTACATGTCGAATGTAAAGGGACTGAGTAATGCTACTCCCAAGTTGATTCAATTATTGTTCAAGATGCATGAATTTAATTTCAGGATGAAACATATTCAAGGAGGAAAAAAATTATGGACTGATTTTCTTTCAAGGTGTCCTATGGTTGAGGATAATGATGTGGAAAGTACAAGCGAAGAGGAAAGAGAAATGGCGATTGGAATGATTGATGGCATTGTTGCGTCTGAAGGTGTAATTTCTATAGAATGCTAGGATAATAAAGTTGAATGTGATCAGGTTCTCAAGACACTTAAGAATTACATAATGTTTGAATGGCTAAAAGGAGGACAGATTATTGATGATTTAAAACCATTTTTAAAGTGAAAGAGGAATTGAGTCTAGAAGGTGCTGAGGGGCACTAAATTGATTCCTCCAGGTGAATTGAGAAGTTGGATAGTCAAATTAGCACATAAGGGACATGTAGGCAATACAGCCACCAGGAGAAATTGAATCTGTATTACTGGTGGCCTGGGCCGGACAAAAATGTGGATGTGTTGGTTGATAGTTGTGGTGTCTGTGCACAGGCTGAAAAGTCTTTAGGAACTAGAAACACTCCGTTGTGTCCGGTGACTTTCCCCGCACCGCCATGGGAAAAGATTGGCATGGATTTTGTTGAACCAATTGAAGGTAATGCTGAGGGGAAGAGATTTGTGTTGGTGGTTGTTGATTACCACTCCAAGTGGGTGTCATACAAACTTTTGAGGGAGCCTAATACTTCAAATGTAATACAATTTTTTAGGACTTTGTTCCAATCAAAAGGAGTTCCTGCCTTTGTAGTTACTGACACTGGTGTAGTTTATTTCACACCAAATGACAGCATTTTTTAACAATTTGGGAATTAAACACTTGACCACTGCACTTTACAGCCCGCAAGGGAATGGCTTGGTGAAAAGGGTTCATCATGTATAGAAGGAAACTGTGCAATTAGCTAATGCGTTGGGTGGGCGAGTCCAAGAAGCAGTTGGGGATAGGATTTGTTGTTATCATAACACTCCACACTCTACAACAGGGGTTACCCCTTTTGTATTATTGAGAGGGAGACATTCATTTAACGAATGACCCCCTAAATGGGTGATTGGGAAATATGATCCTGACATGGGTTCCATGTTTTGAATGAATTAAACATAAAGTAGAAGTTTCTCAAAGCAAAGTTAAGAGCAGATATGATGAACTTAAAAAAGTGAGAGAAATGGAATTTAAAGTAGAAGAGCAAGTAAAAATAAGGTGCGGGGACTATACACTCAGTGAAAGTGGAAGGGGGCAAGTTGTGGAGTAAAAGAAAAGTAGATAAAATAGATAAGCGTGGAGAAGAGAGAGGATATCAAATAAGGAAAATGTTTTCAGCGGTTGGAAAAGTTAAGGACCTAAGAGTACAAGAAAGTGTGAGAGGTGGTATATCCTTTGTCATCTCTGAAGAGACAAGGGCGAGTGTGGATAGGTTGGATGGTGGGGCAGGCAGCAGTGATATGGATGGTGTAAGTGGAACTGAAGATCTATTTGGGTTTGAGAAAGAAACTTAAGAGATCAGTAGCTCATGCCTCGAAGATACAGAGCAGGAAGAGAATATGGATTCTGAGGAAGAAGAGATTCAGAATAGGCTGCAAAAACACAGAAGAACAATGAATAAACCAAAATATTTAGAAGACTTTGTAATGTATTGAATGTTATGTAATGATTATCTTTTGGGTATGGTTATCGGTTGCTATTTATTCATATTAGGGAGGATCTGTGTGCTATGTTCATTGTAATTTTTCTTTATATTGTTTTTTTTTTTCTGTTTCCATCAAACCTTTGTGGTTTATCCAAAGAGGGGAGATGTGTTGTGTCATGTTTCATACTCTTGAACTGTCTTCTATGGTTGTTGTAACCATGGCTTAGAGTTGTGGGTTGCTATGGATAGAATGTATAATGTTATATTCTGAAGCGATGTTCTAGAGAGCGTCAGTTGCAGATGTGTTCTGTGAATGCCTGTCGCTGAGGGACGCTTTATCCTTTACTTATATTTATTCTACAATAAATCTACAAATTAACGTGTCATGTCTGGAGCCTTTTTCATGCGTGCAACGTAATACAGCCCCATCTAATTTAAGTTACTGTAGAGCTTTTTTAGGTATTTAGGTACACAAGTGAATCACAATCTGGACAAGCCCCCTAAATAGATTTGAAAATCAGTCACTTTTTGACTTTGCCAATGTCACTGATGGGAAGAATAGCAAAATATAAAATAATCACAGTTTCTAGGTTTTTGTACACTTGCCAGAATAGGGCCATGGAAATACTCAACGTTATGTACAAAGGAATGGATGCACAAGTGTTGAGATTTGTGTGGAATGGGAAGTTGGCATGTATAGCTATGACCACATCATTAATATGGGAGAATGTGAGCATGACCCTCCTTGATCTCAGTCATTGTTACATTGCTAGAAAAGGCCAGTATGTGGTACCATGGCTGTCAAGAGTGGTAGATGTCTTAACTAACATGATGAAAGAGCTGGTATTGCGCTGGACTTTTCAGTGCTACTGTTTCAGAACATACAGGGAAAGAGAATTTCCTCACATGTGTATCCAGTATGTCAAATGTGTCAGCTCGCCTACCCTCGTCGCTTGATAGTAAATGTATTTATGATCCAAAGCTTTGTTTCTGCAACACTTTGCTGATTACAGTACATGTGCCATAATTAGATCAGAGAGAGGAAAGGACCAGGCAGGGTTGGCTGCTGAATATGGACGCTGGGGCTCTGCTCTTTCACCTCTCTGAGTAGTGTGGATAGTAACTGGTAATAACAATTACTATTCACATTCCTGTGCCTTGCTGTCATTCTCTTGTCTAGGCTCACATGAGGTCAGGCAGGCAGGCAGTTTTCCGAGGCACATGCACTACTGTGCGAGTGCTAGCTTACCATGATTTATTTGGGGGACTGACCTTGTGTCAGGACTGGCCTGCAGTGCTCCTGGGTCTTTAAGCACCATCCCAGATGATGTGCGGCCCGTGTCACATTTTAAGGCAGCTGAGTGCTTTGGGCATCAGCCCTGCACTTCCTGGGGCTGCATGTAACTGATCCACGGTGTGAAGCTGCCGCAGCCCCCCACCGTTTCCAAGTAATTACAGGGTTGGGTCAGCAGGCAGACATCACTGACCCCCCCCCCCCCACTGTGTGATGACTTGGGAAAGGGTGGAGTGACACAAATGTGGGCAGACCAGCCTGTGAGTATGTGACCTGATGTCACAGAGACATAAGACTGAATAATCAGTACTCTGCGACTTCGGGTCACATGTATGCGGTATACAGATACACTGTGTGTGCTTCTGATGTGGCATATGTGCCTGCTTAAAGAATGTTCAGGCCACTCTGCACTGATCAGACAACTTGGTTACTAAAAAGGGTTCCACGAGTAATAAAGTCTTATATTAATTAATGCTGCCAGCCTTAGCCACTGTAGTACGTTTTAAATCTGGACCTTCTGTTTCTCCAGGCCAAGTACTGATAACATGTAACATAATGCCTAGCAATATGGATGATAGGGTGGCATGGCTAGCAGCTAACAGTGTGAAGCACTCTGAAAGAGATCTGGTGCCCATCACAGCCAACCTTCTGAATCTAAGGCTGGAGCCCGAGGAAAAACCGAGGTGGGAGAGTAACATTGGTCCACCCTAAACCAGGGCGAAAATGACACCCTTTGATATCCCGACTTTGCAAAAAGCACCACTGTGATTGTATGCTAGAAGCCACGTGGTGGGCCGCACCTTGGAAGAGCACGGAACTGCACGCTGTGAGAAAAGGTTTGCCTGGTATCCGGCCAGGAGACCCGACCCCAAATCCTATTGTAGCAAAACTCTTGAACTATGGAGAATGGGACTGTATCATACAAAATCGCGACTTAAAGGGCCACTGTGGGCTCACCCAGCGAGCTGATCTGCCTGGACTTCACTCTGGCAGTACAGCAAGGAACAGCCTATTCCACTGGAGTAAAAACAAATCTTTGGGAACGCAATCTTCAATATACCCTCCTGATCCTGACTCCCTTGAGAGTAATAGCAGACCAACGTTCCTATTCTTTTTCAGAACTAGTAGATGTCTGGTTTGGATAAACTAGCTCCAAGAAGGCCTGGCTGCCAAACATCAAGAAGACTCTTCATCTCCTCCCTCAGAAAGGGGGCGTTCCCGGAGAAGCACCAGGAGGACCTGAAGCAGAGCAGTGGGCGTGGCCCCCTTGAGGGATCCAGTTCGGGATAGCCATAAAGCCACACTTGAATCAGCCACTGCAATTGAAAAGCTCTCAGATTCTCTTTTCAATGACGGTTCTGATTAAGCTTTGTCAATGTCTGATTCTGTGGATTCTGTAGACAAGGCTCCGACAGCTACCCCTCATAAGGTAGATGAGTGTCTTTAAATCACAGTGATGACTGCAAAGCAGTATCATCTGACTTGGAGATGCGGCAATTTGATTCTCAAGTTGCACTTCACAAATTGTGTCTAATCCTTGTCCCTAATACTTCTCATGAATACTGTAATTCTACGCCCCCTAAAAGGTTTTATCCCCCGGCCTTGACAACAGAGAAAGTAGACAGACGTCTGGACAAGTGGCAGAGCCTGTGCTCTTTTCTCCTTGCCGGTTCCAGCTGTCTCCTCAAGCAGAAGCCGCTACGGTATTCACAGTGTTAAGTGGGTTGTTGTAAGGTTTGGTTGGAAGAGTGTTTGGTCTCAGACATTTTGTTTTTATACCTGGTTTAGGGAATGTTGTATTGGGAAGGGAGCTTGCTACAATAGCTTTGCATACTCACTTTATTTAATGGCTCAGCCTCTGTACATACAAGACACGTGCCACTACCGAAGCCATATCTCCTATGTAAACACAAAACACTCTTCCTCATGGCTATCAAAGGTAGATGCATCTTCTTAACATGGAACATAAGAGGGATGGACTTCCTGGATAAACTTCACAAAATTCAAGCACAATCAAAAAGATGGGGAGCACACCTGTTTTTCCTCCAAGAAACTCACCTCAACCACACCAAAGGGGGCTGACTCCTTTGTAGATGGCGAGGTCAAATCTTGAAAACCACATTTTCCTCATTCGCCAGATGGACAGCAATTTGGATTAGACCTGGAGCACCATTCACTAGAGATCAGGAGTGTCTGAACCTGGACAGCAGATTTGTCCTTGTTAAAGGTTGCTTTGATGGTCTCCCGATTAAGCTGAGTTGCATCTATTACCCAAATAATGATCAACCAGCCTTCCTGCAACTCTTATAGTTGAAACTGGTGGCTTGGGCATCTGGAATGGCCAACACAGACAAGACTCATTCTATTTTCCCTCACATAGTTTTCATGACTTGATTGCATACTATGCTTGGAGTGGTTGCAACCAGATATCTTCTACACATACTACCTTACGAAAACCTACTGTGGTTGTAAATCTCCTTGAAGTGGGCCTGACCTGAGGAATGGCCCTTACGCCAATACCTACATGAAGTTTATAACTGGAGGCCTTGGAGGACATAGATGCAGACCATTCAGAGCTCAGCGACCAGAATCTCTCTTCGCCTCCCACACCACACTTGCATCATTCCACACCTGAAGGAGGTCCACTGTAACGCAATTTACAAACGAGCAGAATTCAGACTCCTCACCCACATTTCATGGCACTACATAACACTGGTACGGCATACCTCAACAATCGCATTCACTTTCACAAACTTTGCAGACACCTCTACTCGTCCAGACTCCTACTTGCAGAAATCCCACACATACCGAAAACCAGATCTGGTGTTCGAGCCTTCTACATTTTTTCTAAAGCGTGGAATGTCCTGTCACTCACATAGGAGGCTCCTCCTCACTTCTTAAATTCTGCAAGAATCTGAAGACCTGGCTTTTTGAGTAATTGTACTAGGCCTTAGGCGCAGCTATAGCAACACAAAAGGATGATGGACGGAGTGCTGAACAATGCAAACACTCACGCCCACTCACAGATCTGGGTTTAATCCATCGTTCTTTTGCTCACCATGCCACCCCAGTTTGGATCCAGCCATATGCAAATCAGTCTTGACCCTTTTCCTCATGGGAACCGTCCAGCCCGAACTGCCAAGCCAGGTCCTCCCTGGACCAGAAACAAGCATCCTGGGACCGGTTTCAGGGTATCAGCCTTCATCAGCCAGGATAGCTTGAATCCAGTGGCACAGTGAGCAAGGGACCCACGTCTGGGCGTACCCTTCCCACTTAGGGCAACTTTAGCAACACAAACTGATGATGGACGGAGTGCTGAACAATGCAAACACTCACCTCTAGTCACAGATCTGGGTTTACTCCATCGTTCTTTTGCTCACCTTGCCACCCCAGTTTGGTCCCAGCCATATCAAATCAGTCTTGACCCTGTTCCTCATGGGAACAGTCCAGTCCGAACTGCCAAGCCAGGTCCTCCCTGGACCGGAAACAAGCACCCTTGGTCCAGTTTCAGGGTATCACCCTTCATCAGCCAGGCTAGCTTGAATCCAGTGGCACAGTGAGCAAGGGATCCACGTCTGGGCGTACTTAGGTGCAGCTAGACACACACCTGCTCAGCGTCAGGTTACCCTCCTGGGTGATAGTGTGCTCTACAAGTCTGCATAACATAACAGCATTTAGAGATTCACTCCGAGAAAAGATATCAAGTTACTTTATTGAAAGTACTGATAATGCCTTTACCCCACTTCTTAAATGGGAGTCTTTTAAGGGGGTCTTGCTTGGGGTGTACATTGAAACAACAATGGAGGCACAACTGGTTTTTGATCAGGAGCTAACAAAATTCAAAAATTCCCTCCTTAAATTGGAGATAGAGGAAGTCACAAACTGTACATCATCTGATTAATTATGTTAATTGCATGACCATCACAAAGAAATAGTGGAACGTCTGGGATATGTGGCTTTCGTGGCGTTTGCCGCCAGGACACATTCAAAAGCAGACAAACTGTCGTAGAACTCCTGTTGTAGTAACAAGACTGCTGGAATTTGGGCAGCAGCACCATCAAATATGAGAGACTGAATCTGGTCCCGCATGTGAGACAGCTGTTGGCTTAATCCTTCTGATTAGCTAGCAGCACCTTACCAGTACCAGAGGTAAAAGTGGTTTGTGGCAGCCTATTGTATGACACTCAGACTCTTCAGAGAAGTTGTGGTGGAACAGATCATACCCCTTTCTCCCAGTCACATGAGTCTCATACATGCAAAGGCAAGCAGAAGCTTGGTTCAGTAGGTTTTATTGAAGCAACTGCATTCTATGTAACAAGGATTACAGTGCAATTATGAGGATAATGAAGCACAACACTATTACAGCAGTGAGCAAGAAAGTGAAACACAGAAGAGTACTATCATATTGTCACAGTAGTGTCCCTAATATTCCTACCTACACCTACACTAAGTTTCTCTACGAGAGCAGATGGCAGTGGTAGCCCTAATCTGCCCATCTAGTCCCAGGAAGGAAGCCCAATCCTCCTACCTGTGTAAGAGGTAATAAAGAAGTCTGTTAGTCTGCCAGAAGTCACCCCCACATAGACAAAGAGGAAACATTAGGTTTCTGCAGAAACTGCGACGACGTGCAGCATGAGAATGCAGACTGGCTAAAATGTCCCCTCTGACTTATTTTGGGCAGCCTGTTGTTTTATAATAAAACATGTTGTTCTGACAACTGCCCAGACATAATAATGTGTCTTTTCTGTGTAAGGTAGGCATTGCACTCTCTGGACTGGCAATACCCAGTAAACTATTATGTATAGCCTTGAAGTGAGCGCAGGATGAAATATCATGCAGCAAAATGAATAACAATTCTGTGTGGAAGGTCAACTGATATAGAATAATAAAACATTGCCACTAAAATGAACCCTTGCTAAAATAATAAGAGGAATAGAATGGCAAGTGACTATGTGAGAGGGCACAGGCCTCAGACTCAAGCTAAAATATATGTGCCTCACAACACAAAACAAAACCAGACAAGCTCCTGACGGCTTGTCAGGCCACCATACAGAAGAATTCCCATACATTTAATTCTTGAACATCAGGATACCCAATTCTACACACAGGGGTACATAGATAGTGTTTCACCAATTTTATTACACTCTTTATAGGGTCATGCCTGACCCTAATCTGATTGACCATTGTAATCACCAGATGATATTTTCCCTCCTTATTTCCCTCTCCCTTCTTTTCCCCTACAAATGTTCCTTGTTCCCAACTGTCATCTGCAAGACTCCACTGCAGACTCTGATATGTAATGGTGCATGTCCTAGGCTAATAAACCTTTTAAAAAGTATTGTGCCATGGACTTTACTTCTTAACAACCAAAAAACCTTTTTGTCTGACAATAGACTTCCATGAGTACGGACTCCAGGAAAGCATTAGACACCGTGGTATCTGAACAAGAGGTTTATCAAGCTGTATGATCCCTTCGTAGGGGGAAAACACTGAGATCCAATGTGTTGCTCATCTAATTGTATGTGACATATGAAGCACACTTAGCCCTCCAATCACAGATTTTATGTGAAACAGTCAGGCCACCACACAGGCCTAATACATAGCAAGGGGTACCATAAGAGCTCCACTCCCTCGCAGGTATTATTTGCCCTACCTCTTGAACCTCTCTCATTTAAACTCCTTGTTCAGGGTGTCAGTTGGGGCATACCACTACAATGAAGGCTTCATGTCATCTCATTACATGCAGGCATATTGGTGTATTTGCGAAATATTGATGCTGACATAAACACATTGCCTGTGACAGTGTCTAACCTTTAGGGCACTCTCTGGCTTCAGAGTAAGCCTCTCCAGATCTCTGGTCTTCCTCGTCTATAAATACCTCCTTGAAAGTATGGCCCATATTGGGAAACGCAATATTACCTTGATTTTCCCTCACTTTTCGCAACCAAGTTATCCAAATCTATCACACACATGCAGACCTATCTGAAAGTAACCCGGAAAAAGCAATGAATTGTCTTAGATCATGGACTAGATTCTGGAATTCTTTTCCACCAACAGTCATTGATTGTGTGGCAGTGGCAAAGATGGTAATGTTAACCCAGAGAAAACATATAGAGCCCAACATATTTACTTTTAGGCCCCATCACTTGCCATGTCCTTCTGCACACCAACAGGTCATGCAGCTACTTGTTTCTGTGACTGGTGGTGCCTGATTAATTGCATAGTACTCATATGTTTGACGTAATGGTGGTAATGATAGGTGTGTTTACAATGCACGATGACGACAGGCAGAGGATATGTTAAAATATAATCCCCACTAGTGTTATCTTTACCGGTTTTTAATATCTGTTAGTCGAAACAGGTACAAATATTTTTGACATAATGCAAAGAGTTATAATCTAGATATTTAAGATGGCTGCCACCGTAGCAGAGAGTGTCATCTGACTTTAACTCTGAGCGCTCGAATGGGCATGTAACTTTTGAGGGCAGTCACCTGGGAGTAGGGTCACGGAGGTAAAAGGGACTGCAACCGCACTCTGGTGTCTACACAGAACTGCGAGTGGCAGAGATAGGAAGCTCTGGTCCCTTGACAAAGTAAGTTCTAGGTCTTTGGACCTGAGTGCGGGCAGAAACTTGACAGTTGGTCCCTAAACAAAGGGGGATTATTTGATTTGAGCTCTTCTAAAAAAACGGGGGATGTGGAGGACATGGAATGAGGTTTTGGGAACAACGGGGAGCCAGCATATGAAAAGCGCCATTGATAAAATCGAACCAGAGGCGCAATGGACTACACTAAATTTGAATATAACATTGACTGCTTCAATGTTTACAAATTTTCGTGTAGCAATAAAATATTGGCATTTATCTTTGCACTTGTGTGTGACTACAGGGGGGCACTGTTGTGTGCGTACGTACATTCCTTGGTGGAATGTATGGCCGGTGATACGAGGGAATTCCAATGTCTATGACGCTGGAGTTCCTTTCGAGTCAGTTGAGCCTGGACGCACTGCTGAGCAGACCTGTTCCCTCATTGCAATGGCGTACTTAATAAAGAAGACTTAACGCTCACCGGGGTTCCTGTTTTACTTCCACCGTCACCACTTCAATTTGGCGACGAGGATGGTGGTAGTGTAGCGGCCTGAAAGTACAACGACTGGCGTTTCAGTTATCTTCTTGCTTCAGCTGGCATCTACTGGTGGCGATCGATGAATCCACACGTCGTCGTGAAGAAGGTTATTTCCGTATTTTTTTCTATGATTATTGTATTTTGGGACTCCGCTCCTTTTCTATATACGCGCTCCTCATTATGGCATGCAGCGTGAGCGGAAACCGTTAATCACCCTGTCACGAGCTGCTCAACGCACATTGGATGGTCGCGTGCTCTCGTCTCCTAGCAACAAGTGCGTGTCCTGGAAAGGCCCAAGCGTCTCCAAGGGAACGGGGACGCAACACTTGACGCGTTACCTAACATCATCTCAAGAGGATTGGAGCGTCTCCATAGGAACACAGCGCTACAGCGTGCAAGTGGAGCGTCTCCAAGGTAACGAGAGATGCTCTGCACGTTGTCGCAGCGATTTTCTTTTAGTGTGGTGTGCGTTTTATTATTTTTACAACTAGAACACAAAATAGTTTTTTTGTTTATTTTACATATAAAAAAAAAAAAGAGGAGCAATTTTTTTTTTTTTTTTTAAAGGGAGCAGGTCTGAGGAGTTATTGTTAACAAGCCAGCTGCTACATATTTTTTTATTTATTATACTAATTTACTGGAACTGTGCATCAAGGCGTGGGTGACATGGCGCAGCCTAATTTTACTATTATTCCCCCATAAGCATTTTGGGCTGCGGGAAGTGCCCCGCTTGTTAAATGGACAGAATGGAAAGACTATTTTTTTAACTACATAGGTTCCATTGATATAGAGAATAAAATGCCTGCGGAACAGAAGAAAAGACTCTTACTACATTCGTTGGGGCCCATTGGATTGAAAACATACAATAAGATGCAGAAAAGTTCTGTGAGTTGAGACAGATGTGTTTTTAATGCGGCAATGCAAGATCTTGACAAATATTTTGCGCCAAAGGTTTGTGTTGGAATTACTCGCTACAAGTTTTTCCAAAGAAAACAAGAGAAAGGGGAGTCTGTGGATGACTATGTGGCGGACTTAAAGAAATTAGCCCTTGATTGCAAGTTTGGTCCAATACATGATGACCTGATAAGGGATCAAGTGGTTATGCATAGCAACAATCAATCCATCCAGGAAAGATTATGGATAAATGGTGATTCCCCGCTAAAGGAAATATTAGCCATTGTAAGGAAGGCAGAAATTTCAGAGAGGTGTGTCTCTGAGTTAAACTCAACAGAGAAAAGTGTCGACAACGTTTACAAAGTGACTAGTCGTAGAATGTTGAAGGAACAGAAAACCTCACAAGGTAGTGACGGTGAGAGAAGGTGTTATAGATGTGACAGCAAGGAGCACCTGGCATATGCTAAGACGTGCCCAGCCTTGAAACTGAAAATGTGGTATTGTGGGCCACTTTGCAAAGGTTTGCAGGAATAAAAAGAAACTTGTCAAATGTATATTGGAAGGTAATGTTCACTCGGGAAGTGAGAACGAAGAATATACCCGTGAGTCCAGAGAAGTCGCGGAGGACGGGAATTTTATTTTGAACATCACTGATGCGGAGACCAAAGGGAAACCAATGTGTGATATGGAGATTGGTGGAATTCCAATTACTATGTACGCAGACTCTGGCTCACCTTTCACTATCGTAAATGAGGAAGTATGGAATACGACGTTCGTGGATAAAATAGGCAAACAATTGTTACAACCAGATGTTCGGCAGGAGAGCTATACAGGAGATAACATTTACTTGCTAGGTTTCAGATGGCTTCTGTTCTCCTTCAAAAATAGAAGTGCCAGGGGAAAGCTGTATGTATCAAAAAGGGGCTGTCAGTCCTCGGATGGAAAGATCAAGGAAGCCTTCAAATGGTCTTGGACCACAACAGCAAAGATAAGGTGTTGGTAGTTGGTGATGGGTTTTCTTTGGCCACGGAGATGGAAAGGAGATTTCCCAGAGTCTTTGATAAACAGTTGGGGAAATTAGTAGGTTTTGAACATGAAATAGTTTTAAAGAAAAATGCAGTACCTAAAATTCATAAGGTGAGGTCGGTACCCTTGATGATAAGGGATGATGTTTCAAAAGAATTGGAAAAACTGATACCGATGGACGTTATTGAACCAATAGAAAGTGCAGAATGGATTTCACCAGTGGTAATTGCTTGACGCAGCAATGGAAAAATTCGCTTATGCATTGATTTAAGATATTTGAATGAAAATATTGTGATTTCACTACCGAAAATCACAGAAATGGTCTCCAATCTTAAAGGTGCCTGTTGGTTTTCCACTATTGACTTATGTGCTGCTTATCATCAGATTTCCCTGACAACTGAATCGAGAAAACTGACAGCCTTCATCACACCTTTCGGATGCTTCCAGTACAAGAGGATGCCGTTTGGATTAGCGTCTGCGGCTGCAGTTTTTCAAAGATTAATGTATAAATTGTTCAGGAAGTCATTGGGAGTGATGTGTTTCCAGGATGATATTTTGGTATTTGGATGCGATCGGAGTGTGCACGATGAGAGATTGAGACATGTGTTGGGGGTGTTGTAGAGTAAGGGTTTGACCGTAGAATTGAGCAAGTGTAAGTTTGCCAAGAGAAGTGTGGAATATTTGGGGCATGAAATCAGTGGTGAAGGAATGAAACCGAAGGCGTCGTTGGTTGACACCATTGTTAATGCAGCGACCCCCACTACAAAGGAAGAAGTAAGGTCATTTTTGGGTATGGCAGAATTCTGTGCGAAATTTGTTCCAAATTTTGCAGGGAAGGTTTATAACTTGAGTTCTTAAGAAAAATTCCCGATTTGTATGGAATGAAGTATGTGAAAGTGAATTTGAAAGCATAAAGGCGGATTTGAGCAAGGTAGCGAATTTAGAGAGTTTTGACCCTGAATTGGATACCTTAGTGACTCCAGATGCTAGCAATAATGGGCTAAGTGCCGTTTTATCTCACAGAGATAGAGATGGAAGGGAGAGGATAATATTGTTTGCTTCCAGGTCCTTATCACCTTCCAAGGAGAAGTACTCGGTTATTGAGAAGGAGGACTTAGCGTGCGCCTGGGCTTTAGAACACTTCCGTGCATTTATATGGGGTAAGAACACCACTATTCAATGTGATCACAAACCCTTGATTAAGTTACTCACATCAGAAGGTAGTGTGTTGGCATCTGCAAGAATATTGAGGTTGTCCATGCGTATGAAAGATTTCATATACCGCATTGTGTACGTTCCCGGGAGAAATAATTTAATGGCGGATTGTTTGTCAAGGTTGCCGAGTCCGTTGGAAGGTTGTGTTGATGATCCTTGGGGTGATTTTAGTGTTGCTCTAGTACATGATGCCGGTAGTTCTACACTTGATAAGGAATCTTGGGGTAAAGAGATGGAAGAGGATCCCATTTTGTAATTGGTGTTGAAGTTCATTTTAGAAGGTTGGCCTAGGAAAGACCAGCTCACGGAGCAGAGTAAGTACTTCTGGAAGGTTAGGCATGAACTTTCTGTAGAAGGGAGTATCATTATGAGAGGAGATAAAATCATTCCACCATGTGGTATGAGGAACGTTGTTTTGGATTTGTGCCACGAAGGCCATTTTGGCATTGTTCGGACAAAATCAGTGGTTAAAGATCTATTTTGGTGGCTGGGAGTGGACAAAGCGGTGGAAAGGTTTGTAAGGTCTTGTAAAGTATGTTCCTCGGTGGACAAAAATTTGTGTACCTTGAGACCACCTATGGATCAGGCATTCTTGCCCAGGCAACCTTGGGAATGTGTTGCTGTAGATTTGTTTGGTCCAGTGGGAGACGATCAAGAATGTGTGGTTGTTCTTATTGATTTATTTTCTAAATGGCCAGAACTTGGTGTAATAGGGAGAGCGGACACTGCTACCGTGCTGGAGTTTATGGACAAGGTATTTCTATCAGAAGGTATTCCTGCAAAATTGTTGAGTGACAATGGTGTGCAATTCATTTCTGATGCAGCAAGGATGTATTTTGAGAGAGTGGGAATCAAACACGAAACTACGTCTTTGTACAATCCTAGCGGTAATGATACTGTTGAGAGATTTAATAGGGTCATCAAAAGCGTTATTCAAAGCTCTACAGGGAAATGTGATTGGCACACTGCTGTGTTCAA
The DNA here is from genome assembly GCF_031143425.1 of Pleurodeles waltl. NCBI lineage: Eukaryota > Metazoa > Chordata > Amphibia > Caudata > Salamandridae > Pleurodeles > Pleurodeles waltl. Next base: position 290,092,747 of record NC_090438.1, read on the forward strand.
GGCAGTGTGGGCTTACAGAATCACTGAGAATGTAACTACAGGGTTGAGTCCTTTTGTTATTATGAGAGGGAGGAATCCTAGGGGTAAGCATAACCCTGCGTGGTTATGGGATGCTGGTGTGGAACACTGGTCAGTGGAATTGGTGAGAGACAACTTGGACGGATCGCGAGAAAAGAACAAGTCGTATTATGACCAATCTCATTATGTGAAACCGGTCAAGATTGTTGTGGGTGATTGGGTACGGGTTAAGAAACCTTATAAAGTTAAGAAGAGTGAGAGCCAATATTTTGAACCAGAACAGGTGATGGAAGTGCTACATAATGCTGTCCGACTGAGTGATGGTAGGGTTTGGAATCTCAAACGTGTTGCTTTAGTTAACAATAAGCAAAATACTATGTGTGAGGTTGACAGAACGAAGGATGAGGAAGAAGGTTCTGATTGGTTAGAGGATGAGTTGAAGGGTTTGAGAGCATCAAGGGAAGAAGACAGCTCCCCTTCCTCGGCTCAACATGGTTCCATCAGTGAAAGAGAGGAGATGATTAATGAGTGTGAAAGTAGTGAAGTGTGCGGAAGTAGTGAACCTGACCTTGATGTGGAAGGTGCAGTGCAGGTGGAGAAAAGGAGGGTGACGTGTCTGGGTTGGTTGAAGGATTCTGTGTTGGGGCATATAGCCGTTACTGTAGCAGATACCATGGATACTTGATGGCAAATTCCTCCATCATTTTATTTTATTATTTATTATTGTCTGTTTCTCTTGTTTTTATTTGTTTTATTTATTTTTAAAATAAGGGAGGTTGTGTGCGTACGTACATTCCTTGGTGGAATGTATGGCCGGTGACACGAGGGAATTCCAATATCTGTGACGCTGGAGTTCCTTTCGAGTCAGTTGACCCTGGACGCACTGCTGAGCAGACCTGTTCCCTCATTGCACTGGCGTACTTAATAAAGAAGACTTAACGCTCACCGTGGTTCCTGTTTTACTTCCACCGTCACCACTTCAGGTCACCAACTGTGTGTACTAGAAAGGGACTATTAAGTTCAAGCCATTGTGTTTTTTGATATTCCACAAACACAGGTACGGGGAATGATTATGGGATTTAAGGTCCTGATGAAGACCACCTGAGCCTAAAGGGTAATGTTGATTCGCTGAAACATGTCAACACATTAGCAGACAATGAGGGGTGAATGGACAGTAGTTTCCTAATATCACCACCGGTTTATGCGTTTTATTCCTATCCAGGGTATCCATGAATAAAATTTGGTTCGGATACCCAAGAGATAGTTTTAACAGTTTTGCGTGTTCTGCAGAGTAGATCCCTTTATATTTGTCTTATATTGTCCCAACCCCCCTCCCTTATTGCTTCATCCCTGACGTTGGCTTTCATGGGGATGTTGAAGCAAAGTCCGATGATGAAGCATGGGAGTGGGTGAGGGCATTTTTAAGAACCCAGTGTTGCTTTCCATAAAGGCAGAGCTCAGATTTGGCTTCTGCTGTTTTTTCCTTGTCATACTTTGTGTTGTTGTTTTAATATATTATCGTTTGCTATCAACACATTAGATTAGCAAACTGATAGATTACTCTCCCTCCAAAAACTTTAGATGTCAGTTCATGGATGCCATACTTGGCTTAAAGATCTTATGCTGGTATCGACATGCTACACACAATACATAGCACAACGCATAGCACATAGTACAATACTGTTAGAATTGGGGTCTCTGGTTGGCAATCAATATGCACTCTGTCCAACCAGGTGCTTGCTGTGTCTGTGCAGAGTAGGTGCTGGTGAGTCTAGCTGTCTTGGCAAGTGAGTGGTATTGTCTTTGAGTATATAGGTCTTTGTCATAAAGCCACACTTTGTTTATTACTTATTTTATACAGTGTTGGTTGTAGTTGACGTATTTGTCAAGTTTCTTTTATTAGTAAAGATTACTGTTAGCCACAAGATGACAGCTCAGCAGGTTGTTGGTGGGTTGAATCTACCCCGACTGTGATTATGAGACTAACTCTGCATCTGTGTCAAGGGAGGAAGTGCAAAATTCTGGCAGTGCATTTTCTTTCTGAGAGGATTAATCTGACGATGAAGCCACTCTCAGTGCGGAGGAAGTGCCTCTTTTAGAGGAGAACACTGATGTGTTGATAGTGAAGCCAGAGGCATCTGTATTGCAGGCTGGGGCTGAAAGGTTTCTCAAGCCTGGGTTGCCCCAAACATGGTGCTTGCCTTTACTGATGTTGCAGGGTGTAGTGTGAATACTGAAAACCTTTTGCCTATAAATGTATTTCAGTTGTTTATGGATTTTTGGATGAGATTGTTGAGCAGACTAATTTGTATGCTGAACAGTATTTGAGGGACAACAGTGCCAAACGTAAGCCCTACTCTAGAGCTACCTGGTGGACTCCCACAAATCTGGATGAGTGAAGATATTCTTGGGCTTAACTTTTTTGATAGGCTTGATAAGGAAGTCGTTTCTGTTTTCATATTGGTCTACTAGTCCCTTGATGGCAATGGCTATATTACCTTCAACCATGGGCTTTAATTGATATTTGCTTCTGCTTCAGATGCTGCATTTTCCTTATAATGCTTTAGCTTTGCCACAAGATCACCCTGATTGTGACTGTCTTTATATGAATCAGCCGGTCCTTGATCACTTTGTAGATCGTTTTTCAGAGATCTATGTTCCAGGGAAAGAAATCGCTGTGGATGAGTCTTTGGTCCTGTTCAGGGGCCATTTGGGTTTTAGGCAGTAGATTCCTGGTACAAGAGCACGTTATGAAATTAAGATGTATATGCTGTCTGAGAGTAGGACTGGATATGTTTATAATTTCTAGGTGTACACTGGTGGGGATTTCAGTATTGACACCGTTGGTTGTCTGTCCACTTTTAGACTTAGTGAGAAGAGTGTGGGAATTTGGTAGAGTACTTTTTAACAAAGGTCACCATTTATATGTAGATAACCTCTACACTAGTATGTAGTTGTTCAGGGAGTTGGTCAAAGTGGACACTGTTGCTAGTGGCACAATTTGCTCTGACCGTAAACGTTACCCAAGAGAGCTTGTTTGTGAAAAACCTAAGAGGGCACAGTGCAGTGCTTTGTGTAGTGATGAACTTCTAGCTGTGAAATTTGCAGACAGGAGAGATGCCTACATGCTGACTACCATCCATGATGAAAGTTCTTCACCTGTGACTGTTTGGGTCAGGTTGCTGAAGTGCGCAAACCTGGGTGCATTTTAGACTATATTAAGCACATGGGTGGTGTAGACAGAGTAGATCAGAGGTTGGAACCTTACACTGCTGTTCGTAAAGCTTACATTTGGTGTAAGAAATTGGTTATCCATTTGTTCTACTTTTTCGTATTTAAGGATTGTTCTCCAGAGTCCAAGCTGACATTTGTTAGGTTTCAGGAGTCTGTGATAGGCAGCCTTGTTGTGGTGGAACAGGCAAGTGTTCCTATAGCTGGCGTGGCCGAGGATGTGGCTAGATTCAAAGATCACCACTTTCCTGGTCACATTCCTCCCAACCTCAAAAAAAGACTCTCCCCATAGGAGATGTAGAGTCTGTATGCAAAGAGGTGCGCGAAAGGAGAGTCATATGTACTGCCTCACCTGTCCTTCTAAACCTGGGTTGTGTGTGCTCGCTTGCACCACACCCAAAATAATTTTGGGACGCTACTGTGAGCGTAAAAGTCAACTGCTTGTTCTATATTGTTTTACATTTTTTGTTCAGTTTCACAGCATGTGCATAGTTAGAGTTTTTATGTTTATAGTTTTGTATTTACTTACAATTAGTTTGTGTTTTCTTTTTTGCTATAAAAAATGTGCTAGCAGTGTGCGTGGACTTGTGCTTGGCTGGCATTGTGCGTGGACTGGCTGGTGGTGGGCGTGGACTGGCGCTTGGTGGCAGTGTGTGTAGACTGACGCTTGACTGGGAGTGCGTGGACTGGTGCTTGGCTGGTAGTGTGTGTGAGCTGGTGCTTGGCTGGCAGTGTGTGAGCAGTGTCTTGCTGCTGGTCACTACACACACTGCTAGCTGAACCCCAGTCCACACACTCTATCAGATGGTGTGATTGCTGTGTCAGGCATGTGATTGTATGAAAGTGATAGGCCCTTGAATGGCGATGTTTGTTGATGTGTTATAATGTGCTGCGTCAGTGGCTGGTGGCGTGAATGGTTTTATATGTTCCACGTATGAAAGGTGTGTGAATGACTGTAAATCGGTTGGTGCCTTGACACAACTTTACAGCTCACAAGCTGTGAGTCATTGGTTCAGTTTTTTGACCTTTCAATTATTAACAGTGCATTTCATTTTTCTGAAATCTATTCTTAATACAATTGTATAGATTGCTCCATCTCTCACCATCGAGCCAAATCCAACCAGTATGGATGTGTTAAAATAATAGTGGGTAGCCACTAGACATTTTTATTGTACCTTTCCTCTCAGTTGGAAATTAAACACATGAAAAAAAACCACTCTGCTGTAATCAGGCATCAAAGCACACCCCTGACATGCTAGGTGTCTTGGGTGGGACCCCAAAGATGAAGCATGCCACCAACTAGATTGGTGGGTGAGGGGTCTTTTTAATAAAATCTAAGGATGCTTTTTCAGAAATTGAGTGTTTGGAACATCACAGAAGTAAGAGAAATGGTAGTGTACTCGCTTATTGTCTATGGAAAATCTACCAACTTTAGATATGTTCAAAAACTGGACACCCAGGGGAGTACAAGGTGGTGTGCCTCTGGTGAATCCCAACACCTTACTCACATGCCCTGCAAACCTCAAAATGTGACTAAATTCATACATTTTCCTTGCATATCTGTGCCTTATTCTTCCAGAAACAGAAATAAACGACATATTTCCTACTAGCCAGTGTACCCCTCGGTCTCCTGATAAAAATGATACTTCACTTGCCTGGGTGCCCAAAGCAGAGTCATCCTAAAAACGTATAAAAAAATAACTGCACTTATGAGCTTTGAGCTTTGGTGCCCACCCAATCTCTACACATGTTTGGCCCTTCCCTGTCGCAGGCACCTGGCCACCCACACAAGTGAGGTGTCATTTGTATCAGGAGACCAAAGGGACCGCTGAGTGGTAGGAAATTTGTGACTCGCTTTAGATTCCAGAACATTCCATCACAGAAATGTGGGGGAAAATGTTTTTTTTTTTTTAGTCCTCATTCACCCTAGGCCATATGTAAACCTCCTTTTCTTTTCAACCAGAACACAGGAAGTTTTCCTCGGCCAGGGGTTGCCTATTACTCTCAAACAATCCTCAAACTGTCCCAGTTCTATGAGGATTTCAGAGCAGGGTGTAAAATCATTGGACAGATGTCACAAATACTATTCCATTCCAACATTAATTACACAAACATCTATACATCAATCTCCTGATTTCCAGTTCATTAATGACACCCAAAAATTCCCCCGCATCCTTTCCTTTCCCCCATCTTTTGATCCAATTCTGCTGTACAAAAAACATCCCTGAGCCATTCTGAGTGGTTTGGAGGAGTCTTTAAAGTCCATTTTCTGCATATTTCTCGCCTCCCCAACAGTATTGCACAAAATACAAACTTCTTATCTGCAATAGTGTCCCGACCTGGGCGCCCCTGTTGATCTTGAAATTGTCCAAAAATTATTAACTGGAGAGAGGGTTCAATTCCCCAATTCAATATACCTGAGATTGTTTCACATACCCCTTCCCAAAAGTGTCGAATATCAGGGCATTCCCAAAACATGTGAATATCAGTTGCTTGAATTAGACCCCACTTTGGACATCTCACCTCATGCCCTTTTTTCATTTTAGATAGCTTCTCAGGGGAAATATACACTCTATGTATCATAAAGTAGTGATTTTTCCTAAGATTGGCTGGTTTCACAATACCAAAAAGCATTTTTAATGACTCTTCCCACCACCTTTTAACTGCCTCCTCTGGAAAAAATTTCCTCCACAAATCGCTGGGTAGTACGAACTCACCATCCACCCCTTCCAGGATCCCCCAATACCAGGTAGACACTCCGTGGGAACCTCCTAGTGGGCTCGGGGTGATCTCACTCAATGGATTAATCATACCAACACCTTCCTTAATCCCCTGAGCCCATTTTTTTATTTGTAAAAATTTCCATCTAGACAAAAAAACACCCGTCTTCGACTGCAATTCCTCCCAAGAGAGAAAAATCCCTTCCGGAAACAAGTCTCCCCAATATTCTAATCCTGCTCGTCTTATCGGTAGCGCCAAAACATCTCGAAAACATTCCGGGGTTCCCGGGGAATCCCAGATAGGTGCATCAATGTTGTAGTAGGTGAGTTTCGCAGATTGCCTGATATGATACCAAGTTTCTACCAACCCTCGCATAATTTTCAACCTTATCTTTTTGAAAAATTTAGGGTCCCCAAATTTAAACATAAAGTTAGTTGAAGCACCATTGATACTAGAAGCCATTTTCATAAACATTAAACCCGTTGTCGTGGAGTCTGAAGCAAGAGACAAGAGTCTAAAATTTTTCAAAAGAAAAGCCCATGCATAATATTGCAACTCAGGTAATGCCAAACCGCCCTGAACCTTACGCCGACGTAACATCTTCTGAGAGATTCTAACACCCTTGGATCTCCAAATAAAATTGCTTATAAGGCGCTGCATTTTTTCTATATATGTTTTCTGCATAGGAAGTGGGGAGGTAGAAAACAGAAAGTTCAATTTCGGAAGAATAGCCATTTTTACCAGATTTACTCTACCTATTATCGTTAAGGGAAGATGTATCCAACCTTGTAATAAACTCTTACATTCCGCCAACAATTTTACCTGGTTCCTCTCCGCTAGCTGGTTAATATCTTGAGGTATCAAAATTCCCAAATATCTAATTTCCTTTTTACAATAAACAGATTTATACTCCATATTCCAAGCCATGATCTCCGTTTTTTCCACATTCACTTGATATCCAAACACCTTACCGAACTCCTCGGTCAGTTTAAGGATCTCGGGAATACAATCACTAAATTATCTGTATATAACAAAAGGTCATCAGCATACAGAGCGAGCTTCCTTTCCCAACCCTGACAACTAAAAGGAGAGATCATCGTATTCCGCCGAATTTTCCTCGCAAATGGTTCCATGTATAAGTTGAATAATACAGGGGATAGCGGACAACCCTGTCTAGTGCCCCTAGCTATAGCTATCGGCCCAGTAAGGTTCCCATTCACTAATATTCTAGCTGTAGGAGCCCTATATATCTGGTTATTTCCCAGTTTAGCTTTTTTTAGCAAAAGTTTTAAGTAGACCCAGTTTACCTGGTCAAAAGCTTTTGCAGCATCAACCGTAATAACCCCCAAGGGGGACTCCAACGATACTGCCATATCTATAGCCCCGATTAATTCATATGTCAACTCATGCAGATACCTCCCCTTCGAAAAGCCCTTCTGGTTGGGGTGAATTAAGCTATTTGCTACCTTGTTTAATCTATCCGCCACTATTTTAGTAAACAGCTTATAGTCACTATTCAGTAATGAGATAGGTCTATAAGAAGAACAATAAGCTGGATTTTTCCTGGGTTTCGGTATCAATGTAATGACTGCTTCATTCCACGAAGCCGGCATACTTATCTCATTAAAAAAGACCCTGCCAAATAACTCAACCAAGATCGGGGTAATTATGTCACCTAATAATTTATACAACTCCACCAGAATGCCATCAGGGCCCGCGGCTTTCCCTTCCTTACCCCTGGCTAAGGCTGCCCCCACTTCCTCCACCGTAATAGGGCCATTAAGAAATTTCTGATTCTGCTGCGAGATTTCTGGTAACACATCCTGGGATAACCAGTTCTCCACCATTTCTTCTCGCACCTCTACCTGCCCCGTGTACAAAGATGTGAAAAAGTCTTGAAACCCTCGTTCAATGTCTTCTGTACGAAATAGTTTAACACCAGTATCTTCAACCACTAATTCCTTAATATGGCCCCTAACTTGATCTGTTTTAGCTTTCCAGGCAAGTAGTTTCCCTGAGCTCTCCCCATATTCAAAATGTTTTAATTTACTAACCTCCCATTTCTTAACCATACGCGCCTGTAAAATATTTACTATTCGTGTTCTTAGCTCAGCCAATTCTGCTCTTCCTGCTTCCTCCTGGGCCCCTTCCCCTTTACCAACCAATTTCTCGCTCTTTACTAACATTTCTTGCTCTAACATGTTTATTTAATCTCTAAATCTTTTGTGTTTATGACATGAGATACTCCTAATTTCACCTCGTATTACAGCCTTAAAGGAGTCCCAAACCGTTGATAACGATGCTGAGCCTACGTTAACCTTAAAAAAATCCTCAGTCTCTCTGCGCAGTTGCACCAAAACATCCTCATCCAACAATAGTGCCCGCTCCAGTGTCCACCTCTTAAACATTCTTCTCTGTGGGAGCGTCAAATGCAACATTACCGCTGCATGGTCAGATAAATGAGGGGGTAAATATTCAATCCTATCAACATTTTCCAACAACCTATCATCCACTAGAAAATAATCAATACGTGAAGCATGACTATATTTCTTGTTAAAGAATGAAAAGACTCTAGCCCCCCTTCCCTCTTCCGCCAAATATCGCACAGGCCATACTCCTTCATCATTCTCCTTAAATAATGTTGTAATTTTGGCGTGCCTAAGGATCTACAAGTATCTGTTCTATCTAATCTATTATCCAGCACCACATTAAAATCCCCCGTCATAATAACCGCATCTGAAAAATCAATTAGCTGGGAAAAAACCCTTTTAAGAGGTTCAATATCATCACAGTTCGGGCCATAGAATCCAACCAAAACCAGCATTACCTCACCTATGTGAATTCTTACTATGACCCAACGACCAGCTTGATCTGCCCTTGTTTCAAAAATTTCCGACCTAGCTTGTAGTCCCTTTTTAACCAAAATAACTACTCCCCTTGTGTGAAAATTGTTAGTGGTGCAAAAACACATTTGCACCCATTTTTGAGCCCTAAATAACTCCTTACACTCATCTGCAGCCAAATGGGTTTCCTGTAAGATAAAAATCTGTGCCGGAGAATCTTTTAAGTATTGTAAGATTTTATTCCATCTTGATTTTGTCCTTAGACCATTAATATTCCAGGAAAGTAATTTAATCGTAGACTTCCCCTCCCCCTGACCTTTATTCAATCTAACCATTCCAAACTAACCCGCCTTCCCTCTGCCTCAGTGAATGAGGAACTATTTCTGCGCAAAACTCAAAATCAAAAAACCCAAAAAGAGATGAACCCCCCCCCCATCTAATAACCTCTAATAACACCCTCCCATGGGGGACCACCCCACTATATCAGACAGCTTAGGCCTTATTTTAGAGCACCCCGCCTACCTGGGAGCTTTTTATGATTTCAAAAAACTTATTTTGCATGATCGGTCTGTTCCTTTTTTATAAGTTCTAACAGCTCATCCGCCCTGACTGTCTCCCTTATATTATACATTTTATTATTATACATTACTTGCAAAAATGCTGGGAACTTCAACTGTGCCGAAATTCCTAACTTTTTAAATTCATCCAATCTTTTCCCCAATTCCCACTGCCTGTCCATTGTAATCTTAGATAAATCGGATCTAATCTCGAATGTCACATTTTCAACTTTTAATGATTTCTGTTTCAATGCACTGCTCAATTTTGTTTCCTTTAAATTATAAATTAGGAAATTAACCAAGATTTTCCTAGGTCTAGTGCTGTTTGGCCGCCTCGTGAAAGGGTCACGATGGACTCTCTGAATATCCTTTTCAATGTCTTCTCGACTCTCTTCCAATTCACACACAGATTTAATAAGAGAAACCACATATGACTTCAGGTTTGCTCCTTCTGCTCCTTCTGGGACCTTTAACAGTTTTATGTTATTTCTGCGCGAATAATTCTCCAATTGCTCAATTTTTACTTGTAACCCTTGTTCCTTTTCGCTTAAATCTCGAATCTCATCCTTCTGGTGATTTAACTCTTCCTTCATCCCTCCTACCGTCTCTTCCAATGACTGAATCCTCTCCATTAAGTTATCAAACTTTCTTTCCAATACCTCACAGGCCTCTCTAATTTCTCCTTGATTGCTCTCCGAGCTTGCAAAACCTTTTTTTATGTCCTCCGAAATGGCGAGAATCATCTCCTCCATGGAATGACTATATCTTGAATCGGGGGCCAGGGTTTGAGAAAGGGGGGGGGCTGGTGGCTACTTCAACCGCAACTCCTACCTCCTGTAAATTACCATGTTGCCTCGATAAAGCCTCAAGACCGGCTTGTATATCCTCCTGGTGAGCCAGATTGTTAGTTAAAAGGGGAGGGACATTCATAACCCCCTCACCGGAATCTGCATTATTTCTGGTGTGCTTAGTCATATAAGTATCCATTTTTCCTTGTACCGGTACCAGCACAATATCTTCTGGCCTAGCCTTAAAATAAGCTCTTAATGAGGGCGTAAATCTATGTTTATTATTATTATTTTTTCCTGGTCTTCCCTCACTTCCTTTTTTCTTTATTCTGAATAAACGGTTCGCTAGGTCCGAGGTTTTGCCTTTAGTCTTATCCTGTCTGCCCGTAACTTCCTTATCTCTTTTTTCCTCCCCCAGACCCCACCCCCCCCCTTGCAGGGTGTTAACGGAAGGCAGAGGTGGGGATGGGCTCTTATCTGCAGTATCTCTGGCCCCAACAACACCCACCACCCTACTTATTTTCCCTGTATTCAACTGGGATGAAGAAAGGCGCGTTACCGCGCTGTCCAGCTCCCGGGACACTCTCCCAGGAGCCTTACCAATGCTGAGTCTGGCTGTGCCCCTGGCCCCCACAACATCCACCACCTTACTAGCTTTTCCTATGGTCGAAGAAGGTGAAGAAAGGCGCGTAGTTGCGCTGTCAGGCTCCCGGGACTCCTTCCCAGGAGCCTTGCCGGTGCTGACTCTGCCCGGATTCCCCCGAAGGGGAATCCTCGCTGAGCCTCTTCGCACCCGGCAGAGCTCCAGCGCGGCTCGGCCCCAGTGCCGGAGCCTCCCGCCGAGTGCCTCACCCGGAGCCTGAAACCACTGAGTCTCCAAAGATCGTGAAGTCGAGCGTGCAGTCGAGCGGCACATTCAGCCGATCACTGCATATGCGTGCCACGCCCCCAGGCACGGTGGGAAATGCGTCTAGCGAGTTACGGCCGCTACGCAACCCACCATGTCCCCCTCCGTTCGTTCCCCAATGTTTTTGTAGACACATTTTTAGGTTTGCAAAGGATTCTGGGTAGACAAATGATATAAGAGCCACACAAGTCACCCCATCATGGATTTCCCTACGTGCCTAGTTTTAAAAAATATACAGGTTTGCCAGGTTTCCCTAGGTGAAGGCTGAGCTAGGGCCCAACATCCACAGCTGGAACATTTGAAAAAGACAGTCATTTTCAGTAGAAAAATGTTCTGTGCCCATGTTGTGCTTTAGGGCATTTCTTGCAGTGGGCACTAGGGCTACCTACACAAGTGAGGTACCATTTTTATTGGGAGACTTGGGGGAAATGCTGGGTGAAAGGAAGTTTGTGGCTCTCCTCAGATTCGAGAACTTTGTATCACAGAAATGTGAGGAAAATTAGTTTTTTGGATGATTTCTGAGGTATGCAAGGGATTCTGATTAGAAAAATGTGGTATGAGCCACTCAAGTCACCCCATCCTGATTCCCCTAGGTGTCTAGTTTAAAAAAACGTACAGGTTTCTAGGTTTCCCTAGATGCCGGCTGACCTAGGGCCCAAAATCCACAGTTAGGCACATTGCAAAAAAACAAACAGTTTTCAGTGGAAAAATGTGATGTATCCACATTGCGTTTCAGGGCGTTTCCTGTCACGGACACTAGTCCTACCCACACAAGTAAGGTAAAAAATGTATTAGGAGACTTGGGGGAATGGTGGGTCAAAGGAAGTTTGTGACTCCCCTCAGATTGCAGAACTTTGCATGACTGAAATGTGAGTAAAATGTGTTTTTTAGACAAATTTTGAGGTTTGCAAAGGATTCTAGGTAGAAAAATGTTATAAGAGCCGCACAAGTCACCCCATCCTGATTCCCCTAGGTGTCTAGGTTTGAAAAAATATACAGGTTTGCTAGGTTTTCCTAGATGCCGGCTGAGCTAGGGTCCAAAATCCACAGCTAGGCACATTGCAAAAAACAAAACAGTTTTCCGTGGAAAAATGTGATGTGTCCACGTTGCATTTTGGGGCGTTTCCTGTCGCGGACACAAGGCCTACCCACACAAGTAAGGTATCATTTTTATTGGGAGACTTGGGGGAATGCTGGAACAAAGGAAGTTTGTGGCTCCCCACAGATTGCAGAACTTTGCATGACAGAAATGTGAGGAAAATGTGTTTTTTAGAGAAAGTTTGAGGTTTGCAAGGGATTCTGGGTAGAAAAATGTGGTAAGAGCCACACAAGTCACCCCATCCTGGATTCCCCTAGATCAGTGGTTCCCAACCTGTGGTCCGGGGACCCCTGGGGCTCCGCGAAGCCTTCTCAGGGGGTCCGCGAGAGCCTAGAAAATTGAAAAATATTAACAAATATTGACAAATTAGGTCCCCAGCTTCCAGTAATGACTCAGACGGGGGTCCCCGGATTCCCATGATGATTCAGTGGGGGTCCCTGGGTTCCATTAATGTTAAAGTGGGGGTCCACAGAAATCAAAAGGTTGGGAACCACTGCCCTAGATGTCTACATTAAAAAAATGTACAGCTAAGTTACGGCCCAAAATCCACAGAAAGGCAAATTGTAAAACAACAAATAGTTTTCAGTGGGAAAATGTGATGTGTCCACAATGCATTTTGGGCGTTTCCTGTTGCAGGTATTAGGCCTACCCACACAAGTGAGGTATCACTTTTATTGGGAGACTTGGGGGAACACAGAACAAGTGTTATTACCAATTGTCTTTCTATGCATTTGTGCCTTCCAAGTGTAAGACAGTGTATAAGAATGAAGTCATTTTGAGAAATGCCCTCTAATTCACATGCTAGTATGGGTAACCCCAAATTCAGAGATATGCAAATAACCCCTGCTTCTAAACCCCATATTGTGTGCCCATTTCAGAAATACATTGGTTTCCGTGATACCTACTTTTCACTATTTATATTTTATCATTTGCTGTATACCCGGTACACAATGAAAAATCATTGCAAGGTGCAGCTCAGTTATTGGCTCTGGGTACCTCGGGTTCTTGGTGAACCTACCAGCCCTATAAATCCCTGCAAACAGAAGGGTCCAGCAGACATAGCAGTATATTGCTTTAAAAAATCTGACATAGTTAAAAAAAGTTACAGCTGAAAACATTGACACAACTTACTGTTTTTTAACTTAATTTCAATATTTTTGTTTATTTTAACTGTTACTTTCTATAGGAAAACCTTGAAGGATCCACATAAGTGAATTTCCCTTGCTGAATTCAGAATTTTGTCTACCTTTCAGAAATGTATAGTTTTCCCAGATCCACCATTGGTTTCACATCCATTTCTGTCACCAACTGGAAGGAGGTTGAAAGCACAAAAAAAAGGAAAAAGTAGGTATGTCCCAGTAAAATGCCAAAACTATTTTGAAAAATGTGGGCTTCTACCTTTACTTTACCTGTTTCTGAAAGCTGGAATGTGGTGATTTTAGAACCGCAAACCCTTTGTTGCCATTTGCGATGAGAACAAAAACTAGATGCTTTATTCTGCAGCACTTTTTCCCATTTTTTCCCCCAAAAAACAAAATGTCGCTGTATTTGTCCAATTTCTGAGTCCTCTCCAGGGCCTTCTAGAAAATCTGGGTACCTGGGTAAAGGATAAGTAATCAACTTCCAAGGTACCTAACAATAATATAAAGCGTAAAGGTTAACCAGACTTTCATGGGGTGCTGAAACTCCAGTAACAGAAGTGAGCATGCCTTATTTACTTGTTGTTTTGTTATACAAGACTTACTATTTTATGTTACCAGTAGGAATAGGAAACTTACCTAGTACAACACACTAACAAGAGACATGTAACGCATTTTTATGTGCAGGAGCATAAAGCGTGACACAAGGCAAGCACTAATAAGACTTATGAGACTAACATCCAAAAACTCCAGTATTTGAGCCTATGTTGTGCGAGGCAACACAACTCAGTTGAGGATATTGTCAATATTAAGTAACGAGGTAGTATCACATGCTTTATATGTTATTATGTGAGATTGGTAATGAATGTCTTTAACTATTGTCAATGTTTTCTAGATCTAAACATCAGGGAAGGTTGATAACTGAATCAGTTAATCAATCAATCAATCAGAGCATTTGTAGCGCGCACTACTCACCCGTGAGGGTCTCAAGGTGCTGATGGGGTGGGGGAGCTGCTGCTGATAGAGCAGCCAAGTCTCGAGGTGTCTCCTGAAGGTAAGTAGGTCCTGTGTCTGTCGCAGGTGGGTGGGGAAAGTGTTCCACATCTTGGCGGCGAGGTGAGAGAACGATCTGCCACCGGTGATCGCTCTGTGGATGTGTGGGATGGTGGTGAGTGCAAGGCCAGTGGAGCAAAGCTGTTGGGTCGTGTAGAATAACTGACAAGTGTTCATCAGAATAACTGACAAGTGTTCATCAGAAGACCCAGGTTTTCCACATAAGCATGCCTAAGGCCTACCACCTTCTTCAGCTGCTTCACAGGTAGCTGTTCCCGTAATTCACATAAGGAGAATCCTACTGTAGTGGGAAGTTTGTGGGCAGTCATCACTACAGAATGAATACTAAAATCTCTTCTTTCTTTCAAGGTCGATGGCTGTCACTATGGAGCACTCACCAGAACAGACCTCCTTTTTAGGTTCTGACCTCCCTGCTTGCAGTTCACTAAAAGTCTCAGGGACGGATGGTTAGAGCACAGGAGGAGATTCATCTCTCTGCAAAGCTACATCGTGAGCCTTACCAGGTAAAAGCCTACGTTGCTAAGTCTGACAGAAGGCAAAGCCTAAGGTGATTGCTTCGCCCAGCTGATATGGAGTCCCAGGACATCTCATTACGAAACATGGCAGCTATTCTACATACCATACAAGTGGGAAGCTGAGCCTTGTGTCAGGATGTTACAGCCCTGCAAGGTAAACTAGCCAAGCCAAAAGTAGGTAATCCCTGGGACCTGCCACCTCCTACCCAGCCTAGGGACAAACCTGTCCACAAATCCACTGCCTTCCATGTTGAAGGGAGTGCATCCACACCCTTCAAGTCAGCCGTTGGTGGAAAGAACTGATGTCCAGGTAACTACTATAGTGCCAATACCCTTGACTCCACCAGTGCATTTTTATGGTGATAACACCAGGTTTGCTATATTTATGAATCAGTGCCATTTGCACTTCATGGCTTGTCCAACAGCGTTCCCAGACGATGCTTCCAGGGTGGGTTTTATCCTATCTCACTTAGGCAGTGATGCAGCATGGTGGTCCATTCCATTAGTAGATCAGGATAATCCTTTATTGTATAATTACAGAATTTTCAAGCAAGCTATATGTAAACTGTTTGCACGACACACGTTTGTGCAAGCAGTAGATAATGAGCTATTGATCTTAAAGCAGGGATCCTCTGATTTAATAACTTACATCTCAACTTTCAACCACCTTGTGGTAGAGGTGGATTAACCAGAAGCCAAATATTTCATTGTTTTATCGAGAACTTAGGGACGAACTTAAGGATCTACTATCACAAATTGTAGACCCTCCTGAGGACATAGCAGAATTCATAGACCTAGTAGTCCAATTAAATCACCATCTTCAGGAGCGAAGATTGGAAAAAGGAAGAAACCACAACAATAGACTCATAGTGCTCCGAGATAAACCCAATCCTGAACCACCGCAAAATACAGATAATAACTTAGAACCAAGTAGATAGGAGGAATCAGGGATCCACTTACCAGAGAAGAGAAAGTAAAACGAAGGAAATTAAACCAATGTTTATATTGTGGATAAAGAGGGCACTTTGCAAAGGAGTGCTGCTCTTGGCCGATGACATCTAAGAGTCTTAAAACCTGTTCTACAGCCACCACAGTCTCAGTTAGCGAGACGACGGAAAACAAATCGACTCAATAGGTAATACGGTCAACCCATTGTGTACATCTCACGATTCCTGTAACCTTAAGTTAGACTAATGGAAATAAATATCAAGTAGAAGCCCTAATTGACTCCGGGTCTACAGGCAATTTTATTGATACACAGTTCCTTACAATGTTAGGGATAGAGACAAGGCATAAAGAGAAATCTGAAGTGGTAAGAGCAGTGGATGGGAAAGAATTAACATCATGACCTGGTCAGTGCATTGGTCTGTCTTCCGTGGCTCCACCCTCTAAGTAGAGCCCTTTCCCTGGCTCCTCTGAACTCCTGACCCCTGTCAGGAGTTCGAGGCCCTCCTCCACTTGCAGGCTTCTGCCTGCGCCTCATCCCTGGTGCCTAGTGGGAGAGCTCTGCCTCTCTTCTCCTTTTGCTTTGCTTTGCTTTGCTCTCTGCTCCTCTACTGTCCATTAGTGCTCCTTTTCCTCATTTCTCTCTCACTCCGCTCTCTCTCTCTCTCTCACTTTCGCTCTCCCCCTCTCGCTCTCACCCGCCGCTGATGCCCCTGTGGCTCTGCCTCCTTTTCATGCCGTTTTTCATCCCCCTCCTGCCTCCCAGCTGTCCTCTCCTCCCCCCACCTCCCTACTTAATAGCAGCCGCTGCATGGACAAGCAGCGGACGCATGCAGAGGGTGCACCAAAGGCAAGCCCATCTGCACCCGTCTGCGCCGGTCCGCGCCTGGACCGCGCCCAGCCCCAGAACCCCTGGCTCCAGTCCCCCCCACCGCCGCCACGCACATCTTCGCTACAACGACACCACCCTCCGCGCCCTCAACAACGGCTGCTTTCCCGCCTGCCTTCCAGCCTCCCCGCAGACCACCCGCAGACCTATCTCCTGTCGGAATTGCACCTTCACCAGCCTCCACACCAACGACCCACCCATCAAGGCAGGACGCAACCATCTCAGATGTATCCTCCTCAACACCTGCTCCGTCCAGAAGCATGCAATAGAGCTATGGAATCTACTTGACTCAGCCTCCCCAGACGTCGCCTTCCTGACAGAGACTTGGATGAACCCCTCCTCAGCACCTGACATCACCATAGCCATCCCAGACGGCTACAAGATCACCTGCAGGGACCGCTCCAGCAAACCAGGAGGAGGCATTGCCATCATCCACAAGAAGACCCTCAGGATCACGACCAACGCCGAAGACACCCTCAGCACTGCCGAACTCCTGCATTTCCAAATCCACACTGACCCAAACACCACCCTCCGAGGGACCCTCATCTACAGGCCCACGACAGCAATTCAGCTACTCCATTACCGACATCCTCAGCATGCACGCTCTCGCATCCACTGACTACATTATCCTCGGAGACTTAAACTACCACCTCTAGAACACCAACGACAACAACACCGCCACCCTGCTGGACAACCTCTCCAACCTCAGCCTCAAACAGCTCATCACAACACCAACCCACTCCGCAGGGCACACACTTGACCCTATTTACTCTGCCAGCAATTACGTCTCTTTCAGCCACACCACGAACTCCACTAGACAGACCACCGCTGCATCCACTTCTCCTTCAAGAAACCCACAACACACCATCACCCACAATGGATCCCCCACCGCAGACCAGCTTATCGGGACCCAGTACCCACCCATTGACACCACCGACGCTGATGCAGCTGCCCGCAACTTCAGGCAATGGGTCAACACCTGTGCCAATACTCTCGCCCCAGTCAAGAATCCCTCCGATAGACGCACTGACAGAAAGGCCTTCTGGTTTACCACCGACCTCCACAAATTTAAGCAAAGCTGCCAAAGACTCAAAAGAAAGTGGTGCCAAGATCAGACTCTGGACAACCACACAGCCTTCAAAAACGCCATCCGCAGACACCACCAACTCATCCGAGCCGCCAAAAGAACCGCCTTCAAAGACCGAATCAACAACAGTGCACACAGCCACAAGGAGCTCTTCAACACTGTGAAGGAACTCTCCAACCCCAGCTCCAACGCCAACGACATCCCGCCATCCCAAGACCTCTGCGACTCCCTATCCTCCTACTTCAACCGGAAGATTGCAGACATCCACGACAGCTTCAGCACCCAGACCCCCCTGGCAACCACCAACACCACAGATTCACCTCCGACTAACCTCCTGCTCTCCTGGACCCCCGTCAACGACAACCAAACCATCGAAATCGTGAACACCATCCACTCCGGCTCTCCATCTGACCCCTGCCCTCACCACATCCTCAACAAAGCAAGCTCTGTCATCGCACCCCAACTACGGAAGAACATCAACAGCTCCTTCGAGTCCGCCACCTTCCCGGAGAGCTGGAAACACACCGAGATCAACGCCCCCCTCAAAAAACTCAAGGCAGACCCAAAGGTCCTCAACAACTTCCGGCCTATCTCCCTGTTCCTCTTCCTGGCAAAAGTCATCAAGAAGGCCGTCAACAGACAACTAACCCGCTTCCTAGAGGAGAACCGCACACTGGACCCTTCCCAATCTCGATCCCGCACCAACCACTGCACCAAAACCACCCTCATCACTGCCACCGACGACATCAGAACCATACTGGACAGCGGCGAAACCGCGGCCCTCTTCATCCTGGACCTCTCAGCCGTGTTCAACACCATTTGCCTCCACACCCTACGCTCACGCCTCAGCAATGCTGAAATCTGTGACAGAGCCCTGGACTGGGTCACCTCCTTTCTCACTGGCAGAGCCCAGAGATCATCTGCGGCGAACCCCAGGGTTCGCCCCTCAGCCCGACCCTCTTCAAAGTCTACTTGGCCCGCTCGCTAACATCGCCCGATCCCACCACCTCAACATCATCTCATATGCCGACGACACCCAGCTGATCCTCGCCCTCACCAAGGACTCTGCCAAGACCTACCTCCATGAAGGAATGAAGGCCATCGCCGAATGGATGAAGAGCAACTGCCTCAAACTCAATTCTGGCAAGATGGAAGTCCTCATCTTCGGCTCCACCCCTTCCGCATGGGATGATTCCCGGTGGCCTGCCACTCTCGAATCCGCTCCTACTCCCACCGACCACGCACGCAACCTAGGATTCATCTTGGATCGTTCACTATCCATGACCCAGCAAGTCAACGCCATCTCCTCCTCCCGCTTCAACACCCTCTGCATGCTCCGAAAGATCTACAAATGGATACCCACCGAAACCAGAAGAACAGTCACCCAAGCCCTTGTAAGCAGCAAGATGGACTACGGCAATGCCCTCTATGCAGGAACCTCGGCCACAGAAAAGGCTGCAACGCATACAGAACGCCTCTGCACGCCTCATCCTGGACATCCCCCGCCACTGCCACATCACAGACCACCTCAAAAACTGGCTCCCGGTCAACAAGAGAATCACCTTCAAACTCATCACCCACGCTCACAAAGCACTGCCCAACACTGGACCAGAATACCTCAACAGACGACTCTCCTACACCCGACCCGGCATCTCCCCTCCACCGACCTTGCCCTCGCAACCGTCCCATGCGTCCGCAGAACTACAGCCGGTGGTAGATCATTCTTGCACCACGCCGCCAAAACGTGGAACACTCTTCCCACCCACCTGCGCCAGACCAAAGACGTCCTAACCTTTAGGAATCTT
This sequence comes from Pleurodeles waltl, assembly GCF_031143425.1. Classification (NCBI taxonomy): domain Eukaryota; kingdom Metazoa; phylum Chordata; class Amphibia; order Caudata; family Salamandridae; genus Pleurodeles; species Pleurodeles waltl. The sequence goes on from NC_090438.1 coordinate 290,112,365, forward strand.
CTCAACACCTGGCTGTTTGAGCAGTAGCAGCACCTCCCCTACATCTGCTTTCTCCCTGTTGGGTATGTAGACTCTTAGCGCCCTGCCGAGCGACCATGCGAGTGAGCAAGCGGGATCAGAACGTAGAATGTTTTTTTTTTTTTTTTATGTTGCAGGGAGAGCGGTGGAGCCGTGTGGGCGGACGGGAGTGGAGGCTGTATAACCGGATCCTGATAATAAAGAAGATACATTAACCTGATCACGGAGTCTGCCAGCTGTTTTCAGTGGCGACGAAGGTCTTCCAGCCGACAGCCTCTTCTTCCGTGTACAGACATTTTTCTGTACATAGTGTCGATCGAGTGTTCCGGTACATCCAGCCGTACCAAGACTCAGCCGACCGTACTGTGTACCTCAAAGAAGGCAACCTTCTTCTCAAAGGCTGCAACCTCTTCTCGTTGGGATTTTCCAGGGTGGTTGTGCTTGCATAAACATCCCAGACACACTGGGAGTACGTTTTACTGGATCTAGACCGCAGCATCCACTTCGTATGGACACTTCGATGGCCATCTTAGGAGCAGACGCTCTGGGAGTACGTTTTCCTAGAAACTGAGCTTTTGGATGATGCGCTGGATGAACAGGAGTGGAGGGAGGCGTGTGAGACAGACCAGGATATGAAATCGGTCATGCATGCTGTAACCATAGGGTGGTCTTTGTGGTCCTCGAATGATGAATTAAGAGACAAGTACAAACATGTTTTTGATGAGTTATCAGTAATCAATGGATTGTTATTTAGGTCAAGGCAGATAGTGGTACTGAGTAGTATGAGAAAGAGAGTTTTGAGTTTAGCGCACGAAGGCCACATTGAAATGCGAGCTATGAAGAGAAGGGTCAGAGAAGGATTTTGGTGGCCTGGTGTTGATAAATGCATAGAGCATTTTGTGAGGGATTGCGTGTATTGTGCCGTTAGTGACAAGTCCCAAGTTACTGTGGCAAGCCCGATAGAAGCCGTCAAGGTTCCAGATAAACCCTGGAGTAAGCTTGCGATTGATATTATAGATCCGGTGAGCTTGTCTTATGGGTCCCAAGAGTATGGTTTAGCGCTTATTGATTATTACAGCAGATGGCCTGAGGTAAAATTTGTTAAAGTTCCTGAATCTAACAATGTGATCCAGTGGTTGGAAAGCATTTTCGTTAGGGAAGGTATTCCGGATGAGATCTTGACTGATAATGGACCTCAGTTTACATCGGCACAATTTGAAAAGTTTATGAAGTTTTTGGGCCTTAGACATACTAAAACGTCATTGTACCATCCTCGAAGCAATGGGCTTGTGGAAAGGTTCAACAGGGTACTCAAGGATAGTATTCAGTTATCCAAGTCTAGTAGTCTTCAATGTAAATCGGAGTTAGCAAAATTGTTGTGGGCAGTGCGTACCACGAAGAATGCAGACACTCAAGTTTCGCCCTTTGTCCTGCTACGCGGCCGCATTCCATCCACAAAATTAACTAGAGAATGGATGGGTCGTTTTGGTGTGCCATGGCATAAAGTTGAAGGTGTTATGGAGAAACGATTAGCAGCGCAACATAAATATATAACTAAGGTGGATACTAAGCTTCAGTTAATTGAAATAAAAAGTGTCACGTCCGCAAGATTGATTGGAAGGTAGGGGATCTAGTGAGGGTGAAACTTCTGAGGCTTATGGTGAAAGGCCAATCCAAATTTAGTGACTGCAGGAAGATAATTCAAGTAGGAGACAGTGCTGTTAAGTTGGAGGATGGTAAATGGTGGAACAAAAACAAATTATCCTTGTCTAGACCTGTGAATAAAGCTGACGAGTGTTCCAGTAAACATGTTGATGGCATGCGCTCTTCTGGTACTTGGGATCCTCCTGCAAATCATTGTAGACGATCCACTAGAAATGTTAAACCACTTAAGAAATTCAATGACTATGCACTGACGTGACGGTACTGAAATTAGTATGCATAAGTATTAAATGTATAGTTGGTCATATACATTCACCAAATATGTTAATGACATGTAAACGATTTATGTAATTTTGTTTATTGTTATTTTGTAAGTGTTGTCCTGAGGGAGGAGATGTGTTGGGTATGTCCACTCTTTGCGCCCTGCCGCGTGACCATGCGAGTGAGCAAGCGGGATGAGAACGTAGAATGTTGTTTTTTTTTTTTATGTTGCGGGGAGAGCGGTTGAGCCGTGTGGGCGGACGGGAGTGGAGGCTGTATAACCGGATCCTGATAATAAAGAAGATACATTAACCTGATCACGGAGTCTGCCACCTCTTTTCACTCCCCCCTCCCCTTTTCAGCACCTTGAGACCCTCACAGGTGAGTAGTGCACTTTACAAATCTCTGATTGATTGATTAATTGATGCCCCATGCAGTTCACCACAGACCCCTTCAATTAGACATGTTTAAAGTGACATAGAGAATACATATCCTTCGACCGCATAGATGCTTCACAGTTCCCGTCTCATTTTAGGACTCCCCTGGCTTATAAAAGATAACCCTCAGATTGATTGGGAACAAAGGATTGTTACTTTAGGTTCACAGCGCTGTAGGATGCATTCATATCTGGTTTGTTGGATCAGATTAAGAATGCATGAATCTGTACTATGTTAGACTTGCGAGGTGCATACCTCTTGGTCAGGGTCCGAAGTGGTGGTGAGTGGAAAACTGCTTTTTGGACAAAATTCTGTCTTTTTGAGTATCAAGTAATGCCCTTTGGGCGTTGTAATTCTTCCACAGCTTTTCAATTTTTTATGGACGAGGTTTTACAGGAGTTTTTTGATACATGTTGTAGAGTTTACTTTGACCACATTTTAATTTATTCATGCTCTGTGTCTGACCATGTACAACAGGTATGCTTCTTTCTCCAACAAATGCACAAGCACAATTTATACGTTGAGCTTGAAAAAAGTGAATTTCATACCATTAAAGTGGAGTTCCTTGGGTATATTCTGAGCCCGGATGAAATCATTATGGATATTAGAAAAGTAGAGTCTGTGCTCAATTGGCTGTAACCAACTAATGTTAAGTAAATTCAGAAATTTTTGATTTTTGCTCAAATGCCTTTCATCAACTGAAAACACAATTCCTACAGCCCCTTTTTGGCTCAACCTGATCCTAGCAGCTCTGTATAGTGGAGGCAGATGCATCTGAGACATCAAAAGGAGGGGTTTTATCTCAGAGAAATAAAGCAACCTGACAGTTACACCCTATTGCTTTTTATCCCCATAAACTGCAACCTGCAAAACTCAACTACCCAAAAGCTGACCCCGAACTCCTATCCATTAAGGCAGTTTTTGAAGAATGGCACCATTACCTAATGAGAGCTAAACATCTTGTAACCATCTAGGCGTACCATAGAAACTTAAAGTTTCTGTGTTCAGCCCGAGCTCTCTCAGCCCATCAGTTGAGATGGACATTATTTTTTAATGACTACAATTTTACGATCATCTATTGCCCAGGTAAAGAAAACAGTGGATGCCTTATTCCACCTCTGGGATTCAGCTACACCAGAGACCTCAGCCAATCCAGTATCTATCATTGCACAACATGCTTTTCAAGGATACATTGTAACCTCAGGTTTTGTGGACAAGTAACGAAAAACAGTAAGCTCCAAAACATTGCCAAGTAATACACAAAGATCTAACCTGTCAAGGCGGTCTTCTTAGATTACATGACAAACTGTACTTACCTACTCAGGACTTTCAATTATAGGCTTTGAAATTGTGTCATGACAGTGTGTTAGCCAATCATCCAGGAATACACAAGACCCTGCAATTATTACAGTGACAACTTTGGTGGCCAGCCCTAACTAAAAATGCACAGAATTATGTTACCACCTGTGCCACCTGTACTCAAATTAAAACAAGACATGCAGCTCCTAGTGGTCTATTGCAACCAATCCCAGTACCCCCCAAGCCCATGCATAGTGTGTCGATGGATCTGGTTGTGAAATTACTGAAACCTTTCTTGGTCATACTACTGTTCTGATGGTCGTAGATCATTTATCCAAAATAGCCCACTTTACACCCTAAACTCACATCCCTACTGCTCCCGAACTAGCTGTTATTTTTATGGCACATAAAGGCCCTCATGACATTGGCGGTAAAAGCCGCTTACTGCCACACTGACGGGCGTCAACATATCGCCGTGGTGGCGAATGTCTGTTCGTCATATTATGACACACACACACACCAAACCGTCAGAATACAGCCACATACACAAATCCACCAGCCCAAAGGTCAGTGCATAGGTGGCGGTCCCGACACTTATAGAGTTACGCCAACAGAACAACGCCCACCACATTATGACCCCCAAATCACAACAGCGGACATTCAACGGCGGTACATACCACCACGCACAGAATGGACACCCACATTCAAAACCACACCACATTGGCCAATACGAAAAACACACACCTGACACACATACACACACCATACCCACACAACCACACCACTATTAAACACACACCGACATTACCCACAACCCTTTACCAATATAAATCATTGCCACCAGACTGACACCAAGACTACTGAGACAACTAGACACACACCACTTACACCCATACATCCCTCACGCACCCCTCATTACACACCCCACCACATTACTCAACACACTCTCACCAACACACACAACACAACACCCATATCCCCACAAAGGCATCCCCGTTTCACAGATGAGGAGTTAAGGGTCATGGTGGAGGAAATTGTCATGGTAGAGCCATCGCTGTTTGGAGCACAGGCCCAGCAAATATCCATTGCAAGGAAGATGGAGCTATGGTGGAGCATTATGGACAAGGTGAATGCTGTGGGACAGCACCCAAGAACAAGGGGCGACATCAGGAAGAGGTGGAATGACCTATGGGGGAAGGTATGTTCAATGGCAGCAAGGCACCAGCTCGCCATACAGAGGACTGGCGGTGGGCCCCCACCTCTTCCCCACAGCTCACAGCATGGGAGGAGCAAGTCTTGGCAATACTGCATCCTGAGGGACTCACTGGAGTAGTCGGAGGACTGGACACTGGTAAGTCAACATTTACCACTTATCACCTTCCATACCTGCATGCCATCACATCCCCTTACCCTCACTCCCATCAATCCACTCCATCCCACATACTGCACCTACACATATGACTAACACCAATGCCAGGCCCTGTAGGCATGGACAGCCCTCCCAGCCCTGCATGGACACCCATCACAAAAGCATGCACAGCATAGGGAAACTAACAATCCCACAATACATCACCATACGCAAGCAAAAGGTGGCAGGGCAACACCAACGATAGAGGGGAAGCCAGGGATGTACAATATATCATACACATGAAGCATAATACATCACTTACATCCCCACAGGTACCCCTGCAAATGTCAGTGGAGAGGAGGTGCCACGACTATCCAGTCCCTCAAAAGAAGATGCCCCCACTGATGACAGCAACTCCGGACTTCTGGACCTGGATGACCTACCTGGCCCATCAGGGACCACTGGACAGCCGGTCACCCAAGCTCACTCACAGACCACCACAGGGCCTCCCCTGTCAGAATCCAACACCGCAGCACCCACCCAGCGTACCCACACCTCTGTCCCCAGGACACGTCAATCAGCAGTGTGCCCACCTGTACAGAGACCCCAGTCCACACCTCGCCCCTACGACAATCAGGGACCTGGGGTCAGTGCCAGTGGGCACACTGTTCAGGATACAGAGGCACAGTCCAACAGGGACACTGGGAGGACTGCTGTGTGCCAGGGGAGGACAGTACCAGAAAACCGACTCTCCGAGATCCTGGGAGCCTACCAACATTCCCAGGACACTATGGGCCAGATCCTTGACAACGTGCAGGAGAACAAGCGGCTGCAGGAGGGACAGTATCAGGGGATTAGGGAGGACTTGCAGCCATTAACACCACCCTGATCTCCATAGCAGGGGTGCTGGCAGACATGGCCAATGTCATGAGGGAGGCAACAGCACACCAACGGGCCCCTACCACTAGCCAGTACATTGACCAGCCCTCCACTTCTGCTGCCGCTAGTGGGCAGGAGGCCCCGCCACAGGACCTACAGGCCACCATCACCTTGCCCCCTGCAGAAGGTGAACCACCCGCAAATGTTCCCTGCGACCCAGACAGAAGCCAGAGACACTTGCCAAGACCCCCACCAGGAAAGGAGACTCTCCTGATTGCCCCCCTTGTGTCCCACTCAGTCACCTTGTCCACTTTGAACTGCCGTTGCTCCCCTTCCTATGGCCCCTTGGACAGTGGACCTGTGCTACAAACAGAATGGAACAATACTGTACTTTCCTCCATCATCAATCCATTCTATTGCACTTTCCCCTAAATTTCTTAGTACTATAATAAACACCCTTGAACACAACTCAACTACTAGTATTTCATGTGTTGAAAATGTGTATTTATGGAAACAGTTACATCCATTGCAAATGAACTGTACATTGTGAGAGCATAGAAATAATGACCTGTAGCTGGCTGTAGTCAGTACACAGTTGCTATATCACCAACATCTGTAAAATGACAAACCATAGGTGACAGTAAGTATAGGTAAAAGGAAGTTAATGCATCATGCCACCGCCACACCGAATACACCAATAGTCATACAAATGTGAAGTTGCACTCCCTCACTTGTGTGTCATTGGAAGTACTGACGGATAACTGATGTTCTGTTGTCCTCATCCTCAGCCTCTTCATCCTCACTGTCATCAGGGTCTCCTGTCTCCTCCTCCTTCAGAAAGGGTACATGGTGTCTGAGGACCAGGTTGTGCAACATGCAGCATGCCACTACTATCTGGCAGTCCTTCTCTGGTGAGTAGCACAGGGATCCACCTGTCAGATGGAGGCACCTGATCCTGGCCTTCAGGAGGCCGAAGGTCCTCTCGATGATCCGTCTGGTTCACCCATGTGCCTCATTATAAGGTTCTTCAGCCCTTGTCCTGGCATTCCTCACAGGGGTTAGCAACCACAATAGATTTGGGTAGCCAGAGTCACCTGCAAGTATTGAGGGACAACATTTAGCCACACACAATCCTATGTGGTTAACACCAGAGGCATACACTAACATACAGTAGGTGGGGACCAAGGCTCACCTATTAGCCACACCCTGTGCCTCTGTAGTTGGGCCATCACATGTGGGATGCTGTTATTCCTCAGAACAAAGGCATCATACACTGACTCAGGATACTTATCATTGACGTGGGAGATGTACTGGTCCGCTAGGCACACCATCTGCACATTCAGTGAGTGAAAACTCTTATGATTCCTGTACACCTGTTCATTCTGGCGGGGGAGGGGACAAACGCAATGTATGTACCATCAATCGCCCCAAAACTCTGAGGAATGCTGCAGTTGGCGGTGTGTGTTCCTCATCTTGCCTTAGTGACAAGCCATATCACTGGTAGTGCAATGCATAGTTGTACGAAGTTGGCTCTGTATATACTATCTCAAAGTAAGAGATAGAGTGCACAGAGTCCAAGGGTTCCCCTTAGAGGTAAGATAGTGGCAAAATTAGATCATTCTAATGCTCTATTTTGTGGTAGTGTGGTCGAGCAGTAGGCTTATCAGACGGTAGTGTTAAGCATTTGTTGTACACACACAGGCAATAAATGAGGAACACACACTCAAAGACTTACTCCAGGCCCATAGGTTTTTATATAGAAAAATATATTGTCTTAGTTTATTTTAAGAACCACAGGTTCAAGATTTACATCAAACACTTTAAATGTAAGGTACTTCACTTAGATACTTTAGGAACTTTGAATGAAAACAATATCATGTACAGTGTTTGTAAAAATGGCAATAAGCTATTTTCAAAGTGAACACAGTGCAAAAATTAACAGTTCCTGGGGGAGGTAAGTAAAGGTTAGATTAGGAGGTAAGTAAAATACTTACAAGTCTCAGTTTTGGGGCATAGGCAGCCCACCGTTGGGGGTTCAAGGCAACCCCAAAGTTACCACACCAGCAGCTCAGGGCCGGTCAGGTGCAGAGGTCAAAGAGGTGCCCAAAACACATAGGTGCCTATGGAGAACAGGGGTGCTCCGGTTCCAATCTGCCATCAGGTAAGTATCTGCGTCCTCGGGGGGCAGACCAGGGGGGTTTTGTAGAGCACTGGGGGGGGGGAAAAAAGTAGGCACACAAAACACACCCTCAGCGGCACAGGGGCGGCCGGGTACAGTGTGCAAAGCAGGCGTCGGGTTTCAGGTAGGAAACAATGGAGGGACCCGGGGGTCACTCTAGCGGTGCAGGCAGGCACAGGGGGGGCTTCTCGGGACAGCCACCACCTGAGCTAGGCAGAGAGTCGCCTGGGGGTCACTCCTGCGTTGAAGTTCGGTTCCTTCAGGTCCTGGGGGCTGCGGGTGCAGTGTTGGTTCCAGGCGTCGGGTCCCTTGTTACAGGCAGTCGCGGTCAGGGGGAGCCTCTGGATTCTCTCTGCAGGCATCGCTGTTGGGGCTCAGGGGGGTTGTCTCTGGTTACACACGGGCTTGCAGTCCCCGGGGAGTCTTCCCTGAGGTGTTAGGTCTCTGGATCTCGAGCCAGGGGCGTCGGGAGAAGAGTGGGAAGTCTCATGCTTCCGGCGGGAAATGTGAAGTCTTTGGAAGTTGCTTCTTTGTTGCAAAGAAGTAGCTGGTTTTGAACAGGGCCGCTGTTCGCAGGAGTTTCTTTGTCCGAGTCTTCAGAGGTCGCTGGGCCCTGTCAGATGCATCGCTGGAGCAGGTTTTCGAAGTTGGAGACAGGCCGGTAGGGCTGGGGCCAAAGCAGTTGTCGTCTTCCTCCTTCTCTGCAGGTTTGTAGGTCAGCAGTACTTCTTGTTTCTTCAGGTTGCAGGAATCTGATTTCCTGGGATCTGGGGAGCCCCTAAATACTGAATTTAGGGGTGTGTTTAGGTCTGGGAGGGCAGTAGCCAATGGCTACTGTCCTTGAGGGTGGCTACACCCTCTTTGTGCCTCCTCCCTCTGGGGAAGGGGGCACATCCCTAATCCTATTGGGGGAATCCTCCAAACTCAAGATGGAGGATTTCTCAAGGCAGGGGTCACCTCAGCTCAGGACACCTTAGGGGCTGTCCTGACTGGTGGGTGACTCCTCCTTGTTTTTCTCATTATCTCCTCCAGCCTTGCCGCCAAAAGTGGGGACAGTGGCAGGAGGGGTGGGCATCTCCACTATCTGGGATGCCCTGAGGTGCTGTAATAAAAGGGGTGAGCCTTTGAGGCTCATCGCCAGGTATTACAGTTCCTGCAGGGGGAGGTGAGAAGCACCTCCACCCAGTACAGGCTTTGTTCCTGGCCACAGAGTGACAAAGGCACTCTCACCATTTGGCCAGCAACATGTCTGGTGTGTGGCAGGCTGACAGAAACAAGTCAGTCTACACTAGAAGTCGGGTATGTATTCCGGGGGCATCTCTAAGATGCCCTCTGGGTGTATGTTACAATAAATTGCACACTGGCATCAGTGTGCATTTATTGTGCTGAGAAGTTTGATACCAAACTTCCCAGTTTTCAGTGAAGCCATTATGGAACTGTGGAGTTCGTGTTTGACAAACTCCCAGACCATATACTCTTATGGCTACCCTGCACTTACAATGTCTAAGGTTTTGCTTAGACACTGTAGGGGCATAGTGCTCATGCACATATGCCCTCACCGGTGGTACAGTGCACCCTGCCTTAGGGCTGTAAGGCCTGCTAGCGGGGTGACTTACCTATGCCACAGGCAGTGTGAGGTTGGCATGACACTCTGAGGGGAGTGCCATGTCGACTTAGTCATTTTCTCCCCACCAGCACACACAAGCTGGGAGGCAGTGTGCATGTGCTGAGTGAGGGGTCCCCAGGGTGGCATAAGACATGCTGCAGCCCTTAGAGGCCTTCCCTGGCATCAGGGCCCTTGGTCCCAGGGGTACCAGTTACAAGGGACTTACCTGAGTGCCAGGGTTGTGCCAATTGTGGAGACAAAGGTACAGTTTAGGGAAAGAACACTGGTGCTGGGGCCTGGTTAGCAGTGTCCCAGCACACTTTCAAATCATAACTTAGCATCAGCAAAGGCAAAGAGTTAGGGGGTAACCATGCCAAGGAAGCATTTCCTTACAATAGTGCTTAAGTGTGTGATGGTGATGTGAATGCCAATAGTGGTGTTGGTGCAGTCATTGACCCAGTGCATCCTTTGTCTCTCTCCCCCCTTTCTTGTTTTGTCATCCTGTCCTTGTGTGCATTAGCATCATCTGGCGGAGGAGCACGGGCACCAGCGACAGAGGGAGCTGCATCCCACAGGACCCAGGAGGCAGAGTCCACCGACGCCGAGGGAACCAGTGGGACGGAGGGCGAGGGGAGCACCATGGTGGAGTCTGGAGGGGACAACACAGACTCAGATACCTCCTCCGATCGGAGCTACCTGGTGGTGGTGGATACCTCTGTGACCACCCCAGCTGCAGGTACAGCTGCCACCCCCATACCAGCACCGCCCTCCCGGCAGCCCCTCAGCGAGTTGCCCATACCTGCTCACCCTGGAAGGTGGGCATCTCCTTCGCCCCAGGCACCTCAGGCCCTGCCCCAGTGAGCCCTGCTGCCCTGAGAGAGGAGGCTATTGACCTCCTGAGATCCATCTATGTAGGGCAATCAACCATTGTGAATGCCATCCAGGGGCTGGCATCCCAGATGCAGCAATGCAATGCATTCCTGGAGGGCATTCACTGTGGTTTGGCGGCCCAACAGAGATTGATTCAGGCTCTTGCCTCCTCTCTGATGGCAGCCATTGTCCCTGTTTCTACCACCCCCCCTCCAACTACCACATCCCAGCTGCATTCTCCTCAACCCCAACCCATCCCAGGCACACATACAGACGAGCATGCACACAAGACAACACCCAAGAGTGGCACAGGCAAACACAAGCACCACACTTCATTCCACAAGCACTCACGCAAACACCATACAGTTGCAGACACGACAACATCCACTGCCTCCACAGTCTCCCCCTCCTTCTCCTCCACCTCCCTCCCAGTCACGTCCACACTCACACCTGCATGCACTACATCAACATCCACCACCAGCATCACCACACCAAGCAGCACACACACCTCACTAGCAGACACCTCCACAACATCCATGCACATGTCCCCTCTGTCCTCTCCAACCCTCTCTGTCCCTCCTTCTAAAGGCCACAAACGCAAGCACTCACACACCCAACAGCAATCCACCTCACATCAGCATACAGCCCATGCACCTGCACCCAAATCCAGCAGACATACACCTCCTACAACCACTTCCTCAACCTCCACTCCTATCACTCCTCCCGCCCCACTGTCCCTAAAAAGTTTTTCCTTGCCCAACTTGACCTCTTCTCTCCCCTTCCCCCCGTCCTGCCCATGTGAGCAGGGTACCAAAGACCCAGCTCAGCACCTCAGTCAAACAGTCCATGGGGACAGTGGTAGCACCCATTACTCGTGGTGGTAAGGATACCACAACTCCATCGAAGAAGGGAAAGGAGCCTGCACCTCCATCCAAGAAAAGGAAGAAGCCTGCACCTCCATGCAAGAAGGGGAAGGAACCTGCACCTCCATGCAAGAAGGGAAAGGAGCCTGCACCTCCAGGCAAGAAGAGGAAGGAGCCTGCACCTCCATCCAAGAAGGAGAAGAGGCCATCCACCCCTGCCAGGAAGGGTAAGGGATCCATGACCCATGTACAGGAGGAGACAAAGCCCTCTACTCCAGTGGAGGCTGTCAGGGTGGCACCTCCACCACCACCAGCAGCTGTCATAGGCCCCCATCAGCAGCTGATGAAGTGCAGCCATCAGCAACTGCTGAGGCTGCCCAGGAGGCACCTCCATCCACCACCACACTGCAGCCATCAGCATCTGCAGAGGCTGCCCAGGAGGCACCTCATTTACCACTACACTGAAGCCATCAGCAACTGCAGAGGCTGCCCAGGAGGCACGTCCATCTATCACCACACTGCAGCCATCAGCAACTGCAGAGGCTGCCCAGAAGGCACCTCCATCCGCCAACACACTGCAGCCGTCACTGCCAGCGGACACCGTGTAGGCCACCCTCCAGGGGCTGCTGTTCGAGGGGCCCCATCCAGAACCAGTGGTTAAGTCACCTACCTGAGAGACTGTGGCCTTGCACTCCCCAGGACAGAGCAATGGGCATATTGCCCCCACCAGAACCAGTGGGAAAGTCACCCACCTGGGAGACTGTGGCCTTGCATCCCCAGGACAGAGCAATGGGCATGTTGCCCCATCTAAACCAGTGGGACAGTCACCCACTCCAGAGACTGTGGCCTTGCACTCACCAGGACAGAGAAATGGGCATGTTGCCCCATCCAGGACCAGTGGGAAAGTCACCCACTCCAGAGACTGTCGCCTTGCACTCCCCAAGACAGAGAAATGGGCATGGAGCCCCACCCAGATCCAGTGGGCTTGTTTCCGCATCTGACTGAAGTGCCCCCCCAAGGTGCAAACTGAGGCCCCTGCAGAGTACTATCCGGATGAAGTCAGGATTCCAGTTGGGCCTTAGACTGTGCCCTGTGGCCATTTGGGCCCTTTGAACATTAGACTGGGCAGTGTCCCTTTGTGTACATGTGTGCATATCTGTTTCATTGACAAATCAATTAAGTTTTTTGTATGTTGATTTGATTACAATCACTTTCGTCCATTCCTGTTGTCCTTGCATTATTCTGCCGTGTTTCGGGGGCAATTTTTTTTTGTGTGCAGCTGGTTGTGTGTATGGTGTGTGTGTCAGGTGTGTGTTGTGCGTGTGTGTGTCACTCTCGTTTTCCTCTCTCCCTCCCTTGTGTGCCAGGCGGGTGTACTCACCGTCGTCGTCTTTGTCGGCGTTGGTGTTCTAGGTGGAGCATAACATAGAAGATCATCGGGAAAACTTGCAGTTCGGGTTACATGGCGGCGTTGTTCTTCCCTGTGTCTCTGACGGTGAGTCCTTTCTCTTCAGTGATGCGTTTCTGCCAGGCTTTTGATGGTGTTGGTACCGCCCCGGAAAAGGTGGCGGATTGCAGGGTCAAAATATGGTGGGCGGTACTTTGGTGGTCATTATGAACATGGCAGTAAACACTGCCCCGCCGGTGGTGGCAGTAACTACCGCCAGCATGCTGGCGGTCCGGACCGCTAAATAATGAAGCAAATGAGAAACAAGGTGCGGTCCACCCACACAGCTCCATCTTTGTAGTCCCGACAACGATGGAGGAGGCCGCCCACAGGCCAGTGGAAAGGACCTATCTGCCCACCAAATAATGAAGCACAAGACCGCCGTCAGTTCCGGGGCGGGAACCACCGCCAGGCAAAGAATGGCAGAAATGAACAATATAAAAGGAAACACTCTCTGGAGGCACACACAACATGCTGATGCAGACATGGAGAGAGAGTTGGAAATAATGCCAGTGCTGCTCCTTGCCATATACCTCCACAACCGTGACCGCCGGTGAAGACGGCAGTGGTAAGTACTGCAACCTAGTATACATGGGAAGTAAGGGCACAGTTACACACCCACTCCCCCCACCTTGCAATGCACTCCCAACCCCTCCCACCATCCCAAGCCATACATACCATAACAAGATGTACTTACTAGACACATGCCAACAAAGAGCTGCACCAAAGTACACACATGTGCACACCACATCCCCACAGTGAAATGCTGAACAACATCACTATATTGTGCCAACAGCACTTCTGGGCACTCAAAGGTTTTTTGAACCAAAAAACAGTATTGTCCAAATAAGGTCATTAGCCAGTCTATTTTAAAATCCTTGAATGGCCAATATAGGCCGAACTTGACTCCCACATGTGCAAAGGGTACTCCACTTGAAAGGGGCATCAATGGGGCAGCCAGGCACCTCAGGGAACAGGGGATGGGGTGGCGGGGTGGGGACTTACATCTGGAAGGGGGGGCATGGGCTTAGGTTTGGGGGGGTTTGGGCTTGCCCTTGGAAGGAGGGGGAGTGGGCTTGGATCAGGGGTGGCAGAGGGACCTGGGGCAACACGGGGCTTCTTCCTCCCTGGGGAAGGGGCACAGGAATGGGAAGGGTGGACTGGGCGGACTTGGATGTGGAAGGAGTGGACTGGGAAAGGAGATGGGCAGGTTCAGGGACGAGACGGGTTGGGCCAGTGGGTTCGAACAGGTCAATACGGGAGAGGAAAAGCTTCTGAGAGGCAGTTGGGGGGGATTTGGAGGCAGGTCTGGGAGTGGAGGTTGAGGGAGTGCTTGTACTAGGTGTAGGTGTGCCAGACATGGATGCAAGTGCCTGTAAAGTAGGCTGATGTGTGGAGGATGTGTGTGGTGTGGATGTCTGCAAATGTTTGAGTGTTTTGGGAGGAGGGGGATGGACACAGTGGGACAAGACAGGCTGTCAGTGTACATGGATGTCTGGGTGTCTGCAGGTCTGGTGAGTGCGCTGCAAATGTCTGTCAATGTAGTTGTGGTGAGTGCAGGTGTGGTGTCTGGGGTGCATGTCTAGATGTTGTAGTGACTGCATGAATGGGGGCAGCAGCAGTGACTGAGGGTGCAGTGCGTGTGGGTGTGCATGGTGAGGTGACAGACAGTGTGGCGGGGAGGATGACACACTGGGGTAAGTGGATGTTGTTGTGTGTGCTTTTGTATTTGGGCGTGTGCATGTCTGTGGTGGGAAGTGTGTTGCTTGTGTTTGTCTGTGTGCTTCTTGTGTGTTGACATGTGTGTATGGCTGTCTGTATGTGTGCTTGGGATGGGTGAAGGGATTGGGGTGCTGGAAGGGGTAGAGATGGTGGGAGGGGGTATGGAAAAACAAGGGACACTGGCTGCCGTCAAAGAGGAGGCCAAAGCCTGAAAAGATCTCTGTAGGCCAGACTTGGCACCATGAATGCCTTCCAGGTATGCATTGCATTGTTGCATCTGGGATGCTGCCCCTGGATGGCATTCACGATGGTTGTCTGCCCTACAGAGATGGTTCTCAGGATGTCAATGGCCTTCTCCGTGAGGGCAGCAGGGCTGACTTGAGCAGGGGATGAGGTGTCCGGGGCGAACGGGCCGTCCACCCTCCTGAGTGAGCGGGCACGGGCAACTGGGTGGGGAGCAACTGGGAGGGCGGTGATGGCATGGGGGGTGGCGGAATATGGCATAGAGTGGGTGTGCCCAGTAGGGTCCGCCACCACCAGGGAGCTCCCATCGGAGGAGGTATCAGAGTCTCTACCTCCAGTGGTAGTTGCTTCCTCCGTAGTACTCCCTCCGCCCTGCATCCCACTGGTCCCCTTGGTGTCTACCGACTCTGCCTCCTTGGAACCGTGGGCTGCTGCAGACCATGCCCAGCCAATGCACTTACTAGTCAATGAGGCCACAAAGCATACCAGATGACAGAAAGGGGACCCCCAACAGGCCTATTGGGACCTCCGAAAATTGCCCTCACACCATCCCAAGGACTTTGAGGGGACAGTACTGCAGGAACACACCTGTCCAAGTGCCTGGAACTAGAAAGCATACATACCACAGCACCAACATACATCCATCAAAGCAGTATGAAAACAGTGTTGGTACTCACCCCCTTGTGGCTGCTGTGCTGCCTTCAATCGCCGATCCAAATCTGGATAGGCCACCGCCAGAATGTTGGCCATTAGGGGAGTTAGAGTCCGAGGGGCACCCCTTCCTCCTTGGGAGGCCTTCCCCAACTGGGCCTCTCTGGTCTTCCTGGCCCAGCGCCTCAGGTCCTCCCACCGCTTCCTGCAGTGGGTGCTCTGCAGGTTGTAGACCCCCAGGGTCCACACCTCTTTAGTGATGGCTTGCCACAGGCCTTTCTTTTGGTGAACTCTGAGTTGCATGGGACACACAGAGCAAAAAAAGAGACGTCAGTATGTGTGCACCGAATACAGATGACATGTCGGTCCCTATGGAACGGCATTTGTTGAAAGCCAGGTTATCAACTCACGTACAGTACATGCCAGACAGTCTATGGCTGGACAGTCACAAATCGAACCCACATGTATACAGGCATCCACCACAATCACACACTTCTAAGGATGACAGACACCAACTCACCTGCTCCTCTGGTCGTCCATACAACGTGGCATACAGGGTAGGACCCCGTCCACCAGCTTCTCCAGTTCCTCCGTGGTGAAGGCTGGGGCCCTTTCCCCTGTGACTCATGCCGTTTTAGTAACCAGAGTCAGGACACAGCAGTATACACAGTGGAGTACTACCCTGCACAGGAATCAGGAGTCAAGTGTCAAGGGTCTGACGACATGGCATAGGTACCGCAGTGGTGTGCTCCGTCACCGCTGGCGGCGATCATGATTGGCCCAGTTCCCCATTAACAACCATGTAATCCAATGATAGGGTGCACAGCGGTGAACACCGCCTTCCGCCATGACGAATAACATCAGTGGAATGAAGTCACTTCCACTCCCTCATACCTGGATGGCAGGAGGCTGGCATTTTGCTACCACCACGTCAGCATAGCCTGGCCAGGGGCCTCATCCAGGCCCTCAAAATCTCCAATCTTAGTCGCTTGCTGACATGAGTGTAGGATCCTCACATGCACCCATCTTTCGAATTGTGTTCACACTGGGATGCCATTATAGCAGTGTTGACTCAGCACACACATGCCTGACGGTGTACTTCATACTTTGCATCTGTGTGTGACCTACGTTTCACACTTACATTGATACAGTGACATCATGTGATGCAAGTGTATGTTTACACTCAATATGTGTTCATTCCTCGACCATAGGTACAGACCCATGTGGCAAGGGAGAGCCCCATCTGTTTACAGACCTCTGGTTGATTTGGAAACTATGGAGGAGCGTCACATCTACAGACTCAATAGAGCTACTGTCCATGACCTCTGAGCTTTAATGGATCCTGTACTAAAACCGGCTAATCGGAATGAGCATGCCATCCCTACAACCGTGCAAGTGCTATCTGTACTCCATATTTTGGCTACAGGCTCATTTCAGATGACAGTGGGCATGGATGCTGGGGTTTCACAGTCAATGTTCAGCCTCATCTTTTCAAAATGGATGCATTTGTCCAACACCTGCAAACATATGTCCAGTTTCCCCAAAGGGCTGAACTTCCTGCCATCAAATCTGGATTTTATGCCTTTGCCAACATCCCACATGTGAGTTGTGCCATTGATGGAACCCACATAGCTCTCATACCACCAAGAGTGAATGAACAGGTGTACAGGAATTGAAAGAACTATCACTCCATGAATATACAATTGGTGTATACTGCTGACCAGTACATTTCACATGTCAATGCCAGGTTCCCAGGCTCAGTCCATGATTCCTTTGTCCTGGGAAACAGCAGTGTACCACACTTGATGGGACAACTACAAGGGGGCAGAGGATGGCTCATAGGTGAGTGTGTATGACACTGGATCTGTACATAGGTAACAGCTAGCCACTATGCATGTGAAGTCAGTTTCTTAAGGTCCTATTTCACTCACTTTAGCAGGTGATTGAGGCTACCCCAACTTGCAATGGCTCCTGACACCTGTGAGGAATCCCAGGACAGATGCAGAGAGGAATTATAATGAGGCCCATGGACGTACTAGGAGGTGATTGAGCGCACTATAGGTCTCCTGAAGGGTAGATTTTGTTGCGTCCATCTCTCTGGGGGATCCCGGGGTTATGTCCCTGACAAGGTGTGTAAGATAGTGGTGGCCCGCTGCATGCTGCACAACTTGGCTGAGGAAAGCCATCCCTCTTCTGGAAGAGGGGGGTGCTGTCCAACCAGCCCTGTAACCTCAGAGAGGGGATGAGAGTGATGGTGAGGAAGAAGAGGGGAGGATCTTAACTCCAGGAACCAGCTGATCCGCCTATACTTCCAGTGACTATGAGGTACTGTTCACTGATGCTGATGTCTTCACTGCATAGTTTCAGTCTGTCTCATTTAATTGGTAATGTGACGTCTATAGTCATTGACACTGTTAACTGATGACTGAAGTGGCATGTGCCAGAGAACTCAATATTAGGTACAGTGTGACATACACTAATAACATTTCCCCTAATAAAAAAAGGCCAAATGGGGAGGAAGATCAATATTGTATCTTGGAGCTAGGCTGTGGAATTCATTACCACTGAATCTACGTCAAATCAGCCACGAACTGTCGTTTTGGGGGCTATTAAAAACTTGGTTATTTTAGTTTGCGTCTCAAAGCCGTATATTCAAAGGTTTTTCTGTGTAGCGCTGGGAGGCCTTTGGCTATCTATGTGCTCTATAACATAACATAACATAACATACTTCAGACACTGCAGGGCATTGAATCCCTTCCTGCAATAAAGGTATGATTAAGAAATTGACTGGCTAATGCATACACACTCACAATTGATATCTTATATTGACTAGGGACATACGATTTGAGTGCATAGGTGTATTTAGTAAGTGACAAAATACACATATTTCGTGGAACAGTGATATGGAGTGGGCACATTGTGCATATCCATACTCAGGTACATATGCTAAGTTGTTGGTAGCACTGGGTTTTGTTCCAAGTACCCATTGGTAGATGGTGTAATGGCAGTGGCAAGTCAACAAGGGAGCACAGTGACACACAAGGGAGATAGTTCAGGACACAGTCACTTCCTAGCGTTGGGCTTGGTCTTGGCTGGTGTTTCTGTGGCGTGTCTGGTTCTGAGAGCACGTTTGCGAAGCTAGAGCTGGGCTGCAGGGGTAGGGGTGCTGGTTTCCTGGTTGTCCTCTGGCAGTGCCACCAGTCCAGTAGCTACTGCAGATGTAGATGGCAAGGCAGTGTCCTGGCTAGCGGTAGGGGCTTGCAGGTGGGTGGAGGTCTCATACTGGCTGTGGTACTGGTGCTGCAGCACCCCTGCAATGGTGGCCATGGTGGCATTGAGCTGTTTCCATTGCTCCATGGCCTCCTGGTGGTGTGCTATCTGCAGCCTCTGATTCTGGTCCAAGGTGGCCAGGAACTGGCCCATCCTGTCCTGGGTATGGCGGTATGCTCCAGGGACGTCAGATTTCACCTCCTGGGCTGCTGCATCCATCCTTTGGCTACACCCCTGGGCCTGTGTCCCCTGCACAGGTCTGGCAGACCCATGTGCACTGGGCCCTTCCGCATCCTGCCTGTTGGTGGGTGGAGACTGTGGCCTCTGTGAATGTGGGCCACCAGTCTGTGGCCGGGAGACACTGGTATGGGGTCGTTTGGCCAGAGCTGAGGATGGTGGCTAGGTGGTAGGGCTGACAGTGATATCCTGGGTGGGGATGCTGGAGGGTGACAGTCCAGGACTGTGTGATGGTCCAGGGTATTCCTCACTTTCCAAACATCCCTCTCCACTCTCCTGAGTGGGGCCTCTGTCTCCGTGTGGGGCGCTGGCACTCCTTGGCATTTACATCCGGGTGGCATGGGTGGTGGTGCCTGTGGGGGGAATGGACATGTGGGTGTAGGTACTTTTTGGGAATTGATGCACAGCTCTGCCCTAGTTTGTGCTTATATTCCCCTGTTGTGGCATGCAAGGTCCCTTCGTGTATATATCTTTGCATTTTATGTGGGGGGTGGCGGTGCACTGTGGGTGCTGTAGTGCCACTGGGAATCCATGCAGGGGTAGGTGACTGTGCACAGGGGACAGGATGGAGGTCTGTTTGTGGGATTGTGGGCATGCAGGGTAGTTGGATGTGGGTGTTTTGGACTGGGTGGGGATGGGGTCCTGGTGATAATGAGAGGGGTGGAGTGATGCATGCATTATAGGTGGGGTGACTGTTAAGGTATTGTAGTTGACTTACCAGAGTCCAGTCCTTCAGTGAGTCCACTGAGGCCCTCTGGGTGCAGCATAGCCAGGACGTTCTCCTCCCAGTCGGTGTATCGGGGGTGTAGGTGGGTGACCTCCACCAGTCTTTTGTACGGCGATGTTGTGCCTGGATGCCATTGACTGAACCATTCCGCACAGGTCGTTCTATCTCCTCCGGATGTCAACCCTTGTGCGTGGATGGTTTCCCACAGCATTGACCTTGTTGACAATCGTCTGCCATAGTTCCATCTTCCTGGCCACGGGTGTCTGCTGCACCTGTGCCCCGTATAGCTGTGGCTCGACCCTGAGTATTTCATCTACCATTGTCCTTAGCTCCCTATCTGTGAAGCGGGGTGCTTAGGAGGTGCTATGGTGTGTGTTGTGGGTGTATTGGTGAGGGTGCTGTCGTGTGGTTATGTGTGTGGCTTATAAAGGTGTTTGGGGTTTGTATGTGTTTTGGTGGTGTATTTGTGCGTGTGACTTGTGTTATGTTGTGTTCAGTGTATGCGTGTTGTATTGTCAATCTCAGTTGTGCTATTGTGTGTTTTATATGTGTGTTTTATAGTGTTGTGGATGTGTGGCAGGTGTGTGGGTTTCAAAGTTGCCAATGTGTGCATTTGTTGTTGGTGGGTCCCATTACTGGCCGTGGCAGTCCGTACTGCTAGTGGTCGTTCAGCATCCACTATCCGCCACGCTGATTTGTGCTTCATTATTTGGTGGGTGGAGGATTTGTCTGCATGCGTTGGCGGAGTGGGTTGTACTGTCTTTCCGCCGTTGTAGGCCCTGGCGGTGGGTGGAGGTTGCAGAATTTTTGGAAGTTTTACTTTTTGGCATCATAATTCTGGGGTGTCCAGTCTTGTGCCACTAGCGGTCTTCTGTTCACCATCACCACAGCGGTCGGCGGTGATTGCCACAAAGTTTATAATGAGGGCCTTTGTCTTCTGCCTGGCTGTTGGCAGCTACCGCCGTGGTGAGTGTTGTTTCAGCCCTGGTTTTTGGTGTGGCAAATAGGCTGTCTATGGGAGTTATCACTGCCATGGTTATAATTTGGCGGTACTTACACTTTATCACTCACCGCCAGGGTCGAAATGAAGGCCAAAGTCCGATTACATGGGTTACCATCAGTGTTAATCATGGACAGAGGAACACAATTCATTTCTCACTTTCGGAAAACACAGTGCTACTCTTCAGACATGGATGTTCGCCTGTCCAGTAGTTATCACTCACAAATGGATGGCCTGGCAGAGAAAACAAATCAAACTCTGTAATAGTATTTGCATTGTGTATTACTAGGTGTGAATGATGACTCTGATTGGTCAATATGGTTGTGGGCTGTAGAATTTGCCTATAATAATTTAGAACATACATTCCTTGGAATGTCACCTATCTATTTTGTGAGTGGTTATCACCCCAAAACGACACTCTGGGAACAGTATAATTCTGCCATCACAGTGCCTGTGGCACATGAATTCCACACAACCCTCTGAATCATTTGGGACATGGCCCGCTTCACTTTAGCCTAAACAAAAGAATCATTCAAGCAATCAGCAGACAAAAAACGTACTGTGGCACCCGCATATCACTTAGGTGACAAGGTATGGCTTTCTCTAAAGAATCTCGCTTTGCGAGGACTCAGGAAATTCCTTCCCAAATTCATCAGCCCTTATCCTGTAGTTGAAATTATGAACCTGGTAGTCATACGATTGACATTACCCCCACTCTAATAATTCATGCAGTTTTTTTCACCTCTCTTCTCCAAACCTATTGACCAGGCACTCAATTGACTTCTCCCCCTCCCTTAGTATTATATGGCCAAGAGGAATTTGAAAGTTAGGGCAATTCTAGACTCCCAACGCCCTGACCTCCTGGTCAGCGTCTGTTGCCCTCCCGAGCTCCTCCTGCTGCCGCTACTGCTGCCTCTGCCTTGGGAACGAACTGAGAGCCTGCCTGGCTCTCAGTTCAAGGCCCTCCTCCACCCGCAGGCTCCTGTCTGCGTCTCATCCCTGGTGACGCTGACCTCCTGGTCAGCATCTGTTGTCCTCCCCAGCTCCTCCTCCTGCTGGTGCCTCTGCCTTGGGAACAAAAAGAGAGCCTGCCTGACTCTCAGTTCGAGGCCCTCCTCCACCTGCAGGCTCCTGTCTACACCTCATCCCTGGTGGCCTAGTGGCCATCTGCAAATATCTTCTGTCTCTATCTCTACTCCTGCTTTTTTACTTCTGTCTTTACCTCTGTTTTTACATTGTTTCTTTTTCTGTCACTTTCTTGTTACCGCCTTGCCTCCTCTCCCTCCCGCGCTCTACCTGCCCCACTAATGCCCCTGCGGACCTCTAGTTTCCCAGATTACTGGACCCCCCTCCTTCCCCTTCTTACTGGCGGCCACAGCGCTGTGAGAGGGTGACTCCACTGACCTCCTGGTCAGTGCCTGGTGCCCTCCCCAGACCCTCCTGCTGCTGCTGCCTCTGCCTTGGGAACGAATTGAGAGCCTGCATGACTCTCAGTTTGTGGTCCTCCTCCATCACTGGTGGTCTCGTGGCCATCTAAAAGTAAGTATCTTCTGTCTCTCTTCACTTTTGCTTTCTTACTTCTGTCTTTACCTATGCTTTTACAGTTTCTTTTTCTGTCTCTTTCTTGTTACCCTCTTGCCACCTCTCCCTCCCGTGCTCCCCCGTGCCGCTGCTGCCCCTGCGACCCTGCTCCCCTTCCCCCTGAAGCACTTTTCCCACCCTCCTACCTCTCAGTTGACCGGACCCCCGCCTCCCTCCGCTTCTTAATGGCAGCCACAGCACTGTGAGAGGGTAACTCCACTGACCTCCTGGTCAGTGCCTGTTGCCCTCCCCAGCTGCTCCTGCTGCTGCTGCCTCTGCTTTGGGAAAGAATTGAGAGCCTGCCTGACTCTCAGTTTGAGGCCCTCCTTCACCAGCAGGCTCCTGCCTGCTCCTCATCCCTAGTGGCCTAGTGGGCCACTGCAAGTAAGTATGTTCTGTCTCTCTCTGTCTCTCTTTAATCCTGCTTCTTTATTCTGTCTTTACCTCTGTTTTTTATATTGTTTCTTTTTCTGTCTCTTTCTTGCTGCCCTCATGCTCCCTCATCAAACATGCGGTAGGAGTCTGGGACATCCTCGACTCAACAGCTTCGGACGTTGTCTTCTTCACGGAGACCTGGATCACCCCCACCGCTGCCCCAGACATCGCCCCCACCATCCCAGACAACTACAAAATCATCCACAAGGACAGAGCCAACTGGCCTGGAAGAGGCATTGTCATAATCTACAAGAACAACCTCCTCCTGACTACCAGCATCGAGTCACAGTCTCGGTCAACGCACAAGCACCTACACTTCCAGATCCAGACCAACCCAAACACCTCCCTACATGGCACCCTCATCTGCAGGCCACCCGGAGACCGACCCCAGCTCTGTGAAGACATTGCCGACCTCGTCATCCCCTAAAGCGCTCACCTCCTCCGACTACATCCTACTTGGCGACCTCAATTTCCACCTTGATAGCCTTGATGACCCCAACACCTCAAACCTCCTGGACAACCTCACAACTCTCGACCTCAACAACTCGTCAACGTCCCCGCCCACAGAACCGGACGCATTCCGGACCCCATCTTCTCAGAAGGGGACAACATCACCATCTCCCACACATCTGAACACCAGTGGACTGACCACAAGTGCATCCACTTTACCTACATAAAGAACGCTGCATGCCACCACCCCCCCATCCCTCGGTAGACACTGGTGCAAAGTCACAGAAGCACAGCTCAACAACGCTCTCAACCACTCCCTCCCACCGGATGTAACGAATGCTAATGAAGCCGAAGGCAACCTACACCATTGGCTCTCAAACTATGCCACCAACGTAGCCCCCCCTAAGGAAATCAGCAGGGAATTGATAGATCAAAACACCCAAGTGATTTATGCCAGACCTACAGGAATCCAAGCGCACCTGCAGATGGTTGAAACGTAAATGGAGACTCAGCAATTCCACCAAAAACACACAGCCTACAAAATAGCAGTCACCAAGCACCACCAGAACATCAGAACCGCCAAAAAAGCTGCCTTCCAAGCATGCCTCAACACCAGCACTCACAACAGTAAAGAGCTCTTCGCCATTGTCAAAGAGTTCACGAACTCCGGGGCAGACACCTCATCCACCCCTCCCTCCCAAGACCTCTGCAACGACCTTGCCATCTTCTTTCACCACAAAATCCAGGACATCTACGAAGGCTTCAGGAACCAAAGCCTGCCAGCACCGATCACCACCACAGACCTTGTACCTCTCCAGATACTGAACTTTTGGACCCCCATCACCATAGAGGACACCCAAAGACTGATGAACTGCATCCACTTGGGAGCATCCTCGGATCCATGCCCTCATCACATCCTCAACTTGGCCAGTGCCTCCATAGCACTGGAGCTCTGCCGAATCATCAGCCTATGCATCAAGACTGCCACATTCCCCTTAGACTGGAGACACACCAAAATCAGCCCCCTCCTCAAGAAACCCACTGTCGACCCTAGGGAGCTGAAGAACTACAGACCCATCTATTTGCTCCCTTTCCCAGCCAAGGTAACCGTGAAGGCCGTCAACTCAACCAACAACTCACTGAGTTCCTCGAGACACACCTCATCCTCGACCCTTCTCAGTCCTGTTTCAGAAGCAACCACAGCACCAAAACCACACTCTTAGCAGCCACCAATGACATAGGTATCATCCTGGACCACAGAGGCACATCTGCACTCATCCTCCTCGACCTCTCCGCTGCACTTGACACCGTCTCCCACTCAACCTTCTGCAACAGACTGCACAACACCGGCATTGGGACAGAGCCCTGAACTGGATCAGGTCCTTCCTCACTGGAAGAACACAGAGGGTCAGATTACCACTGTTCACAACAGAACCTAAAAGGCACTTGCTGCGAAGTGCCCCAAGGATCCTCACTCATCCCGACGCTTTTCAACATCTACATGGCCTCACTCGCTAAGATCACCAGACAACATGAGCTAAACATAGTCTCCTACTCTGACGACACCCAACTGATCCTCTCCCTGTCTGAGGACTCTGTGCAAGCCAAGAGGAATTTCCACAACAGGATGAGATCAGTCACCTCCTGGATGGTGGTCAGCTGCCTCAAGCTCAACTCAGACAAGACAGAGATCCTTGTGTTCGGCTCCACCCCTTCTGCCTGGAACGAATCCTGGTGGCCCACAGACTGGGTAACGCCCCTGGCCCTATGGACTATGTGCGCAACCTGGGCATCATCCTGGACTCCACTCTATCGATGACCCGCCAAGTTAACACCATCTCCTCATCAAGCTTCCACACCCTCTGTCTCCTGTGGAAGATTTTCATATGGATTCCCCCCCGACACAAGGAAGGAAGTCACCCATGCACTCATCATCAGCAAACTGGACGACAGCAATGCACTATATGCCGGCATTATCAAGAAACTTCAATCAAGACTACAACAAGTCCCGAATGCAGCAGCCAGACTCATCCTGGACATCCCCTGACACAGCTGATTCTCCTCCCACCTCAGAGACCGACACTGGCTCCCAGTCAACAAGCGCATCACATACAAACTCCTAATCCACACCTTCAAGGCACTGCACAACATAGGACCAGCATACCTCAACCACTGCCTCATCTTCTACGTACCCAAAATACATCTCCATTCCTCCCAGCTCACCCCTGCAGCCGTCCCCAAGATCCCAAAAAGTACAGCAGGAGGAAGATCCTTATCCTATGTAGCAGCCCGAACATGGAACACATTTCTCCTCAAGATCAGGCAGACCGCATCACTGAAGCAGTTCAGTAAGGACCTCAAGTCCTGGCTCTTCGACTGAGAAGCACACCTACATTCAGCACCTTGAGACCTTATGGGTGATTAGCCGTGCTTTACAAATCCTTGATTGACTGATTGATTGTCCCGGGGAAAATTATCCTATTTAGTGGTTTGGAAGGGGTTTGGTCCTTAGGGTCAATCCTTTAAACCCCATTCCCATTTTCGCAATGCTCCCCGTCTTCTGCAGTCCTTTCATGCTCGCTATCCTGCTAAACCAAGGCCTGTTCAACCCATCTTAGGGGGCCTTTTGGGGGAGGGGCGGTGCTGTCATGGTCTGGCCAATCTCTACTGCCATTCAGTCACCAAGCTGGATCCCTGCAGCCATTTACCCATTCTAATACCCAGGGCCGTTCCCCTCAACACCATAGGGCACCAAAACTAGGTATATAGGTCTCAGCCCCTGAGCAACGGGTAATGCCTGAACTATTCCTGTTCATTATGTGCGATGCAGGACCAATGTGCTCAATAATATGCCAAGATGAAGAATGCAGTTACCATTCGTCCAAGTGCTTGTTACAGTGCTGAAATCCCGCAAGACTATGCCAATCCCAGTGTCCATGTTGGGCATAGGTCATATTTGAACTATGCCCAGCACCAACTGCATGCTTTGCCTTGTGGTTCCCACCCAGATAGGATCTCTCCCCAACTTCAGCATAACTGTGAGGATCGTCCCCTTCTCTTCGGATCCAACGCAGGTCGCTGCCTTCTTCTTTTCGATCCCCAGCAACCTGCAAGACAAAGGAAATTGTTGAAAAGGAGAAGTATTCAACTTCTGGAGCAGACCTGAAAAGTAAAGACTGAACAGGTGATATGTTGCAAACAAATTGTACAACCCCTGATAATTTTACCTCACTGCCTCATACCAAACCATCCAGGGCCCTGCAAAAATAATCTACCCAGGTCTTTTGAGAAATCTATTGACTTTCCCTGAATTTATGTCTGTATTTCTCTGGGGTCAGACCAAACATCCTGATTAGAGCCTTCCTCATGGAGGGAAACCTCATCTTCTCACTCCCTGTCAGGGCTAAGAGAGCGTCCCTCCCTTCACTAGGGATGTGACCACACAAAACAACTCCCCAGTCTGCTTCAGGGACCTTGTGCAATTGTAGGACAATTTTGTAGGCCTTCAACCATCTGTCTATGTCGTCCCTCACCACAAAATCAGACACTAGGGGCCAGATGTAGGAACCGGTTTGCATGTCGCAAACTGCGAAAAACGCAGTTTGCGACATACAAAACGGCCATCGCGATGCTGATTCACATTTTGCAAGTCGGTACCGACTCGCAAAATGTGAATCCGACTCGCAAATAGGAAGGGGTGTTCCCTTCCTATTTGCGACTCGCACCGCAATGTAGAATTGCTTTGGGACCGTGAAAGCGGTCGCAAAGCAATTCGCAGTTAACACCCACTTGAAGTGGGTGGTAACTCATTCGCAAACGGGAAGGGGTCCCTATGGGACCCCTTCCCCTTTGTGAATGTCGCTGAAAATATCCAATGGACCACTGCCTACTCTGAAAAAATGAAACCAAATGGTTTCATTATTTTTTTGAATTGCAACTCGTTTTCCTTTAAGGAAAACGGGTTGCAATTCCCCCCCAAAAAACTGCTTTATTAAAAAAGCAGTCACAGACATGGAGGTCTGCTGTCTTCAGCAGGCCACCATCCCTGTGAATGCATGGACTCGCTATGGGGTCGCAAAATGCGACCCACCTCATTAATATTCATGAGGTGGGTCTTTGCGACCCCATAGCGAGTCGCAGAAGGTGTCTGAGACACCTTTCTGCATACAATTTTGCGAGTTGCAAATTGCGAGTCAGTCTGACTCGCAATTTGCAACTCGCAAAATTGTCTTTTGCTACATCTGGCCCTAGATTCTTGGGTATGTGGACCCTAGAGGGCACAGAAGAATTGCTGCCACAATTACTGCTGGACTCCACCTGTCTGGCCTTGATGTCCAGCTCCTTCAGGCTTAAGTCCTGAGCCAATATCATCTTTTTCTCCTCTATAACCAGTCCCTTTTGGTTTGCCTCCATCTCCATGGCCAATTGTTTCTCCTCCAAGGCCTTCTCCTTCTCCAATTAGAGCTTTGCCAGCTCTAATTTTAACCTTCTCCTTCTCTCCTCCTGCTTGTCCTCCAGATCCTCTGCGGACAGACCCTTGGATGATACACTGCTCCCTGCCCTGGACCATGCCCTCATTCCTGGGAGTAAGTTGCTTGCCTCCCCCACTGACAGCAGCCCACGGCCTCCACTCTGGCCTTGGTTCAAACCATCCTCCACATCCAGCTCTGCCTCATTCTTCTCTGAGGTCTCATTTGATACAGCATGGGCTTCTGAACAGGTTCTCAGTGCATTTTGCAATTCTGCCTTTCTGCTCCTTGCAGGAAGCCCAAAACCCTTACAGAAATCCTTGAGCTGGGCCACAGTGTAATCCTGAAGCTTGGCCAGTTCAAACTCCATCCAGGCAGGTGCAGATGCAGACCCTCCAACCAGAGACATGATTTATAGTAAAAGGAAAAAATGCCAATCAGGGAGATTTGAATAATCAAAAATGCCAATTGAAGAGAGTAGGGAAAATGCCACTGGGGATCAGGGGCAATTGATTCAAATTGGTCTAGGTGTGAGTAGTAGTGTACACCAAATTACTGTAAGGCACTGCACAAATACAAGTCCTATCTGCACCGCTCATCACCAATGTTAGAAATTGGGTCTCTAGTTGGCAGAGGTATGCATCCTGCCCAAGTAGGGACAATGATCCAAGTCAGTGTAAGTCAGATACACACTCTAAATTAATCTGTACTCACCCTCTGGTAGCTTGGCACAGAGCATTCAGACGTAACTAAAGAGGCAAAGTGTAAAGTATTTTGTGCAATACTTAGAGTAACACAGTTAAAGACCACAGTGAAAGACACCACAAAAAGAATATTTATCTGAGTATAACAAGACCAAAACAACAAAGATCCAATAAGTAGCAGTCCAAATATGATTTTTGAAAGATTATACGTGAAAACAGTGTGCTAGAAGTCAATAGCGGTCAAAAGGTTGCTTGAGGGACCAGTGCAAATCCTAAATTCAGGGCAACCGCGATGGAGGGTAGGTCGGTTCCAGAATCCATGCGGGGTCCGCTGAAACAGTACCTTTGGTGGAGTAATGCGTTGACGATGAGGACACGATGCGTCAATATTTTTACCGCTCTCGGGGCACTGCGTCATCGTCTGGCTCTGTGGAAGTGAATACGATGCATCATCTTTGGGCCACGCTGAGCGTCGTCATTGGGCTGCGCAGTCTGTGTATCCACTGCCATCGGGAAGCCGCTGTGCCGCTGTCAATGAGCCAATTTTTCTCCAGCGTTCGGAGCGATGCATCACTTTTTGTATGTTTCAGCTGTCAAACCTACTCATAGATGGCAGAGTCCAGCGGCACCAAGAGAGTTGCAAGCAGTCTTTAATGTCCCTGAGACTGCAGAAGACAGAGTCTGTGGGGCGAGGCACAACCCTGTTCAGTTGTGTAGACTCATCCCACTCATCTAGCCAAAAAAGGCCCATCAGCCTGGTGATGGGGCATCAGGATGCAAATGACACAACCAAGCTCCCTTTGTGTCTGAGTGTCTATAGGGAATGCACAGAGCCCAGCTGTCAACAACCCTAGACGTGTATTCAGAGACAGGCAGAGGCACAGAATGGTTAAAGTTATAAAATGCTAACTTTCTAATAGTGGCATTTTTAGACTTACAATTTAAAATCCGACTTCACCATAAGTCGTGATTTTAAATTAGGAGTCCAGAGACACCAAACTCCATATTTCCCTCTTTTCCCAATTGGAAATTACACTTAAAAGATGCTTTAAGGTAACCCCAGTGTTCTCCTATGGGAGAGAGAAAGGCCTGCAATAGTGAAGAGTTTTTCACTATCTGGACATGTTAATTTTAAAAGTACATGTCCAATCCTTTGAATACATTGCACCCTGCGGGAAACAACCTTAACAACTACGTTTGAATTACTACTTGCTTTAACAACAAATCTTGAAGAACTACTGGGTCTTAACAACAAAGTTTTGAACAACTACTGGTTTAACAACGATTTTACCTTAACAACTAATGCCAGAACAACGAATTTTAAGGTAAGTGAATTATTTTTTTATGAATTTTAAGGTGAGTTTTGTGTTTTGTTTTTTATTTGTTTAGGGTTTAATTATTATATGTTTAGTTTTTTTAAGTATATTGTGTGGATTAAGTAATGGATTCTATGGGTTGTGGGTGTTATGGGTGGGGTATTGTATTAATACTCAGGTATTATTTTAAGTACTTTTGTATTTTTTATGTGTTCTAATTTATGTTGTGGGTTTAGGGGCGGGATATATGGGATGTAGGGGTTATGGGTGGGGAAGTGTATTAATACTCAGGTATTAATTTAAGTACTTGTGTTTTTTTATATGTTGTAATTTATGTTGTTGGTTTAGGGGCGGGATATATGGGATGTAGGGGTTATGGGTGGGGAATTTTTTTAATACTCAGGTATTAATTTAAGTACTTGTGTTTTTTTTATATGGGGTAATTTATGTTGTGGGTTTAGGGTCAGGATATATGGGATGTAGGGGTTATGGGTGGGGAAGTGTATTAATACTCAGGTATTAATTTAAGTACTTGTGTTTTTTTATATGTTGTAATTTATGTTATTGGTTTAGGGGCGGGATATATGGGATGTAGGGGTTATGGGTGGGGAAGTGTATTAATACTCAGGTATTTTTTTAAGTAATTGTGTTTTTTTATATGTTGTAATTTATGTTGTAGGTTTAGGGGCGGGATATATGGGATGTAGGGGTTATGGGTGGGGAAGTGTATTAATACTCAGGTATTAATTTGAGAACTTGTGTTTTTTTATATGGTGTAATTTATGTTGTGGGTTTAGGGGCGGGATATATGGGATGTAGGGGTTATGGGTGGGGAAGTGTATTAGTACTTGTGTTTTTTTATATGGTGTAATTTATGTTGTGGGTTTAGGGGTGGGATATATGGGATGTTGGGGTTATGGGTGGGGAAGTGTATTAATACTCAGGTATTAATTTAAGTACTTGTGTTTTTTTATATGTTGTGATTTATGTTGTGGGTTTAGGGGCGGGATATGTGGGATGTAGGGATTATGGTTGGGGAAGTGTATTAATACTCAGGTATTAATTTAAGTACTTGTGTTTTTTTATATGTTGTAATTTATGTTGTGGGTTTAGGGGCGGGATATGTGGGATGTAGGGGTTATGGGTGGGGAAGTGTATTAATACTCAGGTATTAATTTCAGTACTTGTGTTTTTTTATATGTTGTAATTTATGTTGTGGGTTTAGGGGTGGGATATGTGGGATGTAGGGGTTATGGGTGGGCAAGTGTATTAATACTCAGGTATTAATTTAAGTACTTGTGTTTTTTATATGTTGTAATATATGTTGTGGGTTTAGGGGCGGGATATATGAGATGTTGGGGTTATGGGTGGGGAAGTGTATTAATACTCAGGTATTAATTTAAGTACTTGTATTTTTGTAATATTGTAGTTTATGTTGTGGTTTTAGGTGCAGGATATATGGGATGTAGGGCTTATGGGTGGTGAAGTGTATTAGTAATTGGGTGTTAATTTACATAGTTGGGTATTTTTTTTTTGTTTTGTGAAATTGGTGTGGGGTAGTATATTCATATTTGAGTATTTTATTAGGACTTTAAGTATTTTTTTTATCTTTTATTAAGGGTATATTGTGGATTCATTTTTGGAATGTATGGGTTGTGGTTGTTATGGGTGGGGAAGTGTGTTAATACTTGGGTATTAATTTAAGTAATTGTATTTTATTAAATTTTGCAATTTATGTTGTGGGTTTTGGTGTGGGATATATGGGATGTAGGGGTTATGGGTGGGGAAGTGTATTAATACTTGGGTATTAATTTAAGTTATTGTATTTTATTAAAATTTGGAATTTATGTTGTGGGTTTAGGGGTGGGACATATGGGATCTAGGAGTTATGGGTGGGAAGTATATTAGTAGTCTGGTATTATTTTTTTTTTTTTTTTTTTATTGAAAGTATATTTAGAATTAGGGGTGGGATATAGGGGATGTAGGGTTTATGGTTGGGGTATTGTTCTTATGATTAGTTTTTTTTTTCTATGTTTGAGTTTTTTTTTTTATGTTTTGTATTTTTTGGGGGATGCAATTTGGTTTATTGGTGGATCATGATTTGGAAATGTATTGATAGTTTATAATTTTTTATTATTGTTGAATTATTTTTTTGTGTTATATTTTTAGGTTTTGTATTTTTTTGTTGTTGTTATTGAAGGTGTAAAAATAATTGTGTTTAAAAATAGTTATGTTTAAAAAATTATATTTGATTTTTTAATAGTATAGTAGTTGGTATAGTAGATTTTGGAATATAATAATGTTACATTTTTTTATTTTGAATATTTATTAGATTTAAAAAAGAAATAGTGATTTTTAAAATTTGTTAAAATGCTTTTTTTTTTTTTTGTTTTTTGTTTTTTTGATCTGATGTAATTAATATTATTCATATTTTTTAATTATTTTTTGGGATGTATAATTTTATACATATATTAATTTGTCTTAATATTCTTTCTAAACATTAATTAATAAAATAATTATTTGTAGATTATATATAGATTTTTCTTTTTTTTGGTGCTAGAAATGTTTGCATTTGCAATAATGTTTTTTTTCATGTAAATTTAATTTTTTTTAAATAAAAATACCATTCATTTTTTTTTTATATATATTTTTTTTAACATAATCAAGTTTAAAAAATGCAAAAAAAATGTTTTGAATTATTGTTTGATATTTACAGATTTATAGATTTTTTTTCTTTATTTTTTTATATTTCTTTATCTATTTTCTGTGGTATTTTCTTATTTTCCCTATTATAGTCTATGAGTGAAATAGTCCTTTTTCTATTTTTAGTGCTCTTCCATGTTTACGTTGTTTGACGTCTTCTGTATTCAGTCAGTGGAGCGTCGCGGTCAAGATAGGACGGAAGCGGAGACCTCGTTCAGGTAAGTGGGATTATAATTTTTTTTACAGTATGCAGTAGGGTATTTTTATTACAGAAATAGTTGTCGGAGGTAGTTATAAGGTAGGTAGTAGATTTTCGGTGTTTGTTATGTTTCTTATGTTTAATTATTTGTTATCGTATATTTTTGAATACGATAGTGGTTTCGTAAAAGTAAACAAATTTGTTTAGCAGTGTTTTATCTTACAAATGATTATACTGCTTTTGTAGTAGTTGGAAAGAATTGTATATTTTTTTGATAAATTTAGTTTTGGGATTTTTGAGGGAGTTAGTTGTTCGGTTTATGAATTGTTTTTTACTTCATTGTAATAGGTTTTGTGATTATTTTTTTATTTTGTGTTAGTAGTATCCTTTATATTGTTTTCATGTCTTTTTCTTGATAATTAATGTTTTAATTAATGATGTGGCTTTGGTTAGTAGGTGATAAATTTTTGTAATTTTTTTTTGGTAAAAAAAAGTATATTTGGTATTTTACGTTTTTTAGATATTTCTCGAATTTCTGGTTTGGTAAAGTATTATATTTTATTTCTTTCATTGTTTTTATAGTATATAGAGTTTTTTTTGTTATCATCCATGCAATATGAATATTTTTTATTTGTTTTTGGATGACTAATGTTTTTTTTTCTTTTCTAAGTATGAGATGCTTCTTTCTATATTAATGAAGAAGATTTATTCAGCATCACATGTTTGGATAAAGACATGAAAACTTGAAAGGTAAGAAAAATTTTTGTTGTGTAAATTTAGTGTAAATTTTTTTTGAAAAATGCCAATTTAATTGATGGTGTTTGGTGTTTTTTAGAACTGGCAAGTAATTTTTTAGTAGGTTAGTGGTTGTTAGTAATGTAGAATATATGCTAGACTATTGAGGTACTCTGATGGTGTTATTGTATCAAATTGTTGTATTTTTTCCCAAATTCTTTCGGTCATTTCTTTGCTTTTTTTACTTGTGCGTGGGTTCAGGCTACCTGACAGTGATTGAGCAAGTCTCATTTCTTGGAAACTTTGTTCCTTTTTCAAAATTTCCATGAAATGATACAGGTTTGGGTGGGGTTTACCTATTACTTTATTGAAGGCGTTGTGCCATCCTTCAATGGCATTATTAGTCTTTGCACCACCTTCTAAACCGGTTTGGTAGCAGTTCCACCATTCTATTGGAAATCTTGGCTTTCGTCTGCGACCAGATCTGTTTAGGTGTCCAATCCAGGTTTCTTCGAAGTAATTTAGTAAGGGTTCTAATTTGTCTTCATTTTGTGTATAATAGTTAGACTCTGTTATTGCGTTGTAATACTCATCTACTTTTGTAGGTGGTACAAAGCATAATGCTGTGAGTTTTTTTAATTCAAATTGTAGTATGCAATCTGAGAAATATTCTCTACTTAGGGATGATTTTTGTATTCTACGCCAATATGCTTGTGAAAAGTGGAAAAAGCATCCTTGAATTTGGGTTTGTGGATATATTTTTAGTATTGTATTTATCATTGATAATTCGAAATCTAGTATTACTTTTCTAGGTGTTTTATTTAATGTTTTGTTTTTGATTGTTGATAAAAATTCATTGTATGTAGAGGAATGTTTATCAGGTAGTAATGCATACACTAGGGGGATTGTAGTGTTATTTTTTGTGGCATGTATGGTGTAAATTTGAGTGAATGGATGGGGTGTAGATTTAAAAGTTCCATCCATCATCCAAATTTCACTATTTTGTAGGATTAGTAAATTGGATGTTGTGCTGAATATTAAAATTCTTTTTTGAGGGTTTTCGTTGTCGTGAATGAGGAAAGTTTCTTTGGAGAAGGTAATTGTTAGTTCTGGGGGGATGTTAATGTCTTCATAGGTTTGTGGTGTTATATTTTGGGGATTACTTGCCAGTCTTTCTCGTTGAAATATTCTCCTAAGGTTTGGTACAGAAGGCATGCTACCAGAAATCTGTACTGGAATATTTTGTACTACCTCCCTTATAACTTGTCCGCAGGAGTCATTGGAGGTGTGTGCAATGTTTTTTGTTTTTTGTATGTTTTCTCTTATCTCAATTTCTATTACAGAGGCAGAGTGGTTGTGATCTGATGTCTTAACAACTGTGTTTTCTAGAGTTACAGCTCTGCCTCTACAATGTGAAGAGTAGAATTGTACACACCTCCAATGGCTCCTGAGGTTGACAACCTTGTCTCTGCAATAAAGATAACCTTCATACTGTTAGTAGCTGGTTTCCTATTCCTGAGGTTATGTAACTTGCTTCTCCTTGCGATGCCATTTGTGAAATATCTGTAAATAATATAAAAGAAAGAGGTTAAAAGAAGATTGCAGTTTTTATTATTACATTTGTGGTGGATTTAGTTTACTACTTAGTAAGTTAATTAATATATAATGTGTTCTATTTGTATGTGTTTGGTGTAGGTGGTTTGTTATCTTTTATATTTGGTGATTGTGTGTTATTTATTGAGGTAATTAGGTTAGTGGGGGGTTTTAGGTTTTGAGGAGGGGGTGGGGGGTTAGGGGGTTTTAGGTTTTGGGGTGGGGTTGGGACTTTGGGGCGTTTTTGGTTTTGGGGAGGGGTTTTAGGTTTTGGGGTGGGGTGTTTTTGGTTTTGGGGAGGGGGTTGGGGTGAGGGGGTTTTAGGTTTTGCGGTGGGTTTGGGGGGGTGGGGTGTTTTTGGTTTTGGGGAGGGCGTGGAGGGTCAGGGGGTTTTAGGTTTTGGGATGGGGTTGGGGGGTGGGGTGTTTTTGGTTTTGGGGAAGTGGTGGAGGGTGAGGGGGTTTTAGGTTTTGGGGTGGGGGTTGGGGGGTGGGGCGTTTTTGGTTTTGGGGAAGTGGTGGAGGGTGAGGGGGTTTTAGGTTTTGGGGTGGGGTTGGGGGGTGGGGCGTTTTTGGTTTTGGGGAGTGGGTGTGGGGTCAGGGGGTTTTAGGTTTTGGCGTGGGGTTGGGCGGTGGGGCGTTTTTGGTTTTGGGGAGGGGTGGGGGGGGTAGGGGGTTTTCGGTTTTGGGGTGGGGTTGGGGGGTGGGGCGTTTTTGGTTTTGGGGAAGTGGTGGAGGGTGAGGGGGTTTTAGGTTTTGGGGTGGGGTTGGGGGGGTGGGGCGTTTTTGGTTTTGGGGAGTGGGTGTGGGGTCAGGGGTTTTTAGGTTTTGGCGTGGGGTTGGGGGGTGGGGCGTTTTTGGTTTTGGGGAGGGGTGGGGGGTAGGGGGTTTTCGGTTTTGTGGTGGGGTTGGGGGATGGGGCGTTTTTGGTTTTGGGGAAGTGGTGGAGGGTGAGGGGGTTTTAGGTTTTTGGGTAGGTTGGGGGTGGGGCGTTTTTGGTTTTGGGGAGGAGGTGGGGGTTAGGGGGTTTTAGGTTTTGGGGTGGGGTTGGGGGGGTGGGGCGTTTTTGGTTTTGGGGAGGGGGTGGGGGGTCAGGGGGGTTTAGGTTTTGGGGTGTGGTTGGGGGGTGGGGTGAGTGATGTAGGGTGAATGGTGATTATTAGTAATGCTTTTATTAAGAATGCTTTTACAATGAAATATTGTTGTTAAGGCATTTGTGGTAAAATTATTAGTAGTAAGAACACGGTTGGTGTTCTGTCCTTGTTGTTAAGGTACTAGTTGTTTTGGAAGTTGGTGTTTTGTTGTGAAATTTATTTATGTTTATAGTCCAGCAGCTGTTTAGAGGTAAGTGTTTGGTGGAGTTGTAATAGTTATTGTTTTTATATAATATATGTACTGTGTTTGTGAAGTGTTTTTAATTTTATTGAATTTATGTGTTTGGTGTTAAGTTAAGGGGTATTTGAATAAGAATGTTTGTTTAGTTTTATTTAACTAGAAAATCTGGTTGTATGTTATAATGAAAATATTATACTTACATTGAGTTTATTTTCTTATTTAAGATGTTAATTTTTTTTTTAATTGATTTATTTGACTTTTTTATGTCTTCTGGTGTTTTTTTGGGTTCTTGGAGTCTGTAAGAAATAAGAAAGAGTGTATTATTTAGTTTATTCTTTTGTTTTATTAATTATTTAGTTTTTTTGATTTAGAAGTAATTTTTTTAGTAGGTTTGAAATTTGGTGAATAATATTTGGTTTTTGGTTTAATTTATTAGGTGAATACATTTTTTTTTTAAACTAATTTGTAGATTTAATATTTTATATATATATTTTAATTATATTATGGTATTCGTTATTTAACAATTTTTTTAATGCAATTGTTTATGGTTTAGTGAAATTGTTTTTGAATAATGGTAATGGTTTACCTTTGATGGTGAAGGTGTGGTGTTTATCTTTTTGGTCAGATTCTTGATATTTATGCCTGTAACAAAATAGTACGAAAGGTACATTATTTATATATTATTTTAGCTGTGGTATAGGTTAGTAAATTTCTTTATATTTCTTTATGGATATTTTACCTTGTTATCTCAGTAGATGGCGGTGCTGGATAAATTATATTTTAATTCTTTTCCGTAGTGATATGCTCGTCTTCTCTGTAAGTTGTTCGGTGTAGTAACGATTAGAAAATGGAGGTCGTTGGTATTTATATGTGTTTTTGTAAGTATTGTTTTATTTGTAAATTGAATGTGTTTTCGATGTGTTTTTTTATTATGAATTCGTTTGTGATGTTAGGTATATATAAATGTGGAGTGTATTTGTTTAGTAGTTTTTATTTTTTTTATGTTCGTTCTCGTTTGTTTAGTAGAGGAAGTACTTCATGGGTCATGTAGAAAGTGTTGTAGGACTATCTTTTTATGTAGGTTTATTTTTTAGTGTTGTGTTTGTTTTATAATTATTTAAGTATTATTTATTTTGATTTAAAACGGTGTTTATATGTTTTGGATTTTTGTGAAGTTTTGTTTTTTGTATGTAGGAAATATATTGTTATTTTCGATTTCGTTTATTTTTTATGTAGTACTGTAGTGGTTTTAATATTTTATTTATTAATCGTTATTGTTTAGTTGTGATATTAATTATTAATATTTTTTGTAGTTTGGAGTTCGTTTTAAATATATTAGGTGTTTAGGCGTTTTCGGTGTTGGGTAGTATTTCTTTGGGTATTCGTTGTTTGGCTAGTCGTTTGTTTGGGTAGTAGTTATTTTAGGATTTGTTGTTTAAGTATTCGTTGTTTGGGTAGTAGTTTGTTTGGGTATTCGTTATTTGGGGAGTCGTTATTTAGGTAATATTTTTTGGGGTAGTCGTTGTTTAGGTAGTAGTTATTTGGGGAGTCGTTGTTTAGGTAGTCGTGGTTTACATAGTAGTGGTTTAGTGGAATATTTTTTCGTAGTCGTTAAATAGGTGTTCGTTGTTCAGGAATAATTTAGTTAATGTTTTTTTTCGTTGTTTAGACTTCGTTGTAAAATTATTCGTTTTATAGGTTTTTTCGGTGTTGGGAAGTCGTTGTTTAAGTAGTAGTTGTTTAGGTAGTAGTGGTTTAGTGTCATATTCCACCCTGCCCTTGGGGCTAACTAATGCCTACCTTAGGGGTGACTTTAATGTAATAAAAAGGTAGTTTTAAGCCTGCCAAGTGGGTATAATTGTTAGGTCGAAATGGCAGTTTGAAACTGCACACAGAGGTGCTGCAGTGGCAGGCCTGAAGCATATGTGAAAGGCTACTGTAGGAGATGGCACAATCAGCACTGCAGGCCCACTAGTAGCATTTAATTTACAAGCCCTGGGCACCTATAGTGCAGTTTACTAGGGGGCCTACAAGTAAATTAAATATGCCAGTTGTGGACAAACTTTTAGCATGTTTAGAGAACAAAGCACCTGCACTTTACCAATGTCATTAGTGATAAAGTACCCAGAATCCTACAAACCAGCAAAAACGAGTAAGAAAAACAGGAGGTTTGAGGGCAGAAAGTTAGGGGAAATCACACCAAGGAGACCAGTCTAATATGTATGTTATATATCTGCTCAGCTGACCAGCTGACCCTGAGGGGATGCTATATTGTAATTAGCGCATATTCATGTTGTGCTGAAACAAAAAAAAAATAGATAAAAACAGTGTTTGTTGGAAGTGACCCTCTCTGCAGGGTCACCTCCAATTTTTTTGTATTTCTCCCCCCCACTTTTTTGCTGAATTTGTTTTTTGTTGGCCTTAGGACTCGGCTAACCAATGCAGAGGGGCTTGTGCTCTCTCCCTATAACATGATTAAATTGTACCCAATTGGCATATTTAATTGACGTATAAGCCCCTTGTACAGTGATATACCTTATACCCAGGGCCTGTATATTAAAAGCTTCCAGTGGGCCTGCAGCACATACTGTGCCACCCACTTAAGTATCACCTTAAAACATGCCCCACGTCTGCCATTGCAGTCTGAATGCAGTGTCACACTGCCACGTCGACTTGGCATTTAAACCCCCTTGCCAACCCTTAAACGTCCCTTTTATAACATATGGTATCCCTGAGGTAGACCCTACATATTCCACAGTGCAGGGTGCTGTGCAATTAAAAGGTAGGACATGCGCTTTTAAGTTTTACATGTCCTGGTAGTGAAACACCCAAATTCGTTTTTCCCTACTGTGAGGCCTACTCTCCCCCAGGATAACACTGGGGAATCCTTATTAAATGTAATAATCTGTAATTCCTAATTGAGAGGAGGTAGCTACATAATGTTTAGTATCTATGGAATTGTAATGATAAATCTTCTATAATGGTAAAGTCGGAGTTTTAATAACAGTTTTTAAATGTCATTTTTAGAAGTTGGTATTTTCCTGCCCTTAGCCCTTTGTGCCTGCAGCCTGTCTTGGGTCACATGACTGGCTGTAGTTGACAAACTTTGTGACTTCCTCCCAGACAGTCATACAATAGTGGGGCTAAATGTGCATCAATGGGCCATCAACTGGCAGGATGGGGGGGCAAGGAGCTGAGCACAGCCTCACTTGCACCTGAATAGGCTGTACCCTGTCTTCTCACAAAAATCTTAACAAACCTGTATTGTCACTGCAGCCAGTGTGAAGCCACGGCAGCGAAGCCCATGCACCTTAAAGAACCTTTCCAGAAGCTTCTTCCGCTTTCCATGAGAAGGGCACTAAGGTATAAAAATAGCACCTCCAGACCCACTCTTTAGTTCACTGCTGGACCTGCGGAAGGACTCTCAGGGGACTGTCTGCTGCTTTGGCATGCTGTGCACTCTGCCAGACTGCTGCTGTACCTGGAAGGACAGATTTGCTGCCTGGAGCCTGCCTTGAACCCTCAGAGGCCAGCCCTGCTGTTGTACCCTGCATCTACAAATGCACCCTGGACTACCAAAGTGATTCCAAGGGCTTGTTTGCTGGCCTCCTGTTTAGAGCCACAGGGACATAACAGACTCCCACTATCTTGAACCTGCACATGGACCCAGCCTGAGTGTCCTTAGCTCCTAAGTGGTGTCTATCTCCTCTTGGACCCTTGGTTGTGGCGCAAAAGGTACCCTGATGGCCATTTTTCAAAACTGAGGACTTAGACAAAATGTGGCCAAAAAGTGCTTTGAGAACCAGGAGACTGGAAACAACCTGCTCACCTATCCGCTCGAGGTGCATTGCCAGTCGTATTGACTTAGTGACTTCTTCCACTACGTTCTTCTCCACAGCAGCAAATCCATTTCAGGGGTCCTTCGCAAAAGGGGTATCCAACCTCGTGGAACTGTCTTCAGCTACAGCCCCCTGCTTTGTCCCACTGGAGATTTTCAACTTTGATTTCGGAGACTATGTCCAAAGGTAAAAATCTTCACCACACCCACTGAACTTCTACATTCTCAGATATTTTTCTTCAATCTTTTTCCAGGTCCAAAGGTAAGCGCTGACCGGGTCCAATCCACTTCTTGTGTGCTGCATAAACACCTTACACATTGCCTCTAAGTTAAACCTGACTGCTTTATTTCCCAAGCTACCCAGGGTGAAGCATAGGTTAATTTAGTGACTTTTTGTGGTTCACCCTGCAAGGGATTGTGGATGTTGCTTGACCAGGGCTCGCACCCCAGTCAACCAACAACCCACTTTCTCACAGTGTTTACTTATGTATTTTTCTACTTTAGTTGGATTTGCTTGTTAGCCGTTCATTTTGTTCTCCTGCTTTGAATATTTTTTTAACATTGTAATCTTCTTTAAAGGGCTTTCTCTTCAAAATATTTCTTGCAAACTGCTCTTAATGTTTTTCTATCACTGTATGTTGTTTATCACTTTTCTTGGATGTCTGTACAGCCTGGCTATCAAATGTGTTCAGTTCTGTCCCCTTTGTGTTTCCATGACACAATCCTTTTCTCAAAATGTTGAACCTATGTCTCTTAAATTGCCTGTTTTCTCTGTAGACAGATGTACCCCACTTCTTTGGAGAGGTACGTCACATTTTGAACTCAGTGTTGGCCCTGCTTTGAATATTAATCTGTTTCTAGACCATGTTCCATGATCCACTGTAATGGACATATATCAAGCTCAGAACGAAGATTTCTTCCTTTGACCCTAAAAATCCATCAAACCTTAATTTGGTAGCAGCGCTTGATTTCCAAGCACAGACCATCAAATTCCCTGTCACAGCACAACCACAACTGCAGACCTTCGAGGACAAGCATCACATTCTCTGCACATTACAAACGGGGATCCACCCTTCCTCTGCTCAGAAAAAGCCACAATCACTGTCGCTCATGGCTTGTCATGACTAGCCAACTGAACCACACATGGTCTGTTCATGCTCATGGGTGTGTTTGACACCTAGGATCTTACATTTCTCATTGAATGTCTTCATTTTCTCTGTGTAGTGTCTAAGGTATCCCCTGACCTCAGCTGGGTTTGATTATTCTACAAAACAGACACATTCAAGGCTCCCTGGATTCCTTTACTGCCTCTCCACACTCCATTCTCTTGCCCTCGCTGTTCAATATAACCTCTAGGAAGTTCCTAGACCCAGTGTTCATACATTGATCTTCATAGGGAACGCTCCAGCCAGTTCTACCAAATCTCAGCTCCCATCAACTTATTTCAGACAGACACGGATGAACAAAAACATGTTCTGCTTAAAATGTAGAATTCTTATTCTTGAGACCACTAAGAGCATTGTTCACACCAAACCTTGTATTCTCAACTGCTGCATCCTGGACCAGAACATCATTACTTTCTAAAAATGGCCTTGAAGCCACCATCATTTCTTCCCTATCACTGAATAAATGCATAAAAGCAAGCATCTCGTCTAGCAATTTAACCACCAAATGTATGTGGAGCAATAAGCTCCTTTTCTAAGAGGCTTATATCTAGACAACAAACAAGACGTCAATTTCTTCTAAACTGTCTATCTCCTCTAAGGCATCACAGCATACCACTTTAAACAAGCATTTGCAATGCAACGGGTCTCGCATTTCTCAGA
Organism: Pleurodeles waltl; assembly: GCF_031143425.1. Classification (NCBI taxonomy): domain Eukaryota; kingdom Metazoa; phylum Chordata; class Amphibia; order Caudata; family Salamandridae; genus Pleurodeles; species Pleurodeles waltl. Next base: position 290,154,267 of record NC_090438.1, read on the forward strand.
GTTAGAGCTATTAGCAGTTGTAAATTCCCAACCGAACTTTTCTTGCCACATTAAATGGAAAAAAAGAGTGCGATCGTGCTGCTACAGTTCACTTGTAGTGAAACCTATTGGCAAAAGTGCAATTATCTACGTAACCATCAAAAGTGCAATTAACTATGTAACAGGGTCGATGTCGTGCAAAGCACTCGACTTCTTCCAAGCGAGATCGCGCTGCAAAAAAAGATAAAAAGTAGTCCACAAACCGAATGGAAAACAGCGAGCCTCGTTTGTTTTCAGTATTTGGTCGCTGCGCTCGAGGAGGGCTAACCACCGGAAAAGGCATGATGTATGCATGCCTTCTATTAATGAAAGCAAGCAGATTTTAAAAGGCAAGCCCACGAACCAATGAAAGACACTGATGTAACATGGACGGGGCTCCGAGCCCTTTTCTAACTACTAAAGCATCTCGCAAGCGATACACATGCGCAAGCGCATGCTAGCGCAGGCTCGACCTTAAAAAGTACAGATTCTCCAAAACCCTGCTGCCACGCTAATCACAAATGGCAGCTCTATGGACGTCATAAAATCTATCCCAAAAGAACCGTACTTGATTTCTTTAAAGGACAGCTGCGCATTCAAAGTGCTCATGAAAGTTTTTTTTAAAAACTAAATTTTGTTTAATCATTCCCTGCAAGACTGCGATATTGCTTCTCCCCTTGTGTATGGCTCTTATTGCCCCCACTTTCACACATTGCACATTTGAACCTCAAAGACTTGCGGTCAGATTTGCTGTCAGATTCTATCGGTTTCTCAAGAGCAAGTACTTGGCCTCTGAATTAGTGTGTACTTAATGAAATTATGGTCCACTGAACTTTTCAGCCATCTTTTTTTAAAACAAATCTGTCGATTTTCCATAAATCTTAAACACTTAAACATAGATAGGCCTGATCATTGAGAAACATGAGAAGAGAAGGGATACTGGCCCTCATTTTAACATTAGCAGAAATTTCTGCCTATAGCCACGGCAACGGCCTCCAAAAGACCGTTGCCGTGGCTATTAACTGTCTGCCATATTATGACCGTAGCCGGAATTCCACCAGAAGGCTGCCGGAATTCCGGCTACAGTCATGGCGGTGGACGGTGGTAAGGTGCCGCTGCTACCAGCAGCAGTGCCACGCCAGGGGAACGCCGCCGACCGTATCTGGACCCATGGCACGGCCTGGCAGTGTTCCACTGGTGAACGCTGCTGCTGGCAGCAGCGCTGCATCCCGTCTCCTGTCGGAGGACCCCCTGCAAGCAGGTAAGTTGGGTTCTACGACAGGGGAGGGGGGTGGTGGGTGTTGTGTGTGTGTGGGAGGGGGTCTGTTTTTGTATGCATGAATGTGGGTGTGAGTCGTGTGGAATGCATGTGTGAATCAATGAATGTGAGTGTATGTGTATGTTAGTGTGTGTTGCAGTGTGTGTGTATGTATGCATGCATGCGTGGGTGGATGTGGGTATGTGTGTGTGTTGCAGTGTGTATGTGTGCGTGTGTAGGTGTGTGTATGCCAGGGGGACGGAAGGGGGAGGGCGGGGGAGGGCTCTGGGGAGGAGGAGGGGGGTGGCAGAGACCCCTATCAGTGTCAGGGAAGGAATTGCCACGAAAACCATGACGGTAGGCGGGGTCATAATCCAGAGGGTGGGATTGTGACGGCCGCCTACTGGAGACTGAAGTCTCCAGCCCGATGGCTGTTACCACCCTGGCGGATTGAGTGGTACATTGGCGGTTTGGCTCTGTCATATTTTGGGGAATGGTACCGCCAGCCTGTTGGCAGTACCTTTCCCCAAAATACCGCCGTTCGCCAGGGTCCTAATGACCCCCACAGTGTCAGTTGATAGTATATCATATAGTACATTTTGTGTCAATAGCTCATGAAAATCAATCTATAGCTGGGAGAGGGAAATAACCATGACTCAAATTACCTGTTTTTAGATTCCCTTTGTTCACGCCTATCAGTTCTCCTAGGACTTTAGTGCATGATTCAAAATCCCTTGTCCTCATATGTTTTTTAACTTTACGGTGCAGCATCTGGCAGTTTAGATCAAATGAGAAGCACCAAGGTTGGTACAATTTTCCCATTTCTGGTAATGGCCGGTACCCCCAGATTCTAGCTATGTTTTGATGAGTGATCACTAGTTGCAGAGTGTGCAGTATATATATATATATATATATATATATATATATATATATATATATATATATATATATCCATCAGCTTTGCACCACTAAATTCCAGCCACTTTGTAGCGGCGAGTCCGTGGTAGGGTAGCGAACCCTACAAATCCCAACACCATGTTGCCTCAATACACGAACCACCTCGATATTGTCAAAGCAACGAACCGCAACTTTTTCATCACCAAATGCGTGTTTATTTCACATGCAGCAATAAAATTCCTGACGCGTTTCGGAGCCTCCGCTCCTTGCTCACACGTCTAATGCATGCCATTACAATTCAGTGACATTATAACACAAAATATTGCATTTGCATTAACAACATAAATGACAGATTTGCACGTCTTCTTTCATTGTTTGTAACCGTGTCGGCCATGTTGGATAGCAAAGAGTTTCACATTACTTATACCTTACGATTGTATACTGAGGAACTTAAACAACTTCTATTAATTATTAATAGCTTAGAATAAAAGTTTAACTCATTTCTCTTAAACAGAAATTATACAGTTTTAAACATAATAATCACTTTAAATCTCACACAAAAGTCTAAGAATATATAAGTGCCCTAGTTTATATTGATAATAATTCATCTGCTTCTTTTATGGAACCCCCTTCTTTCCTTTACATGTTGTAAGACCTAAATAAATTATTTTATTGTTTCATTTCTAAATATGCATAAATAAATGCAAAAAGAGGTTCCTACTTCATGATTATTATGATAAAACTCAGCCCCATGCAGCGCTTGAGCAAATCTTCAGATATGCTAGCTCTTTTGCATTTCCAACTCCTCAATATGGGTCCGTTATCACGATATGCCTCCACAACCATCTAGACAAACAGCTGATAATACTTTTTAGAATGCATTCAAATTTATCCCAAATGTACTGATAATTGTTCATCCAGGTTTAATCTTCCCGGCTATGTGGTTCTATATTTGATGATAAGGTTAGACTCCAATCTCCTGAGTTCCTGTTCTCTATTCCCTCCTCTCACATGAATAAGGACACTATCCAACACACAAAATTTCAATAAATTGGTGTTTTTTTGATGATACAGAGCAAAATGCCTTGCAATGGGGTTTGATTTATCTTCCCTAATAATGGCTCTCATGTGTTTCAGCACTCGTTTTTTTGCTTTGTGGATTGTGCTACCAATATAGAATTTATCACACGGATAACTTAATGCATAAATACAAAATTCCGTGATACAGTTCAAATGTTTTTTAATTAAATAAGGTCGTATTTGTTTTGATAACTGAATTTGATGGCAGCTACTGCTACATTTACACGCTTTGCATGAACCACATGTGAAAAAGTCTTGTATAGGTATCTGTCTATGACTTTGTATGGATTGTGTCAGACTTGTGCAGAGTTTATCTTTGAGAGAGGTGCATCTTCTAAAGGTTATCTGAGGTTTTTGCCCGATGTAATCAACCAAATGCTCTTCCATTTTTAATATATCCTAGAATGTATTCAAACTACGTCTTACCTCCCATGCTTGGTTATGGAAGGTTGTAATAAATCTTACAGACCGACTCTCGTCAACCTTTTCTTTTTCCTGTGAGATAAGTAACTTCTCACGGTCCAATGACAACACTTTCTTACACATAGTTTCAGTAAGATTTAGGGGATACCCTCTCTCAAGGAATCTGTTGCTCATAATTTCAACTTCCCGAAAAAAATCAGCTTCCTCACTGCAATTTCTTTTAGCTCTGAGTAATTCTCCATAAGGAATACTTTGTATGAGATTCGTAGGATGACAACATTTGGCATGCAGCAGACTGTTTCCAGCTGTTTTCTTATGAAACAGAGTGCTTACCAATTTTGAGCCTCTGACCTCCAACCTCAAATCTAGAAACTCTATTTCAGATGAATGTATGTGAGCTGTAAATTTGAGATTCAATTGATTATCATTCAATTGTTTAGCAAAATCTAATGCCTCATTCTCACTCCCATTCCAAATACAGAAAATGTTGTCAATGTAACGAACCCAAAGGACAGCGTGTTCGTCAAATTGACGGATGTTATACACAACCTGCTCCTCCCACCAGCCCATGTAAAGACCTGCAAAGCTGGGGGCAAAACAAGTGCCCTTCGCCATCCCCTGTGTTTGCCTGTAAATTTCCTTGTCAAAAATAAAGAAGTTGCTTGTTAAACAAATGTACATCATCTGTAAAAGCATGTCAGTATGCTGTAAGAAAGATATTGATCTAGCTCTTAAAAAGTGTTTGCTTACTCTAATGCCTAATTCGTGAGGTATACAATTATATAAACACTCCACATCTAAAATGAGCAATAAGAGCTGTTTATCCCATGAAATGCCATTAATCCTTCTCAGGAAATCATTGGTGTCTTTGATATAAGAGGGCAGAGATTCTACAAATGGTAGAAGAAAGAAGTCAACATATTTTGACGTAATCTCTAGGAAGCTGCCTCTGGAAGAGACAATAGGTCTTCCTGGTGGATTTACAGAGTGTTTATGTAATTTAGGCAACAAATACAATACAGGAAGCTTGGGACAATCACATTTTAAGAAAATATATTCTTCTTTTTCAATAACTCTTCTATCTCTCCAAATTTTTTATTTATCTAAATATTCCCTACTCGCTGTTAAATACTTTTGTCTAGTAGTCATTTCATATTGGTTAGTCTCAGTAAGTTGTCTCAAACGTTCCTCAAGGTATTTATCCAATGGCCAAATCACAACATTGCCTCCCTTATCAAATTGTTTGATGACAATACTCTGGTTGTTTTTCAATTCCGTTATAGCTTCAAGTTGTTTCTTCTTCAAGTTCTGATGACAGAGTTCTTTCCTTTTTTCAATCCTCTGAAACTCCTTAATCATACATTTTTCAAATGTATCAATGGGTCCATTTGTCACTTGGGGACAAAAAGTAGATCTAGGTTTAAAAATGTTTGCTGTCCCACAATCCAAGTTCATTTCCATGCCTTCCTCTTCCAGATTTGTGATAGGGTCATCAACCCAACTTGTGTCTTCAATTAATTCCCCCCATGTTTGGAGGACTTCTATATCACCAATCTTGAAAATTGACGGGCTTCTCCTAACAAACTCTTTGTCTTTTTCTTTAAATGACTTTGTTGCATGCCAATATTTCAACTTAAGTTTTCTAATGAAATGGAAGAAATCAATTCTACTTGAAGTATAATCAAATAATGCTATAGGACAAAAAGAAAGTCCCAAAGACAGGACTTCTTCCTGTGTTTTAGTCAAAATGATATTGGATAAATTCACCACAGTCTTATTCACTGATCTAATGTTGTTTGTCCCCTCGTACGTATCCCCAGAGAACTCGCGATATCTTTTTGTCTCATTCCATTTCCTTTGTTTCCTCCTCTGCCTCCTCTTCCACAACCTCTGTAACCTTGGGCATCTTTACCTCGTTGGGCTGTTATTCTTCCTTGTGCCCTGAGATTGAACTCCTTTAAAATTTGGGATTTTACTCCCTCTGCGTCCGATTGATTCGATACATCACTCTCACTATTCTCACTTCCCGTTGTATCTCCATGAGTTCTCTTTTCACTTCCAGCTTGAGATGGTAATTCAACCCCTATTGAGCAAGATGGATGTTCTTCATAGCCAATCTCTCTGGCATTCCTTCTCAAATAATCAAACCTTTGCCCAAAAGTTAATATTTGACCTTTTTCATAATCAGCCTCATCTCTATGAAATTTTCGTTTCTTAGCCATAGTTTCTCCTTCCAATTTGTCCAATTTGCTTTTTATTTTGTCCATTTCTCCTCCAAATTCTTCCACACTGCATTTCTCCTTCAGTGTTACAATACATTTATCAATATCAGATGCTGCTTTTTCCACTTCTCTCCTAGCATATTTGATAAGTATTTTTAACATCCCCATGGTTCTGCTTGTTGGCAGCCCATTCTTCAATCATTTCCAGATCAGGGTTAAATATAGTTGGTAAAATTAATAAAAATCCTTAGCCCTCTTGGTACTCTATTTGAGTCAACATATTTTTGTAATGTGGTGGCTTCCCACCATTTGGCTTGTTCCTGTTTGGAAATTTTCCACAAATTATCCCACAATTGTTTTTCAGGAAATTCTTCATTTTGACCTCCTGCAGCCTCAGAGCTGCTTAATTTTCCTCCTGAGTGTGCAAACAATTTATCAGCTGCCTCTTTCCTTTTTAATTCTCTTGATACTGCCATTGTATTACTTAAAAAACATATACATCTTAAATATTAGCTTACACACTGTGTAAAAACGGACTGTCCCGCTATTAATCAGTGAGAGTCCTGTCCACTGGCCTCTGCACAAGAAAAGTCTGAACAACCGTCAGCGCCTACATTCAATAACATTTGTTCGATGTTACTGCTACCGTGCACTCACCACTCGGCACGGTGCAAACAGGTCCCAATTTTATGACAAGACCGGGGGCTCCTATTATGCTTACTTTTCCTGCTTTAATATCAATAGTAGCTGCAGTCAAGAAGAATAACCAATCCCAGATGGTTAGCAGAACAAGCTACCAATGGGAAACAAAGAGTTACTAATGGCCAATCAGAACGCAATGTACATAAAGAGATACCAAACTTGACTGCAGGCAGCCCTCTTTTCTTGCTGCTCGCAGTCAAGATAAGTATATCTTTTTGCGTTCAACTAATTTTAAAGGAATTTTACAGTTTAATGTGTTTATTTATGTTCGTTTTATAAATAACTTTATCGCGCTTTCACGTGCGCGCTCTATAATATTCATTTCTTTGAAAGCGTCGCCCTCCCCCCCCTTTTTCTCTCATACTCGGTCGACACAACCGTTTACCTCGCGCTTACCGCGCTTCTTCCTCAGGCGTTTCGCTTTGTTCTACACACTCTGTCGGTCTCACGTTTACCGCGCTTCGACCTCAGGCGCCTCATTTTGTTGGAAAAACGCTCCTCTGCTTGGCTATCTTTAGCCCTCAGCTCACCTCTATTTCCTGACGCTTCGTCAGGACTCTTGCGTTAGCGGCTACTTTCAGCATTACTGCTTCCTTTGGAAACTTCCTGGAGGCGCGGCCTTTCACCGGTCAAGACTTCTGGTTGGCAGGGGGTTTTCCTAACTACACACCCCTTATCCTGGGTCCTCCCTCTTCAAATTTAACCCTATTTTTACCAGTGTAAATTTAGTTTTACCCTTAAAATGTATTTTTCCTTGTTTTTTGATGAAAAAAGTTAAATCAGCTCCAGGAGAGCAATTTTCCTCTTCCCCACTCCTAGATGCTGAAGGAAACCCAATGTTTGATCCCAAATTAATTCACCATCCTAATTCCACTGAGTGGTGCCTTCAGGACATGCCCCAGACTACATTTCAGCCAAACTACGCCTCCCACTTGTCAAGCAAGTGCGCACCAAACTTCGTTCCGGATGTCCTAGACCTTCTCTCCCTCTCCACATTACTTCCACCCCCCTCCATCGATTCTTCCATGATTTGGGAAAGATCCACGTAAAGGAGTGGACAGAGCTTGGCCAGTCTGTCAGGACAAAGTTTTAGATATAGTGGGCCCTTTAGCCCATATTTTTGACATGGCGGAATACGCCAGATTAAATAATGATTCAGTCGATCCTGAAGAACTGTGTGAAAGATTCAAGGAAAGAGGTTATGATATGAAGGTTATCGCACAGGCAAAACAGAAAGTAGATCAAACTTGTAGAGACAATTTACTATTCAAAGTATGTCCCAAAGAGGAAGGAATGGAAACAATCAGATTTATAACAATTTATAGTAATCAATCCTACAATATAAGAAAGATTTTGGACAAAAGCTGGCATATTTTACAGACAGATCATTAAGAGAGGATTTATGTGACAATTTTGTGACAGGTGAGCAAGAAAAGGAAGTTACGAATATGATGTCATTGGAATTTTATTGTTGCATGCAATGTAAAGAGTGCAGGAATAGTGTGAATTGGAAAAAAGTAGTAGTGACAGGAACTATGAAAGAATATGTTATTAATGGACATTTTAATTGTAACACACCATATTGTGTGTATTGCTTAATATGTCCTTGTCAGAAGATCTATGTTGGCAGCTCAATTCATTGTGCTAAGAAGAGGATATTAGAACATAGAAGAGCCATTAAAAATCACGATAGCAAGTATCCAGTGGCAAGACACTTCCATGACAAACACTTTGGAAATTAAAATCTACTTCTGTTTGTAGTGATCGATCAGGTAAAAGTGAATCGTCGAGGAGGCAATAGAGAAAGGGAGTTACGGATTCTGAAATCAAAATACATAATAGAATTTGATACATTTGATCCTATGGGGCTGAATTCCAGTGAAGAAATGTGTATACACTTGGGATAGAAACAAAAGATCTGAAGAACTATACCAGCCTCTTTGGAGTTGTATAATATTTTATTAATATTTTATTATTTTTAATATTATCAATATAAATTTAGAGCTGCGTGTATTTTGTATTCAAATTCAGTAATTTAGTTTTCATAGTTATTGATTTGTGAATAGGCGGAATTGAATCTAGTTAGGATGAAGACATGTGGATAACAAAGATGTAGGTGTTTCAGATAGTGAAGAGTAAGATATGTATTTTGTTAAAATATACCAAAAAGATTTATGGATACCCAGCTGAATTATGATTCATAAAAGTAATTTCTTGGCAATATTGATATGAGTTGGCCCACAGGGGCATGATTCCCCGCAAAGGGTAGGATGATTTCTTATTAAAATCATGAAGAAAAAGAAATTACTATATATATTAAAAGTGAATAATAGGGTTGGTACATGTATGTAGAATTATATTTTTAAAGTGTATATAAGAATGGTATATAAGAATAAGATCAATATAAAAAGCAAACATGGATAGAATGTATTACTTTAGACATGAAAGAGAACATGGATCTATATGATTAGAAATCACCACACCACTTCAATTTAAGATGGCCGCCATTATGGAAATGTTGACACTGAGATGTGGACGGAGGTCCGTTTTTTATGTTTGTTGTTATTTATAGATGTGTTTTACATACCTAGTCCATCCGTGATCAAGGCTACGGCTGAAACGCGTTGGAGGGTAGTCTTTTCTCTGCAATAAAAATTTGCTTATACTGAGAGCAACTTGGAGGTGTCCTGGCCCTCCTTGTAATAAAGAGGAAATTTGAAGATATATGTATGGGAGTTCCGGGGCCCAGCTGGAATTTGGAGCTCTATATATATATATGTATATATTTATAAGTATATACATATTTATGTACTGCACAAAAAAACTGAGTATGGAGGCTGTAACTAGGTGGTCCGGTACGGGTTCCAGTAACCCTATCCATCCAAGCAAAACTTTCTTATTGTAAAGAAAAGACCGGACTCCATGGCACTGCGAAGTGTTGTTTAGTAGAAAAATAGAATTACAGATATCCATGTGGATGTCTGTAATTCTATTTTTGTAAATTCTGTTTTTGTATTAAACAACACTTCGCAGTGCCATGGAGTCCGTACTCTTCTTTACAATAAGAAGGCTTTGCTTGGAGATATATTTACATATATATATATATTTACTTAAAAAAACAAAGGTCACAGGGGCTTTAGAGCTAGGATCTGAATTTACTTGCACAAAACTATAGAAATTCAGTAGTCATAGTTATGGTTAGCGCAAATAACTATAACTTGTGCCCTAAGGTAACTGTAACTCATGCCCCCGCCACGTAGTTTTCTCCTGAATAATTTTACTACAAAGGTTACATTGATATTATTAATTATGTTTTCAAAGATGTCATTAGTGATGGAATATGTGGCTTAATTAACAGTGCATGACAAGTGCTCAAGCTATAGGTACCATGATTTGTGCCGGGGAGGTGGTGGTCCCCAGGGCTACCATAAAACGTTGGAGGTGGGACATGTGCGCCCCGCCATCTCTTTTTCCCTCCCAATAGCCCACCCAGGGACAAAGAAAAGGAAAAGCGCAGGAGACCACACCTTTTTTAAAAAATCTTAGAAAAATCTGCAGAGCCATCTGTGTGTGTTTATAGCCTAGACCAAGGCTTGTGGCTCAGGGTGACCCAACCCTGGCCTCTCTTCTTTTTTTAAAATCTTTTTTTGTGAGACTCAGCTGAAGCAGAGATCCAAAATGGCTGCCAACACTTACTTGTTGAAGTGTTAGCAGCCAATCAGATATCAGCACGGGGACAGTTGGATCCGCAGAGAATCAGGTCCCCAGATATCTATATGTTTTAAACTCTAATATCTCAAAAATCACAGAACGGATTTACACCAAATTTTAAAAAAACACGCTTACTGGACCAAGAGCTAGCATTCTGCCAAATTTGGTGTCATTCCATTCATCGGTTTGGGCTGTGGTTGGCTTCAAAATCCCTATGAGAAATGCATGGGGAAAACATGTTTTGGGATCCCCCCCTTTTTCTTAGCCCCCGCTTGACTGATCACCCTGAAACGTTTAAGACAGCAGCTGAACCAACTGAAGTATAAGTTTTGAAACTTTCGTGAAGATTCGTCAAGCGCCGCCAAAGTTATTGGACAAATAAAAAATGCTCTCCCTATATTTTCTCTGAAAAAAACAAAGGTTACAGGGACGTTATAGTTAGGTTCTGAATTTACTCAGACAAAAGCATAGAAATTCAGCAGTTAGAGTTAGAGTTCTTTCAAGTAACTGTAACTTGAACCCTAGGGTAAGTATAACTCACGTCCTTGGCATGCACAATTGTTTCTTCACTACTTCAGAGTAATTTGAGGTAATTTGTAGTGCATAGCGAGGACATGCACTGCTAATAACCCCTCATATTACGGCACTCATGACATCTTTGATACCAACACTGCTAATACCAATGTAATATTTACAGTAACATTTTTGATGAAAAAACTGTGCATGGTAGGGGTGGGAGTCATAGTTACCTCAGGGCACGAGTTATAGTTACTTGAGATAACTATAGCTATAACAAGAGAATTTCCATGGTTTTGTACGTTTAAAATGTGAGCCTAACTATAACGTCCCTGTAACTGTTGTTTTTTTCAGTGAATATACATATATATATATATATATATATATATATATATATATATATATATATATAATACCATGTTATAATATACTTATCTTCAGAAACTATATCTTGTTGCCCAAAGTTACTTTCCGCAACAAGTTCTAGACTCTTCAGATAAGTATAGCTGTAAGTATAACTATAACAGCTTAATTTCTGTGGTTTTGTATGGGTAAAATGTCAACCTAACTATAACGACCCTGTGACCTTTGTTTTTTCAGTGAATATATATATATATATATATAAACGTACAAAACCATAGAAATTCACCTGTTATATCTACACATAAGTATAAATCTTGCTATGATGGAGCTAAATGTGTCATTCAATGACTCAAAAGATTGATAATGATACATCCAACAACTTGCCACTGTTGAATTTATCATAACTAATACAGAAAAGAAGCTTTGGTGAGTTGAAGTCCTACAATTATTGTGGCACAACACCGATGCAGCCCTAACTGAATAACTATTTAGGGGAAAAGGGCCCCAGGCAATGCAGTAAATCACAATTGTATTATCACAGAGATAGAGATCAAAGGGGCTGGCAAAGAATTATTCTGGAAAGACTTATTTTGAACAGGATGCCTGCAGAGAAGGCTTTACTGAAATGTTCAAACACAGGTTCTTCTAATGAATTAACTCTATGTGGATGTCATCTTTATTAATGGAAGCACAAGTATAAAAGCACTGAGCATAAACTACACAGAGACTGTTATGACCTCTCATAGTATGTTTACTTGTTAAATGAGCGGAACGCAAATATTGATTAGCAACATTTAAAGAATGACTCTGAAAGTGGCACTTTGAACTATAACTCCCAGAATGCCCCTGTTTTTATATAAGGCAGGTAAATTAGAACCATATGTGCCTACAAACTAAAACCACCTGAGGAAGATGAAATGTTGAAACGTGTCGTGGTGTTTGAAGTGCTGTTCTGTGAATAAATGGAATCTGCTAATATTTACCTCTGGGAGTGCAGCAAGTCTTGTTGGCTTATATATATATATATATATATATATATATATATATATATATATATATATATTATATATATTTGTATGCTTCTTCCTCAACAGATTACTAGAAAGAAAACAGGCACTCTGTGTGCGTTGGAGCAAAGAGGTTTCCTTTATTTTACAAGAATGGAACACAGAAACGCATTCCAGCACTTCCAAGCTTTTGTCAACCTGTAAAGTACCATTTTGCTCCTACATTTATACGCTCACATGTCTTCCACGGCACTAATTCCCCCGTGCTTCAATCATGAACCCTGTTTTTCACCAATACAACTGTAACATGTTCTATTCTTTTTTTTATTTTTATCTTTAGCTGGTAGTGTTTGTATTGCTGTATACATACAAGAGCTCTGGTTTTTGTTATCTTGGGCGTTTCACCCAAATACACATAATACTATTAAGCTGTTAGACTTAATTTCTTCCTAGTTGGCAATTCATGTTAATCATCAACCACTGCCGAACCTCTTCTCCTCTTTCATCTAGCCTGTGTGAGCTGAATAATATTTCTAGGCATGCATTACACTCACAAAAATGTCTTATCAAACCATATTATGCTATACAATTGTCATACAGTTTATCTTGTTAGGTATCCAAGTATTACTTTTCTTTAGTGTCCTACCCTGAGTTTGGCACCAGATTAGGAGACATCTCTGCATTGTCTCTAAAACAGTAACTCTATCATCCATGAAATATACATAGCTCCTTTGTTGTTTCTGGGTGCCATACTCTACCAGCTCTAAAAAAACATTAAAACCATCATTAAAATCAACAAAACAACTTTCCATTCCATATTTTTACAATATTGATGCATGAAGCAGTACTCAATTCTCAACTGAAGACACTTCCTTACACAACAGTGGAGATAGATGATGCCACTATGATTGATATATTGGAGAAAGAAGGGATATGGGTCCCAGAAGATGGGGGCTGTACTTTAAAATCCAGATCAAAAACAATATCAGCAAATAACAATCATGCAATTGGTCAGTTTGTAGAGGTGATGACAAAAGAATTAAAAAAATTAAGAATGAGGGGTATGAAAAAGTATAATGATGGGGGAGGCGCTGACGCACTGTAATGCAGCTCTGCTGGCTGTGAGCCAACAATCTGACAAAATCCTGTCCTCCGGCGCATAAAGTGTGGGGGAACACAGAACAAATATTGGGGACGTTGTCCTAAACCTGTGGCTTGAAGATGTGGCGGTTCTGTCAGCTGAGGAACTACTCGGTAGGAGGAATTGGGCTGCCCGCGCTGTCAAAATAAAATGGTGGGCAGAGAAGTGGATTGACAGTGGCGGCGAATGGACTTGTAAGGTGCCCATTTGGAACAATCAGAAGCAAAGCGGAAACTGATTTGAGCCGTGCGGACCATCTCACCATGGAATGCCCCCTCCGGGAAAAAGGGAACATTGTGTGCAGGGAAGCACCCTGGGAGCACTGCTGACACGGCCCTAAGCAAGAGGGCCCAGACGATCCTGCCCAGAAGGTCGGGGTGGTGGGCGCAGCACCCCATGTGGATTGCGGTCTCTGGAGAGCTGCATAGTGTCTTGGCTGCGCTGGGGAGCAGGGAGGAGCCGAGAGACACACAGAGGCAGCTCTTCAGGGGCAGTAGGCAACACACAGGATGTAGGTGGCACTTAGCGTGGTGATGCCCATGGAGGATGGGAGCTTGAGCCTCAGGGGGGTCTAAAACGGATCTTACCGGCCTCCAGCTACCCCCGCACCCCTGCAATAAACAGCCATCCCGGACTGCCAGCAACCCTACTGTGTACCAACGGGCCTGAAGAAGTGGCCAGACAGCAATAGCGGTGCAATGGCCCCCTGCTGAGCGGCAGAAAGCAGGGTGATGAGCTTACTGAAGTCATGGCCTGCAAGATGAGTGGGGAGCCGGCAAGACTGGCCTGCATCAATATAGAAGGTGGAGCAGGACCCCCCTGGACGATTGGGATACGGGGCAAAGCAGGGGGTGGCCTGGGTGGATAATCAGACACTGTAAAGCAGAAAGTGTTGAGGCCAGTGGCGAATGCTGACTGCAAATTGCAGGGTGTTGGCTGACACCTAGGCCCTCACCTACCAATCTGGTGTGACAGAGATTTGGGGCCCCAGCCTGGTGGGACACTAAAGCGGATACTAAATAAAAAAACTCCTGAGCATTTGTTTGTGCCTGAAGTGCTGAGTTCGGCAGACCGCCCCTGTTGGCCCCTTCCCCCTGAGGTTCTCAAATGTAGAACTTACTGGAATCAACTGTCACCAAGTGATTGGGTGCTGGACGACATGGGCAAAACAGAAAGGTCACAAACCCGGCTGACCTTCGAGTCCAAGAGAAGTGCTCGTGTCCCACCGGAGGCTGAGGCGGACAAGGAAGTGGTGATCCGGGGACACAACCTACAAACCATAGACAGAAAGATTGACAAGCTGAACCTCTGCATGGATCATATTTCTTCTAAACTGGACCAGCACACAGAGAGACTTACTGAAGTGGGACAGAGACTATCCAGCACGGGGGACAATGTTCAAACAATGTTGGGCAAAATGCTGAATATGGAGAAGGTCCTGGTGGTCATAAAAGCAAAGAATGAGGTCCGAACACAGATGACCCTGCATTTTACACTAACCTATGGAATGCACTGCGTCCTCTGCCACTAGCTGAGATCTTATGGGGAGGTGATCTAAACCCGACCCTTGATGCAGTACAGGATCTATCGACAGGAATGCCCAGTCATGACTGACATTCTGCCAGGGTGCTAGGGGAGTGTATCGACGAGTTCAATATGGTAGATGTCTGGAGGCTGCGCAACGCGGGGGTACGGGAGGGTACGTTTGCATCGACTGTGCATGCTGCCACGACCCACTTGGGCTACTGGCTGGTGTCAGGAGGGGTGAGCACATGGGCCACAGGTGTTCAGCATATGGCTTATACGTTATTGAACCACAAGCTAGTCAGACTGAATATTACCATTCCCACGCTCCCTTTCAGGCCTTTCACCTGGTGCTTTCAGGGCACGGCCCTGTTAGCTCAGGTTTACAAAGACACTATTGGGAAGCTATAAGTGAATATTTTGAAATCAACAAAGACTCAGTGGACTAGGCCTGTACCCTCTGGGAAGTCTTCAAGGCCACCATACGTGGAGTGTGCATCAGCACGAAAGTCGGATTCTTAGCGCAACTGGGTAAGGTGGAGCAAGTTGTACAGCAACTAGAACAAGAGTATAATAGCACGGGAAACCCAGACATGCTGGCACACCATAGAGCTCATATCACTAACTATCAGAGCTGGCTGATAGAGAGCTACATCTGTCCTTCCGGGCAGATCCTTAGCTGCCAAAATTCAGCCTGCCAGGAACACTCTATACACCTCCTCCGCAATAGCCAATCTGCGTGACATAAGGACCTATCTAGAAGGACGTAGCTCTAGTGTGGCTGTCTGCTGCACAGCGGGAGTATCTCTCAAGACCGATAGAACTAGAGGAAGTGCGAGATACAATACAGGTGCTTCCAAACGGAAAAGCTCTGGGGCCAGATGGTCTGACTGGCAAATTTTATAAGGCATATGCTGCGCGGGTAGCACCACACCTACACACCATGTACATCAAAGCATACACAAAGCAGGCGCTCCCGACAGCTTTGAGAGAGGCCCTCATTGTGTCGTCCTCTTGAAAAAAGATAAAGCGCCAGATCAATGCGGGTCATATTGCCCCTTATCACTTATAAACACCGACATCAAGATAGCTAAGATTTTGGCGAGCCGCCTGCAGCCCCTCATGCCGAAACTTGTTATCCCTGATCAATCCGGCTTCATTCACAATCGCTCTACCACACACAATTTACGCACAATCTTTGCCCTACATAACCGCCTTAACCCACAGCTGGAGGCAGCAGAGATACTTCTAAGCACCGCTAAGGCCTTCAACTCTAGCAAATGGCCATATGTGTTCACCATCTTGGAACGTATGGAAATACCTAGTACTTACCTGAATTGGATCAATATCTTATATATCAGTCCAACAGCACGGATACAGGAGAATGCGTACATGTTGGTGCAGGTGCGCATCTTCTGTGGGACAAGGAAGGGATGCCCCATGTCCCTGCTCCTATTCACGTTGGCACTAGAGCCCCTAGCCTGCATTATCTAGCAGAGACACGTGGATGCTGCGCTTCGATTTCTTCAATGCCCGATTGGAGTGTCGCTATATGCCGATGACATGGCGGTTTACATCAGAACCCCCTGGAATACATACGATTCGAGCACCACTCAGACCTCTGCATAAACTGGGGAAAGTCTACAATACTGCCACTGACGCCCTACACAGTGCCCTTTCCTCTGTAGTACCCGCTAGAGTGGAGCAGTGAGGCGGTAAAATATTTAGGCATATGGATACATAAAGACCCAAATGTGGTAGTGCAGCTAACTACTCACAGCATGTCAAAACTAGATGGATCAAGATGCTGTTGTCGCTCACAGACAGAGTGGCAGTACTCACGATGATTGAGCTGCTGTGCTTTCTTTACTTCTTTAACAACATCCCCATCCCCCTTCCCAGCGGATTCTTCAAACTCCTCAGAACAGAGCTGATCAAACTAGTCTGGGCGGGCAAACAGCCCCGGCTGGGATGGCAACTACTGAGAGGGGAAGCTTTGCACCACCCGATCTTCAGATTTATTATCTATGTGCACAAGCGCAACATGCGTATTATTGGCATAAAGCCCATAACTATATACTGCACTTAGCAGTCGAGGCAGAAGACGCGCACCCGTACCTCTTTGTTATATATTACCATACAAGCGTAGAGATACGCCGCACACAGAAATCAACACAATTGACTGTACTGCTGCAGCACTGGGAGCTACAGAAAAAAACCTGCCCCTATATGCACCAGCGCAACTGCTTAGACATCACCCAGTGTTGTCCATCACACAGGAGGCTAAGGCACTGACACTGCTGAGATCAGTAGGAATTGCCATAATGGGCGACTTTTACCCAAAGGGAACCTTCCGGGCACTCACATACAGAATGCCAAACCACTTTTCTCTTTCTATTTCCATCACCTTATACAAGCCATACGAGACCTTTATCCTATATTTCCAACTGAGCCCTCAACACTGAGCGCACTCTAACCCCTACTCACTAGCTCGGGTTGGCAGCATTTGGTCACCAAGCTGTATGTAGCCACACCGACCGATGCACCCCCGCTGACTGACAGATTGCTAGAGCGATGGAACTCCAGACTCACATCGCCCCTGACACAAGATGAATAGCATTTTTGCTATTCATTAACTGGGTACCTCACCTCCAATTGCAACCTGCGTATTATTCATTTTAAGTACCTTCACCAAATGGATCACATGCCCCTGAGATTGCACTGTTATGGGATCCGAGAGAACGCATGCTGCGCCCACTGTGGACAGGAAGGGGCAGACTTCCTCCACCTAGCCTGGGACTGTGCTCGTATACAGGGATTTTGGAGGTAGGTGGCGGCTGACCTGTGCTCTATGACAGTGGACTCCATTCAGTGTATGATCCAGGTGTGTCTACTGGGGCTGGTGAAGTCAATTTGTGGCCATAGCGCTCTTATTGGCTAGGAGACTGGTGGCTGAGGAAAACGCTCATACCCTACATGTACAAAGTGGCTGAAGAAGATATACTTCTAATGACCCTGGATGTGACATTGTGATACACTAGTATACACCATACAGATGGGTTGAGAGCTACAGAGTATTTCTTTTAAAGCTAGGCTGATAAGGTTGTACAAGCACAGTAAAATGATACTGAGAATAATGGAATATTTTTTAAAGCATAACATATTCTTTTTCAACAATGAAGTTTAAGAGCAAGTGCAAGGGACGGCGTGGGGCACCTGCTTTGCCCCGGCTATATGAATTTGCACATTGGCTGGTGAGAGGAACAGATGCTCAACTGTCCGCCACTGGATGTCTGGAACCTGCATATAACCCTATGGCTTAGGTTTATAGATGACATTTTTGGTATCTGGAAAGATGATAAAAGAAATGCTGAGCAATTCGTGTAGGAATGACCTGAATTTAAGCTTTACCAGCAGCATAAGTGATGTAGAAATTGAAATTTTGGATGTTAAAGTCAGAGTACAGAAGCAGAGATTGGAAACCACTCTGTTTAGAAAACCTAGTGCAGGCAATATCATTTTACATGCTCCCATTTTCCATCCTGTACCTTTAATGGGGAGCTCCTTTTTAATAATAATAAATAATAATAAATATTTTTTAGTACCTCAGAAAGTTTCATGAAGGTAAAGAAAGATATGGTACAGAGATTGAAACAAAGAGGCTATAAAAATAATACCTTGGATACAGCTAGCAAGAAAGTTGATAAGTATGATAGAGAGACCATTCTATTTACTGGATGAAAGACGAGAAACTCTGAAAAGAACACCAGAGATTCATAACAATGTATAATAGAGCACACCGAGAAGTTAGATCAGCACTAAGGAGACATTGGAACCTCCTAAAAAGTGATCCTATTATTGGAGATGTGATGTCCAGACGACCAGAAATAACATTGAGAAAAGGAAAATCCATGAGAGACTTGCTGGTTAGAAGTGATAACGAGGTGGAGAAGGAAAGAACCTGGCTGAAACCTAAAGAAGGGGTTGTAAAGTGCTCCAAATGTAAAGCTTGTAAAAATGGAGAGAGTGAGCAAGTAGGGCAAGTAGGGCAGAAAAGACATCAAATTAGGGGACACTACACGTGCAAGAGTGACTTTGTAGTTTACATATTGAAGTGTAACTGTCCTAAGATATTTGTAGGGAGCACCACATTACAGGCCCACAGAAAGGATACTACAAAACCTTAGAGCCATAAAGAACAGAGGTACAACACTCCCTGTAGCAAGGCATTTTCAGGAAGTCAATGGGAATGCAATAGATTACCTAAAGTACAGTGTCATAGATGTAAAGCTAAGGATGCGATAGGAGGGAACAGGAAGAAAAGACTAAGAATGTTAGAGCCAAAGTATATTCTTGCATTTGATAGCAAAGAACCAAATGGTTTGAATTGTGGAGAGGAATTACATGTGCATCTTTGAGGGATGAAAATAATGAGAGAAGCAAGTTGTGTGAGGAAGTGTCTTCAGTTGGAAATTGAGTCCTGCTCCATGCATCAAGATTGTAAGAATATGGAATGGGAAGTTATTTTGTTGGCTTTAACAATAGTTTTAATGTTTTTAAGAGCTGGTGGAATTTGGCATCCAGAAACAGCAAGGGCCTGTGTATATCTCATGGATGATAGAGTTACTGTTATGGAGAGAACTCTCCCAATGTGGTGCCACACTCAGGGTAGGATATTAAAGAAAAGTAATACTTGGATACCTCACAAGATAAACAGTATGATAATTGTTTTAGAATAACATGGTTTGATAACAGACATTTTTGTGAGTGTCATGCATGTGTAGAAATATTTTTCAGCCCACACTGGCTAGATGAACGAGTAGAAGAGGTACTGCAGTGGTTAATGAAAAACATGAATCGCCCCTTACGGAGAAATTACGTGTAACAGCTTAACATTATTATGTGTATTGGGTTGAAACTCACAAGATAATAAAAACCAGAGCTCTTGTATGTATACAGCAATACAAACACTACCTGCTAAAGATAAGGTAATGGTGTAAAACACTTTGGTGGTCATTACAACCCTGGCGGACGGTGTTAAAGCGGCGGTAAGACTGCAAACAGGCCGGCGGTAAAAATAATGGAATTATTACCGCCGTGGTCATCCGCCACTTCACCATTCCGGTCTCCAGCTCGGCAGTCATCACTAGACCGCCGACGGTATCAGGACCCTGCATACCGCCATGGATCTCGGGTGGTTGGGAACCGCCATGAGATCCATGGCGGTAGGCACTATCAGTGCCAGGGAACTCCTTCCCTGGCACTGATAGGGGTCTCCCCACCCCCTGCTACCCCCCACGAATCCTCCCCCCACACCCCCACGCCCCTATCACCCCCCAAAGGTGCCACAACCCCCTCCCCACCCTGACCCCGAACATGCAGATATACACACCCCTACACGCACACACCCCCAACCTGCACATATACACACCCCTACATGCACACATACACCCAGACAACACATACCCTCACACATACAAACAGACATGCACACCGTCCGACCCGCACACATTTCCCATACACACAACCCCCCCGCACACATACACTCACTCACTCACCCCCTCTACACTCTCACACGCACACCCCCATGCACGCACACAACACACAACACCCCCCCACCCCCTTCCCTAACGGACGATCAACTTACCTTGTCCGTTGATCCTCCGGGAGGGGACGGGATCCATGGGGGCAGCTCCGCCACCAGAACACCGTCACCAGAACACCGCCACACCGAATCATGGGACGTGATTCAGTGGGCGGTGTTCTGTTGACGTGGCGGTGGAGGTTGAGTAACCTCCACTGTCCCGCCGTCTGCCAGTATGGCTGCTGGCGGCTTTCCGTACCAAAAAGGTGGTGGTCTTGCGAAAAGACCGCAGAGGTCGTAATGACCCCCTTTGTTTTAAAAAAATAGAATTAAAATGTTACTCTTGTATTGGTTGAAGTAGGGGGGAATTCGTGATGTGGTAGACATGTGAGAGTATAAATGTAGCAGCAAAATTTGCACTTTACAGGTTGACAAAGACACAGAAGTGCCAAAACACATTCCTATGTTCCATTCTTGTAAAATAAAGGATACCACTTTGCTCGCACGCACACACCTGTTTTCTTTCCAATAATCTGTTGAGGAAGAAGCATACAAATTAAAAAAACACCTGAGGTGAGGAACCATTGACAGTCAGGTGCTGACTGACCTGCAATGCCATATATATATATATATATATATATATATATATATATATATATATATATATATATGCTCACTGGCAAAAATGAGGGTTACAGGGACAGTTAACTTGACAATTTGCCCATACAAAACCAAAGAAATTCAGCAGCTAAAGTTATACATATGTTAAACTGTAACTCGTGGCCTAAACTTACTTTACGTCACAAGTTATAGTTTCTTCAGATAAGTATCCCTCCATGTGTTCTATGGGGGCAAGATATCTCCAGCCTGACCCCTTATATGTTACTCCCCTTTTTTTCTCTTCACTGCCCAAGTGAGAAAGAAAATGGTGGCCTCAACATTTTTTCAGGTTGCGGTCAGCCAATCAGGACCATGTTTTTGTTCTGGGATCCGCAGATCCATTCACAATCTCTATGTCAGGATTTTCAGGCTATTACCTTTTCACAGGAGTGAAGTGGGCACAAAGTAGTTCCCTGCTTCCCTATGACTCAAGTAGACCATAAAAATGGTCAAGACTGGCCCACCAGGACGAAAGGACAAAGCTTGATCAAGGCAGACACCAGCCTCCCACCTGACAATGGCGGGGTTGTCTTTCCAACTTCTAGAAAACAAATAACATGACTTTAGAGGTAGAACATTCACAAATATGTTTGTTTCTAATAATGTGAACCACTCTAGCTTTACTTAATGTCCTTTTTTCTTTAGTAAATGGGTGGTTCCTTTTGGCTGAATTCACTATACGCTAAATCTATGGAATAGGACTCAGAACTGTTAATTCATTAGAACTCCTACAAAGAACATACACCATATATAAATGCCTAAGAATCATTAACCACCTATCACCTACCTAGATTGTCTGGACTCTGTAATTGCATCACATGATCATAATTCAGTATTAATACCATTTATAGTTTTAAATCAATGTTCATCTCCTGGTATTATCAGAGTTCAATAATTCATCCACTTAATACCATTCAGAGATTTAAATCAAAGTTCAGCCAATCAATCAGTATTTTGTAAGCGCACCCCGTGAGGGTCTGAAGGCGCTGTGGGGTCGTTCCTCTGAGCTTCAGTCAAAGAGCCAGGTCTTAAAGGTCCTTCCTGAATTGAGATAGGGATGGTGACTGCCTGAAGTGGATAGGCAGGGTGTTCCAGCTCTTTGATGCGAGGTAGGTGAAAGATCTTTCTCCAGCCGAAGTCTTGCGTATGTGGGGTACAGTGGCAAGTGCATGTTAAGAAGAGCAGAGAGGTCTGGCGGGGGAGCAGAAGATGACGTGGTGGTTGAGGTAGGTGGAGGGTCTTATAGGCATGGACAAGGAGTTTGAAGTTGAATCCCTTCTCAACGGGGAACCAGTGGAGATCTCTCAGGTGTCCAGTGATGTGTTCGCGGCGGGGGACGTTCAGGATGAGTCTGGCAGAGGCGTACTGGATGTTTTGTAGTTTTTTCAAGTTCTTCTTGGTGGTTCTGCCAGAGTGCGTTGCAGTAGTTGAGTCAGCTGGTGATCAGGGCATGGGTTGTGGTCTTTAGGCAGTCATTTTGGATCCACCTGAACATTTTCCGGAGGAGTCCGAGGGTGTGGAAATAGGCCATGGAGTTGACTTGTTGGGTCATGGTGAGCGATGAGTCCAGGATAAAGCAGAGGTTGCGTGCAAGGTGTGTAGAGATGGGCTGCCTAGTGTGGTGGGCCACCAAGAGTTATCCCAAGCTGATGTAGAGGGTCCCAGGGTGAGGATCTCAGTCTTGTCAGAGTTGAGTTTGAGGCAGCTCACCTTCATCCAGGCAGCAAAGGCTTCCATCCTGTTGTGGAAGTTCTTCTTGGCTGTTGTAGGGTTTTCAGTCAGTGAGATGATCAGGTGAGTGTCATCGGCATAGGAGATAATGCTCAGTCCGTGGCTTCTGGCGATGGATGCAAGAGGGGCCATGTAGATGTTGAAGAGTGTGGGGCTCAAGGAGGAGCCCTGAGGTACCCCGCAGCTGATCCCCATAGGCTTTGACAGGTGTGGCAGAAGTCGGACTTTCTGTGTTCTGCCAGTCAGGAAGGGTCGTATCCACTGTAGGGCCTTGTTGCGGATGCCTGCTGTGTGGAGTCTGAAGCAGAGGGTGGGATCGGAGACTGTGTTGAAGGTGGCCGATTTGTCCAGTAGGATGAGGGCTGTTGGGCCATGGTCGAGGAGCGAGCGGATGTCATCTGTGGCAGTGAGGAGGGCAGTCTCTGTGCTGTGGCTGGTCCTGAATCCTGATTGGGGGATGTTCAGGATATTGTTGTCCTCAATGTGTTTGCAGAGTTGAGCGTTGATGGCTTTTTCTATGACTGTTAGACTTTTCATCCTTGGCGTGGTCTTCCTTAACTTTTTGCCTGTTTCCCAGGTTGTTGATGTGTGCTGGACTCTGATTTTGCTGTTTTTGTTACTCTGGGCACTTTACCACTGCTAAAGTGCAAGTGCACCTTTACAAAATGTGTATGTGATTGGTTTATCCATGATTGGTATATTTGATTTATTAGTAAGTCCCTAATACAGTGCACTAGAGTTGCTCAGGGCCTGTAAATCAAATGCTGATAGTGGGCCTGCAGCACTGCATGTGCCACCCACATAAGTAGCTGTGTAATCATGTCTCAAACCTGCCACTGCAGTGTCTGTGTGTGCAGTTTTAACTGTAAATTCGACTTGTCAAGTGTACCCACTTGCCAGGCCTAAACCTTCCCTTTTCTTACATGTAAGATACCCCTAAGGTAGGCCCTAGGTGGCCCCAAGGGCAGGGTGTAGTTTATGGTTAAATTAGGACATATAGGTGGTCATTCTGACCCTGGCGGTCTTTGACCGCCAGGGCGGAGGACCGCGGGAGCACCGCCGACAGGCCGGCGGTGCTCCAATGGGGATTCCGACCGCGGCGGTAAAGCCGCGGTCGGACCGGCACCACTGGCGGGGTCCCGCCAGTGTACCGCGGCCCCATTGAATCCTCCGCGGCGGCGCAGCTTGCTGCACCGCCGCGGGGATTCCGACCCCCCCTACCGCCATCCAGATCCCGGCGGTCGGACCGCCGAGATCCGGATGGCGGTAGGGGGGGTCGCGGGGCCCCTGGGGGCCCCTGCAGGGCCCATGCCACTGGCATGGGCATTGCAGGGGCCCCCGTAAGAGGGCCCCTACATGTATTTCACTGTCTGCTGCGCAGACAGTGAAATACGCGACGGGTGCAACTGCACCCGTCGCACAGCTTCCACTCCGCCGGCTCGATTCCGAGCCGGCTTCATCGTGGAAGCCTCTTTCCCGCTGGGCTGACTGGCGGTCTGAAGGAGACCGCCCGCCAGCCCAGCGGGAAAGTCAGAATTACCGTCGCGGTCTTTCGACCGCGGAACGGTAACCTGACGGCGGGACTTTGGCGGGCGGCCTCCGCCGCCCGCCAAGGTCAGAATGAGGGCCATAGTAATGTGTTTTATATGTCCTGACAGTGAAATATTGCTAAATTCATTTTTCACTGTTGCAAGGCCTGTCCCTCTTATAGGTTAACGTGGGGGCTACCTTTAAATCTGATTAAAGTGTAGATTCTCTTTGGGAGCAGATGGACTTGTGGAGTTTGGGGTCTCTGAGCTCACAATTAAAAAAAAGATCTTTTAGTAAAGTTGATTTTAAGATTGTGTGTTTGAAAATGCCACTTTTAGAAAGTGAGCATTTTCTTGCTTATACCATTTCTGTAACTCTGCCTGTTTGTGGATTCCCTGTCTGGGTCAGTTTGACAGTTGGGCTGGTTGCACCTCACACTAGAGAGTGACACAAGAGCTGGGGTGTAGCCTGCATATCCTGATGTGCCATCTGTGCAATTGTCATGAACTTTGTGATTGCATACAAATAATGGCCTATAGCTGTCTGTAGTAATCACATCAGTACACAGTTGTAATAACAGCAACATCTGCAAAATGAGAAGGCATAGGTGACAGTCAGTTGCGATGCAAAGGAAGTGACTGCCATCATGCTATAGCCACACTGAAAAGATAAATAATCAGCAGAATGGTCAGTTCCACTGTCTTACCTGTGTGTCATTGGAAGTACTGCCGTATTACTGATGTCCTGTTGTCCACATCCTCATCCTCTGCCTCCTCATCCTTACTGTCCTCAGGGTCTACTGCTGCCACAGGAGCATTTTCACCCTCCTCCTCCTGCAGATAGGGCACATGTTGTCTGAGGGTCAGGTTGTGCATCCTGCAGCATACAACAACTATCTGGCAGACCTTCTCAGGGTAGTACCACAGGGATCCACCTGTTGGATGGAGGCATCTGAACCTTGCCTTCAGGAGGCCGAAGGTTCGCTCAATTATCCGCCTGGTCCGCCCATGAGCATCATTATACCGATTCTCAGCCTCTGTCCTGGCATTCCTCCTAGGGGTCAATAGCCAGGACAGGTTTGGGTAGCCAGAGTCACCTGCAAGAATTGAGGTACAAACATTAGCCTTGCACAATGGTATGGGGAATGACTCCTGAAGGCATACAGTGACATGCACTGGGTGGGGACTCAGGCTCACCTATTAGCCACACCCTGTGCCTCTGTAGTTGTGCCATCACATTTGGGATGCTGCTATTCCTCAAAACGAAGGCTTCATGCATCGACCCAGGATACTTGGCAGTGACATGTGAGATGTACTGGTCAGCCAGGCACAACATTGCACATTAAGTGGAAACTCTTCCGATTTCTGTACACCTGTTCATTGTGCCGGGGGGTACAAATGCAATATGTGTTCCGTCAGTGGCCCCAATAATATTTGGAATATGTCCCATTGCATGGAATCCACCCTTCATAATGGCCAAATCTTTCACTTGGAGGAAAGCGATGTACCTGCACATGTGTTTGAGCAAGGCAGACAAAAGCCTTGTCAACACTACTGAGAACATGTGCTGTGACATTCCTGGTGCCAAGCCCACTGTTACTTGGGAAGAACTAGTTACCAGGAAATGGAACACAGATAGAACTTGCACAAGAGGGGGGAATCCTAGTGGGTTGACGGATAGCTTATATCAGATCCGGCTCCAATTGAGTACACTGCTCTGTGATTGTGGCCCTGTCCAGTGTATAGGTGAATATTATGTGCCTGTCCTCCGGTATAGCCAAGTCCACAAGGGGTCTGTACACGGGGTCTTGCCTCCTCCTCCTATTCCTCCGCAGTGGTAAGTATCTAAGGGACATAAGAGTGAGAAGGGTGTCACAAACTGAACAATGGAACCACCACCTCAGTGTAACTGAGCATGTATGTAATTGGACAATGTAAATGACAATGTATGTACAATTGACAGAAGTTACACAGTTTCCAATTTCAGATTGTTGACCACCACCATAAAATGGTGACTGCCTCTCTTGTATGTAAGGAGAGGTGGAAGCAATGTAACTCTGGCGGCGATGGGCTTCATAGCGGAAGGCAGTCTTGCACCACTGTGCTATTCCTCATTAGCTTAAATGGGGCTCTATGGAGTACAGTGTCCAATGAGGATCACCAGCGGCAGTGACGGTGTACACTGCCGCGAACGTGACCACCATTTTCTGTCTATAGCCTCACTTGATTCCTGACTTTTCACAGGACAATACCTCCACTGCGTGTGCTGCTGTGACCTGTGTCTGGATCCTACCATGGCCCATGTGACAGGGGATAGGGCCCCTGCCTTCCCTTCAGATGAGTTGGAGTGCCTGATGGATGGGATCCTACCCCTGCATGGACAGCTGTATGGGGTTCCAGACCAACAAGTGAATACACCATGGGGACGATGTATGCATGTATGGAGATGTGTGTGCTGGCAGTGTGTCATTTGGGTGGGGGGTATGTCTGGTGGTAGTGAACATGCAGGGCTCCGGGTGATGTGTGTGCCAATTGAGGGAAAATTGTATTTGTGGGCCATATGTGTGGCAGGCTGGATTGTATGATTAATGGTGTCCTCCTGTCTGTATTACCTCTGCAGGTCAGGGCCCATCAGAAGAAGGGATTGTGGCGTGCAATCGCCAGGGACGTGCAGACCCTGGAGGTCTACAGCATGTGGCGCACCCACTGCAGGAAAAGGTGGGTGGACCTGAGACGCTGGGCCCGGAAGACCGCGGAGGCCCAGCTGGGGATGGCCTCCCACTGAGGGAGTGGTGCCCCTGATGACCCGCATACTGGTAGTGGCCTACCCAGAGCTGGATGGGCACTTTAGGGCAGCACAGAAGCCACAAGGGGTTGAGTACAGTGTGCGTAACAACCCTCTTTGTTGCCTGGCATAGGATCCTGGTGGTGGGTTTCAGTTAGTGGGTTCCCCTTAATGCCAGCTCAGACATTGCTGCGTGGTCCAGCTCAAGGTAAATGGGTGTATGGGAAAATATTGTTAACTAGCTAGGTGGCATTCCATGTCAGACAGGGCTTAGTGGGTCCCAGCAGGAGTGCAGATGGCAGTGGTTGTCTCTCATCTTGCTGTAGTACCTAGCCAATGGAATGCCAGTGCAGTGCATAGTGCTCAATCTTGATCCTTGTGTGTGATGGTAATGTGTATGCCATCTGTGGTGTTGGTGCAGTAATTGACCAATGCTCCCTGTCTACCCCCCATTTTCTTCTGTCATCCTGTCCATGTGTGCATTAGCATCATCTGGCGGAGGAGCAGAGGCACCGGCGAATGAGGGAGTTGCATCCCACAGGACCCAGGAGGCAGAGTCCACTGACGCCGAGAGGACCAGTGAGACTGAGGGGGAGGGGAGCACCACGGTGGAGACAGGAGGTGACAACACTGACTCTGATTCCTCCTCCGATGGAAGCTCCCTGGTGGTGGCAGACACCTCTGGAACCGTCCCAGCTACAGGTACAGCTGCCACCCCCGTACTTGCACTGCCCTCCCAGTAGCCCCCACCGAGTTGACCATGCCCGCTCACCCAGGAGGGTGGGCATCTCCTTTGTCCCAGGCACTGCAGGCCCTGCCCCAGTGAGCCCTGCTGCCCTCAGTGAGGAGGCTATTGACCTCCTAGGATCCATCTCTGTAGGGCAGTCAACCATAGTGAATGCCATCCAGGGGCTGGCATCCCAGATGCAGCAATGTAATGCCTACCTGGAGGGCATCCACAGTGGGTTGGCGGCCCTACAGAGATCGTTTCAGGCTCTGGCATCCTCTCTGATGGCATCCAGTGTCCCTGTTCCTACTGTCCCCCCTCCAACTACCACTTTCTAGTCTCCTCAACCCCAACCCATCCCATGCACACATACAGACAAGCATGCACACAAAACATCACACAAGAGTGGCGCAGACAAACACAGGCAGTACACTTCAGGCCACAAGCACTCACACAAACAACAGACAGTTGCACACAACAACATCCACTGCCTCCACTGTCTCCCTCCTCCTTCTCCTCCCTCACAGTCACATCCACACTCACACCTGCATACACTGCATCAACAGCCACCACTACCATCACCACATCATCCAGCACACACACCTCACTTGCAGACACCTCCACAACATTCATCCACACGTCCTGTTTGTCCTCTCCCACTCTGTCTGCCCCCCTCCTAAGAGACACAAACTCTTGCACTCAGACACCCAGCAGCCATCCACCTCACACATGGACACTGTCCATGCACCTGCACCCAAGTCCAGCAGACATACACCTCCGACAACCACTCCCTCAACCTCCACTCCCATCCCTCCTTCCACATCCCGCCCCAACATCCCTAAGAAGCTTTTCCTTGCCCATCTTGACCTCTGCCCTCCCCCTATAGCCCCCCCATCCTGCCCGTAAGAACAGGGTCCCAACGACCCAGCCCAGCCCATCAGCCAAACAGTCTGCCACTGCGCCCACCAAAAAATGAGCTGCTGGCACAAAGGGGCCCCTGAGTGTGACCACAGCCACTCCTAGTAAGAGCATGCCTCCGCCTCAGAAAGGGAGGACTAGTGTGGCAAAAACCAAGGGACAGAGTGTGGGGACAGTGGAGGCACCTCCTAGTCCTGGAGGCAAGGACACAAGTCACATGTCAAAGTCCAAGGGGGCCCATCACAAGAGTGGACACATGGATCCCCCTCCAGCACCAAAGAGTGCCAAGGATACCCCTCCACCACCAAAGAAAGCCAAGGTTCACACTCCACCACCAAAGAAAGGCAAGGTTCATACTCCACCACCAAAGAAAGGCAAGGGGTTCCCTCTACCAGCAGAGGGCGGGCATTCCTCACCTCCAGCAGAAGCAGCCAAGGAAACACCTCCACCAGCAGAGGGCAGGGAGCCCTCACCTCCAGCAGAGGCAGCCCAGAAGACACCTCCATCAGCAGAGGGCAGGGAGCCCTCACATCCAACAAAGGCAGCCAATGAGACACCTCCTCCAGCAGAGGGCAAGGAGCCCTCTCCTCCAGCAGAGAGCATGTATGCCACCCTCCAGGGACTGTTGGGCAAGGGCCACCCTCCAGAACCAGTCGGCATGTTACCCACTTCGGAGAATGTGGCCTTGCACTCCTCACTAGAGACAATTGGGCAAGGAGCCCACTCCAGAAACAGTGGACATGTTACCCACTTCAGAGACTGTGGCCTTGCACTCCCCACCAGAGACAATTGGGCAAGGAGCCCCCTCCAGAAACAGTGGACATGTTACCCACTTCAGAGACTGTGGCCTTGCACTCCCCACCAGAGACAATTGGGCAAGGAGCCCCCTCCAGAACCAGTGGGCATGTTACCCACTTCAGAGACTGTGGCCTTGGACTCCCCACCAAAAACAATTGGGGAAGGAGCCCCCTCCAGAACCAGTGAGCTTGTTACCCACTTCAGCTGATGTACCCCCTTTCCTACTGAGGTGCCTTCCCATTTCCAACATGATGCCCATGAACAGTGGAGTCTGGAAGTTGTCAGGAGTCAAGTTGGGCCTTGAACTGTGTCCTGTGGCCATGTGGCCCTTTTGTACTTTGGACTGGCAATTGGCCCAGTCTGGACATTGACGCCTGCATTTGCATTTGTTTCACATTATGGTGGCTGTTGGCAGCAAATTACAGTGTTCTAATTGTCCTTGTTTTAATTTACCATGGGTCCTGTGACATTCGTTTTACTCTGCAGCTGGTTCTGTGTATGGTGTGTGTGTGTGAATGGCGTGTGTTGTGCGTGTGTGCCACTCTCCTTTTCCTCCCTCCCTCCCTTGCATGCTAGGCGGCTGTACTCACTGTCACCGTCTTTGTCAGCGTTGGTGTTCCAGGACGGCCATGGCGTAGTAGAGCATCGGGAAGAATTGAAGTTCCGGTTCCATGGCAGCGCCGGAATCCTCTGTGTCCCTGTTGGTGAGTCTTTAGTTGTCTGTGCAGTGTTTCCGCCAAGCTTTTGATAGCATTGGTACCACCCTGGAAATCCTAGTGGTCTGCTATGTCATAATATGGTGGGCGGTACCTTGGTTTACGCCTGGATGTTGATGGCAACCGCCGTGGTCAGTGGTGTTAACGCCCTTGCGGTTGCTATGGTACATTGGCAGTCTATGGGAGGTATCACCGCCATGGTCATAATTTGGTGGTAATTACCACCAGCCTGTTGCCGATATTACTGCCACTTTAACAGTCACCGCCAATGTCATAATGACCACCAATTTTTCTAAAGAAGATCGTAGGGATTGGATCAAACTTAAATGTGTCCAGAGGGAAGACGATGTCTGGGTGACAGCAGAGGGGAAGGTAGTTTTACCAAATAGTCTACTGACTCAAATGGCTAGATACTACCATGGTCAAGTACACATAGGGAGAGATGTGATGGTTTGGAGCAACACTGGTTTAATCTAACATTTAGGCAGGTTGCCGAAACAGTTTGCCACAGATGCATTGTCTGCCAACAATTGAATGTTGGTAAAGGGACAGTGGTTAATATGGGACACACTGGCATGGCAGGAGGACCATTCAGCAGAATGCAAATGGATTTTATTGAGATGCCTGCATGTGCTGGTTTGAAGTATGTGTTGGTGATTGTGTGCATTTTCAGTCATTGAATTGAGGCTTACCCTACAAGGAGAAATGATAGCCTCATAGTAACTAAGTTACTGCTTAGAAAGTTAATTCCACATGTCAGTTTCCCGGTCTCTTTAGAATCAGATAGAGGAAGCCACTTCAACAATGAAGTGATAAAGTTGCTATGTTCAGCTTTAAACATTCAGCAGAAACTCCATTGTAGTTATCACCCATAAGCTTCAGGACTCGTAGAGCAGATGAATGGAACTCTAAAGCCCAGACTTGCAAAGATGTGTGCTTCCACAAACTTGAAATGGCCAGATGCCTTCTCCGTTGGTTCTAGTGTCAATGAGAAGTACTCCTGACAAGAAGACAGGATTGTCGCCCCATGAGATCCTCATGAGTAGAGCCATGAGACTACCAGCAGTACCTGCAAATGCTCTTGTAAATATTACAGATGGCATGGTGTTAGATTGTTGCAAAGGCCTACCTGATGCTGTTCGATCTTTTTCTCATCAGGTGGAAGCAACCACACTTCAACAATCTCAAGGCCAGGGACACAACCTGAAAGCTGGTGACTAGGCCGTCATTCCTAAGCACGTGAGGAAGCGGTGCTTGGAGCCAAGGTGGAAAGGACCCTACCAGGTGATATTAATAATGACAACAGCTGTGAAGTGTGCAAGTCTACAGAACTGGGTACGTGCAAGCCACACTTGGAAGGTGAACAATCCAATAGAGCAAGAAGGAGATCTGTTGAGGTTACCTGCAGCTAAACATATTCCAGGACAAGAGACAGAAAGAGGGGAACTGGAGGTTGTACCTAGAAACATTCCAATTGATTTACCTACGAAGTGGAGAAAATCATGGAGGAAGAAGGTGAATGATCCACGAATGGAATAGTAAAAGAACAGGTCCAAGGAGAACAAGAGAGAGTACCAGTCGAGAGAAACACTGCTCAGAGGAGGGTGTCCTCAGAAGCAGGTGGTCTGATGAATCTGACTGAACAAGTGACTGACCCCAGTGGAAAGGGAGTTGAGAGAGATCTAAGCCAAGAGGGTTTGACTTCTCCTGAACCAGCTGCGGGAATGTCAAAGGAGAAGAGTTCGAGTTCAATTCTGAAAAGAGTGTTAACAAAAAAGCCATTGAAAGTTGACAACGGGCCAGAGAAGGTCTTAGAAGCAGGAGAGATAAACGTGGTTCCACCAATTCAAGAGGAAAACAAGCTAAACGAAGGAAAAGATCTCAGTGAAGAAGAAGCTGGTAGTAGTCAAACAGTGAAAAGAAAGAGAGTTGCAAATCGGAAACATTCTGGTCCAGAATGGGCATATGTAACTACAAATGAATGGAAAGAAGAATTTTTGTTTGGATAGCGACAATCCGAGTTTATATTTTGGTACATGAAGAGAAAGAGAAATAATGCTGAGTTTAAAAAAAAAAGTAAATGAAAAAGATTTTGATAAAGTCATACCTAAGGAGACATTGATAACCTGATTTGACAAGCTGCTAAACTGATTTGACAGATTTTTTGCCGAATTTTGACAAGGAGGATCTTGATAGTGTGAATGAACTTAAAAGCAAAATGAGGAGGGATTGAAGATTGAAGATCAAGATTGACATTTGAAAGTTGAAGATTTTTTGAAATTTTTGTCTTTTGTTTTTGTTTTTGTTTGATTTTTGCTGCATAGATATATTTTTTCTTCTATTTTTTGGTTCTTTATAGACCATGGGAAACTTTAGCAACCGACACACTAAAAATAGTCATTTTAAATGTATATGTATTGGTTTGGCAGTTGTTTGTGTAATAGTATGTTTGTTATTGATTGTGAGTGTGATTGTTTTTTAGACAAATGGAGCCAATCATACTGTAAAGACACTCACAACTGTTAGTTCTTTAGAATCAACTACTACTCTTTCAGCAATAGATAGGTTTAAAATAGATGATAAATACTTACACGAAGAGAAATAACTTTTTTCTAATGTCTTCTCTCTCTCATTGCGTGAGTATGTTGTTGTAATGGATGCGAAAGATTGTTATGGTTGTTCACAGATTCCAGCCTCTGTTGAGGAGGGAATTGCTATCATAGTTTACTGCTTACTTACGCTGTAAGTTGTAATCTTTTACTAACAAGGTTCTATGACCAGGAATATATTCAATATTTATTTTCAAACTATGACACAATATTTTCTTATGTACCTATAAATATATATTTAAGTAAAATAGCTAAGGAAAATGATATAGTTTCAGTAAGTGGTTTCTTTGAGCCTGCATTAACCTTTGGCAGAGCCTTTGCTCAAAGGAATAACCTTACCTGTTTGCTTTAGCCAGTAGAAAATAAATTTTTAGAAAACACAGAGGACAAAAGAAGAGCAATCAAAGCTAAGATAAATGAGGGAGAAATTTACCTTAGACCTGAAATTGATCATGCTTACACTGACATCACTAAACAAGGGATGTTAGCATTAGATGCACAACATGTGGGGAAGCTTTGTATATATAGGCCACAAAGTTACTTTGATAGAATATATGTGGGAACGAGTGAATGTAGACATGTGTTTCTGTTTCAGAATAAATGGAATTTTATGTTGAATGGTCATGATTCTCCAGTGCCTGGTGTGTACTTTATTTGTGGAAAGAACACTTATTATCGTCTTCCTAGAGGATGGTATGACACATGTTATTTGGGAATAGCTTTCCCGAAAATGTAACAGTTGGAAGACTTAAGTAAGTTTCCCAAATTCACTGAAGTTCAAACGAGACACAAGTGAGAATTAGTTTCTGGCATTGTAGGAGACATATTTGGAGCAATAATTCCTTCAGTGGGAGTTGTTCTGAATTCAGTAAAAGTACAGAAGTTGTCTACAGTTGTAGACAACAGGTTAATGGATTATTCAGGAGCTATTCTCCTCCTAGATGCTGAAATGACTGCTACAAGAGCTATGGCTCTTCAGAACCGCCTCGCGTTAGACATTCTCTTAGTGAAAGAGAGTGGAGTTTGCAAATTACTTGGTCTGCGTCACTGTTGTTCATACATACCGGACAATTCTAAATTAGTTAGAGGTTTGATTAATAAATTAACAAAAGATAAAACAGAACTAAAATAATTAGCTGAAACTACTGTCTGGGAAAAAGCTGGCAAAGGAATTTCTTCAGTGGGAAATTGGCTTGGCAACCTGGGAGAAGGTATTACATTAAAATTAGTCAAATGGATTTCAATTATTGTATTTTGTTTAATTGGAATTTGGGTAATATATAAAATGTTTTGAATAATTAGAAGAAGAATATTTGAAAAGAATCAGAGGAGGCTAGATGTTCAAATGGAAAGATCTTATGGGAGAAATTCAAGGAGAAAGTAAATGTATAAAAGAGTGAAAGAGTGAAAGAATCAAGATTCTAAATTTCGAAATGAAATGAATAAATTTATTTTAGTGTTTGATTGATGACATATATAGTCCTCAGAGGAGGTATTGTGTAAGCAGGAAAATTATTGATAAAATGTTGAGTTTTTTTACATAATCATACTTACAGATTAATGTGTGGATTAATTAGATAATAATATTATGCTAACGAAAATGTGATTACTTGAATGGCACCATATTATGTAAGGACTGTATTCTGCTCATGCTAACGTAGGCTAATTAAATTATTCTGTCTTTACAAGAGAGTATGGCGGTCATTCTGACCCTGGCGGTCAAAGACCGCCAGGGCGGAGGACCGCGGGAGCACCGCCGACAGGCCGGCGGTGCTCCAATGGGGATTCCGACCGCGGCGGTAAAGCCGCGGTCGGACCGGCAACACTGGCGGTCTCCCGCCAGTGTACCGCCGCCCCATTGAATCCTCCAAGGCGGCGCAGCTTGCTGCGCCGCCGAGGGGATTCCGACCCCCCCTACCGCCATCCAGATCCCGGCGGTCCGACCGCCGGGAACCGGATGGCGGTAGGGGGGGTCGCGGGGCCCCTGGGGGCCCCTGCAGTGCCCATGCCACTGGCATGGGCATTGCAGGGGCCCCCGTAAGAGGGCCCCTACAAGTATTTCACTGTCTGCTTGGCAGACAGTGAAATACGCGACGGGTGCAACTGCACCCGTCGCACAGCTTCCACTCCGCCGGCTCGATTCCGAGCCGGCTTCATCGTGGAAGCCTCTTTCCCGCTGGGCTGGCGGGCGGCCTGAAGGCGGCCGCCCGCCAGCCCAGCGGGAATGTCAGAATTACCGCCGCGGTCTTTCGACCGCGGAACGGTAACCTGACGGCGGGACTTTGGCGGGCGGCCTCCGCCGCCCGCCAAGGTCAGAATGAGGGCCTATGTTTCTTGACTAAAACAAATAATATAAATAAATGTGTATTTCGTGGCCTCTGCTGGACTGAAGTAGAAGCAGATGCAAGGTCAGTGTGTAATCCAAGCTGTATAAAATGTTTCTAATGTGTTCCGTAGTTTGACTGACTTCATTGTTTAGGGATATGTTTCTAACTTGTATGTCTTTCTTCAAGGTTAAAGAGACGATGGGAAAAACAATTTTGTAATCGTTCTTCCTGTGACTTCGTATTTTTATGTTAATGTCCTGATTGGTCATAACTTTCTCACCTTATGCTTTATCCAATCATTTTCATTTAACAAGTTGAATTTAATGTTCAGTCACCATTGTTTGGGGCCCTTTCCTTTGGATCATTCTTTGAGTGATTCTTCTTTGGGATTCTCATGTATTCTGAGACCTAGAGTTTCTAGTATGAAGAAGCTTAATACTTAAATGATTTAGTTTATCTTATAGTCCAAATTCTAAACCATTACCCCTGTCCTTATTCTGTTCCTATCCTGATGATTGGTACCTGATGCTGTCCCACTGGCGAAGTAGACGTTGTTGCTGATTTCTGTAGTATTTTGGTAAAGTATAGATGTAAATTTGTCTTTTGTTATTCAGGTACCAGCTGCAATTGTGTATTTACTGCTGCATATATTTTTGATAATATCCTAGCTAGATGTTTTCTAAATTTGTGTTACTAAAACTTTCACGTGAAGCCCAACATGTCAATGCTAATTAGTGGTTAGTGAGGGAGGCGTTTTTCACATGCTCATGATTTGTCTTTGATTTTTCTTTGTCTTATCATTATTCAGATGTATTCAATTTCTCTTGCTCAGATTCTATTGTTCTGGTTTTGTGTTATAACCATTGAGATCATTTGTCTTTTTGCATTGATTATACTCAGATATATACAGTGCACAAATCAGCCTTTGTTGTTCCTCTATATGTATCATTTGTGTTTGAGAATTATTTTCGTGACTTTAGCTTTGTTAATATAGGGAAATAAATCATTAACTTAATAATCTGGTGTGGTTATTGAGGTTGAACTGTTTTACATATGTAATTAGTGATGTTTATGACATATTTGGAATTACATCGCCTTAAAACAAATTTGGTTCGGTTCATCGACCCTAGGGTGTGAAATCCGCTATTCAGTCTACAATATAGTTAAGATTTCTCTGCGTTATCATATGTAACATATAAGATAACATCAGTGAACAAGGGTATATGATCATTACATTTGCTGGCCTACCTGAGGCCCCTCAGTAAGGCATTTTGAGTGATGGAACATACCATGACTCCACTGTCAGGGCAAAGAGCAATGGGAACAAGGCATCTCAGCCATGTCCCCCAGTGCAATCGAATAGACTGATACAACACCGTATCACTTTTAACTCTTGCTAGTGGGTTTTTTATATAGTAACTGATAAAAAGTTCTTGCCCAATCCCATGTTAGCCAGAACAGCCACCACAATTGACCATTGGAAAGAGACAGTATCTCAACTAGTTCCCCCATTGTACTGGCCTAATCAATAATGTTATGAAATTGTCTAAAGTTCAGTCTGGTTGACTTTTGAGGCATAAAGCCGGATTGGTCTTCGTGGACAAATCTGTTTATTACCCTGTAAAATTGGTCAGTACCTTAAATAATAACTTAGGCTCGATATTCAGGAGTGAGATGAACATCTATCTTCCGGCTTTCATGGCTTGCCTATTGCCTGCAGAGCTGCAATTCTACTGTCTCGAAAAATGCCCATTCCTGCTTGGCAGCAGCGAACATGCAAAGTATATAACCTCATAACTTTGATGAGAATTGAATATTACTGCTATCGTTTGAATGGATAGAATCTTTCACCATTTTGTACTCTTTTCAAATGTGTACATTTTATGTGAAATATTCATAATTTCTCACAGATATTTTTGTATCCACTTCTCGCCTTGGATCAATTGAGTGTGAATGGCATTCTTATTCTTGCCTCACTATTCAACAAAATCATGAATTTGCAGGGTCCCTTTTGCATTCTGGTTCACCAAGAGCTGCATTAAGTTAGTCGCTAGGTACTATGCTCTTAGAAGAAGATGCTGCAGAGTGGATGGGAGAGTTTTACCTCTCTCATGAAAGTGAGGTTGAGCGTATGTGTTCTTGTGTCACAATGTATTTGATCAATTGGGGAGGAAACGTCAACTTAACCAGAAAACAAAAGGACTGTTCATCTTTAACCAGAATCAGGATGAAGAATCTTGTCACTTTTACTATGTTACACTTAGTTGTACACAATATGTTTACTTGATTTATGTTACACTGCTTTGCAAATTCAGCATTTTTGACATTATGAAACAAACTACCAACATATCAGGCCTTATAGGTCCATCCTCTGACCTTGGCTTTATTAGAGTTGCACACATAGACGTTTCATGTCACGATACCCGAGGAGCATCAAAGTAGATGCATATGTTCAGATATATTTCCATAATACTTGCTTTTGTACGTTCAGATATATTTCCATAATACTTGCTTTTGTACAAGAGTCATCTCTCATCAATAAACCTTATTTAACTCTTTTCCACTCCAGAGTACATCTGTGGATTTATTTTACCGAAAGGATTTCTAAAATATAAATTATATAATATTCAAGCCCTAAACCATAGAGCTGGGACAGATTTGGCTTAGGTCCTCATTCGAGTTGGATGGGAAATGTGAGGTATTTAGAACACCTTGCAAATACCGATACTATTAGATGCAATATTTACTGAGTGTGCTAAGTACTTCAGTTTTTGTAGTACTCTTCTTTAAAATTAGAAATTACATGTGGAATTGCTTTGTCCAGCAATAAATACAGCTTTTACTGTGTTTTCCCCTGGTGGATATCACCATATTAGTGGACTCTATAAGGGGGTGATGTTTACTGATTACCTCAGAAGTACAATACCTTCTCAATGAGGAGATGGCACAGAACCCACCTGGGAACAAGGCCATGGAGGTAGTATGCGGCATGAAAAATGCCCACAACATGAAAAAAGCAAAGAAGCTTATTCGGGACACCTTTGACTAACACTTGAGGCATGAAATGGAACGTAGATATTGTGTTTGGCTGCCCTTAATTGCTATAGCGAGCAACATCATTTAAAAATGAATACTCTGATGTCTGAAGTGGTGTGTTTCTTAGGAAACAAATCTTGGTAAAAAACAAACAAAAAACTTTTCTTGGCCCCTGTGTCAACATAAGCTGGAGTGGGTAAAGGCTTATTGCTTTTTGGGGAAAACATTATCCTGTTCACTCAGCGACCAAGATCATATACGGAATAATGTCAGTAAGGCCCTTTCTCAGGCTCAAGGGTGAATGGCCTTCTATAATGCAGTTGGCTGACGGCATTTTATTTACTCTCAGTTTACCAAATGAAGATTCTGACCACTCTTTTGTATGTGATAGAATATATTGAGATATCCAAATGGAAGTTTTTAGATAAATTAGAAGGGCAGATTTTAAGACGCTTGGTTCCCTGCAGTAACTTGGCATCTGTGACAGCTTTAAGGCTTGAATTTGGTATTAAGGGTGTCTTTGTACAGGGTTTAGTGGCGTTGGTCCGGAGGGCATTTTGCATAGCTCACAGCGCAGAATCTACTCTAAGATACCTAGCATATGAAGAAGTTTTTGGTATGCTAAGAGAAAAATCACAGTTTTATAGAAATTATAATTTCGCCCTGCAAATGCTAGAGTTTGACTCTGACCTTATTTTCACCTTACCACCTCTTTTACTCAAACTCCTCACCCATGCTCATAAAGCACTGCACAGCACCGGACCAGAATACATCAACAGACGGCTCTCCTTCTACACCCCGACCCAGCAACTCCGCTCTGCCGACCTCACCCTCGCAGCTGTCCCACGCATCTGCAGAACTACAACCGGTGGCAGATCTTTCTCACACCTCGCCGCCAAAACGTGGAACACTCTTCCCAAACACCTGCGTCAGACCAAAGACCTCCTTACCTTCAGGAGACTTCTCAAGACCTGGCTGTTCGAGCAGTAGCAGCACCTCCCCCATCCCCTCCTCAGCGCCTTGAGACCCTCACGGTGAGTAGTGCGCTTTACACATTCCTTGATTGATTGTTTGATTTTACTCAAAAAGAGCCTAAAAGAGGCTACAATGCGTAACCGTCTCTTGTTGAATATCGAGTTCTGCCGCCAAAAGAGGAGATTTGTGGCTTTAACTAATTTTGTGATTTTCAAACAATCTCAACCATACTTATCTCAAAACTTGCCACAAGGGGTGAGGTGTTTCTATATTTTGTTGAGATTAAATATGCTGCCAGTAAAAGATTTAATCGGGATGGGTCTTTTAATCACTGTGATTTGTGTCAGTTGGGGTAGAGGATTTAAAGCATGTGTTATTTGTTTGTCCCTCTTTAGCTATACTGAGGAACAAATGGCTGAAACCTTTATTTGAATTTTAATATTTATTCAGCAGGAGAGGTTTTGGAAGCAATGTATAACCCACTACCTGCAATATTTTGCTTCAGGTTTTTTAAGTTTTTATAGGCATTTTTAAATCTATATTGAATTTATTATTTATTGGTGGATTCTTAAAAGAATGTATTTTCCTAATAAACTAACATATTGGGCATCATGATGTACTTCATAGAAAATGCACTGTGAAACAAGTTAGAGGGGTTGAGATTTGGATGCACTTTATAGAAGCAATTTATTTTAATGGATTGATGTATTGTATATATTGAAGTACTGTTTGGTAAAGGCATTGTAATACAAGTTTGATGGGTAGTGATTTGGATGTATCATATTTTGCAGATAACATGTATTTTGATGTAGATTTTATTTCTTTAGTATGTATTGTATTTTATGAATTACTTGTTTATGTGACCCTCCAAGAAGTTCAAATCATGAAATAAATTAATTGAATTGAACTCAGATATTTCATGGGCTCAAAACACCTCTCATTTAATACACGTTCTCACTATCCTACTGTTGAATAGTCATTTTAGTGCTTTTTCTGGGCACATTATTTTAGTACCAAGGCCTGCTGCTTGTGCCTTGTAGCCTAGTAACATTTAATTCTGCTTGATTTTATTATTTCTGAATCAGCCATTCGTGGTTTTCTTTTCTTTTCTTTATCTAGTTGTTCTTTTGCCTTGGAAAAGCATTGCATATCTTAGCAAGACATTCTTTTCACCTTGTGCTTTCCTCAACGCTGCTGCGAGATAGGGTTGCCGCACAAGTGGTACTCTGCATCTCTAAAGCTCACAGAAATACACACATCCTTACGTGGGGTCATTTTCTCAGGAAAACAGTTGTTTTATTATAAAAACACTTCCCTGTCCCATGCGTGTTAGAGGGAGATTCCAGCCAGATGACCACGACCGTATGCTGATTGACTTTGCTACAGCTGCTTGCTGAGACTGGCCTACATGGGGATGGTGCCTCTATAGACAACAGGCTTCCTTGCTCAGGTATGGGGAGATGATGTCTTCCCAGGGGGGAATCCTGAAGGGAGGATTAGGGCTTATCCTACTGTGCTCTAACATAGTTTAGGTAGGAATTGCATATATTACGCATAGTGGAAGTATGGTGGGACTTTTCCTGTGTTTCACTTTTCTTGTTACCATTTTTCTTCTGTTATGTTTCATCATTCTAATTATTGCATTTCATGCCATTTTATCTGACACAGCTGATTCAATAAATCTTATTGAACCATTCTTTGCCTCTGTTTGTCTTTGCATGTGTAAGACTAATGTAACTGAGAGAAAAGGATGAGATCTGATTCAGCACGATTTCCCTGAGAAGTCATTACATCATGTACTTGGTTGCCACAAATCATCCCCGCTCTTGGGTGGAGATGAGGTGCTGTTAGCTGGCCGAAAATGGATTAGGCCAACAGTTGTCACATGATGTGTCACGTGATGTGGGATCAGACTCAGTTCCCCACAATTCAGGTGATGCTGCTGCCTGAATCCAGCAGCCTCATTAGGATAATGAGAGCCAACACATCACTACATTTCTCACATGGTCTAGAAGAAAAAATAATGGCACTCAAAATAATCTGAAAATTATTCCTAACAATGTATCTGTAATTGTTTATGCACAGAAAAAGCTCTCACCAAAAAAGACGATATACTTAACCTTAAATTAAAATACTGCATTATAATGAAATTAACTAATTCCCCTTATTTCACGTAACTATAACTCACACCTAAGGTAACTGTAACTCATGCCCTCCCCATGCACTGCTAATTTACCCACAAATTACAGCACTCATAAGATCTTTGATAACATCATTGATAACGCCACTGTAACATCTGCGGTAAAATTATTGATCAGATAAGTGTGCATGGTGGGGGGGCGAGTTATAGTTAACTCAGGGAACGAGTTATAGTTACTTGAAATAACTGTAACTATAACAGGTGAACTTCTATGGTTTTGTACATTTATAATGTGAGCCTAACTACAACGCCCCTATAACCATTGTTTTTTTAATTGAATTTCTATGGTATTTTAAAATTCTATTTTGTAACTATAACGTCCCTGTAACCTTTGTTTTTTTAAGTGAATATATATGTGTATAATCACTCACACATATCTATCTATCTATCTATCTATCTATCTATCTATCTATCTATCTATCCATCCATCTATACACTGTAAATCAATAATCCAAAATAATTATTAATTTAAGGATATTAGTTGAATAATAAATAAAAAATTAAATTGAGGTGGGGGTAATTAGTCTATTCAATTACTAAGCAGTAATACTGTATTTTTTTTCGAGGAAGTGATAATTATGTTATGCTATGTTAAGGGATTTATAAAGAGCATATCTGCCCCAAACATGGGGCTTCCCAGTGCTAGACCTAAGAGCGGATAAACTGAAGTCAGCGGGCTAACTGATGTAACACAGGGATTAGATGGGAAAAAGTAATGTCTTCATAGAGTTCCTAAAGTGCAGATGGTTCTTAATATTTCTGATAGAAATCCCACATGACAGGGGCCTTGGCGTAAAAGGAGCGCCGACCAGCTCTGACTCTCCTGAAACGTGGGATAGAGGCCAAATTAAGATCAGCATAGTGAAAGCAGCAGGTAGGTTTATATTGTGATAACAAAATTAAACAGAATGAAATCCTTCTGGGAATACAAAATCTTATGGGCAACACACAGAGTTTTTAAATGAATGCACTTTTGCACTGGGAGCCAGTGCAATTTACGAAGAAGACCAGAGATAGAGCAGAATTCCAGAAGGGAAAAGAGCAGCCTGACCACCACATTTTGCGCCAGCTGGAGTCTTCCTACAACTGACCTATTAGAGCCTAAATACAAGACGTTGGAATAATCTAACCGAGACAGAATTACTGTTTGGGCGATGGTTTGGCAAGTAGTAGGATCAAAGAGGCCTAGAATGGGTCTAAGACTTCTCAAAAGCCCAAAACAGGTGCTTGTTACTCTTTTGGCCTGAGCCTCAAAAGTCAGGGAACTGTCCATGCGACTCTTAGATTTTTTTTATGGAAGCCTTGGGAATGGGGAATTAGTTGTTTGGAACTGAATAAAAAAAACATAATAAATGGGGTTTCAGGAAGACATCATTTACATATTTACATTTTCAAGTAATTTCTAAAATAGTTTAATTTTAGTGCAAGATTAAGTAACTATACTATTCAGTGAAATGCAAATATAAATTATAGAAAGTTTAGAAAAATGGCAAAAAATTGAATTAATTGTGCCGGGCTGATTAGCGGAAGCTGAGAAATAGATGTGAAGCAATGGGAGAACAACTAACCATTGTTTGTGAAACAGATGACTGGACACAATCCTGAAGGCTAGCCAGAGGATGCTGAAGCATTGCCATATTGAGGAATAGCTGGCAGCGGAAGATGACTGAGCCATAGGATGGGAAACATCACTAGTAATGCAGTCAATGCAATGCTATGCATTGACCACACTGCCATTACCACGCATTGTTACGTACTGCGCTGGACTTCTCACCTCTGGATACTGGGTTGGCGAATACACCAAGTCTTCTACAGGTTCTGGATACTCCCAGATAAGGGCGACCTCTTCTAGTAGCCACGGTGCCGCTTGACAGGCTACGCCAAAGCAGACCGTACCCTCCAGAAGGACTCCCAGAGGGAAAAAAACTCAACACTGGGGAAAAAACCTCAAACAGGAACTCCTGAAGAAAAACAAGAAAAAACAGGACTAAACAACAGGAAACAAAAATAGGCAAAAAATCTCCCAAGGCAAAAGCAGGAACAAAGAACAGGCAAAAATCTAACAAGGCAAAAAGCAGGAACAAAGAACAGGCAAAAATCTCCCAAGGCAAAAAGCAGGAACAAAGAACAGGAACGAACAGCACATCCAGAAGGAAGTGTTTGCAACGCAAGGTGGAACAAGACTGACTGACTTATATACTGAGAAAAGGGAAGTGACATCACAGGAAAAGGAAAGGACACCATCTTGAATTGGGAAGAGCCTATAGATCAGTATAGGAAAAAGAAAGTAGTATAAAAGAAAAACAGAGCATGCTGGGACAAAAACACGAAGAAGACAAGATGGACACAACATGGACAGACAGGTAAAAAGACCAGACAAACCCACCAAAAACAAAAAGAAGAAAAGAGGGCTGCAGGTAAGTGTAGCGCGACCGGGAGCAAAATTTATGCTTCCCAGGATGTGTAGTCAAAAAACGCGGGGAACGGCGCTCCGAGTATTGGTAGTGCGTTCCATCCGTGAGGACAGAAAGAGACGCCGTGTCTGAGCGCGGCGTTACAGTAGGTCCCCTCCCCGAGGCACCAGATTTGTCAGGATGACTGTCAAAAAACAGGCAGACCAAACGGGGAGCATGGACGGAGGAAGCATCCTCCCAAGAACAGTCACTGAGAGGGTATCCTTTCCAATGGACCAAAAACTGTAGTTTGCGTCGAAAAATTCTGGAGTCACAGATTTCTTGGACTTCATATTCAGGTTGTCCGTTAATAGAAAGAGGAGGCGGACGCTGGAACTGGCGATGGTATGGATCAGGAACAAAGAGTTTTAACTGGGACACATGGAAAACAGGATGAACCCTCCAGGTATGAGGTAAGCGGAGACGCACAACTACAGGATTCAGGACTTGCAAAATCCGAAAAGGTCCATAAAAACGTGGCTTGAACTTATTGGTGGAAAACCGGGAAGGTAGGAATCTGGAAGAAAGCCACACCTTGTGGCCCACTTGATACAAAGGTGCGGCTTGTCGATAACGATCCGCCTTTCGTTTCATTGCTTGTTTCGAAGCAAGGAGAGTTG
Source organism: Pleurodeles waltl (assembly GCF_031143425.1). Lineage (NCBI taxonomy): Eukaryota > Metazoa > Chordata > Amphibia > Caudata > Salamandridae > Pleurodeles > Pleurodeles waltl. The sequence goes on from NC_090438.1 coordinate 290,198,797, forward strand.
TGTGAAGTAGGCCCTGGATTCGACGGATCTGTCGTGAAAAAGAAGTGGCAGCAGGCACAGAAGAGGATGTTCGGGAAACAGTAGTGAAAGTCCTCGGATGAAAGCCATAGGTACAATAAAAGGGTGTGGTCTTGGTCGCACTATGTATTGTGTTGTTATAGGAGAACTCGGCAAGAGCAACATACTCCGACCAATTGCTTTGTGTGGCATTGCAGTAACATCTCAGATACTGCTGAAGTTCTTGATTCACTCTTTCAGTTTGCCCATTAGTTTGTGGATGGAAACCAGAGGATAAAGAAATCTCAATGTTAAATAAGGCACAAAAGGCCCTCCAGAAACGTGATACATATTGAGGCCCTCTGTTTGAAATGACCTCTTGCAGAAGACCATGGAGGCGAAAAATATCCCGCAGAAAAATGCGACTCATTTCTGGGGCCGTTGGTAGTTTCTTCAAGGCTGAGAAATGGGCCATCTTGGTGAATGAATCTACGGTCACCATGATTACTTGGTTACCAGAGGAGGTAGGTAGAGAGCATATGAAATCCGTGGATATAGTACACCAAGGAGCGGAAGGAACCGGTAAAGGTCTTAATAAACCTGCCACCTTAGTTTGGGGTGTCTTAGTCTGAGCACAGACTGGGCATGCTGACACATAGGTCTCAGTGTCTGTCTTAAGCGAAGGCCACCAAAAAGATCGTTGAAGCAGCTCCTGGGTCTTCCTGATACCTCGATGACCGGCTATAGGAGAATCATGGCACATTTGTAGAGCTTCTGTCTGCACTTTCTTGGTAGGTAGAAAAAGAGCATGTTGATGATAGAAGTAGTTGTCCTTCTTCTGCAAAAAAGGAGTCACTCTATCCCATTCTGAAGCAGACAGAAACTGGTACTCGGATTGAACGCGTTCTTGAAAAGATTGAGTAGCTCCGATGATTCTTCTAGACTCAATAAGAGGTGGAGAGGAGTTCTGGGCTATGTCAGGATATCTGCGGGACAGGCATCTGCCACTGAATTCTGGGAACCAGGTATGTACATGATCACGAAATCGTACTGACTAAAGAAGAAAGCCCATCGAGCCTGACGACTATTGCAACACTGAAAACTCCGAAGACATTGGAGATTACGATGATCAGTCCTGGCTTCAAAAGGCTCTCTGGAACCCATCAAGAAATGCCTCCATTCTTTACAAGCTACTTTGAGCGCGAGTAGTTCTCGTTCCAGTACAGAGTAATTGCGTTCAGCCTCTGATAGGATATGAGACAGATAAAAGATAGGATGTTCCAGTCCATCGTTGTCTTGTTTTTGTAGCAGAACTGCCCCAATAGCTCTGTCCGAGGCATCATTCACAACGATACATTTCTTGGTATTGTCAGGATGACGCAACACAGGTGCTTGGGTAAAGGCTGTCTTCAATTCTTGAAATGCGCTTTCAGCATCCTTGGTCCAAACAAAACCCTTCTTCAGGTTCTCTTTCTTAATTGTTTGTGTTATGAAACTTTGTAGGTGGGCAAAGTTCTGAATAAACTGACGATAAAAGTTTGATAAACCAAAGAAACATTGCGTTTCCTTAATGGAACTGACCTTGTCAGGATCCATGGATATTCTGTGTTGATTAATACGGAACCCCAAATACTTTACTTCAGATTTATGGGACTCACACTTCTCAGGTTTACAAAACAATTGGTTTTTCTTGAGTCTTTCCAGGACTTGCAGGACATGATTTATATGTTGCTCAGGACCACGGGAATATATCAAGATATCATCCAAATAAATGACTACATATTGGTTGAGTACATCAGAGAACACTGAATCCATAAAACGTTGAAAAACAGAAGGGGTGTTGATCAGTCCAAAAGGCATAACACGGTACTCATAGTGCCCAAAAGGGGTACGGAAAGCTGTCTTCCATTCATCTCCTTCCTTGATCCGAAGGAGATGACAGGCACCCCGTAAGTCTAATTTGGTAAATATCTTGGCTCCTTGAATGGCATCTAATATATCTCTGATTAAAGGCAGCGGATATCGATTCTGTTGAGTTCACGAAAGTCAACACAAGGACGCAGATCCTTGGTCTTCTTTGGGATGAAGAAAAGAGGAGCCCCAGCCGGGGACGTGGAAGGAGCAATCAAACCGTTGTGCAAGTTATCGTCTAAATATTCCTTTAGCACCTTCTTTTCTTGGTCTGTCAGAGAGTACATTCGACCAAAGGGAATGACTTCATCAGGAATTAAAGGAATAGCACAGTCATAACTGCGATGAGGCGGCAAAATAGGATTACTAGGTTTCTGAAAAATCCTGATATATTCCTGATAACAATCTGGAACTCCCTGGATCATATTAATAGAGTTAGTGTTATCCTTAGTTGACTGACAGGACCTTTTGGGAGTCCAATAAGAAGTAGTGGAATATCAATTCTGTTGACAAAATGAAGACGTTAGGGATATAGTTCTTGTTTCCCAATTGATATAGGGGTTGTGTCGGGCTAACCAGGGTATTCCCAAAATCATGATGTGATTTGGTGAGGCTATAAGATCAAAGGCAACATGTTCTTGATGCCCCCCAAATGTCAAACAAAGAGTAGGAGTTGAGGCCACCACAGGTCCTGAGGTTAACGGAGAGCCATCCACTGTGTGAACCTGCTCAGGAGTCTCTTTAAGAATGCGGGGAATTCCTTTACTCGTAGCCCAGGTCTCATCCAGATAGAGTCCACTGGCTCCACAATCAAGGAGAGCCAGAAGGTGTTCTTCTTGATCTTCTGAACTTTGTAACTTGACCGAGAGGATAAACAGGGAGGACATGCTTTCTTTGGAGGAACATATTGATGGTACTTCAGCTCCTCCCGTCTCCTTCCTCCTTACAGGGGATGGGAGCTGGCGTTTCCCGCAGGTCTTGAGGGACGTACCGGACAGCTACGGATCAGGTTGCCAGCCTTACCACAGTACAGACAAAGTCCCTTTCGTCGTCGTTCCTCTCTTTCTGACTCCGTCAATGGCCCACGAACCAGATCTATCTGCATGGGTTCTTCAGGGGGAGTTGGAAGGGCTTCGGATGGAATATCTTCCGTTCGCCGACTGCTAGCACGAAAGGTACCAGACTGGTATGGAGCTCGCGTTCTACGTCTCTCCATCTTGCGCTCTCGAAGTCTATATTCGATATTCATAGATTGATCCATTAATTCCTTCAAAGAACAAGCTGGAGAAGAATGTACAAGCTCATCTTTAATTTCTTCACGCAGGCCTCGGCGGAAAAGTGTTATGAAAGTGCATTCCACCCAGGAGGTTTCAGCTGCCAGCTGTTTGAAGCGGGTTATATACTGCAGAACATCCTGATTACCCTGCTGAATGTCACATAAGGCTTCTTCAGCTGCTGCTTCTATCCCAGGTCTCTCAAACATTTGTTTGAAAAGAGTCAGGAAAGCGGAATAATTAGCCAGGACTGGGTCTTCTGCAGAAACCAGAGGAGTCGCCCATGCAAGCGCCGGACCAGACAAGGCGCTGATCAGAGAGCCCACCTTAGCTTTATCCGAAGAAAACTGGAATGGACGAAAGGCAAAGAAAACCGTCAGGGCGTCCAAAACTTCCTTCATCTTTAGAGGATCTACAGAATATCGAGGAGTAGTGGCAGATACAGGTGGTATGTCCATTGATCGGGAAGACAAGACCTGTCGTAGCGCAGTGTTCTCTGCCCGTAACTGTTGTAACTCTTGGGCTTGTTGTTGGACAGTCTGCAACATGGCCTGAGCATTTTCTGACGCCTCTCCCTGTGGACCTTCCATGGCGATCTCGCAACGTGGAATCTTTTGGCGTTGCAATCTGTTACGTACTGCGCTGGACTTCTCACCTCTGGATACCGGGTTGGCGAATACACCTAGGGGGTCATTCTGACCCTGGCGGTAAAATCCGCCAGGGCCAACGACTGCGGGAGCACCGCCAACAGGCTGGCGGTGCTCCCATGGGCATTCTGACAGCGGCGGTACAGCCGCGGTCAGAAACGGAAAACCGGCGGTGTATCGCCGGTTTCCCGCTGCCCTGGGGAATCCTCCATGGCGGCGCAGCTTGCTGCGCCGCCATGGGGATTCCGACCGCCATCCTGTTCCTGGTGGTTTTGGCCACCAGGAACAGAATGGCGGTATGGGGTGTCGTGGGGCCCCTGGGGGCCCCTGCAGTGCCCATGCCAATGGCATGGGCACAGCAGGGGCCCCCGTAACAGGGCCCCACAAAGATTTTCAGTGTCTGCCATGCAGACACTGAAAATCGCGACGGGTGCAACTGCACCCGTCGCACCCCTTCCACTCCGCCGGCTCCATTCGGAGCCGGCATCCTCATGGAAGGGTGTTTCCCGCTGGGCTGGCGGGCGGCCGCCCGCCAAAGTCAGAATGAGGCCCCAAGTCTTCTACAGGTTCTGGATACTCCCAGATAAGGGCGACCTCTTCTAGTAGCCACGGTGCCGCTTGACAGGCTACGCCAAAGCAGACCGTACCCTCCAGAAGGAGTCCCAGGGGAAAAAAAAACCAACACTGGGGAAAAAACCTCAAACAGGAACTCCTGAAGAAAAACAAGAAAAAACAGGACTCAACAACAGGAAACAAAAATAGGCAAAAAATCTCCCAAGGCAAAAGCAGGAACAAAGAACAGGCAAAAATCTCCCAAGGCAAAAAGCAGGAACAAAGAACAGGCAAAAATCTCCCAAGGCAAAAAGCAGGAACAAAGAACAGGAGCGAACAGCACATCCAGAAGGAAGTGTTTGCAACGCAAGGTGGAACAAGACTGACTGACTTATATACTGAGAAAAGGGAAGTGACATCACAGGAAAAGGAAAGGACACCATCTTGAATTGGGAAGAGCCCATAGATCAGTATAGGAAAAAGAAAGTAGTATAAAAGAAAAACAGAGCATGCTGGGACAAAAACACGAAGAAGGCAAGATGGACACAACATGGACAGAGACAGGTAAAAAGACCAGACAAACCCACCAAAAACAAAAAGAAGAAAAGAGGGCTACATGTAAGTGTAGCACGACCGGGAGCGAAATATATGCTTCCCAGGATGTGCAGTAAAAAAACGCAGGGAACGGCTCTCCGAGTATCGGTAGCGCGTTCCATCCGCGAGGACAGAAAGAGACGCCGTGTCTGAGCGCGGCGTTACACGCATATGCGTTTACTACGCATGCGTTTCGAATGCATGTCTTTACCACGCATATGCGTGGTAACAGCAGAGAGAGCAGTCCGGGCGGAATAGGAAGAAGTAGCGACTAGAGGAGAGAGAGGTAAGTGGGACTAAGTTTGGGGGGGTTGGGGTAGTTTTTAGGACAGGGTCAGAGGGTCGGGTAGTTTTTAGGACAGGGTGGGGAAGGTTTTAGGGGTCGGGGTAGTTTTTAGGACAGGGTATCTTTTAGGGTTTAGGGTGGGGCTAGGGGTAGCTTTAAGGACAGGGCAGGGTAGGGTTTAGGGCAGGGGATCGGGGTAGTTTTTAGGACAAGGTGGGGTAGTTTTTGGACAGGGTAGGTTTTAGAGTTTAGCGTGGGGCAGGGGGGGTCGGTTCATTTTTAGAACAGGGCAGGGTAGCTTTTAGGGTTTAGGACAGGCTAGGGGTAGTTTTAGGACAGAGCAGGGTGGGTTTTAGGGTTTAGGGCAGGACAGATTTTAGGATAGGGCGGGTAGGTTTTAGGACAGAGTATGATTTAGGGTTTATGGTGGGGGTCGGGGTAGTCTTTAAGGACAGGGTGGGGTAGGTTTTAGGAGAGGGAAGGGTAGCTTTTAGGGTTTAGGACAAAGGCGGGGGTTGGGGTAGTTTTTAGGAAAGGGTAGGCTTTAGGGTGGGGGTTGAGGAAGTCTTTAGGACAGGGCAGGGGAGGTTTTAGGACAGGGCAGGGTAGCTTTTAGGGTTTGGGGGTAGGAGGTGGGGTAGTTTTTAGGCAAGGGTAGGTTTTTGGATTTAGGGTGGGGGATCTGGGTAGTTTTTAGGACAGGGTGGTGTAGTTTTTAGGACCGGGTAGGTTTTAGGGTTTAGGGTGGGGCAGGATAGTTTTTAGGACAGGGTGGGGAAGGCTTTAGGGCAGGGCAGGGCATGTTTTAATGTTTGAGGAGGGGTAGTTTTAGGACAGGGCAGGGTAGGTTTTAGGACAGGGTAGACTTTAGGATTTAGGGCAGGGGAGTCGAGGTAGTTTTTAGGACAGGGTAGGGTTGGGTTTTAGGACAGGGCAGGGTAGCTTTTAGAGTTTAGGGTGGGTAGTTTTTAGGATGGGCGGGGTAGGTTTTAGGGTTTAGGGTGGGGGTTGGGAAGTTTTTAGGACAGGGTGGGGTTGTTTTTAGGATAGGGTAGGTTTTAGGATTTAAGGCAGGTGGGGGAATCAGGGTAGTTTTTAGGACATAGCGGGGTAGGATTTAGGATAGGGCAGGGTAGCTTTTAGGGTTTAGGGCGGGTAGTTTTTATGACAGGGCAGGTTAGATTTTAGGGTTTAGTGCGGAGGTCGCTGTAGTTTTTAGGGCAGGATGGGGTAGGTGTTAGGACAAGGTAGGTTTTAGGGTTTACGGCGGGATCGGTGAAGTTTTTAAGACAGGGTGGGGTAGGTTTTAGGATGGGGGTAGCTTTTAGGGTTCAGGGTGGGGAGGGAGGGTCAGGGTAGTTTTTAGGACAGGGTGGGCTAATTTTTAGGACAGGGTAGATTTAGGGTTGAGGGCGGGAGATCGGGGTAGTTTGTAGGACAGGACAGGATGGGTTTTAGGACATGGTAGGGTTTAGGGTAGGGGCTGGGGGTCGTGGTAATTTTTAGGACAGGGCAGGGCAGGTTTTAGGATAGGGCAGGGTAGCTTTTAGAGTTTAGGGCAGGGTAGTTTTTAGGACAGGGCATGGTAGGTTTTAGGATTTAGGGAGGGGTCGTTTTTAGGACAGTACGGGGTAGGTTTTAGGACAGGGTAGGGTTTAGGGTGTGGGGTCGGGTCGTTTTTAGGAGAAGGCAGGTAGGCTTTAGGACTGGGTGAGGTAGCTTTTAGGGTTTAGGGCGAAGGCTGGGGATTGGGGTAGTTTTTAGGACAGGGTGGATAGGTTTTAGGGTTCAGGGTGGGGGCGGAGAGTCAGGGTAGTTTTTAGGACAGGTGGGGGTCATTTTTAGGACAGGGTAGGTTTTAGGGTTTTAGGGGGTCGGGTCAATTGTAGGACAGGGTGGGTAGTTTTTAGGACATGGTGTAAGTTTTAGGTTTCAGGGTGGGGTAGCTTTTAGGACAGGGAGGGGTCGTTTTTAGGACAGGTAGGTTTTACAGTTTAGGGTGGGGTCAGGGTAGTTTGTAGGACAGAGTGGGGTATGTTTTAGGACAGGGCAGGGTAGCTTTTAGGGTTTAGGGTGGGAGCGGGGGTCAGGTAGTTTCTAGGACAGGGCAGGATAGGTTTAAGGGCTGGGTGAGGGGTCCAGTAGTTTTTAGGACAGGGCACAGTAGGGCAAAGGGGATAGGACTCAGGGCAGGAGGTGGAAGGGGCAGTTTTAAGGGCTTGGGGGTTGGAGTATGGTGTCAGGTGTAGGGTGCGGGGGGAGGGAATTTACCACGCATGTTCCTTTGACAAACACGCTTTTACAACAAATTTCGTGGTAAATGCATGCATGGTTAAGACGCAGTCATTGTAGAGACTGCGTTGTAAAGGCATGCGTGATATAGTCATGCGTTGTTCCATCATAAATTCCCAGAGGATGGATGTTCTTGTTATACTGGAGGAAATCAAGTCATGCCTTGAATCAGGGTGTGGTTATTGTGGACTGACACTCCGTAGTAATACTAGTGAGTCGGCAGAGGGATCCTCAAGTCAGTGATTTGTGCAGCTGATAGATGGGGCACAGCAAATCAAGCTGCATTGAGGGTCGGAAACAACACATATGCAGCACCAGCATATTTGGCTTAGTGAGCTAACATGGAAGACTCATCAAGGGGCAGAGGTGGGTTGCAATCATGAGGTTAGACAAAAAAGAGAGAGCTATTCTCGCCAGAAGTTCTGCATGCAGTGTGACCAGTAGCAGGACGCTCAGGAGAAAGACATACTCAAAACTGACCTGATTCATAGGAATTTGCTTTTGGATGGTCTGGGTCTTGGCTTTAGAGAGACAGCAGGTGTGCCTGTTCTTCTCCTCAGCCTATTGGTGAGGAATATTTTTAAGGGCGGGAACATTTTTGATATCTTAAAAATATTTTTATGATCTTGAAGCATCTAGTTTGCTAACTTCAGGGATTGTTCGGTTGTTCTGCAGCTGAAAAATAGAGCACACACACAAATGTATATAAGCTTCTCTTGTGATACATGCCATTGTGGGTGCCCGGTGGTCGGGCCAATAGAATAGAGCAGAAGGTGGCGTCCCTCCACTGAGCTTCTCCAGGCAGGTGGTTCAGCCCTGAACATGGAATAAGTGGATTAGCTGGGGGAGTAGGCAGGGCAAGCCGTAGCTTCAGTGGGGGGTTGGGTTGTTACACCCCCCTTAATTAATGCATTTTCTGATGAATAGTTGGGTACAGGTGCTCCCAGTCAGGTATGGTGCGGTGTCTGTCAGTTTTCACCTTGGATTTTTGCATTCATACACTGACAAAAACACACAAACACACTATCGCTCTCATCTCGGTTTTGAAAGTCCTAAAAAAATGTATTTGAAAAAATGTTGTATTTCTCTCACTTAGTACTCCTACCAATACACATTTCTCTCCCTTTCCACTGCCGCTTAAGGCCCTCTAATGTGTTCTGATTGTGTTAGAATATATTTTAACATTATACACCAGCGTGATTGTCAGCAAATCAGAAGCTTACACCCCTCCCTCCCAATCTAATTGACCAAGCTATGATCCGGAGGCAGGGGCTAGTTGTTAGGTTCAAGTGGTAAGGTGCCTTGACGATCAGCCGTCTTTCTGCTGTTGACCTAGTCCTGTAAGGAGTGTAGGACAGTGGTTCCCAACTTTTTAACTTCTGGGGTCCCCCACTTTATCTTTACTGGAACCTGGTGACTCCCACGGAATCATTACTGGAATCTGGGAACCCCACTGAGACATTGTTGGAGATCCTGGCCTAAATACTGTTGATGATCTGAAATGCAAAACAATGCACAAAAAATACAAAAATAAGCATTCATCAAACGCATACACAAATCGCACATTATATTTAATTTGTATACAAATATAAATAAATAAAAAAATTTAATAGGAAGGTTGGAGATTTTCTAAATTCAGTAGAAGCCACACATCGTCTGTACTATGTTCTGTTTATGCACCTGCGCTGCTCCCATGAATCCACCTGAGGATACTAATTTAGTTTTTAGCCTCCAATCTCAATTTCCTTGAAATTTACAGTACATTTAAAAATGTTCAGTTGTACATTTAGCCATTTTATTTATATACAGTTTATTAATCTGCTAATGATATTTACTTTCTAAGCAGTTGTGGACACCCTAAGGAGGCTTTGTGGACCCCGAGGGATTCCCAGGCCACAGGTTGGGAACCAATGGCGTAGGGCACGTTTTTGTGCAGGTTTTGTGAAGGTTTGGTGGTAGTGCTACGAGTTTCGGTCAATGCAAAGGTAGACTGAGGGGCAGTTAGAGTGGCGATATTCAGGACACTGTTAAGGTGCGAAAGGGGGGACTTATTAGAACCTCGCTCATATGAGCATGCTTGGGTGGTTCCAGGAAGGCTCCCTAGGGAAGCAGCTGGTGGCATGGATGTAGCCCTTTTAGCGTGCTTCTCGCTAAAGGGTAGGCTAAGGATGAGGGCAGTGGTGGCCACTAGGCTGGCGGGAGTGGCGGTGGGGGCTGATGGTGCAGGAAACCCCATTACAGAGGACTCACTGCAGAAGGATGGTGTGCTGCAGTGAACTGTATCCAGGGCTGGTGCAGTGTAAATGGTGGCATTTAATGGTTCTGTGGCCAGCTCGGCAACAGGAGGATTCTATGGAGACCCTTCAACAAAGCAGTAGAGTACTTTTTGTGCACGGTGCCCGCTTTGAAAAGAGGTGGAGGAGGGGTGTATCAGCAAGGGAGAGAGACAAGGAAGGAGTTTTTAAAAGTAGCATAGCAATGGATAGAGAAAAATAAAGGGATGTGCAGGAGAATGGAGATTGTAACAGGAGGGAAAAAGGGCAGGTGATAATGGGGAGAAGTGAAAGGTGGATTGCAGAACTACTGGATGCTGATTGTAATATCGGAAACCCGTGCTGGGTTCCGACGTGCTGTGCAGAGCGGCGCTGTACAAATAACACTCACTCAGTGTTTGTATTTCAAATGGCCGCGTGGTCAGATGCGGCCTAGAAGGGTCTGAGCATGGCTCGGCTCTCCCTTACTCCGATGCTCTCACCGCTCCATCTGCCGGCCCTGACCACGCCCTCTTTATTTTATACTTCCGAGGCCTTGACCTCGGGCAGACCTCGGGGCAGAGGTGGGCTCTGCCTCTTACATCCGGGGAAGTCAAGATGACACACTCTTGGACTCACCCCTGTCGGACTAAAAGTGTCGGGCGGTCGGTTACGTCACCGACCCGCGACACCACATTCCTCCAAAAATTTATAACAAACAGTTAACAAATTAACAAAACAGCAAAACTTCATCCCTCACACAAATGGTCACGTAAACGCGTGGAGGGACATGGATTGTTGCATAGATTGTACTTGGCGGCCTCTGATCGGCTTTGTGTGGGACCAAGATCAGAGGGGGTACTCGATGGTTCAGGTGAGGTCGGGTTCGTGATTCTTCTCATCTCTCTACAGGACAGGAGCTGTTTTCATCCTCCCTGATGGGTACTGACAAGGGGTCTTCATCCTCATGGTCACAGGACTCCCTCCCGGGATCCTCTCCTGGCAAGTGGAACTTTTTAAACATGGATATGTTGCGGGTGATGGTCTCACCCCCTCGCTGAGCTACAACAGCAGACCCATTCCGGCGAATGACCGTCCACGGGTTGGTGCTGAACGGGGTGCGGAATTTGCTTCCTCCTGGGACATTCTTTAGCAATACTTGGTCCCCAACAGCGAGGTTGGACGGGGTTGCCCGCCTGCTTAGGCTGGTGCGCTGATTGGAGGCAAGTCGCTTTCCTTGAGCTTGCTCTTGGATCAGGGCTGGAGGAATCCACGAGGGGTGGTGGTGAGGAATAGTGTCTGTGGAAGCCCTCCGAAACGCAACGTGGCTCGGTGCCCTGTTTGTGGTTGAGTGGGGTGTCTGTCGGTAGTTACGCAGAAACGAGTAGATGGCATAGTCGATTGCTTGATCATTGGCGAGGGCGATGCGAATCACTTTGTACAGTGTCCTCATGAACCTCTCAACCTCACCGTTGGCTTGAGGCCATCTGGGGGTAATCCGTCGATGCTGAGTGCCGATGGTGTTCAGGTACTCCATTAACTCACGGCTTTGGAACGGTGGCCATTGTCGGTCTTTATTTCCGATATCAATCCACGGGTGGCCATAGCTTTCTCCAGACCAGAGATCACAACATCTGCTGTGAGGGGGGGGGGATGATTTCCACTTCTGGATACTTGGAGAAGACATCGATGAGGACCATGGTGTGGCGACCGTTGGGTAGACTTCCGAAATCGAGGCTTGCAGACATCCAGGGTCCTTCGGGGGCCGGTTCCGTCTCTATGGCGGCAGGCCTGTTTGACTCTCCGGTGGCCTGGCACCACACACATGACCTCACTAAGTTTTTAACCTGCTCGTCCATGAGGGGAAACCACACTTTTGACCATAGATGACCTTTCGTTTTGACCATGTCTTGATGGCCGTTGTGGGCCAGCTTGACGGCTCTGTCGGTCAGGGATGACGGGATAACTAATTTGCTCCCTCTCAGCATGCATCCTTCTACGCCGGTTGTGAGTTCGTCTCGTACATTGTATAGACTCCATATGATGCGTTGGGACTCTGGGGTCAACAGGGGTAGTTGTTTCTTTAGCGTGTGCCATTGGTTGTTCCGTACTGCCACTAGAACTTTCTGCAAACACTCATCCTCTCCGGTGGCTTGCACAATTTCCTCCATGGACATGGGCAATGGCCGGGACCGGTCTGTGACGTACCTAACATATTCTTCGGTTTCTTGCGCTTCGCACACCTCCGAGTCCGAGGCTGCTCTTGGATGCCTCGACAAGTAGTCCGCGGGGTTCTCAGACCCTGGGCGGTACTCCAGTTGGCACCGGTAGTCCTGCAGTTGCAGCATCCACTTCTCTATCCTCGGCGGCGGTTTTGAGGCCGTGCCATTGAATAGGGGAAGCAGGGGTTTGTGATCGGTAGTCACCACGAATGGTCTACCATAAACGTAGATGTGGTATTGTTTGCAGCCCCAATGCACCGCTATGGCCTCTTTCTCTATCTGAGAGTATCTTTGCTCAGTTTCTGTGAGCGACCTGCTGGCATAGGCAACAGGGGACCACTTCCCTTCTGTTTGTTCCTGCAGTAGTGCGGCACCCAAACCCCTTGGTCCAGCGTCGATGGCGATCCTCGCGTTCTTTTTCGGGTCAAAATACCTGAGAGTGGTTTCGCTGGATAGCGCCTCCTTGATGGATTCAAAGGCGGTCTGTTCTGCTGATTCCCAGACCCAGGGCTCGGATGTTTTGGTCAACTTCTGGAGGGGTTGTGTGAGGTTGGAGAGGTCTTTGATAAAGCGGCCGCAGTAATTGACCATACCTAAGAAGCCCCGGACCTCCGTGGTGTTTGTGGGAAGGGGTGCATTCTTGATGTCACTCACTTTGGCTGGATACGGAGCAACACCGTTTGCTGAGAAGGTGTAACTGAAGAATTGTATCCTGTCTTTGAGGAATTCACATTTTCTGCAGTGTAGAGTGAGCTCGGAGTCCTGAATCCGTTGTAGAACACGCTGGAGGCGAGAGTGATGTTCTGCGATGGTGGGCGCGTGGACAGGGATGTCATCACTGAAATTGATCGTCCTGGGTAAGTTAGCCAGCAGCTCCTGTATGACATTTTGGAATACTTCTGCGGCGCTGGATATTCTGAAATGTAATCTCTTGTACCTCCTTAGCCCGACGTGTGTGAAGATTGTCGTGATGTATCGTGAATCTTTCGCTAGCACCAGCTGGTGGTATCCAGATCGGAGGTCAAGTTTGGAAAACCAGCGGGATTCGCTGAGTTCACCCAGGATGTCATCAATAGTGGGGGTCAGGTGCCTCTCTCTTTTAATGGCAGCATTGGGGAGGCGCATGTCCACACATATGCGGACCTCCCCCAGTTGTTTGGGTTTGCGCGCTACCACAATGGGTGAGACCCACGGTGTGGGTCCGGACACCTTCTCAATGATGCCAGCCTTCTCGAGGTGATCAAGCTCTCTTTCTACTTGTGGCCGGAGGTGGAACGCGACTCGCCGGTGGCGGAGGGCTGCCGGCTGCACTGTTTCATCGATGTGTAGTTTGATCTCGTGGTCTCGGAGGCACCCGATCCCTTCAAACACCCCTTGATACCTGGCTAGCAGGTCCGCTACAGACTCCTGATGGATGCTGAATGCGAACGTGACTATTCCGAGTTCTTCTGCAGCCTTGAACCCAAGAAGCATTCCTTGTCCTTCCTCGGTCACGTAGACTTTCGCTGGGATGGATTGCGATCCATGGGTGAGATCGGCTCGGAACACACCTTTCAGGGCTAACGGTGTGCTTTGTCCATAGGCATAGACCTTCACGTTTGCCTTTGTTAGCGTTGGAATAGGTACCATGCGGCGGTGTTCCTCTGCTGCTAGGAGGTTGATGGATGCCCCTGTGTCTATTACTGCAACTGTTTCGTGCGTGCCTATGTGGATCTGGCACTGTGGCAGTGTCGCTTGTCGACGGTTGGTGCGCCTGACTGAACAGGGAGTGAACTACATGTACCATGACTTCGTCCTCGTCCATGTCACTCCCATGTTCTGACTTGTTTGATGTGGCATTAACCGATGCATTTCCTGTTCTGTTTCTTTTTGATCTGCAGACTTTAGCGAAGTAGTTTATCTTCCCGCAGCTGGAGCATGTTCTGCCTCTCGCCAGGCACTCGGATGGCTTGTGTGGGACTCCCCCGCAGTATCCACATTGCTCTGGCAGCGGCTTAGGTCTGTTTGTGTGTGCTGTGAGCGGGTTAGCTGTTTCTTCCTTTATGGGTCGTAGCAGGGCTGCCTCCATGTGTGACGCGCGGGCCCTTGTCAGTTCTTTGGTGCGCCCCATTTGTAGGATATCCGGTAGCAACCTCCCGGTTTCTTCTAAGATGCGCTCTCTGAGCTTCAAGGAGGCACATCCCTGGATGATTTGTCCTCTAATTTCCTCTGTTTCATCATTGAACTGGCAGGTGCTGGCGAGTTCTCTCAGACTCATGTGGAAGGCGTCTAGCGATTCCTCTGTTTGTTGCCTGGCTTGCCTGAATATGAACCTCTCGTAATCGGTGTTTGCCATTGGTTCTAAGTGCCTGTTGAACGCAGCTATGAGTGTTGTGTGAGTTTTGGGGGTGTCTTCAGCAAGGTTTTTGGATATTTTATATATGTCTTTCCCCTCTAAATGGATGAGCATAGCACGCTTCTGGTCAGTCTCAACTTTATTGGCCACAAAATAAAGGAGGACTCTCTCTACCCATTCCTTCCATTTTGAGGCCTGTGCGGAAGGGGCTCCTTCGACAATGAATGGCTCTACTGACGGTATGGCAGACATGGTGGTTGGTGGGGCTGGAGGCGACACAGAGGTGTCAGGGGCAGTGTAGCTCTTGAAAGTAGTAGGAGTGCCTTGGGGCGTCTGGTACTCACTGTGGAACCTGTGGCTGAATGGCTCCGTTCTGGAGGATGTGGGCGTGCTGGTGAGGGCTTTGAGCTCCTTATTGTGTCGGCCTTATGAGGGTCGGTTGATTGAAGAGGATTCTGCAGCTTCGTGTACCCCAGATCCATGAAACTGTCCTGCGATTGCGCTCTAGGGCTCTGGGTTGCCAGTCGGGGACTTGGCAGTGTCGTTGCACGGCGTCCTCTCTCGAGGCACAAGCACCGCCCGATTAGCGGCCGCTGCTTGGACCCCAATTCGTGCAGTCAAGGTTGTGCACCTGCAGCACGAGCACCGCGTAGTTTTTTGCGCCCGCTGCGGGGTGGCACTTGCAGCACGTGCACCGCTAAGCTTGCGGCCACGAAGGGGGCCGAGAGCGCCGTGTGGGGTCGTCTCCCTCGTCGCCAATGTAATATCGGAAACCCGTGCTGGGTTCCGACGTGCTGTGCAGAGCGGTGCTGTACAAATAACACTCACTCAGTGTTTGTATTTCAAATGGCTGCGTGGTCAGGTGCGGCCTAGAAAGGTCTGAGCACGGCTCGCTCCCTTACTCCGATGCTCTCGCCGCTCCATCTGCCGGCCCTGACCATGCCCTCTTTATTTTATACTTCTGAGGCCTTGACCTCGGGGCAGACCACCGTACCTGCAGGCAGAGGTGGGCTCTGCCTCTTACATCCGGGGAAGTCAAGATGACACACTCTTGGACTCACCCCTGTCGGACTAAAAGTGTCGGGCGGTCGGTTACGTCACCGACCCGCGACACCACACTGATGTCTTAGACATAAATAGTGGTGTAACAAAGGGGGAGGCTCGAGAGAAAAGAGGGTGGGTAAGTGAGAATGAAACCGGCAGGGAGAGAATTCGAGACGAAACAGGCCGCGGCACCTAGCGGACACCATAGGACTATGAGACCCTCCAGGGCCGGCTTTAGGGCGGTGCGGCCGCACCAGGTGCTGACCTGGATTGGAGTGCGCTGACCCCCCGGGGGTGGGAGGGAGGAGGTGTTTAGCAATAACTAATTAAACTTGCAATTTAAAAGCACCTGCTGAAAATGTCCTTGTGGGTACATCCTTCAGGAAACAATTACAATGCCTCTTGTGATTAATGTTCCTGCTAGGGCGAGGGATGGGAGTTGTGTCTAGCGGCAGCTTTGACTCGCCATAAAGTAGCGAAGAGGGTTAATATGCCTGCTGCAAAGAACAGAACTATATTTTAT
Source organism: Pleurodeles waltl (assembly GCF_031143425.1). NCBI lineage: Eukaryota > Metazoa > Chordata > Amphibia > Caudata > Salamandridae > Pleurodeles > Pleurodeles waltl. Next base: position 290,214,726 of record NC_090438.1, read on the forward strand.
GTGGATAGCTGAGTGGATTAGTAAAGCCAGCTTTTACAGGCGCTTTAAACCAAATGAATGTATGCTAAAGGGGGGATATGGAGAGCTGAGTGGTACATTTGCCGGGTAGTAGAGAGTGAATCCGATGAAGTGGTCATGGGGTAGGGCTCGCCCAAAAAGATTCTCGCACAGGGAATCACCAGCGCTAAAGCCGGCCCTGAGACCCTCAAGCAGGCACAACTTATATTCACTTCTTCTGTGATTTTGGAGAGAAGAGCTAAATTAGAGTTCCATCCTCTGGTTGAGCCCAGAACGGCTCAGTACTGGATTGAAGAATGAGGGCAATCCCGTACGAGGCCGCTGACTATGAGGGGGTTAGGAGGCAGTAACGAAGCCTGTGCAGTGGAGAGAGTGTGATCTGTTTGGAGATGAACGACGGAGGTGTAGGGGATGGAGAGAGCGCTGGCATGAGTGACAGGAGGGATTAATTGAATGTTTGGGAAGATGAGGTATGTGAACTGGATTATGAAGGTTACGAAATTGAAGAGGATGAAATACCAGGCTGGGCAGATGATACAAATGGGGTCGAGAGGATGCCCAAACAATGGGAGAGAAAGTGGAGAAAAAAAAGAGGACAGAAAGCGTAACATGGCGGGAGCCTTTGGTGTTTCGCAGAACAAGCAAAAAGTGAAGAGTGGTGGAGGACTGAACAGGAAATGTCCAACCAAAGTGTGCCTACAAGCAGCAAACGTGGAAGGGATGAGTAGGGACTGGATTTTACTAAGAGGTAAGTCCCAGTGATGGGATACATGGAGGGGAAGGATAAAAGGGGTGCAGGGAAGTGAGTGTCAAGAGTATTGAAGGAGGGGGATAGCTCTAAGCCAACAGAAGAACAGTGGAAGGAGCAGAATGGAGATGTGAGGTGAGGGGATAAAGTGGTGCTGCTGCAGGAGAAGTGGACAAGTGACTTGAGTTCCAAAGAGGTTGAAGCGGGGAACAATAAAGTGCAAGAAGAGAAAAAAGAAAAGGGAAAATTGAAGAAAAATTGCCAAATAAATTTTAAATGTCAATTATACAAATAGTAGTACAAGTGTTTCTTAGGTCAAACATACTCAAATATAATATGTGAAGCAATATCCATCGTAGTGGAACTGCAGTAGTTGATGATGACGTATTTAAATAGTTATCAGTTCTGTGTACATTTTTGGACATCTTATTCATGTTCGAAATAGTACGATGTGAATGTATAAAAAATTAAGATGATTAAATGTTCCAAATGTATATTTGTATGCTTGGGTGTTAATATCATGCAATAGTTTGTACCACAGTAGGTGGCGCTGCAACACCAAACTTGAATGAGTCCGATCCTCAAAACGTTTTCAGGGAGTAAACGTGACTACAACTGTTACTGCCAGAATTTTCGTAATGTTTACGGTATTTAATTTTTCGCATCCACAAATTCCTAATTTACATCCGACAAATCGCAAAAACGTTTTAGTTACTCTTGTACATTATCGATGTGTTCTACGGGTGTTCTCTACGCACGCCTTAACATGTCTCACCCCATCTTCAACTTCACAAAACAAGCTAAACCGCCACACCGTTCAGATGATCCGATTTTTGTTTGCATTTCTTTTGGAAATCGATTACTTAATGTTTGCAGATAATTTGTTCTTATACTTTGCTACTACATCACAATCTTCACGAAATATTTTCAGTTATGAGTACTGTAATAAAGCTTCTACTCTTACCGAGTACTGAAAACATAAGGTAATCCGAAACGGTTACTTATATCGCTTTGAGACTGCAAAACTGTTATGTGGAGCTTTGAATAAAAACAATGTTATTTTCATGAGGTGAAAGAACATGCGTGCCACATGACCCAAACTATTCGGAGGGGAGGTGTACGGGGGAAAAGGGGGGGGGGGGGGGGGGGAGGATGGAGGCGGTTTGGGAAGGGCTAACATATTCAAAAGTAAGAGTTCAAGTGATCTTCAGAGCCCAAGTGAAAATTGTTTATGGGTGTTCCCTTCACTGTTCTTGTATAATCTTTAAAATGGCTGCCATTTTTTCTGGGCAGTGTGTGGAGTTTATTGAATCTTAAAGTGCAGTGGACCACCTACATGATTTACAGCATAACAACCAACTTTTATAGTAGATCTAGGTAAGGGCGGCTCCTGTGTTATGGTGGAGGAGCGTTGCTCTCCCTCATCCTTCCCCCCAACCTCCCCCGCCAGCAGCAGCAGCAGCAGCAGCAGCAGCAGCAGCTGCAAGACTTTTACTAAAAAACGATAATAAACTATGTTTATTATCGCTTTGTAGTAAAAAGGGGTGGGGCCATGGGGCTGGGACGAGCAAGGAGGGATAGTGCATAGCAGTCCCTCTCAGTGCGGATGTATGTTTGGCCGGCCGTCTCGGGCCGGCCAAACACACATGCCCACTAGGCTATCTCCAACCCGGCACTGTGTTGCCGGGTTCGAGACAGCAGGCCCAGGCCACCATTCTGCCTCGGGCGCCCTGGCAGGGTGTTCCGTCCAATCCTAACGCTGCTTTAGTATCATTAGGATTGGACGCAGGGCAGGCTGGGTGCCTGCAGTGGTAGACCGGAGTGGGATCAGAGCAGTGAGAAAGGTATGTTTTTTTAAAATTAATATGTACATTTGTTGTCTGGTAACCCCCCCGTGCTGTGCCGCCCCTTTTTCCTCCCATGAGCCGAGCCGCCCCTGGATTTAGGATTCTTGCTCAAGAAATTGTTAGCAGAAGGCAATACAAGTATTGCATTTTAAGATATTGTGGATCTGCAGATCTAGTATGAGTTTGAATTTTGAGTTTTAGTTCGTAGGGCAATCTTTTTCCGGGGTGACCATACTAGCATGTGAATTACAGGGCATTTCTCAAATACATGTTTTTTTTACACACTCTCTTATGTTTGGAAGGAAAAAATGTAGAGAAAGACAAGGGGCAATAACACTTGTTTTGCTAATCTATGTTCCCCCAAGTCTCCCGATAAAAATGATACCTCACTTGTGTGGGTAGAAACTAGCGCCCGCGACAGGAAACGCCCCAAAACGCAACGTGGACACACCACATTTTTTTAAAGAAAACAGAGGTGTTTTTTGCAAAGTGCCTACCTGTAGATTTTGGCCTCTAGCTCAGCCGGCACCTAGGGAAACCTACCAAACCTGTGCATTTATGAAAACTAGAGACCTAGGGGAATCCAAGATGCGGTGACTTGTGGGGCTCTGACCAGGTTCTGTTACCCAGAATCCTTTGCAAACCTCAAACTTTGGCTAAAAAAACACATTTTCCTCACATTTTGGTGACAGAAAGTTCTGGAATCAGAGAGGAGCCACAAATTCCCTTCCACCCAGCGTTCCCCCAAGTCTCCTGATAAAAATGATACCTCACTTGTGTGGGTAGGCCTAGCGCCCGCAACAGGAAATGCCCCAAAACGCAACGTGGACACATCACATTTTTTGAAAGAAAACAGAGGTGTTTATTGCAAAGTGCCTACCTGTAGATTTTGGCCTCTAGCTCAGCCGGCACTCAGGGAAACCTACCAAACCTGTGCATTTTTGAAAACTAGAGACCTAGGGGAATCCAAGATGGGGTGACTTGTGGGGCTCTGACCAGGTTCAGTTACCCAGAATCCTTTGCAAACCTCAAAATTTGGCTAAAAAAACACGTTTTCCTCACATTTCGGTGACAGAAAGTTCTGGAATCAGAGAGGAGCCACAAATTTCCTTCCATTCAGCGTTCCTCCAAGTCTCCCGATAAAAATGATACCTCACTTGTGTGGGTATGCCTAGCGCCCACGAAAGGAAATGGCCCAAAACACAACGTGGACACATCACATTTTTTCACAGAAAACAGAGGTGTTTTTTGCAAAGTGCCTACCTGTGGATTTTGGCCTCTAGCTTAGCCGGCCCCAGGGGGGGCAGAAATGGCCTAAAATACCCCCCCCCCCGGGAGCGACCCTTGCCTACGGGGTCGCTCCCCCTGCGTGACATTGGCGCCAAAAACAAAAATCCCCGGTGCCTAGAGGTTTCTGCCCCCCTGGGGGCAGATCAGCCTAATAACAATAGGCCGATCTGCCCCCAGGGGGGCAGAAATGGCCTAAAATAAATTTGATTGGCCTCATCAAAATAGGCCAATCTGCCCCCAAGGGGGGCAGAAATGGCCTAAATATAATTTGCCCCCTAGGGGAGTGACCCTTGCCTAAGGGGTCGCTCCCCACACCTAAAACAAAAAAATAAACAAAAACAAAAGAAAAAAAAAATATCCCCAAAAATGCCCCCCCTGGGAGCGACCCTTGCCCAAGGGGTCGCTCCCTTATGACAATTAAAAAAAAAAAAAAAATCCCTGGTGTCTAGTGGGCGTTTCAAAAGCCGGATTGCAAGCAATCCGGCTTTTGAAACGCTTGGGGAGACTTCAAAGGGAAGGAAATGCATTTCCTTCCCTTTGAAGCCTCTCTGGGCCTCCCCCACGTGATCGAAAGAGAAATGCAAAGCATTTCTCTTTCGATCGCGCTGGAAGCTGAGCTTCCAGCGCGATGGGGGAGGCTTTGTGACAAACAGCACGCGCTCGCGCGCTGATGTCACAGGGGGGGTGGGGTGTGGGGGTGGAAGGGGTAGGGCTTCCGCTTCCATCCCTGCCTTTGGGGGGGGGGGAACACACAGAGGGAGCGAGAGCGCTCCCTCTGGGCTGTGTGCCGAGGACGTAATGGTTACATCCTCGGCACAGCAGCACTGTGCCGCAGGACGTAACCACTACGTCCTCGGCACAGAACCGGTTAAAAGGCTTAATAAAAACCACATTAGGAGATATTTGTTTACCCTGGCCCCAAATCAAGTTTTGGAAAATTAGTGGCACATGATGCTAGCTAAGCACATTTTAAATATATTTTGTTCATAATAAATGTACCAGAATACACTACCTTTACTGTATTTTAAGACAGAATATTAGTGTAGGAGACAACTCTCTTGCAGTCTTGTGGGAGTAGGCGCCTCATGTTCTGACTATAATAGATAGTACTAAGTCATTTTACATTAATAGCTATATTTTTCAGCTCTCATCAATATTTTTGACTGTATAGTACTTGGGCACTTTCATAAACTCAAAGACAACCCACATTTTGAAAGGCAATGCTGATACACATTTAGCAAGTGCACACTGTAATTATCCAAAGTGCTCCCACAACAGAGACTTGATTCACAAACATGAATTATAGCCAAGAACCCTGGTAGCAGCAGACTATTAATTAGTAATATGAAAATATTTGGAAACTTTGCTAAAAGAAAAACTCAATAAAAGACTGAAATTCTAGGGCATTTTTGTGGATTTGTTTGTGAGGCAAAGTAGTAGAAAAACAACGTTCTTCCAGAAATAATTGTAAGTGCATGAATCTGTCAACTAACAGGAGTGGTGGAGCTACATAGAAATAACATTTTAAAAGGTTTTGACCAATCGAGTAATTTTAATGAGGTGGAAATAGTTATTTGCAAATAGTCTTTCATCTACTGTTCTGTAGAAGACATGAGGTACGCACAATTGCAACCCTAAGCACATCCTCATTTGATTTTCAGGTGCAGAGTACTTGATCTTCTGAAAGGAATTTGGTAGCAGAAGAAAGCAAAAACCTATGCTTGACATTTTCCAATTCATGCACTGCCCTTTTTACTAAACAAACCTTTTTCTTCCCACCCTCTTATGACTTGGCTAAAAACCTGACATCTCCAAACCTGATTGAGGTTGTCTTCCAAGAGGTCATTTCTCACACCTCTCCCATTTGCAGATGTGGGGATACATCTAAATCTAAATATTAACACAAATCTTATTTGAGGTGTGACTGTAGACACTGTGGAATACGTAGGTAGCCTGTTGCCTCCCATGGGCTTTTTCTGGCCATATGAGTACACTTAGAACCCTATTCATAAATCTCTATCATTCTTACCACTGTAAACTGCAACCCCTAACTTCATCATTCCCTCAATTGCTCTCTCCTGCTCTTTTCTATGTCCCATTATTTCATGCATTCATTTTCTTCTTGCCAATTGGTCAGATGCCAGAAGCCAGATGCCCATAAAGAACAGTTACACTGTACAGTGAGTTTTCAGTTTCTTAATAAACATCACTCCAATGAAAATGGCTCCTTCCTCACTCCTTTTAGTTAGACTCCTCATTTCCTTTCTCCTGGTCCTCTTCTCTATCTCTACTGCCTCTCCATTGCTTTCATATGACCTTGTGGTGGCTTGACAAATAGCAATTCAAACAAGGAACAAACTTCTTAAGAAACATGTTTACACTTTAAAGTGGTACTGGTGGGGGCAGAGCAAAGATGGCGGCGGAATAAGAGTGCCGCTGCGGAGGTCCGCTGTCAGGTACAGGCCGGGAGCGGCTGGAACTGCGTAAAATGCCATCTGCCCTGACAAAGCGCCATCGGGGGCCCCGAGGACGGGTGGTGTCCTGCTGGGAACCAGAGAGGCAAGAAGAGGGGTGTGCGGTGGACCGGAGTGATCAGCAGCCCCTGGACAAAATGGCGGGCACGTGAGTTGCTGGTGGGGGACACAGTCGGAACCACTTGAGGTTGGTGCAGGAAAGCCTGAGCAACATTGAAAAGGTGCCTACCGTACCTCCGAACTGGCACAGTGGGTGGGCGATGAATGGAAGTTGGGAGCCCTGAAGAAGCCGAGAACAGGGGCTGCTGGTGGCCTGCGCCATGGCACGCTGTGACGCCCTCCCACACCGAGAGCAGGGCCAGTACCTGGGGGTCGGACCAGGTGCCCTTGCAGCGAAAAAGGACTCTGGAGCGACTGGGATTAGCAGATGCACGAATAGAGGTAATTCTCATCTGGTGTGAGGCTGGAGGAGAGACGGGTGGACCCTCGGGAGGGGGAGGGTGCCTGGACTCCCTGCTGAGTGAGGCACGTGGAACCTTGGCCAAGTGGAGAGGCTATTGGCTCTCTTGGCTGGGTCAAGTGGTGGCTATAAAGATGACGCTTCTACCCAAAGTGCTGTTTATTATGCAGACCTTGCCATTAGAAACCCCGCCCAGGGTACTTGACACTATACAGAGGCTGATATGGGAATTTATCTGGGCTGGGAAAAAGGGGAGAATGGCGCGGGCACGGGCGCAGGCTTACTTGCCACAGTCAAAGGGAGGATTGGGAATCCCTCATTCGGTTAGTTATTATCAGGCTGCCTGTTAGAAATTGGGTTTTTGGTTGGCAGTCAGGTTACCCTCTGTCCAAGCAAGAACCCTCACTCTAGTCAGGGTAAGTCACACACAATCCAAAATTAGCCTGTGCCCACCCTCTGGTAGCTTGGCACGAGCAGTCAGGCTTAACTTAGAAGGCAATGTGTAAAGTATTTGTGCAATAAATCATACAATACCACCATATAGCACCACAAAAATACACCACACAGTGTTTAGAAAAATATATAATATTTATCAGGATAATTGTAGGTCAAAACGAATAAAGTTGCAATGTGAATTTGTAGAGATATCACTGAAAAGTGATATAAAGTGTCTTAAGTCTTTAAAAAGCAAACAAGGTCTCTTTCAAGCACAAAGTACCTGGTTTGGAGTGGAAAATCTCCTCAGAGGGCCGCAGAAGAAGAGATACGTGTAAAAATGGTGTGTGCGTCGATTTCTCCCCAGCACACACGGACTTGCGTCGTTATTTTTCACGTGGGGAAGTCGTGCGTCGTTTTCCGGTGCGCGGACAGTCTCTTTCTGTGGATCGCGGGGATTACCAGATGTCCCGGGTCTGTGCGTGGATTCTCCTGCTTGTTTTCTGGCTGCGCGTCGTTCTGCGGGGCTGCGCGTCGAAGTTTCGCTCTTACGGCAGGCGTTGCGTCGATTTCTCCTCTGGAGGTTGGGCGGCGTTGTCCTTGCGAGGCCGTGTGTCGAAGTTCCGGTCGTCCCGAAGGCGTTGCATCGATCAGCGTTGGTGTGCAGCGTTTTTCTTGCCGCGGAACAAGCTTTGCGTCGAAAATTCTGGCCATACTAAATATGACCTCCCTGCTACTTTCAGATCAGCAGCTGCTACTTCAACAATGTATGAGGGCAGCCCCAATGTTAGCCTATGAAGGGAGCAGGCCTCACAGTAGTGTAAAAACAAATTTAGGAGTTTTACACTACCAGGACATATAACTACACAGGTACATGTCCTGCCTTTTACCCACACAGCACCCTGCTCTAGGGGTTACCTAGGGCGCACATTAGGGGTGACTTATATGTAGAAAAAGGGGAGTTCTAGGCTTGGCAAGTACTTTTAAATGCCAAGTCGAAGTGGCAGTGAAACTGCACACACAGGCCTTGCAATGGCAAGCCTGAGACAAGGTTAAGGTGGCTACTTAAGTGGGTGGCACAACCAGTGCTGCAGGCCCACTAGTAGCATTTAATCTACAGGCCCTAGGCACATATAGTGCACATTACTAGGGACTTATAAGTAAATTAAATAGTCCAATCAGCTATGATGCAAAGTTACCATGTTTGAAAAGGGAGAGAGCATATACACTTTAGCACTGGTTAGCAGTGGTAAAGTGCGCAGAGTCTAAAAAGCCAGCAAAACAGGGTCCAAAAAGTGGAGGGAGGCAGGCAAAAAGTTAGGGGTGACCACCCTAAGGCATGTCAGGTCTAACACTGCCCAACTATCCTATCTGCTGGAATGGTCCTGTCCGACCACTGAGAAACACTGGTGCTTTATTGACAAGGCAGCGACAGGACAACATATTTGGAGGATCCCCTTGCTCCCTTATGCACAGCGCCCCCCTGAGAGTCTATATCTCCCCCATCCTGCGAACCACGATGGACGTCTGGGACAAGGTGCAGAGGCGAAAGGGTCTATCTCCCCCATATCTCCGCAAACACCGATAATCGGCAATCCAGATTTCCCCACAGCATTTACCGGGCCCTCATTCAAGATCTGCCAGCACTCCAACTGTAAGAGAGTTGGAGATCTTTTTGATGCTCAAGGCATTATGGAATTTACCCAACTACGGTTGGCTTATGACCTTCCGTGAACAGTCTATTGGCAATACCTGGCGATTTGACATTTGGTTGTCCTCTCCAACGGTTTGACTGCACGTGAGTAGGCCCCTCCTTCCCTTTGAAAAGTAGCTACTAACACGTACAAATGATAAGAGGTTTAGCTCTGACATTTATGGCTTTTTGATTACACTGCCGCTCTTGCCCTAGACGCCCGTGAGACGCAGATCGAAAACCAAATATGGGCGTTCCTTTATAGACAGGGAATGGCGAGATGTGCTACACCGTGCGCGAGTGACAGCCCGCAATATGAACACTAAAGAATTACTTTTGAAAATAGTGCACTATTGGTACTTCACGCCAGCAAGGGTCTCCGGATGACTGAGGGGCACCACCGATCGGTGTTGGTGACAATGTTGACAGCTGGGTACATTAATACATATTTTGTGGCATTGCCCCTGAATAGCCTCTTTCTGGGACAACATTTTGAACATTATTGATGAGGTCTATGACACCACAATACCATGCTTTCCCAGTTACATACTATTAGGGCTTTCGAATCTGCAGACATACCCCCTCAAAGCCCCGAAACGTAGAGCCATCACACTAGCGATCAGAGAAGCTAAACAGCTTCTTTTAATCCAATGGGGTTCTGAGGTGATCCCCACTCAAACAGACTCACTACACGAATTATGGGATATACTGGAATGGAGAAACTGACGGCGGTGGTTACAGGATCCCTGCCCACGTTTGATAGAACGTGGGGTCCCTGTATTTCCTATCTCTCTGACAAATTTAGGGAACTGACTTGCCCACGTTATTTACGCGTCCTCAGCTGACTAGTTCAGACACATGCTTGACGGAATCAGTGGATACTGAAGAGGGATGTAAAAGATTTGCCCATAGGGGGGTGTCGATGAACAGGTTCTGCTGTAATGGCTAGCTCTAGGTGCGGGGTATGTTTGTCCTGTTTCCTTGTTCCCCTACTTCCCACTGTTATAAATTCTCACCCTCTACCAGCCTGTGGTTGTAGGTGATGCTGTTTTACATCTTTATAAAAACTTAAATAAAGGTATTTAATATCTAAAGTGCTACTGGCTTTCTTTGTATCTCTCTCTTTTTCTTTATTTTAGCATGTCTCTCTGGGTTTCTCTCTCTTTCTCTATCATCTGCCTCATGATGGCCTGAGCATAGAAGTAGGCTAAAAAATACTAGAAATTAAGGAACCTTCAGTCTTTGCTGCACTTTGCCCCACCATTCTCAATCAGGCATTCCTGGTGGGGCCTGTGATGGTGCACTTATTAAAGGAAATCTGTAAAGTTACTAGGAATTTCCTTAGTAGGGCATTTGGTAATGGCACTTCAGTTGGAATACTAGTATGTTTTGCCTTCTTCATGGAGGTTTGTTGCTTCTGTTGCTCCTGTTCAGTCATTGGAGTCATGTTGTCTGTTTGATTAATTTATTTGACATTTCAGTGCTGGGAGTCTGAGAAACAGATGGGAAAAGGATGCCAGTGTGCTGGAAGTTGTGGATTGGGAAGAAGCATGTAAACATCCTTTGGCGGTAGCAATACAAGAGGTAGCCATACTGGTCCAATTGAAAATCCTGCATCGTCTCGCATTGCAACTGAGGAATTAATCTTGACATCTATGATATCAGGGGTCCCTCTGATCCTGCATCCCCGCCATCCTGGAGTGTGGTGCAACTTGCATAGCTCCAGTACAATGTAATCTCTTCAATAGTTCCCTTAGGAATGGACAAGTTCCTTGATCCTGGAAACATGCCACCATACTGCCTCTGATAAAGAAGCCTCTGCTTGATGCTACCAAGCCAGAGAACTTTAGACTCATCTCACTGCTCCCCTTCGTTCTGAAGGTAGCAGAAAAAAAGACATAAATCAGCAGCTTTCCTTGTTCAATGAAGCAAGACATCTCCTGCAAAAGACTCAATCGGGATTTTGCCACAAATACAGCACAGAGTCAATGCTGTTGTTTGGCTCTGAATCTATCCGCCAAGCTGGGGACGGAGGATTCACTGATGCGTTAATCCTGTTGGACCACAGCGCAACATTTGGCACCGTGTCCCACATCCTGCTCCTTGAACGGCTGTGCAACCATGGAATTGGTGGCATGGCCTTGCAGTGGCTGGCCTCCTTCCTATAGAACCGCATCTTTCAGGTGGCACAAAAACCTTTTTCTTCAAAGGTTTTTCCACTGCAGCAGAGGGTGCCCCAGGGCTCTTCCCTGAGCCTGACGTTGGTCAATCTGTACATGCACCCCCTGGCTGATATTGTCAAGTGTTATGGCTTTAACATCATGTTGTATGCCGATGATATCAGTTAATAGTCACTCTTTCTCAAAATTCATTCAACAGAGCAGCGCTACTCCACTCCTGCCTGACAGAGGTTGCTGAATGTATGAGCCTCAGTTGTCTCAAACTAAATGCTGGGAAGACTAAGGTCCTCATCCTTGGCAAGCAGCCTTCAATCTGGCCGACTGCTTGATGGCATGCCTTCCTGGGCCCTTTACCTTCACCTAAGCCTAGAGTAAAAAATTGGGGTATCTGGTTTCACTCAAAACTATCATTTGATAATCAAATCACAAGCAAGCCTAGCGAGATAATGTTCCGGGATCTTATAATCTCTGAAAAAAATCCTTACTTTCTTGCCAGAAGCAGCTAGGAAAGAGGTGGTCGGATCATGTCCAGACTGGACTACTGCAATGTACTATATCTGGGGATCTCTCAATCACAACTAATGAGACTCCAGCATGTGCAGATCATGATAGCTCAGCTTCTATTAAATCTGCCTAGATGCTTCTCCTCAGCTCCTGCTCTGGCAAAGTTGCATTGGCTTCCTTTGAAGGAACGTGTTTCCTTTAAAGCCATGTGCTATTGCCACAAAATTCTGGACAGCAAAGGTCCTAGGTATTTGCATCCTTTGGTTGCTACCTACTCCCCAAAGAGAAACTTCAGATCAGCAGGCGCTTCCCTAGCATGTATTCCTAGCATCAAAAGAGCTTGTATCGGAGGATGCTCTTTCAGTTTTCTGGCAGCAAAGCTGTGGAACTCCCTGTTGCTCCTGCTTAGGCAGGAAAAATCAGAGTATCCTTTCGTAGGATCTACATCATATTATCCATGTTCGCTCTTTATGCTCTGTTCCGTGGGAAGGAAACCACAGCTCTAGGACAGGTCAGATGATGTAACTATGCACTCTATAAATTATCTCACTAATATTACTCTGCACACAACTTATTTTTATTTACTAGGATCACACTGGGTGACTGTCCATGGAGATACAGGTGAGAATGAACCTTCCTATTTGCAATATAGGAATGATCTCAGGTTATTGTATTTTGAAATAGAGTTGGGGAATAACTATCCAAGGCGACAGAGAATCCAGTGGATCTGATGGCACAACTGGATTTGCTGGAATCTGGAGTGGTAACATCTCACCAAAATATGAAGAACATATTTATGAAACCGAGCTGGTAGTAGCGAGAAGCAACATTGTGAGGCCACAGGCTGACAAGTAGCGTCAGAATTTGATTCATGGTGTGAAAACATGACTAGTCAGTCAGGGTCCGAATGGTTGTTTTAGGAAGGCAGAGTTCCTTCATGAAATATGCAAAGATTTAGGAATGATAGGAAGCAAGACAGGGACAGTAGAAGAAAGAACTATAAAGTTGCTGCATCACTTTAAGAAAGTGTCCACTAGAAATAGGGTGGGCTGAAGGAGGAAGTACAGAATGCAAGTAGATGGGAGACACTCTCTGCAAAGGTGACAATGGGATTGATGAGGCTCATTGCAACTTTTTCTGATATGTCTGAAATGATGGCTCACTGAAAATACTATGGGGGTCATTACAACCCTGGCGGATGGTGTTAAAGCGGTGGTAAGACCGCCAACAGGCTGGCGGTCTTTTTTTTTGTATTATGGCCATGGCGGTTACCGCCATGGTCATCCGCCGCTTCACCGTTCTGCCCGCCAGGGCGGAGACGACCGCTGGGCTGGAGACCTGGGTCTCCAGCCCGGCGGCCCTCACAATACCGCCGCCGGTATTTCGACCCGGCTTACCACCGTGGATTTCCAGCAGTAGGAACCGCCATGAAATCAATGGCGGTAAGCCCTATCAGTGCCAGGGAATTCCTTCCCTGGCACTGATAGGGGTCTCCCCCACCCCTCACCCCCACCCCGACTCCCTCCCCTACACCCCCCACCACCCCTGCCACCCCCCAGAGGTGGCAGGGCCCCCCTCCCCACCCCGACCCCCAACATCACATAACTCACACACACACGACACACACGCAGGCACCACCAACACACATACACGCACACACACCAACATACATGTCTACATCCACACACTCTGTCAGACATGCACACCCATATACAGACATACACGCACACATCCATACACACATACATACAGACATACACGCACTCATTCCCAACACATGCAACACACCCGCAAGCATCCATGCACTCACACCCCCTCTACATACACACACGCACACCCCCATGCACCCACACAACACACAACACCCTCCCACCCCCCTCCCCTAACGGACGATCGACTTACCTTGTCCGTCGATCCTCCGGGAGGGGACGGGAGCCATGGGGGCTGCTCCGCCGACACCACACCGCCAACAGAACACCGCCACGCCGAATCACAGGACGTGATTCGGTGGGCGGTGTTCTGTTGGTGTGGAGGTGGAGGTGGAGCAGCCTCCACTTCCCCGCCGCCCGCCAGTATGGCTGTTGGCGGCTCTCCGTCGTAAAAAGGACGGAGCTCAGCCAACAGTCATAATACGCTGAGCGGCAAACCGCCACTACTGGCGGTCTTCCGCACGGCGGTCCCTCAGCGGTCTTGTTAAAAGACCGCCGAGGTTGTAATGACCCCCTACGTAACCTAACACAAATTCTATTAAATGTTTTTTTCAGTGTGTTGGAAATGAATAACAACAGTCAGAAAAACGCCAAAACAATATGCTATGAAATTTAAAATGAGAATTAAGAGTGCTGGTAAAAAAATATATTTTTCCCGCAGCACTATCTGCCTGCCCTTGTCCTGAGTAAAGGGGACATATTTACAGCTCTCAGCTTCAATGTGGATGTGTGCTGCCATGGGTGGTGGCACAATAAGAGAACTATACAACAGTGAAGATGTGTTTCACTAACACTGATTATAGTATTATTCATAACCCTTGTCTAATTCAGAATTACCACAAAAACTCCACAACACACCACATGACTATGGTGGTCATTATGACCATGGCGGTCAAAGACCGCCAGGGCCAAAACGACGGGAGCACCGCCAACAGGCTGGCGGTGCCTCCCGGCGTATTTGGACCGCGGCGTTAGCGCCGCGGTCGCACCGCCGGGGCCGGCGGTTTCCCGCCATCTTAGCGCCGGCGGTGATAATCCACCAGGGCAGCGCTGCAAGCAGCGCTGCCCTGGGGATTATGACTCCCCTACCGCCAGCCTGTTTCTGGCGGTTTGCACCGCCAGGAAGAGGCTGGCGGTAAGGTGGAGTCATGGGGCCCCTGGGGGCCCCTGCACTGCCCATGCCACTGGCATGGGCAGTGCAGGGGCCCCCTAACAGGGCCCCATGCAGCTTTTCACTGTCTGCTATGCAGACAGTGAAAAGCGCGACGGGTGCTACTGCACCCGTTGCACGGCCGCAACACCGCCGGCTCCATTTGGAGCCGGCTCCCATGTTGCGGCCCACCTCCCCGCTGGGCCGGCGAGCGGAAACTTGGTTTCCGCCCGCCGGCCCAGCGGGGATGTCCAAATGGGCACCGCGGGAGTGCGGCCGCATTGGCGCAGTTACAGCTTCCGCCGCCCGCCAATGCTGTAATGACCCCCTATATGCAGTGGTTCCCAATCTGTGCGCCGCAGCTCGCTGGTGCGCCATCAAAACAAGCCAGGGGCGCCGCACACAGTTTGGGAACCACTGAGCTATTTATAGCCCTTGGGCCAGTTCGTACAAAATAAAACTACTCAGTTGTAGCAGCTCTTTTTTAATTTTGTCCTTGAGCGCCCTCAGGTGGTTAAACACAACTAAAGTGATTCTACATTTCACACTATTTAAACTGTTACGTTATAACTACATAAAAATGAGACCTGCCCATTTTACTAGGGTTACCGTCAACCAATATTTTCCCCTTACTAAAAAACCCTATGCATACTGTAATTAAACAACTGTTACATTTTTATTTTTTACAGTTATATATAGAACTACAATACCTTCATTGGCGTCATCCCAATTCTTTTCAGGGAGAAAAATGGATGTACTCCCTAGGCCATGCTTACATCCCCCACCCGCCAACAAAAAGTAACATAATGGGGAGCCGCAGCCAGTGGCCAATAGATCAAGGGAGCCGTGGGTCGAAAATGTTTGGGAACCACTGCCCTATATGTATTGTTCCAGGAAATTTAGATTTGTATAGTGCTATATTGTTTTTTAAAGAAACAAATTACCTCACCCGAAGTGTTTCAGCACTTTTTTGTCTATTAGGTGTTCCCTTTGTATCCATTGTCACCTTAACTTTCATTTGCACCTTTTTTATTTAATAAATATATATTACCTTGTATTATACATACATCCCACTTGCTTCAGGATTCACTGCACTGTAGTTACCAAGTACCCACCCATAGTCAGCTAGGTGATACTTATTGTGTTAGTCTCAGAAAAACAAAAGGCTGAGATGCCCTGCTGGGATTCAAACTGTATGCTGGAGACTGTATAGAAATTCAAGCAGATGGTGCAGTATTGGCACATATACCTACCCCGAAATATAAACTTATGACAGGCATAGACACATGCTTATCATGTGCATTAAGTAGAATAATGAGTGAAATTACATGTAGTTGAATGTTTTCTGCTAAAAATAGCGTGATTGTCAAATTGCAAGGCAGTCTAGCCTTCCATCCTACTGAGGCAGGTAAATTGAGGCCCATTAAACTGCAAATTAGAAGCACCTGTTATTTCCAGCACTTAGAAAGTCAGAAGTTGTTTGAAGTGTTAAATAAAATGACAAAAATGTATTTAAACAAATGTCAAAATTAGAACATTTCTTTCCTTCGTTTTCAACTAAGTACCGTTGCAAGTTCTGGAAGGCCGAGAAGCACTACGAAATAAAATAAAATACTACTGAGTCTTGTGTTCTAATTTCATAATACTTAAATTTATGTTTTTCTGATGGCAAACTAATTGCCAGATAGATATTTTCCCATCCTTTTCTCTGTCATATAATTACTCTATCTATTGTCCTATCTGCTGTATGGCATTACACTTCTTCTCCGCTGTTTCTTTTTGGAGGGGGGGTTGTTAATGGGGATGGTGTGTGAACACAGCAACTTTCACAGCTGCTTTTACATACATAAATCATTGCATGTTTGTTTATACGAGAAACAATAAGGCATGCATCGACTTCGGCTGAAATTGGACAATTAAATGATTTAAGCAAACAGATTGCATGTAGTTGTAAACACTTTTAAGATTATCAGAGCAGCCAGATGCTTTGCTGAGTAAACCAGTCTTCTGCCAGAGCACAGTCAGCCCTCTCTACGGCAACTGATGGGTGGGGCGGAGGGGGGGTAGAGGGTAGGGCATTTTTGCCCAATGCGTTTTGCGCACCTGTGAAAGACAGTGTACAGCTCGTTCCTGACAAGGACTCTGGAAAGCAACAGCTACCTCACAGAGTAGTGAAACCAAAGACACTCGCCACTGGTCCATTCCTACAGATTATTACTTGTAGAAACACAGAATACAAATTAGAGACGGGCATATTATTGTGCATCTTTTATCATTGCTGAAATGCTTGTTGTCTGTGTTGGGACGTTTCCAAACGCTGCTGGTGCTGTACTTTGTGTGTGATTTTACATCACAATTAAAAAAATGATTGGCTAAAACAGACACAGGTTTTCTGTCAATTCCTAAGGGGCCGTGAATTATTCAGTGGTGTGCCAGACAAGTCTCCATGTTCCATCCTCTCCAGAGGAGTTTATGGTGACTTTTCAAGCGCAACTTTCCGGGAAATATGGTAACACATTTTACCAAAATTAAACATTTTGAGTCCAATTCTTCTAAAAATCTTATTTAAAAAATACATTTTTATGAGCAATCCAAATAATCTGGTATGCGGTTTTACCTGACATCCTTGATGTGGTTCTCCGGAACGTTTTGCCTTCAAGCCTCCTGTTTTTGATGACTTTGTTTTTTTTGCTGGCCTGAAGACACTGCATACTTTACCATTGCTAACCATTGCTAAAGGTGCTTGTGCTCTCACCCCAAAGCATGGTAACATTGGCTTCCGCCCAACTGGCACCTTTCATTTACTTGAGAGTCCCTAGTGAAGTGGTACTACATGTACCCAGCACCTGTAAATTTAATGCGACCAGTGGGCCTGCAGTACTGATTGTGCCACCCACATAAGTAGCCCTTTTAAGCATGTCTCTGGTCTCCTGTTGCCACCTGTGTGTGCAGTTTTAAAATGCCATTTCAACCTTGCAAAATAAACCTTTTACCAGTCCTAAACCTTCCTTTTTAATACATATAACTCACCCTTAGGGTAGGCCATAACCAGCCATAGGGCAGGGTGTAGTGTTTTTAAAAAGCTGGTCATTTACTTTTAACTTGTACATGTCTTGGTGGTGAAAAACTCTTAATTTCATTTTTCACTACTGCAAGGCCTACCTCTCCCAAAGACTAACATTGGGTTACCTTTATTACATTTAATTAGTGATAGCTTTCCATTGGGATCAAGTAGGGAATTCAGATTTGGCCTCTAAAACCCTTTTTAATGGTGCAGTTGAATTTTAAGTCACAATTCTAGAAATGGCACTTTTAGAAAGTTAGCATTTGCCTGCCTCAACCGTTTGGTGCCTGTAGCCTGTATCCTGGGTAACGTGACTAGGTGTAGCTGGCAATTGTTCTTTGTGTGTTACTCCCAGACAATAAGACAGAGGGGTAATAGATGGGCCAGGATGGGCCTTCTCTGTCAGTATGATGGGGAGAAGCTGTCATCTACCTCAGTTTAACATCACAAAGACAGCCTCATCACAATCACAAAGGGTTTCACAATAGTCTTTTGTGCTTCCAGGTAAGTTGGGGCCAGGGCAGGGAGGAAAGAAATTACAGACTCCTTTGTATGGGGAGGACTCTAGAAGCTTTAAAAGCTTCTCCTACTTCAAAGTGGGCACCAAATTACTTCTGGACCTGTGGACTCTGCCAGGAAGAAGGACTGTCCAACTGTGAAGCATGCACTATTACCCAAGCCCTGCTGTGCTGCCTAAGGACTCCTCTGCTGTTATGAGCTGCCCTGCTGGAACCAGTCGGCGGCTGTTGACCCAGTACTCCAAGGAATCCCCAAAAGTCAGTTAACTGGTCCTCTTTTCAAGCCAAAGGGACATAATGGGCTTCTGTGATGTCGATGCAACTCCAAACATCTTGACACAGCCCATGATCGACTCCAACCCAGTGCCACGCATTTCTCCCTTGATGCATCTCAGTGCGAGTCCTTGCAAGCCCAGGCAGCTTCTTGGATACTGACGTAGCCAGGCTCTGACCTCTGCCCAGCGCAATACATCTCGTCCCCTGTGCCGACGCATCGCAGCACATGTTTACACAAGCCCCACCAACTTCTTAGACGACAACGCAGAATTCAGAACCTCCCATTACAGCTGTTCATCAACAGTCATTGCATCTGCTGCTGTGGGATGCTTCTCAATGCAGCACACCCCCCTCGCAACTATCCGTCGATGGCACCTTGACTCTGGCCTGCCCATCTTGATGCAAGGACTTCACATCCCAACACCTAGGCCACATGGTATTTTTCAGCAGACTGAACTAAGCCCTTTATTCAGCCTGTGCTCCATCGCAGTTTGCCTGAACTTGTGACTGGGACCCGGTCCACTGCGACCAGATAACTGTGGTTGACGCTTTTTGCTTTTTGATGCTTGATTCCTACAAAATCTTTAAGATTACATATCTCCAATTCTACTAATTGGATTTTTTCATTTTGGTGTCAAATTATTTATTAACCTTTACTCTGTTTCTACATTCATGTGGGGTTTTTCTTGTACTGTGTTTTCACTTTTTATTGTTTGTGTGCTGCATAAATACTTTCACATTGCCTGGAAGTTAAGCATGACTGCTTTTGTGCCCCTGAACCAGAGCATTGAGCACAGGTTAATTTGGTTTGCTTGTATTTTACCCTGACAAGAATTGTGGTTGCTACTTGAGTAGGGTTTCACCCACCTCCACCAATAACCCAGTTTCCTACAGGCTCCTCCCATTTTCAAGATGGGGCTCAACTACTTTTCATTTTACTTTATTTCCTTCTTCCATCCTTCTTAAATTCCCTCCTGCCTAGTACATTTTCAGTCATGTACTAGCACTAAGAATGTACTTGCTGGTAGTGTAGTGGAAAAATGAAAAGTCATGAAAATTAGTAGACATCCAGGCAATATTTTTCTGGTCATGCAGATCTCATAGCCTCAGAAATCAGTGTTATTGTTCAGGATACAGAGATGTTGCAGGTGCAGATAGCAGACATATGGTTACGTTTACACCAGCCTTGCAAGCGCAAGCCCTTACACTCAGTCCTCAAAATAATGTCATAAAAAGCTTTATCAAAGAAGATAAAATATTATTACCACCAAGTGCTTTCTGGTGTGATGTAAATAGCATCAGCAATTCATTCCCAACTCAGCATTAATTATAATTCAAATACCAGTTCTAAATAAATTATGAAAATACGATAATTGTGTCACCATTCATCAGCTTGACAATTTCTGAAATACTTAAACATTTTTTCCAAAAGCAAGCTTTTTATTTTGGCTAAGTTGTCCTAAAGAAAAGTTGTATGTTTTTAAAACCAGTCTTTTGTTTCACACACACTGCAACTATCATTTTCAGTAAATTCACAAGTTTGGACATCAACAACTGATATAATTTTAATTAGGTACTCAGATGTTTTAGTTACAAAATCAGCCTGACATACGCATGTTTCACATTTACATACTAGGGATGCCCATCATATGCTAGTGGTAGCAACCAAATACCATGGATGCCCACCTTTCATCAGGATGACCAGCAGAAGAAATATGTCTGCACATTTGCCAGGAATGTCCATCACTATGTTTTGGATGTCAACCGTAATGTAAAACATGCAAGCAATATGCTAGGAAAAGCCACCTTTTGCCAGAGCCACTATCAGGCCAGGCGTGACCACCAAAGTACGTAGAAAACTCACTACATGCTAAGATGGCTGTCATACACCAGTGGCACCGTATGCCCTGAATGCCAAAAATATTCCTGTGCCAGTACCTACAAAGTGGCCAGAATGACCACAATATGACATCAATATGACATCGGGGGCACTATGGGCCTGATTACGAGTGTGGCTGTCCTATGAGAGCCACACTCGTGGTGGCGGCCCAACCACCACAAAACAACCGTGGCAGTCCGGACACCAGGGAACCTCCAGGTCTGCCAGGATCTTGGTTCTCGGCAGTCTGGCGGAGCTCTTAATCCACCAGGGCAGAGCTGCGAGCAGCCCTCCCCTGCGCATTATGACCTCATTCTCCGCCAGCCTTTCATGTCAGTAACACCACCATGAAAAATCTGGTGGAGAAAAAGTGCGGGGGCACGGGGTGCCTGTGCACTGCCCATGCATTTGCCATGGGCAGTGCAGGAGCCCCCCCGCCCACCACCGTCGCAATGTTCACTGTCTGCAGTGCACCCTGCAGGCGACAGCATTTCCGTCGGCTCCATTACGAGCCAGAGACAATGCTATAGCCTGTTTCTCGCTAGGCCAGCGGGCGTAAACTTAGGTTTCCGCCTGCCGACCTAGCAATAAACCCTTAATAACTCCGGCTGGTAAGTCGCCGCGTAGGCGGTGACCACCCTGTGTGGAGTTTGGCGGACAGAGTTTTCCATCCGCCACACTCTTAATTAGGCCATATGTGTCAGGGCCACAGTAATGCCTAAAATGTCTGCAGAAGGCTAAGGAGGGTAAGCATAATGCCTGTAAAGCCACCAATCTCTACACGTATTCATATTACCAGAGTCTCCACCTCTCTCTCATTTAAACATCCCAGTTTCTCATTTCCGCTCACTGACATTTTCCAAGCGTGGTTCTCTGCATTTCTTTCTTTTACCTTTGTCTGTCAGTTTCCCTCCTCTCACTCCATAACTACATTTCTAGCACCACTACTCACGTTCCTTCTTTGTATTATTTCACTCATATTTCACTCTTTCTCATTAAACCTGTCTTCCTATTATACTTCTTATTGATGAGTTACTCACCTTTATCTTCCCTCTCTCACCCACCTCTCCACTTCTCCTGTTTCTACCCATATCATTCCTTCCTCTTTTCATTTCTTTCAATGCTCTATCTACTTTCTTCTATTCTTTCTCTCTCACCTTCTTTCCTTCTTTATTTTCCTCTTTCCTCAGCATACATTTTTATTCCTCCCATTCTTTTGTCATCCTTTTCCTTTCTTTCCTTCCCCCTTTTCCAGCTCCATCTTGGTTTTCACCCTTCTATTTCCACTATTCTTTCATTCTATCTTCCTCTTTTTACCATCATCTCCTGTTTTTTTCTAACATCCCTACTTCCTTACATCCCCTTCAGATTTCCATTGTGTTCCTTTAGACTTGCTTTCAGCTTTATCTTTCATACCTTCCTCATTTCCAGATCATTTTCTTTCACTTTTGTTTTGTTTTTTTCTTTTATTTAGCCCTTTTCAACTTTTGTTTTGTTTTCCTTTCTTTCAATGCTTTACTTTTCACATTTTCTTACTTCTGTTGTTGCATCCTTTTATGATTTTCATATTTTTAGTTGTACTTTCATGTTGAATGTGTTGATGTCTTTACTTCTTTGTCGTCTCTTCTTGCTTCTATCTTACTTCTTTGATCTTTTGTTACCCTTTTATCTTTTCAATCCTTTCATTTTCCCTTCCTTTCTTTCTTTCTTTCCTTCTTCTTGTCTTCCTGTGAACCCCTCTTTCTTTGTTTCTGCTTTTGATTTTTTTCTTTTGCCTTACTTCTTTCATCCTTTAATCATTTATTTCATCTTTACTTTTGTTCATTTGTTTACCTTTTTTTCTCTTTGTATGCCTCTGAGCTGTGCCTGTTCTTTTTCTGTGTTTGAAAACAAGATTGCTCTGCTCCTCTCTTTACTGATCTTGCTCTGTGTGTGACTGAAGCCGGTGGGTTCTGGAGGTGCCTGTGTGAATAATGTGATGTTGGATGTCGAGCTAGGACAACCAGTGTTATGTACTGTCATTAAATTGCAGGGGTGATCATAGAATATTTATGTGGGAATGTTGGTCATTAATATTTAAGGTGGTGGAGAAATCAAGCAAGGTCATAGGACTCTGGAAGGCTACCTCTTGTATAATAGAAGAACGACTTGAATGGTTGATATTCCAGTGTTGCATTGTGTTCTTAAACTAGATCAGTACTATTGTAGAACGAGATTGATTTTAGTATGGTGTTTTGATTGCTAGTGGCATCTTACTTATATTTTTGATGAATGGTAGATTTTTGATAGGTTGGTATCTTCAGGATGGTGATTTACCTTTTTTCGCATGGGGGATCTTTCAAGTTTCGATTGCGCTGGGAAAGATGCTATGCACAAAAGTTTCATTGACTATGTTGATGGGAGTGAGTACTTCTTTGGAGTGGATGGGAAACTGTTGTCAGCGGTTTTTAGTGTGATAAGGCTGTTAGTAGGATTTTTATGAGGAGGCAATTTTACAGAGATCTGCTTCAGTATATTGTGCAGAGTAGTGTCAGAGACAACAGTAGTTTTCTTGATGCTATTGAGACGGCGCCAGTTCTGATCTTGTTTTGGGGAGTAACTGTTTGGCTTGCAATTGTATGTTGAGTGCCTCAATGCTGGGGCCTGGAATGAAACTGAGGCAATGGTTGAGAGTTTTGATTATGGCTTTGAGGTCTTTAAAGATGCACTTTTTATAGTGGTTTTGACTTTGTAAATTAGGTTTCTGTATCAGGAGCAGAGAGATCTAAGTCTCTAATTTGTATTCTGTGCTTTTTGCTTGCTTGCTTCCTGATGGCTCATTTGTTGTCAGTAAACACTTCAGCAGACTATAATGTGAAGAGCTTTTGTTTTATAGCACACCACTTAATGGTATGCAAGTGTTGATACTTATTTTCGGGATGAGTTTGTCTAAGTGCAGGAGGGAGTTACCATCGGAAGTAGGGTCATTTAAGATATCCAATGTGATGAGTTCTTGCACAAGAATTTTCAAGTGCAAGTCCATGAAGGTGCAGTACTGTAGTTTGGTTAGATATGTTTGACAACGGTGGGTGATTGATGTTAGGGGTGAAGAACATGGTTACTGGGACGGTCTGATCAATCCACTGTAATTTGTAAGACTATCCAGTTGTGAAAAACTGATTGATAATGTTGAATTTGGTGTGCGTTGGTTCAGTGAGCCGTTTTATGTGCATGGTTCCAAGGAGGTTGAATAATGTTTCATTCAGTGTCTTACTGGAGGCGGGGTGGGAGCTGAAGTCCAAGAGGAAGACACTGTTGAAATAGTTGGTGGATGAGGTCTATTAATTCTTTCATGAAGATTTTGTGCGATCAGAAAATCAAGTTGAAAGATGGTGGCCTGAGAGGATGAGAAGTGGTAGTGTCTGGTGAGTAGTTGTATAGAGGTAATGATAGTGGGTTCGTAAAGGAAACATTGCCAGCCCCAGGTGTGAATGACCACAAGGTCATGGAGATATGGAATTTCTACACTAATTTCATTTAAATGCTTGAAAAGGAGGCACAAACATATTCTGTGTCCAGTGCCTCTAAAATCCTTTAGATGGCTCTGCAAATCACCCAAGCTCACATTAATTGAATAATCTATTTTGCAGGGCATGTTAAAAATGTAAGGACCAGAATAATTCAGAACCCTAATATTGCTCGCTTAGTTTCACTGAAGATAATGACCACTTCTGTATGCTTATTGTAAGCTTTGCAGATTAAGTTTCCTGTTGATCTTTCCTCAAGGCCCTCATGTAGGTATTACACTCAGTTGTGTTGTTGCTGCATAAGGGTAGCTCATAATTCACCTGTTAGTAATGCTCAACACTTTTTAATGTAAGTGTTGTCATAGTTTGAGAGAAAGAGAGAGTTGCATTCCTTTTTTAGCTCCTTTTGTTGTTATAATATTAATATATCGATTTTGTAGCCCCCCTGTAAAATTGTGGTGGGTTTCAGAACAAGAAAAAGCAAGTGCAGGTCGTGCACCAGGGCTAGATCCAAATGCTTCAATTTACAATTTGGAGCATATTCTAGCGCTGTTTATTACTGTATTGTGTTTCTCTGAAATAAGATTGAACACAGAGATCATAAATAGGAGACCTACATGGACTGCAAATACCATGTTAATTGGAACCGATCGAGTTCAACCCCAGAAAGTGAAAAAGATGGGGTAACCGTTTGCCCTCTGGTGGAAATCTAGCACAGGTATGAACTCCGCAAAGTCCTTAGCAAAACCTGTAGAAGCCTCTTCCACCTACAGTTGAAGTGGCACACAAGGTTAATTCTCCTTTCTAGTCTATTACACTGTAAAATTAGTCCATGGTTTTGGGCCACATGGATACAATGGCGAATTTGCAAAGGCATTTTGCAACTAATGTTCTCTTTCTTATTTACCTCTAGACAAATTAGTCACCATAATGTTGCATGTGAGTGTGTGAAGTTACTGATGGTGATTGTTAGAAATGGGGTCTTTGGTTGACAGTCAGGTTACCCCCTGTTCAAGCAAGGACCCTCACTCTAGTCAGGGTAAAAGAGAATCACCCTCAGCTAACCCCTGCTTACCCCCTTGGTAGCTTGGCAGAGCAGTAGGCTTAACCTCAGAGTGCTAGGTGTAAAGTATTTGTACCAACACACACAGTAATTTCATGAAAAACTACAAAATGACACAACACCGGTTTAGAAAAATAGGAAATATTTATCTAAACAAAACAAGACCAAAATGACAAAAATCCGACATACACAAGTCAAGTTATGAATTTGTAAAGATTAAACCCAAAAATAGCGCTTAGAAACAAAAATGCTTCGATGAGATGTTAACACGGCATCGTGACGGAGTCGTTCCCAACAAGCCGACACCAGCGGCGCCGGACACGGAGTCGTGTAGACCCCCAAGTACAGGACCTTTGGTGAAGAGTGAAAACAAGCCGATGCGCGAAGTCGGGGATCGCGGTGTCTGTGCGAAACGTTGAATCCGTGCACTTCGAGCGGCGTCGGTCACGACGTGGTGCGGTGACTTCCACGGAGTCGCGGACTTCAGCGGGTCTGCAGCGGCGTCGGGCCTGCGAAGAGCGTCGCGTTCCAGCGAAGGTCACGGCGTCAGGTGCAGGCGGCGTTACCGGATTCAGCAGCGGCGTCGGTCCAGAGTCGTCCAAAGTCAATTTCCTTGGGTTTCCACCAGCTTTCCTTTCAAGGGCCCAGGGACTGGATAGGGCACCACTTGTCAGAGCAGGAGTCTCTCCAGAAACTCCAGGTGCTGGCAGAGAGAAGTCTTTGCTGTCCCTGAGACTTCAAACAACAGGAGGAAAGCTCTAAATCAAGCCCTTGGAGATTTCTTCACAAGATGGAAGGCACACAAAGTCCAGTCTTTGCCCTCTTACTCTGGCAGAAGCAGCACTGCAGGAAAGCTCCACAAAGCACAGTCACAGGCAGGGCAGCACTTCTTCCTCAGCTATCAGCTCTTCTCCAGGCAGGGGTTTCTCTTGGTTCCAGAAGTGTTTCTAAAGTCTGTAGATTTGGGTGCCCTTCTTATACCCACTTTAGTCTTTGAAGTCAACTTTCTTCAAAGGGGACTCACACCTACTTGTGAAATCCTGCCTTGCCCAGGCAAGGCCTCAGACACACACCAGGGGGTTGGAGCCGGCATCGTCAGAGGCAGGCACAGTCCTTTCAGATGAGAGTGACCACTCCACCCCTCCCTCCTAGCAGAGATGGCTAATCAGGAAATGCAGGTTACACCCCAGCCCCCTTTGTGTCACTGTCTAGTGCGAGGTGAAAAACAACCCAACTGTCAAACTGACCCAGACAGGGAATCCACAAACAAGGCAGAGTCACAAAATGGTTTAAGCAAGAAAATGCTCACTTTCTAAAAGTGGCATTTTCAAACGCACAATCTCAAAATCAACTTTACTAAAAGATGTATTTTTAAATTGTGAGTTCAGGGACCCCAAACTCCACATGTCCATCTACTCTCTAGGGGAATCTACACTTTAATCATATTTAAAGGTAGCCCCCATATTATCCTATGAGAGAGACAGGCCTTGCAACAGTGAAAAACGAAGTTGGCAGTATTTCACTGTCAGGACATATAAACCACATTACTATATGTCCTACCTTATCCATACACTGCACCCTGCCCTTGGGGCTACCTAGGGCCTACCTTAGGGGTGACTTACATGTGAGACAAGGGAAGGTTTAGGCCTGGCAAGTGGGTACACTTGCCAAGTCGAATTTACAGTGTAAAAATACACACACAGACACTGCAGTGGCAGGTCTGGGACATGATTACAGAGCTGCTTATGTGGGTGGCACAACCAGTGCTGCAGGCCCACTAGTAGCATTTGATTTACAGGCCCTGGCACCTCTAGTGCACCTTACTAGGGACTTACTAGTAAATCAAATAGGCCAATCATGGATATACCAATTACATACAATTTACATGGAGAGCATTTGCACTTTAGCACTGGTTAGCAGTGGTAAAGTGCTCAGAGTTCAAAAGCCAACAGCGACAGGTCAGAAAAAATAGGAGGCAGGAGGCAAAAAGATTCGGGATGACCCTGCATAAGCAAAAGTCCAACAGTGATGTTACAGTTTTTGTGTTGTATCACAGCAGTTCCTCCACCTCTGCCTCTCAGATGGACCAGTCTTACAATCTGATAACCTGAGGGCAGGGCCGGCTTTAGGACTGGTGGCGCCCTGTGCGACAGTTTGTTGTGGTGCCTCCCCCACCCCATGACCTCCTCCTCGGTTTCACTCACTACCACCGGCAAATGTGCCCCTCATCTCTCCATCGCTCACCTTTTAAATGCATTCATGTGTTTTAAAGCACTTGTAAAGACTGGCTTTACTAATCCACTCAGCTAGCCACATAAAATATAGGGGCATATTTAAGAACCCCAAGCGCCATTCTAACGCTACATAAGTGTAATTTTTTTAACACTAATGTGGCGTTATAAGGCCAAAAGCGCTGTGCCATATTTACAAAGTGGCACAATGCATGCATTGCTCCACTTTGTATCCCTTTGCTCTACATTATGCCTGCGCCAAACATAATATATGCAAAGGTGGCATTCCCCCGATAGGGTGGGCCAACAAAATGGTGCAAAAAAATCTGACATTTTTTTCTGGCACTTTTAACGCCTGCTTAGAGCAGGCGTTAAAAGGAGGCGTCTGTTGGTACAATGGGCCTCTGGGTGCTTTGCAGGATAGCATCAAAACTTTTTACGCTAATCCTGCAAAGTGCCAGGCTAGTGTAAAAAATTCTGACACTAGTCCCCTAACTACCACCATGATGCGCTGTATTTTAAATACAGCACATGGTGGCGTTAGGGGAGTGCTAAGGGGTGCAAGAAAAGTGGTGCAGCACTGTGTGCAGCGCCACCTTTTTCAAATATGCCTCATAGGGGCATATTTAAGACCCACTAGTGCCATTATAACACCACATTAGTGTAATTTTTTTTAAAGCTAATGTGGCGTTAGGAGGCCAAAAATGCTGTGCTATATTTACAAAGTGGCACAATGCATGCGTTGCGCCACTTTGTTGCGCTACATTGTGCCTGTGCCAGCCATAATGAATGCAAAGGGGGCATCCCCCCGTTAGGGCGGCCAAAAAATTGGCACAAAGAAATCTGACAGATTGCTTTGCATCATTTTTTCTGCCACTTTTAACACCTGCTCAGAGCTTCCATAGGTTACAATGGGTCTCTGGGTGCCTTTCAGGATTAGCGTCAACATTTTTGATGCTAATCTTGCAAAGCGCCGGACTAGCATATAAAATTCTGAAGCTAGTCCTCTAACTACCGCCATGGTGCATCGTATTTTAAATATGATGCACACATGGTGGTGTTGGGGGGCGATAAGGGGCGCAAGAAAAGTGGCGGAGCACTATGTGCAGCACCACTTTTTTCAAATATGCCCCATAGGGCAGTGCTTAATTTGTAATTAAAAAGGTGCCGGTGCCCAAAGCCCTCCTCTTAAACACGGGGCTGCTGCAATTACATGTGTGAACATATAATACACAGGCAGCGTAATCCTAAAGCCATCTCAGGCCTCTTCAATCCATTTACAGGCACTCCCTGCCTCTTCAGCTCACTCTTGCAGATTTCTGCTTTTTCCCCATTGTGACGCTTTTTTTCATTTTTCTCTTCTTCTGTCTTTTCTATATGTGTCTTTTTCTCGCAGTTAATGCTTGAGGCCGAAAAATAAGCGCAGGCTCTCAAAAATAAGTGCTGGTGCTCCGCACCGGAAACAACAAGCACAAATTGAGCACTACCATAGGGGCATATTTAAAAGCCCCTAGTGCCATTTTAACACCACATTATTGACATTTTTTTACACTAATGTGGCATTAGAAGGCCAAAAACACTGTGCCATATTTCCAAAGAGGCACAATGCATGCATTGCACCACTTTTTAACCATTTACACTATATTATGCCTGTGCCAGGCATAATGTATGCAAAGAGGGCATCCCCTGGTAGCGGGGCCAAAATTGACACAGAGAAATCTGTCAGATTTCTTTCGTCATTTTTTTCCAGCACTTTTAACGCCTGCTCAAAGCAGGCGTTAAAAGGAGGCTTCCATTGGTTACAATGGGCCTCTGGGTACTTTGCAAAATTAGTGTGAACATTTTTTATGCCAATCCTGCAAAGCGCCGGACTAGCGTAAAAAATTCTGATGCTAGTCCCCTAACTACCGCCATGGTGTCCTGTATTTTAAATATGACACACAAATGGTGTTAGGGGGCAGTAAGGGGTGAAAGAAAAGTGGTGCTGCACTGTATACAGCGCCACTTTACTTAAATATGCCCCATAGTTCTGTTTTTTGCAGCAGTGCTACTTTATGTTGAGTCAAAGCTGCCACTAGGCAAAACTCGATCTCTCTCTTTAGCAGGAACAATAATCACAAGAGGTATCTTGACATTTTAATTGTTTCTTGAAGGCTAAACGAACAAGGAACTTTTCAACAGGTGCTTAAATCGCAAGTTTCGTAAGTAATTGCTAAACACAGCGCCCCCTCCCTGAGGTCAGCGCCCGGTGCGGTTGCACTGCTCGCACCGCCCAAAAGCCGGCCCTGCCTGGGGGACCTATACTGCAACGTCTGGAATGTTCCTACCATCAGTTTTCAACCAGCCTTAGCAATCAATGCCATTGTACTTCTTGTGAGTACATCTCAGGCCATGCTTAGTGAGTGAGCTGGCACTGATGGACATACACTGTGTTCCTTTCGAGGAACAACCACTTTGGTGACACTATACAATTTCTATAAATCCTTTCCTTGAGAAGGCAGTCTCTGGCCTGTGTTGAACCCTCATGGACGTCATTTCGGCCTTGCAAACGCTAGACTTGAGCTTACTTGAGACTACTGACTTGGAGGAAATCATATTATGGTTTACTTTTCGGTAGTGCTGTATAAAGCAGTACATGCACTTACACTTCTGTTGCTTTTTTATTTTTTTTCTGATTCGCTGGAAAACTTCGCCGCCTTCTCTCTAGGCGTTTGGTCTGCTGCATACATATTCAGGAGGCACAACTGTCATTTTCACACGAGCTTCGGTTTTGTATTTTCTCGCCCCATCAAGAAGGCGAGAATTTGGCGCAGAGTACACCGGTCACGTCCTCGCCCGTGTTCACGTTAGCACCCTGGGAAAAGCGATCCTGATGTCACGCCATCTGCCTGAGTCAAAGTCCTGCCGTGCAGCTGAATGTGAAGGCACGTACACGGTGGTGGGGAGTCGAGAGATACGACGTGTTCTTCCCCAGTGCCTTTCCTGGAGTCTCCCACAGGCTGACATTGTATCGCCTCAGCAGTTCGAACATACGTCAGTCGAAATCTATACAACATGAAATCCTGGGTTCAACTCCCAGAGTCATACTCAAGCTGGACTGGTAAAGTGCATAAGCTGGACTGGTAAAGTGCATTGGTAGAACGGTAAAACCTGTTTTTATAGTGTATCAAAAGCACAGAACATACATTCTGCATTTAACCCGTGGGTCACACGTTGGAGTCCCAGATGATAAAATACGCCTTTAATCCTTCTGAAATTGAGGACATGCATTTTATTGGCTAAATTAACGCATTTTATCGACTTCAGACAGAGGAAGCGCCAAAACCAGACAATGCAGGTGGTCGTCCTCGTGACTGTGGATTGGAGTACGGGGGTTCACCGGTACTCGGATCCAATTCTGGACCGCTTCAGGAGATGGCCAGTCTTTCTACTTTATTATGATTATTTGTAATCTCTTTCATGGCACTGCAGTTCAGGAATAGCCCATAACAGACTCGACACCTTAGATAAATGGTAGCAGTCTGAAATCGCCGTGTTCCAGATGGCCTCAGATAGTGTGGCCTCCACATCTGCGCTTGACTTTTCTGATCATACTTCACCTGCTCATGATGGTAATATATGAAGTTGGAAACTAAAGGTCCCAGAAGGCAAAGCAAGTCTAAGAAATGATTGACTGAGGGTGTCATGTGTGGTAGGAGAACTCTGAACACTTAAAATAGCCTGTAACACACCATGAAACAAAAGGAGGTGAATACACACAGTAGGATGGCTAGATTATGGCGGTCATTCTGACCCTGGCGGTCAAAGACCGCCAGGGCGGAGGACCGCGGGAGCACCGCCGACAGGCCGGCGGTGCTCCAATGGGGATTCCGACCGCGGCGGTAAAGCCGCGGTCGGACCGGCAACACTGGCGGGCTCCCGCCAGTGTACCGCCGCCCCATTGAATCCTCCAAGGCGGCGCAGCTTGCTGCGCCGCCGAGGGGATTCCGACCCCCCCTACCGCCATCCAGATCCCGGCGGTCCGACCGCCGGGATCCGGATGGCGGTAGGGGGGGTCGCGGGGCCCCTGGGGGCCCCTGCAGTGCCCATGCCACTGGCATGGGCATTGCAGGGGCCCCCGTAAGAGGGCCCCTAAATGTATTTCACTGTCTGCTGCGCAGACAGTGAAATACGCGACGGGTGCAACTGCACCCGTCGCACAGCTTCCACTCCGCCGGCTCGATTCCGAGCCGGCTTCATCGTGGAAGCCTCTTTCCCGCTGGGCTGGCGGGCGGCCTGAAGGCGACCGCCCGCCAGCCCAGCGGGAAAGTCAGAATTACCGCCGCGGTCTTTCGACCGCGGAACGGTAACCTGACAGCGGGACTTTGGCGGGCGGCCTCCGCCGCCCGCCAAGGTCAGAATGAGGGCCTATGTGTTGATAGTCAGATCAATTCGGTTTCGATTGATTTGCATGTAGACCTGGATCTTCTGTCCAAAGGGGAGGCTGTCTGGCTTTGCCTGAGATGTATATGTCTTTCAGGGACATACGTGTGGTGGCTAAATTTCCAGGTTCCTAACAAACAAGTCTGCTTCTACATGCCATGGAGTAACGCATCATATTGTTCGGTCACCCTGCTCCTGTAAGCGCACATAGGTTTTTTACACTCACTGAGCTTTTACCAATGGCATGATTTAAATTCCAGATATATCCGGGATTAAAAGGGATCAGCTCTAGGTCAATGTAGGGTGGGCAGCAGTGAGGCAGGCATTGGTAACTCGGTCGTTTACATGACGAACCACGTGTCTGTTCACTATTGGTCTTTTTTCTCAGGCAGTTCAAAGTAAGTGAATACAAAATTTACTAGCATTTGCGCCAAGAACTTTCAGTTCTAGTAAAGACACAAAAGCGAGGATTATGCAGCTCTTTCTTTATTACTCAAAAAACAGCAGCCAATGAAAACATTTTAAATATAACATGAACTACATATCCCATGATGCTCTGCCCCATAGCTGCCAATCGTGGCCCAGTATAGCACATAAGTACAGTCAACACCATCTTGAGAGCCTCTTCCTTTGCTCAACATAGTCCAAGAAGTTTGAAGACCAATTGTTGGAAACTGGGTTATTGGTAAGGGCAGGTAAGTACCTACACTCAGCAATAGGCCACTAACCTCCACTTAGGTCCAGTTAGGTCTCAGTAAATTAAACCCAGCTAAATACCTTGGTAGCTTGGCAACGAGCGACAAGGCTTAACTTAGGAGACAGAGTGTAAAGCATTCAAATATCACAAAACAGTAATTAAATAAAACACAGGAAACAGTTTAAAAATCCAAAACCAATTTATCAAAATAGATTATATTTTTATCTTTAAAATGACACAAAAATGAATAAAATCGGATAAGGGGAACCGGAGATATTAATTTTTAAAGAATTATTGTTTTCTAGCGCCTAGAAACAAAAAGCGCCAATCTGGTCATCTGGTCGCACCTCGACCGGGGCAAAGTCAAAGTTTAAGGCCGACCGCGATGGAGCCTGGCTCGGCTACAGGCCGCGGGAGGCCTCGGTCAAAAGTTTACCTTCGCACTTAGTCATTTTTCTGAAGATTTTCTTCAGCCGGACGAACCTGCCAGTCCAATCCGGCCTCCTGGAACTCTTCTCCGGATACGCGTCACGGGAGCCCTCAGTGGAGATTTTCACCTTCGGACTTATTCGTTTTTTCAAGGTGAAAATCCTTCGACTGGGGTAAACCTGGATCTTTATCCGACATCCCTGGAGCCCTCCTTGGATATGCTGGCTGGAAGGTCCCGGTCAACTTTGTACATTCGGACTTAGGCTCTCATTCCGACCCGCCGGGGACGACGGAAGCACCGCCAACAGGCTGGCGGTGCTTCCTGGGCCATTCTGACTGCGGCGGTAAAGGTGCGGTCAGAAAACCGGGTCCGGCGGTTTCCCGCCGGATTTCCCCCGGTTGCCCAAATCCGCCATGGCGGCGCTGCAAGCAGCGCCGCCATGGGGATTCTGACCCCCTTCCCGCCAGCCTGTTTCTGGCGGTTTTTACCGCCAGGAACAGGATGGCGGGAACGGGTGTCTAGGGGCCCCCTAACAGGGCCCCAGCCTGCTTTTCACTGTCTGCCTAGCAGACAGTGAAAAGCGCGACGGGTGCAACTGCACCCGTCGCACACCTGCAACACCGCCGGCTCCATTCGGAGCCGGCTTCAGTGTTGCAGGCCTCTTTCCCGCTGGGCCGGCGGGCGCTACCTTGGGTAGCGCCCGCCGGCCCAGCGGGAAAGTTGGAATACCACCAGCGGTCTTTTGACCGCGGTGCGGACAAATGGCGGTTCCCGCCAGGCGGGCGCCGACCGCCGCCCGCCGGGGTCAGAATGACCCCCTTAGTCTCTTTTTCTGAGATTTTTTCTTCACCGGACAAACCTGCAAATCATGCCGGGTCGCAGTTGAGGCAAGCCGGCTTGAGTTACCACGACGGGTCGGTCCTTCTGTGGAGCTTTTTTTTAAAAGTTCTCCAAACTTCTAGAAAATTCTGGATCTCCTCCAAGATGTTCCTTTAAGGTTATTTTGGGGTCCACAGCTCACTCCAAGGTTCCAGAAGCTCTGAGATGATCCTTGGGGGTGTGGACTACAACTCCCAGAATGCACCTGGCGCAAACTCCTTTTTGGCCACTGGGCAGTGGTCAGCTGGTTGATTTCTTCAGGAGTTGGTGCAGGGGACTCTGGTTAGCATTTTTTCACCTGTAGCAAACAGGGAGTCCACCCTTGAACCAGTTGAAGCCAGGCAAAGTCCTTCTTGTGGTGAAGCCCAAGTGTGCAGCTGGTGCAGTCCTTCAGAGTGCAGGTTCCAGGTGCAGGCCAGGGGTCCAGCAGGGCAGTCCTTCTTCTCCTTTGGTTCTTCTCCTTTGGTTCTTCCTTGTTGGAATCTGATGGGGATCTGAGGTGTGGGTGCAGGTCTGCCAGTTTTATCCTTGCTCCTGGGTGAAAAACAGGGGGGTCCTGGTTCTCCAATCAGGTGCAGGGTCCTTCCCCCTGTGATGACCACTTCCTGGGAAATGTGGCAAAAATCAATCCCAGGAGGCAACATTCCTCAAAAATCCATCATGGCTGAAAATGATTTTTGGAGGTTACATCTGGCTGAGCCCACCCACTGGTGTGGCTAAAAATCATAAACACACCCCTCGCCTGCCCACTCCTAATCTAATCAAGGGGGCACCTAGTAGTCTGGGTTTGCAGGATGTGGGGGTGTTGCCGGGTTGTTCCAAATGTCCTTCTCTGCCTTTGAAGACCAGTTTGGCAGGCCTCCCCCTTCCTGCCTCACCATCTGCTGAGGGGAGATCCCCTCCCACAGGCACACCTCTTTGTGTGAAGCCAGGCCACTTCACACCTCATCAAATCAGCCTGGCCAGGCTGCCAGAGGCTGGCCAATCAGAGCACAGCAGCAAAAACAATGCAGGGCTGAAATTGGCAACTTTTCAGGAAAAGTTTAAAACTCTTTACCTGAACAAGTTATATTAAATCCCACAACTTATTATCACAATTAATTTGATACCAAACTCTTTTTATCTGTCACTTAAGGGGACTTTTAAAATAAAAATAAAGTCTCCCCATTCTAGCCTATGAAGGCCATTCACTACAATGAGGGAAAAATGAATTTGGCTGTTTTGACCTCACCAGGGCTTATAAAACTATTTTTATAAGGTCCCTGCTTATAGGTACATGGCACCCAGCCCTAGGGGCGCGGAGGGCACACCTTAGGGGCAACTTATATGTAAAAATAAGGTAGTTTAAGACTTTGGACTACTTTTAATTCCAAAGTCGATTTGCATATAACTTTAATTTAAAAGCAGCCAGCAAGGCAGGCCTGCCTTTAAAATGACACTGGGCACCTCAGCAGTGCACCTATGGGTGAACTACCTATGCTGGGGTCTTTAAACCTACATGCCCTACCATATACTAGGGACTTATAGGTAGATTGACTTAGCCAATTATAATTAGCCTAATTTGCATATCCACTTTACACAGAGCACTGGCCCTGGGACTGGTAAGCAGTACCCAGGGCACAGCCAAGAGTCAGTAACTACCAATACCTGTCCAAAAAGTGTGGGGGTGACCAGGGCAAAAAGGAAGACTTTCCTACACCAATGATAACCAAACACTAAAGTTGAAGGACACTATTGGTCGCCACCAATGCGCAAGCAACAGCTAAACCAGCAACCAAAGTGTGAAGCGCAAACTTTGGGAATGACATCCAACTGATTTCAGTCCAACTTCTGATCAGATCTTACAAAAGAAACATGGATAGGGTAAACTGTGGGAGAATAATAGTCAAAGGCCCTCATTACAACCCTGGCGGTCAGTATTAAAGCAGCGGTAATACCGCCAACAGTCCGGCGGTAAAAAAATGGAATCACGACCACGGCGGAAACTGCCAACAGAGACAGCCACTTTAACACTCTGACCGCCACTGCGGTAGCAACAAACACCACAGCAGTAACCGCCAACAGACAGGCGGAAGTCAATGTACCGCCCAACACATTACAATCCGCCCATCCACCAGCTTTTACGGGGCGGTACCAACACCATCAAAAACACGGCGGAAACAGTACTTGGAAGGGAAACCACTCACCTCTCCACACTCAACGAAGAACTAGGACACCATGGCGCCAGAACTACAGGTGTTACTGACGTTGGTGTATCTTCTCATCAACCAGGAGTATGAACGGCGGCGGGGACGACCACGGTGAGTACTGCACCTAGCACACGGGAGGGGGGAGGAAAAAGAGAGTGACACACACACGCAACACGCAACACCCCCACCCTCACCCCCAACATTACATATACACCCCGTAACCCTCTGGAAGAACGCAAGGACAAAAGGAATTGAGTCAAATGAGTGTCATATCAGAAATAGTCAGATATATGTTACAAAATCAAAAACAGTACTTACAATATATACATAAGGCGGTACATTGTCCACTCAAAATGTCCGTGGACCACTGGGCCAAAACCTATAGGCCAAGCCCACACTTGACTCCTGCCTCAAATGGGGAGAACACTGCAGGGGCATCAGGTCGAAAACACACAGGCACCTCAGGGCGACGGGGAAGAGGGGGGCACCTCAGCCGGAAGATGGGACAACGTCACTGCTCCTGGAGGGGACTCCATGCCCATAGCGATGTCCTGGGGAGTGCAAAGCCACAGTCTCTCAAGTTTCCCAAGTGGGTAGTTTGCCCACTTCCTGGTCCTGGGGAGTGCAAAGTAACAGTCTCTCAAGTCTCTCAACTGGGTGGTTTGCCCACTGCCTGGTCCTGGGGAGTGCAAAGCCACAGTCTCTCAAGTCTCCCAAGTGGGTGGTTTGCCCACTGCCTGGTCCTGAGGTGTGCAAAGTCACAGTCTCTCAAGTCGATGCCTTTCTCCACAGGCTATGGAGGGGGCTTTGTGCCAGTGTGCTTCATCCTGCCAAGGATAGGGTGAGTGGATGCCTTCTTCCACTGGTTCTGGAGGGGGCTTGGTGCCCAGTGTGCTTCATCCTGCCAAGGATAGGGTGAGTGGATGCCTTTCTCCACTGGTTCTGGAGGGGGCTTGGTGCCCAGTGTGCATCATCCTGTCAAGGATAGGGTGAGTGGATGCCTTACTCCACTGGTTCTGGAGGGGGCTTGGTGCCCAGTGTGCTTCATCCTGCCAAGGATAGGGTGAGTGTATGCCTTCTTCCACTGGTTCTGGAGTGGGCTTGGTGCCCTGAGTGCTTTATCCTGCCAAGGATAGGGTGAGTGTATGCCTTTCTCCACTGGTTCTGGAGGGGGCTTGGTGCCCAGTGTGCTTCATCCTGCCAAGGATAGGGTGAGTGTATGCCTTCTTCCACTGGTTCTGGAGGGGGCTTGGTGCCCTGAGTGCTTTATCCTGCCAAGGATAGGGTGAGTGTATGCCTTTCTCCACTGGTTCTGGAGGGGGCTTGGTGCCCAGTGTGCATCATCCTGCCAAGGATAGGGTGAGTGGATGCCTTTCTCCACTTGTTCTGGAGGGGGCTTGGTGCACAGTGTGCTTCATCCTGCCAAGGATAGGGTGAGTGGATGCCTTCTTCCACTGGTTCTAGAGGGGGCTTGGTGCCCAGTGTTCTTCATCCTGCCAAGGATGGGATGAGTGGATGCCTTTCTCCACTGGCTCTGGAGGGGGCTTGTGCCCAGTGATGCAACACTTGGGGTGTGGCAGCTCACAGTCCCTCACCTAGGTGTCTTGGCAGGAGAGTTGCAGTGACCAGGATGCATGATAGCCCATGGAGGCAGGGCTAGAGTCCATCCGGTGGTGGCTACGTCTGCACTGTGGTGCTAGTGCTGCTGCCGCTGTGGGTGCTGCCATTGGTGGAGGAAGACTCCAGCCCCTCTCCTGCAGCCTCGGACGGCTGCCCTCTGGGGCTGCTGGCAGTGGTGCTACTGTTAGCGGTGCAGGTGGTGGGGCTTGCGTGGGGCTTGCGGCAGTGCTTGCAGCGGTGCAGCTGGCGGTGCTGGCCGCAGTGCCGGTGCTGCCAGTGGTGGGGGAGGCTCCAGCCCTTCTCCTGCAGGCCTGGACACCTGCCCAATGTGGCTGCTGCTGCTGACAGTAGTGGTGCGAGCGGCGGTGCAGGTGGCGGTGCAGGTGGCAGTGCTTGCAGTGGTGCTAGCGGCGGGGCTGCTGGCGGTGCTGGCCGCGGTGCAGGAGGCAGTGCTGGCGGGTTTGCTGGTAGCCACCAGCCCTTCACCTGCAGCCTCGGACGGCTGAAGTGCCTTGCCTGGTGTTTTGTGCCCCTTCCTCACCTCGGCCGATGGTGGTGTCACCTGGGGTCTGGCAGCTGGAGTCTTTGAGGTGGCCTTGCTGGATGGTTGTGGCTCCTTCCTTGTTGGATGCTGTCCCCTTCTTCACCTTGCCAGGTGGTGGAATGGATTTTGCCTTGGCAGGGGTTGGTGGCACACTGGCTGGGCGGACGGGTGCCCCCTTTGATCCTCTCTCAGCTGCAGGAACCACAGCGGACGTGGACTTGGTGGCTGAGGTGCTGGGCTGGGTTTTGGCCAACCTGGCCCGATTGGAAGGATGGGGGGGAGGGGTAGGGAAGAGGTCAATGTTTGCAAGGAAAATCTTCTTAGGGACAATGGGGTGGGAAGAGGGAGAAGGTCTGGGAGTGGAGGAAGAGGGAGTGGTTGTAGGAGGTGTCTGTCTGCTGAGTTTGGGTGCAGGTGCATGGGCTGTACGTTGTTATGAGGTGGATGGCTGTTGGGTGGGTGGGTGCTTGTGTTTGTGTACTTTGGGAGGAGGGGTCACAGACACACTGGGAGAGGACACGGGACGTGTGCATGGATGTGGGGGTGGTGACTGCCAGTGAGGGATGTGTAGTGATGGGCGTGCTGTCGATGGAGGTAGTGGATGAGGATGTAGTGCATGCAGGTGTGAGTGGAGATGCTACTGGGAGGGAGAAGGACGACTAGGAGGAGGGGGACGCAGTGGAGGCAGTGGATGTTGGTGTGTCTGCATGGGGATGATGCTTGTGTGAGTGCCTGTGAGATGAATTGTGGTGCTTGTGTTTGCTTGAGTCACTTCTGTGTATTGATTTGGGTGAATGCTGGTCTGAAGGTGTGCTTGGGATAGGTTGGGGTTGAGGGGATTGAGACTGGGTAGAGGAAGTTGGAGGGGGGAGGCTGGAGACAGGGACAATGGCTGCCATCAGTGCGGAGGCCAGAGCCTGAAATGCTCTCTGTTGGGCCGCCACGCCAGAGTGAATGCCCTCCAGGTATGCATTTGTTTGTTGCAAATGCCTCTTGACACCCTGAATGGCATTCAGAATGGTTGACTGCCCAACAGTGAGGTATCTCAGGAGGTCAATAGCCTCCTCACTGAGGTCAGCAGGGCTGACTGGGGCAGGGCCTGAGGTGCCTGGGGCGAAGGAGATGCCCACCTTCCTGGGTGAACGGGCATGGGAAACATGCTGAGGGGCTGCTGGGAGGATGGTGCTGGTAGGGGGTTGTGGTGGCTGTACCTGTTGTTGGGGTGGGCACAGAGGTGTCCGCCACTGCTAGGGAGCTTCCAACAGAGGAGGAGTCGCTGTCTGTGGTGTCCCCTCCTGTCCCCGTCATGGTGCTCCCCTCGCCCTTCATCCCACTGGTGCCCTCACCGTCGGTGGATTCGGCCTCCAGGCCCATGTGGAATGCAGCTCCCTCCATCGCCGGTGTCTGTGCTCATCCACCAGATGATGCTAATGCACACAAGGACAGGGTGACAAAACAAAAAGGGGGGGGGGAGAGACAGAGGATACACTTGGTCAATGCCAGCAACAACACTACCATTGGTGTACACAACTCACAGGGAACAACCCTATGCACTGTTCCATGCACTACCAGTTACAACGCCAGTCACCAGCCCATGGGGTATCAATGCCTAACGCCATCAGCTGCACACCTGAAACAAACAGGACCCTGACCAGTAGTAGATGCCCACTGACACTATTGGGTTTGGAGTATTTCAGAGCCTGCCCAACAAGTAACCTACCCTGCCATGTTCGCCCTGGCCTATGGGCACCCACAGTCCACATCCCCACCCAGGTAAAAGCTTAACGCGCGCAAAGAACTGAATCAGATTTTATACTCACCCCCTTGTGGCTGCTGTGATGCCATCAAGCACCCATCCAACTCCGAATAGGCCACCGCCAGGATGCGGAACATCAGCGGGGTCAGGGTACGACGGACACCCCTTACTTGTTTGGAGTCCAGCCCCAGCTGGGCCTCTGCCGTCTTCCTTGCCCAGCGGCGCAGGTCCTCCCACCATTTGCAGCAGTGGGTGCTCCACCTGTCAAAGACCCCTAGGGTCCGCACCTCCTTGGCAAAGGCACGCCAAATACCCTTTTTCTGATGGGTGCTGACCTGCAG
The DNA here is from genome assembly GCF_031143425.1 of Pleurodeles waltl. NCBI lineage: Eukaryota > Metazoa > Chordata > Amphibia > Caudata > Salamandridae > Pleurodeles > Pleurodeles waltl. The sequence goes on from NC_090438.1 coordinate 290,254,649, forward strand.
GAAAACTACAGCAGAAAAGGGAATTAGTTAACTGTACGGACCGTCACACTCATGGCCCACCATATCCCTCCCATCCCCTGACGCACATACATTGACCATCATACTTGCAGCACTCTGGCCAGGACGCCTCAGCCCCCCTACATGTGGCTTACATAGACAGAACTCCATACATTCATGGCCCACACATCATGCTCACAGTGTACTCACCTGTTTGTCTGGAGGACCGTAGAGTAACGTGTACTGGGGTAGGACCCCATCCACCAGTCTCTCCAACTCCTCCGCAGTGAAGGCAGGGACCCTTTCCCCAGACACATGAGCCATTGTCGCTTCCAGACACAGGTCACAGCAGCACTTGCAGTGTAGGTCCTCTCCTGTTGAAGGTCAGGGAGCAAGTGAGTGAACAGATAGAAAATGGCAGTCACGTCCGTGGCGGTGCGTACCGTCACCGCCGGTGTACATCGCCATTGGCTCCTGGAACCCGTAGGACCCCATGATAACCAATGCGAAGTTGCGCGGCCGTCGTCGACCGCCTACCGCAACAGCGCACAATGCCAGTGGAATTACCTAATTTCCACTTGTCCCTCCTCACAGGTTAGGCAGCCGCCATTTCAGGGGGGCATAGGCCATGGCACCTAACTGCGTCACAGCAGACATTGGCACAGCAACTGACTTTCGGATTCACATTCTGGTTCTGTAAATGAAGAAATGCATCATTATTGCATAAGATGTGTGATTATGACCCTCTGCTCACCGTTTTCCTCCATAGGCTTCAACCGCTGAGGATGAATATGAGATGGAGACATCCTCCTGTGTACAGACCCCTGGTGACCTTGCGACAACGGAGGACAGACACATTATCCTAACCTACAGACTTGATCGGGCCACAATCCAAGAACTGTGTGCCCAATTGGAGCCAGACCTGATGTCAGCTATCCGCCAGCCCACAGGTATCCCCCCTCTAGTGCAGGTCTTGTCAGTGCTCCATTTCCTAGCAAGTGGTTCCTTCTAAACAACAGTGGCCATGGCATCAGGGATGTCTCAAGGAAAAGTCAAAATAAGGGGTCCCTGGATCGATAAGGAGAGAGAGCCAGGGAATCAAATCTATCTTTATAAAGAATGCCACTCTCCTATATATTTTACAAACAAAAACTAATAGACAAATAACAAAGGCTAGAAAAATATAAGTTTTATTCCTAATAACATGTAAATCAATCATAAAAAACTTAAAGAAATACTACTAAGACAAAGACACGAGGACAATAAAATCATAGGGGTAACACAGACCTTTTTAGATCAAGTCAAGTCTGAATATGCCTGTCTACACGAAACAGAACTAAAAAGGTTACGTCCACAGTTGCACATAGATCGTGACTACTATTATCACGATAAGGCCCTGTTTTTACCCACTAAAACAATGCAAATCGAAGCTTTACGCATGTGCCATGATTCCCCCATTGCAGGTCATCGAGGAATGAAAACGACTCAAGATCTTTTGCTTCGCTCTTTCTGGTGGCCAACTCTCAAGGCTGACACAGAGGCATATGTGTTATCCTGTTCTACATGTGCTCAAGCCAAGACACCCCGAACCAGACCTGTGGGGTTACTCCGCCCATTACCTGTTCCCCCAGGCCCATGGCATACCATATCCACCGATTTTATGTGCGCATTACCTTCCTCAATGGGAAACCACGTCATAATGGTAACTGTGGACTCCTTCACCAAGATGGCCCACTTCACAGCCTTGAGAAAGCTACCTACGGCAAAGGAGTTGAGTCAGGTCTTTACTCAAGAAATTTTCAGGCTACATGGGCTACCCCAAGTTATTATATCGGACAGGGGTCCTCAATATATCTCCCGTTTCTGGAATCAATTCTGCAAGATCTTGGGGATCCAGGTAGCCTTATCATCCGGGTTCCACGCTCAAACCAATGGACAAACGGAACGACTCAATCAGGGTCTCGAACAGTACTTACGTAGCTTCTGTAATGCTACACAAAGTAATTGGGCTCCCCACTTACCGCTTGCAGAATTCTCCTATAATAACTCTCTACACAGTGCCTCTAAAGTCTCTCCTTTTTATGGCTCTTATGGTTTCCATCCCAGGGCTTTCCCAACTCCCCTGAGAGACAACTCCAATCTTCCCGCCATCTCCTCCTTCGTTTGACAGCTACGGGGTATACAGCGAATTATCCATTCCAACCTTGTGTCCACCAAATCCCGCATGAAGAAGATAGCAGATAGGAGACGCTGTGCGGCTCCTCCGTATCAGGTCCATGATAAAGTCTGGCTCTCCTCTAGATTCCTACCTCTCCGACTTACCCAAAACAAATTCAAACCCCGCTTTTATGGTCCCTTTCTCATTCTCAAGAAAATCAACCCAGTGTCTGTACGTCTTCGCCTACCTCGGACGTGGAAGATCCACCCGGTGTTCCATGTCTCGCAACTGAAACCCTACCGTCCTGATCCTTTTCGAAGACAGTTGCCCTGTCCCCCTCCTCTGTTGGTTGATAACGTACCTGAGTACGAAGTTCAAGAGATCTGTGACTCTCGGTTTTTCCATGGGCACCTCCAGTATCTTATTCATTGGAAGGGCTACCCTATGAGTGAGTGTTCCTGGGAGGATGCCTCCTCAGTTAATGCTCCTCTTTTGATCCGCCGCTTTTTTCGGCTTTTCCCTCACAAACCCGGGGCCTCGGGGAGGGGGCATACTGTTACGCCACGGCCCTCGCCGAGGCCGCGGGCGCCGCGGCGCGGCACGTCAATATCACCGCAGCCGACACCCGGGTCGCGGAGAGCGCCGCGACCGGCGCTCGGTTCACAGGGAACACCGCGGCTGACGCCTGGGTCGCGGGGGATACCGCGGCTCAGGCAGGAGCCATGGAGGCTCCTAGGAGCCGTTTTACGGGTTGCGGCACTCGCCGCTTACCTTATTTTAAGCTCTGCCATAAAGGCAGACGCTACTTGGCAACATACAGCGCATTATGCGCTTAACCATTTATTACTTGCATGTCCACTTACCGATATCCTGGGAACAAACCCGAACCATTACACAAGGAGCACTTTATACTTTCCCTTTTTCTTCCCAGCATGCTGACCTCTTCCTCTCTGCCCAGCATGCATTGTTAGACGCACGTTTCTGATTCACTATTGTTTTCTTTTCCCCAATCCAAGATGGTGGCATTTCTACTTCCTGTTTTCTACTTCCTGTCTAGGGGTATATAAGGGGATTCCAACTGCCTGTTCATTGCGTTGCAACACTCCTTGGTGATAGTCACGCTCCTATTTGATATTCCTCTGCGAATCTTGTCTATTCCTGATCTGCCTTGTTTTCCTGCCTTTCTGATCTACGGTCCTAATACCCTGGTGTCCTCCTTTTCGTTTCAGGGAGTTCCTGTGGAGGTTTTTTACCCTACTGGGGTTTTTCCTCTGGGACTCCTTCTGGAGGGCACGGACTGTAGTGGTTCGCTCATACCAAACAGCACCGTGGCTACCGGAAGGGGTCGCCCCTACCTCGGCCAGAGCAGAACCCGTCGGAACAAGGACCGTTCCCCTACACCTCTCAGCTGCGAGGGTAAGACCATTGAAAACCGCGACATTTATACCCAAGCAGGGGCTAAAAGAAGGTGGTACAATTATAGAAGCAAGACTTATATACATATACGGTCATATGGAAATGCACAGTCGACAGGTAGGAGCGGCTAACAGTTTTCAAGGACTAGTTGAAACATTGCTGTCTGTTACTGATTACTAACAGCTGCAGATCTTACTGGGCATGTGCGAAAGTGGGAGATGCTAAATATAACTTGTCACTAGACAGATTTTCAAGAGTAGTTAACAGTAAGGTAGGACAGAGCACATGGCGAGCACATGGCAGCATGTGGCGGAGAAAATGGCTGCCATGAATACAAAATGGATTCCGCAAAATGCTCACAACAGTTGCTAAATACAAGATGTCTTCTGCTAATGCTTAATCTAATCGCTACTGATTTACAACAGACGACCCTTTCAGCATTAGCTGAAGACATTCGTCTTTCTGGGATAATCTATATATTCATCTTGTATATTTATGCTCATCATTTCAGCTATGTCCTTATCTAACATGTGTTGTGCTTTCATTTCTGTAATATTTCTTTTGGTAGGCATACAAGCAGTAATACACATGGAGCAGAACATTGGACCACAATGAATACAGATACAGCATGTGAAAAATATTGCAATCATTACACACAGGATAGACAGTAGTTTCCAGCCCCAAGCGGAAACAAGACCCCAAAACCATCCAGAAAAAGTCCAAGTACCAGTCTCTGTATGGATTTCTGCAGCAATTTTATGCAATTTAGATATTGCATCATATACTGAAGGTGAGTGATCTGGAATTAAAACGCAGCAACTACTACCGATGATGCGACATGCACCCCCTCGATCACCTAATATCACATCTAGTACCATACGATTTTTGAGCGCTACAATACTCGCAATTTGAATCTCCTCTGTAATATTCCCAAATGCCAGAGCAGCCTGATTGGTAACAGCTTCCACAACCCTAGTCAATTGCCTCACTTTCCTACTGTTTAATCGGCACCCACAAAGGAGAACAACCCTAAATTAAAATCAACATATTGTTGCAGGCTAGTGTCCATTTGGTCTACCTCATTTGTACTTATTGTCCTTTTAGATCCATTTTTAATGATATCATTGAACAGTTTAAAATCTCGGTGATATGATGCAGGGGCCAAAAACACAGGGGGTAATAGAAAAGATATACAACACACACCTGACCACCCAACAGGTAGTTGGTAATAGCCATAGTTAGCACAAACAAAATATGTATTATGTGAAGCTGTAAAACTACTATTATTTATACCCTCAATAGTTAAAATCAAGGTACAATCGCTTATCCCCACTGGAATTCGCCCAATGCTACGTATACATAAATCTGCTTTAGTTTTTGTAACAGAAATCACAAATTGTTCTTTCTTGTCAGAGTCTCTTATATTTGTGAAGACATATGGGCCCTCATTCTGACCTTGGCGGGCGGCGGAGGCCGCCCGCCAAAGTCCCGCCGTCAGGTTACCGTTCCGCGGTCGAAAGACCGCGGCGGTAATTCTGACTTTCCCGCTGGGCTGGCGGGCGGTCGCCTTCAGACCGCCAGCCAGCCCAGCGGGAAAGAGGCTTCCACGATGAAGCCGGCTCGGAATCGAGCCGGCAGAGTGGAAGCTGTGCGACGGGTGCAGTTGCACCCGTCGCGTATTTCACTGTCTGCGCAGCAGACAGTGAAATACATGTAGGGGCCCTCTTACGGGGGCCCCTGCAATGCCCATGCCAGTGGCATGGGCACTGCAGGGGCCCCGCGACCCCCCCTACCGCCATCCGGATCCCGGCGGTCCGACCGCCGGGATCTGGATGGCGGTAGGGGGGGTCGGAATCCCCGCGGCGGTGCAGCAAGCTGCGCCGCCGCGGAGGATTCAATGGGGCGGCGGTACACTGGCGGGACCCCGCCAGTGGTGCCGGTCCGACCGCGGCTTTACCGCCGCGGTCGGAATCCCCATTGGAGCACCGCCGGCCTGTCGGCGGTGCTCCCGCGGTCCTCTGCCCTGGCGGTCAAAGACCGCCAGGGTCAGAATGACCACCATGGTGTTGAAACATTGTCCGGTTGATACTCTTCCCATTCCCATTTAGTTCCTTTGGCTTGGGGATACCCATCTTTGTCTTGGTAGCATACTTTATTAAGGCGAAAAAGAAGTCCGCCCTCTGTAAGTTTTCCAGATGCAAAGAAAAGCGTATGCCAAGCTTGACAAGAACCATTGTGTGAAAAAGGAAGAGAAATGAAAGGTGTTCCTCCTTTCTTTTGATGCCCAGGTATCATTCCACATACCCAACAGTTAGTAGTATTTGTAGAATTATGAGTATGATGCAACATCTGAATGAAAGTATTATTGAAGTATGATTGACGGTGCTTCTGCTCCTGATAGGGAAGCGTAAAGTAATAGTGATCCTGTGGTACTGGAGTAGTGGCAACAAAAAACTCACGAGCAGGAGCCTTCTTTTCAACAAACCAGGTGATTATTGCTATAACCTCCAAAACAACAACAAACCCCATAGTACTAATGATCAGTTTGTTATTCATTTTAGTGATAGTGATAATCGACCCTTTCAGAAAATAATTAAAAACAATCGTTGGAGCTCTTATCCCATGGCAGCCGCTGATTTATTCACCACGGGCCAAGACGGGTGCCACTACTCTAATGCATGGCTGATCCCCCCGCCACATTGGCTCTCCGTTTCACTAACGCAGGGCGGTAGCTCAACCAGTTTTCTCCAGCACTACGGGGTCTTTCCTCGGTCTCACATTATATCGCGACACTCCAGAAATCGTATGGTCCGGGAAGAACTCCGCAGATTCGTCAGGTGATATAGCACGGCCTTTCTCCGTAGTCAAAATCTCTTGATGATCGGTCAGCACAGCAGGTTCCACCAAGGTAGGTAGCACTCTCTTGCAGTGAGTACTATGGACCCAATTCTTTCGGTTCATCACTCCAACTGCTGTCCTTATCACAAGGAGCACCTGCTCTGGGCCTCGCCACCTTGGTTCCAAGCTGCTTGATCTTTCAAAGGACTTAATCATCACCTGGTCACCACGGAGTTCATGGCCTACACCTGTAGATCTGTCAGGAAGGGCTTCTCGAACCTGTTGATGAATAGAAACCAAATTGTCGGTTAACTGTGCCAAATAATCATTCATCAGGACACAAGGTACATCATATACAGAATTTGGCTTAGGAACTCCCCAAATGTTCATTGGCCTTCCAAATACTATTTCATAGGGGGTAAGGCCTGTTTGAGAGTGTGGCACTGACCTAATAGACAATAATGCCAATGGTAATGCATCCGGCCAAGTTAAAGATGTGGAACCTGTATCTTCGCTAACTTCAGCTTCAAAGTAGCATTATACCATTCCACCAACCCTGCTGATTGTGGGTGGAAAACCGCATGGAACTTCTGTTTGATCCCTAATCCTTTCAGGACATACTTAATAACTTCCCCAACAAAATGAGGTCTGTTATCATTCCATAAAACACCAAACCTAGGGAAAAATTCTTTCAAAAGCACCTTCGCTGTGGTAATGGCAGTATTATCCTTTGTGGGGTACGCCTCTATCCATTTACTGAAGGCACACACCACCACCAAGACATACTTTAAATTGTTGCAGCGTTCAAGATAAATATAATCCATTTGTAGAACTTCGAAAGGTGCAGTTGGTGTAGCAAACCCTCCCGCAGGAGTTCGTGTCCCTTTTCCAGGATTGTATTGTAAACAGATCAAACAAGACTGTACTACTCTCTTAGCTGTACTGGAAATTTCTGGATGCTCCCAAACTTGCGTAAGCAACTTCGTTATTGTTGAAGCTCCAACATGTGCCAGCCCATGTGCCATCTGAACCATAGGTTGTACAAAAGCTATAGGCAATTTCCATTTATCCATCTGCTAATTCCGGCAACAGCCCTCATCATCCAATTCTCCTTCTTCAGACCATTGCTCACGTTCTTTCACAGAAGCAGATTTCTGTATATCTAATACGTCTTGTCTAGCATTATGCCAACGTTCAGCTTGTGACTTCACTACATACATAGAAGTAGTACTTTGCTGCATCGCAGTCTCACGTGCTACGAGGTCCGCAAGGGCATTACCTTGCCCTATCTTATCGGTCACTTTCTTGTGTGCACTACATTTCACAATAGCTAGTTTCTTTGGATATGTCAATGCAGTCAAGAGGTTATGCACTAATTCTCTGTGCATTATCTGCATCCCGTGGGATGTGAGAAAGCCTCTCTCCTTCCAAAGCAAATCAAAATTATGAGCTACTCCAAAAGCATAGCGGCTGTCTGTGTAAATGTTCACACATAAGTCAGTACTAAGCTCACATGCTCGTGTCAAAGCTATTAGTTCAGCTACTTGAGCTGACTTCTGTGGTATACGAGCTGTCTCCACTACCGTGTGTATTGTGGCGATTGCATATGCAGCTGAGGTCGTACCGTCTGGCAACTTCAAACAAGACCCATCAACCCACAATTCCCCGTCTACATCTGGAAGGGGCGTATCTTGTAAATCAATACGACCCTTTGTCTGTTCTTCGGTAAGGAATATACAATCATGTGTTTCTTGTGACTGAGGCTGAGTCACCGGATATGGCAACAAAGTGGCTGGATTTTGTGTTGCACATCTCTTCAGTGTAATGTGTGGAGCCAGCAATGTCAATTCATATCCTGTCAGGCGAGCGTTAGTTAAATGTTGCGTCTTTGTTTGATTTAAAAGAGCATCAACCGCATGAGGTACTAACACCAACAGCTTATGTGACAAAACTATCCCTTCATTCTGACGTATTGACACAGCTGTTGCGGCAACTGAACGAAAACACCCAGGCAACGATCGAGCAACAGTATCAAGTACTGCTGAAAAATATGCACAGGGACGCTGCTTATCGCCATGTGTCTGCACTAAAACTGCCAATGCACATCCATCTTTCTCATGTACGTAAAGTGCAAAAGGCTTCATGTAATCTGGAGTACCTAACACTGGTGCTGAACAAAGGGCTTTTCGTAGCTGCCGGAAAGCAGTCTCACATTCATCTGTCCATGGGAGGGGCATTGGAGTATCTTTAGTCAAAAGTGCTAGCAAAGGTTTGACAATGTGTGAAAACCCTAATATCCATTGCCTACAAAAAGAAGTAAGACCAAGGAATGCACGAACATCTTTCTGAGTAGAGGGTACTGGTGTGTCTAAAATTGCTTGAATACGATCTGATGTAAGTGCACGGCCCTCCTTAGACAAAAGGTGACCTAAATAGGTTGCCTTTGGTCTACAATATTGCAATTTCTTTCGTGTCACTTTATGATGGTGTGAAGCAAGAAAAGAAAGTAAGGACAAAGTGCACTTTTCACATTGCTCAGGGGTATCAGCTGCCAACAAAATATCATCAACATATTGTATGAGAGCCACACCTTCAGGCAAAACAAAAGAATCAAGTTGTCATTTTAACGCTTGACTATAAATACTAGGACTCTCAGTATAGCCTTGAGGAACTCTGCAAAATCTATTTGATTGTTTATTCAAAGTAAAACCAAACAAATATCGGCTGTCAGGATGAATAGGGATCGAAAAGAAAGCATTCTTCAAGTCTATCACAGAGAACGTAGTTGCTGTCAGGGGAACCAAAGTAAGAAGTGTTGTGATGTCAGATACCACAGGATATTGTGGTACCACAATCTTATTGACTTCTCGTAAATCAATAATAAATCGGTAAATCCTAGTATCAGTATCCTTTTTCAGAATAGGAAGAATCGGACTGTTATAAACATTATAAGGAACTTCCTCAACAACTCCAACTGCAATAAGATCATGCACAATTCATGTGAGTGCTTCTTCGCTCTCTTGTGGCAATACAGCTCCCTCCTTGACACTAATATGTACCGGTGGAATAATCATTTTTCCCACATCAGTATCTGAAGTAGCCCACAAAGTACTAGGGAGTGAAGCTAATGCAATATCCTCTTTAACCAGCCACACTCTTTCCATCACAGGATGATTATCATTCAAAATAACACACATACCTTCAGGAGAACATCGTATTGTAGCCCTGAAATACTTGAGCATATCAAGACCCACAATATTGTCTGGTGTATTTGGAGAAAGCAAAAATGGACATGGAGCAGTAAATTTATCAACATGGAATGCAAGTGGTTGTGACAATGGGCTAGGGGAAGGTGTTCCATTGAAACCTATCGATGTAATGGTTAAGCCAGACAGGGGAGCCCTTGGAATCAATTGTTTAGACAAGGCGCTACGAGTAGCTCCTGTATCAACCAGAAACTGATCAGTAGAACCCAAAACATGTGCTGTAACATAGGGACCCCTCTGATCTACTGGAACTTCAACTGATTCCTTACCCCATCCTAGGCAATCCTATGCATAAGCAGAATCTTGGAAATCAGGCTGCACATAGTTAGACATCTGGTATTGGTTACGTCTATCAAAAGTGTTAAACCCATCCTGCCCTCGTACATTAGCATCAACCCTAGCATGATCATTCGTGCTTCTTCTAGGCCCTGAATATCCTGAGCGATTTCTCATTTGTCCCCGACCACGTGAACACTGCTGAACACGTAGTGCTGGACAATCGGCAGCCCAATGCCCAAATTTCTTACAATATGCACACTGATCAACAGACAAATTTGAACGAGTGTAAGAAGAACGATAAGATCCACGTCCACCTCTATCACTACCTCTAAAAGGCGGACCATAAGCTTGAGCCAACATAACCTTCGTCTTTAATTCTTTAATCTTTTTATCTTCGCTACCTTTTGCTTCTAATTCCTGACGTTCATAATACTGAGCCATAGTCAAAAGAGAAACCGGAGTAGAGGTAGTCCATGAACTTTCACTAGCTTTTAGATGACTAGCTATTCCTGGTAACAGATTTGCGACATATTTATTGATAAACAAATGTCTACCCGTATCATCTGACAATAACTGGCCGCTAAAATCATGAAATGCTTCTTCAAAGAGTGTAAAGAAATCAGAGACCGCCGATTCATCTGCCTTTTGCTTACAAGACGCTAAAACAGTCCAATCTATCTTTTTAGGGGGAATAATAATTTTTAACTTAACTAATATGGCTGCGGGAAGATCTAGAATCAACTGATATGGCTTTTTCGCAGGTTCCCTATCTCAGGCCATCTGTTCTAATTCTTTCCATGACGCCCCAAAAACTACACGATCATCAACTTTACAAACAGTTCTCCACATATCTGGCGGTAATATCAATCTGAAAAATAAATCAATGTCAGTCATAGTACAAGAACTAATTGCTCCCTCAACTTCCTCATAAAAGGCGGCTGGATTTTTCCGCGGGTCAGGTAATGCAGTTTTAAGTGCCATTACATCTGCCCTATTCCAAGGAGTATACACCCAATTATAAATAAAATAACCCTTAACATCAACAGAAGTTTTATCATCACTTGTACCTAATCCTTTAGGAGGAACATATAAAGGTGCGGCCTCCCGCATTGGTTTCGCGTGAACTATCATAGTGTTATCTGTTCCGAAGATGGAAGCTTGCAGCCCGCTGGTCTGAGATGTCCGTGCAACTACGTCCACCGCCCTTTTCTCCTCTTGCAAATGGACTGCCACAACACATAATTTCACCAAACGCCTTATTGCATCAGCCACCTGGGAGAAAACAAAAAGACCATCACGCATTTGCTTATGATCAGCTTCTACATCATCGGGCTCTAACTCATCAGAATATTTCCGAAATAGTTCAATAACTTCTGTGCCAAATGCCTCAGTAAAATATAGCTGCTCCTTTTCCGTCCACCCTTTCATGTTGTCTAAAAGTTCAGAAGCAGAGACAGCGCTACAAATTGTTTTACGAGCAATAGATCTAAGCTCAGACACACGGTCAGCAGGCAACATAGAGCGACTGTCTCGTATCTTCTGTTGCTCCGAACCGGAGACCTCAGCTAACTCATGAGGGGCAGAAGGAACGACATACGGAGGTGGAGGGCGATCTAGTAACAAAAAATCAGCGTGTGGTTTATTAAGGATAGGATAGAGAGTTTGCCTAACAGTGTATTGGCCATTTACCTGTAATTTACGTTCTTTCTCTTCTATCTCCTTTAAGTCATTTATGTCTTTCTTTCTCATTTCCAATGCTTTCACATATACATTCTTCCGCTGCTCTTTCTCAAGCAAGGCTTGCTCATGCTTCACTCGTCCACGCACTTCTTTCTCCCACATTCGTACACAGTCAAACATATCTTGCCTAGACCTTCGCTTACACATACATTGTTCCACATACTCAATCTTTCGCAAATCAAATGACCCATGCATAGGCCAAAGTAACTCAGGATCCGCACAAGTGTATTTATTCCATAATGTGCTGTACATTATAGAAAAAAGACCATGTTTAACATACATATCTCTATTGGGCGTCCCCTCCGGGGGTGCCAGTTGCGATTCTTCCAGTCTAAAATTGGTACCATTACAAAAGCAACACATCCTACGAAGTGCGCTAAAAACAGGCATGCCAAAAATAGTGCAGAAAATGCAATATTATAATCAAAGTAGCACTTAAGGTGCCGTTCAAATCAAAATTAAATTGGAGAAAATTCTCCTCATTACCTGCCTATATAAATTGCAATTTATATATCAATTCAAAGGACACAAATTGACTAGTCACCCAAAACACGAGAGCCACAGTAAGTGGTGCTAAACTTCATTACCAAACAAATGCATCAAAACCCACAGCAAGTGCCGTAAAACGTCTCTTACCAATCACAGGGCATCCAGGTTCCAACTGCCAAGTTCTAAAATCGACCAAATGGTCACTGCATGACGAATGAACAAAAAGGATCTCAGTCGAGGACCGGCGCCACCTGGATGGTCAAATCAGAAAGAAGGGAAAAACGCCGTGGTTGCCAAGACTCGGTTCTCCTCAGGCATTGATCGTCTGCAGTGAGATCCCAATCCTTTGTCGCGACCAATCCGTCGGGAGTCCGAGTCGTCGATGAGTCCCTGTTCGGGTGCCAATTTTTCGAAGTAAGCCTCAGCCAGGCCTACTAGTGCAAGGAGTTCGTCCTTCTCTGCACAAAGTCCTCAGACCATATAGGAAGAAGTTGGCACAGAAACTGAAATAAAAGACAAAGGGCCTGATTACAACTTTGGAGGGCGGTGTTAATCCATCCCAAATGTGACGGATATACCACCTACCGTATTACAAGTCCATTATATCCTAGGGAACTCGTAATACGGTAGGTGGTATATCCGTCACATTTGGGACGGATTAACACCGTCCTCCAAAGTTGTAATCAGGCCCAAAGTTTATTAAACCTCATGAGGTGGTACTACAGTTCAAACAGCACCCTTTGGTAATGTTTGAAGTAGCCCACTGAACTAAGAGAGCATGGTCCTTTTATACCCACTTAGGGGCTAAAAGAAGGTGGTACAATTATAGAAGCAAGACTTATATACATATAAGGTCATATGGAAATACACAGTCGACAGGTAGGAGGGCTAACACTTTTCAGGGACTAGTTGACACATTACTGTCTGTTACTGATTACTAACAGCTGCAGATCTTACTGGGCATGTGCGATAGTGGGAGATGCTAAATATAACTTGTCACTAGACAGATTTTCAAGAGTAGTTACAGAAAGGTAGGACAGAGCACATGGCGAGCACATGGCAGCAGGTGGCAGAGAAAATGGCTGCCATGAATACAAAATGGGTTCCCCGAAATGTTCACAATAGTTGCTAAATACAAGATATCTTCTGCTAATGCTTAATCTAATCGCTACTGATTTACAACAAGAGGTCCCCGGTCTTAGAATGCTGTACTTACCTAATCGGCGTCGCAGGCAATGCTCGATCCTTTTGAAAAAAGAAACCGCTTTAATAGCAACAGATGTCACCAATTCATAGTTACTTTGAAGCTACCCGTTTTATCCGATCCTGCTCTTCCCGCGCCATAGAGCCATCACAGTAAACACTGTAAACGGACTAAGAGATAAAAGACTAAGGTGGTCATTACAACCCTGGCGGTCAGTGTTAAAGCGGCAGTAAAACCGCCAACAGGCCGGCGGTAAAAAAAATGGAATCACGACCGTGGCGGAAACCGGCAGCATAGACAGCCACTATAACACTCCGACCGCCACGGCGGTACAAACAAACACCGCGGTGGTAACCGCCAACAGACAGGCGGAAGACAAGATTCCGCCCACTGTATTACAACAGGCCAACCCGCCACCTTTTCCGGGGCAGATTCACTGTGAACAAAAACACAGCGGAAACAGGACTTGGAAGGAAAAACGCTCACCTCTACACACCTCATGAGGAACTAGGATGCCATGGAACCCGAACTCCAGATTCTCCCAGCCTTTATCTTCCTGCTCCTCTACCAGGAACAACAAAAATATATATATACATATTTACACCATAAACAAATATATACACCAAGAATACAAGTCCAAGGTATTCCACCATCATAGTCCGTGGACCACTGGGCCCAAAATGCATGGGTGAGGCCCACACTCAATACCCGATCAAAACGGAGAGAACACTGCTGGGGCAACAGATAGAAATACAACAGGCACCTCAGGGGGAAGGGAAGGGGGGACACCTCAGCCGGATGAGTGCACGACGCCAGATCCACGAGGGGGCTCCATGCCCACTGCTGTATCCTGGGGAGTGCAAAGCCACAGTCTCACAAGTCTTTCCAGTGGGTGGGTTGCCCACTGCTGTATCCTGGGGAGTGCAAAGCCACAGTCTCACAAGTCTTTACAGTGGGTGGGTTGCCCACTTCTGTATCCTGGGGAGTGCAAAGCCACAGTCTCACAAGTCTTTCCAGTGGGTGGGTTGCCCACTGCTGTATCCTGGGGAGTGAAGTCTTTACAGTGGATGGGTTGCCCACTGCTGTAGCCTGGGGAGTGCAAAGCCACAGTCTCTCAAGTGGATAACAGTCTCCACTGGTTCTGGAGGGGGCCTTGTGTCCAGAGTGCTTCATCCTGCCAAGAACAGAGATAGTGGATGTCTTTCTCCACTGGTTATGGAGGGGGCCATGTGCCCAGAGTGCTTCATCCTGCCAAGGACAGAGGTAGTGGCTGTCTTTCTCCACTGGTTCTGAAGGGGGCCTTGTGCCCAGAGTGCTTCATCCTGCCAAGGACAGAGGTAGTGGATGTTAATCTCCACTGGTTCTGGAGGGGACCTTGTGCCCAGAGTGCTTCATCCTGCCAAGGACAGAGTTAGTGGATGTCTTTCTCCACTGGTTCTGGAGGGGGCCTCGTGCTCAGAGTGCTTCATCCTGCCAAGGACAGAGGTAGTGGATGTCTTTATCCACTGGTTCTGGAGGGGGCCTTGTGCCCAGACTGCTTCATCCTGCCAAGGACTGGGGTAGTGGATGTTAATCTCCACTGGTTCTGGAGGGGGCCTTGTGCCCAGAGTGCTTCATCCTGCCAAGGACAGAGGCAGTGGATGTCTTTCTCCACTGGTTCTGGAGTGGGCCTTGTGCCCAGAGTGCTTAATCTGCCAAGGACAGAGGCAGTGGATGTCTTTCTCCACAGGTTCTGGAGGGGGCCTTGTGCCCAGAGTGCTTCATCCTGCCAAGGACAGAGGTAGTGGATGTTAATCTCCACTGGTTCTGGAGGGGGCCTTATTCCCAGAGTGATTCATCCTGCTCGTGGCGGCCTCAGTAGCGTCAGAAGCTTTAGCGCTCATTGGCCTGCGGTGCTGGTGACGGCGGTGTCCTGTTCAGCGGTGCTTGTGGCGGCGGTGTCATTGGCAGTGGGGCTTGTGGCGGCGGTGTCCTGTTCAGCGGTGCTTGTTGCGGCGGTGTCCTTAGCAGCGGTGCTTGTGGCGGCGGTGTCCTTAGCAGCGGTGCTTGGGCGATGTCCTTGGCAGCGGTGCTTGTGGTGGAGGTGTCCTTGGCAGCGGTGCTTGTGGCAGCGGTATCCTTGGCAGCGGTGCTTGTGGCGGTGTCCTGTTCAGCGGTGCTTGTGGCGGCGGTGTCCTTGGCAGCGGTGCTGGTGGCGGTCTTGTCCGACGTGCAGGTTTTTTCTGACTTGCTTGTTTTTCTGTGCCCCTTCCCCACCTTGGATGGTGGCGCAGCTGTCTTCCCACTCCCAACTGTACCCCTGGGAGAAGCTTTGGTGGTAGATGTTTTGCTTCTCTCCAGCCGGGCCTGGCCAACTTTTTGTGCTTTTGAGGTGGGGGATTGTCCGTGGTCTGGCTCCTTGGCACACTGGCTGCCCTGCTGTTTGGCACACTCCAGAAACCGGTTACTATTGGCACCATTTTTCCTGCAGATGTTGTGGCTGAGGTGCTGGGTTGGGACCTTGAAAGGCAGGCCCTAGGGGAATGAAGGGGTGGGGGAGGTGAGGGGAAGAGGTCAAGGTTGGACAGGAAAAGTTTTTTGGACACACTGGGACGGGTAGATGGAGGGGGTTTGGGAGTGGAGGAAGAGGTAGTGGTTGTAGGAGGTGTACGTTTGCTGACTTTGGGTGAAGGTGCATGGGCTGGAGGCTGTTGTGAGGTGGATGGCTGTTGAGTAGGTGTGTGGCTGCGTTTGTGTACCTTGGGAGGTGGGCTCACAGACACACTGGGAGAGGACACAGGGGATGTGTGAATGGTAGTGGGGGTGGTGACTGCACGTGAGCGGGGTGTGGTGGTGGGTGTGCTGGTGATGGAGGTAGTGGCTGAAGATGTAGTGCATGCAGGTGTGAGTGGAGACGAGATTGGGAGGGAGGAGGGAGATGAGGAGGAGGGGGACACAGTGGAGGCAGTGGATGTTGGTATGTCTGCATGTGTATGATGCTTGCGGGAGTGCTTGTGGGATGTGTGGTGCTTATGTTTGCCTGAGCTTCCCTTGTGTGTTGACGTGTGTGCATGCTGGTCTGATGGTGTGCTTGGGATAGGCTGAGGTACAGGGGTTTGGGTCTGGGTGGAGGAAGTTGGAGGGGGGAGGCTAGAGACAGGGACAATGGCTGCCATCAGTGCTGAGGCCAGAGTCTGAAAAGCTCGCTTTTGGGCTGCCTGACCAGAATGAATGCCCTCCAGGTATGCATTGGTCTGGTGCAACTGCCTCTCTACACCCTGGATGGCATTCAAAATGGTAGACTGCCCAACAGTGAGGGACCTGAGGAGGTCAATGGCCTCCTCACTGAGGGCAGCAGGGCTGACTGGGGTGGGGGCTGAGGTGCCTGGGGCGAAGGAGATGCCATCCTTCCTGGGTGAGCGGCCCTGGGGCACACGCCGAGGGGCTGCTGGGAGGGTGGTGCTGGTAGGGGGGGTGGCGGCTGTACCTGTCGATGCGGTGGGCACAGAGGGGCCCACCACCACAAGGGAGCTCCCATCAGAGGAGGAGTCCGTGTCGCTGGTCTCAGCTTCTGTCCCCGCCGTGGAGCTCCCCTCGCCCTCTGTCCCACTGGTGGCTATTGACTCCGTTGTGTCGCCCTCCAGGGCCATGTGGGATGCAGCTCCCTCCTGCTCCGGTGGCACTGCTCCTCCGCCTGATGATGCTAATGCACACAAGAACAGGGAGACCATAAAAAGGGGGGAAGACAGAAGAAAGACATGTTGAGTGCATCCAATACCGCTACAGTTGGCGGACACTACAGACACAGAAGCCCCCTGCACTACACTGTGCACTTTGAGTTCCCTAATTAATCACAGGGACATGGGTTACAAGGCCTATGCCCAATTGCTGCACACATGGAAGTCACAGGAGCCTGACTAGGTGTAGTTCGCTCTGAACACAGGTGGGGTGGGGTGCCACAGGGCCTGCCTTAAGAAAGGACCTTGTCTTCTAAACTTGCCCTGGCCTAGGAGAACCCACAGCCCACCTCCCCCACCCAGACACCTACAATGCGCGCTGAATCAGCAGAATTAGAGTGTAGTCACCCCCTTGTGGCTGCTGTGATCCCCTCAAGCGCCCATCCAATTCCGGATACGCCACCGCCAGGATTCAGAACATCAGGGGGGTAATGGCACTACTGGCACCCGTCCCGCGTTGGGAGGCCATCCCCAGCTGGGCCTCCGCGGTCTTCTTGCTCCAGCGGCGAATGTCCTCCCATCTTTTACGGTAGTGGGTGCTCCGCCTGTGGTGGACCCCCAGGGTCCAGAGTTCCTTGGCGATGGCACACCAAATATCCTTCTTCTGGTGGACGCTGACCTACAGGAATAGTACAGGGGAAAAGCAGAAGATATAACCGTCCGCACCGTCACAGTCATTGGCCCGCACCCCTACCCTTGCCATGACGCACATGCACTCACTGTCGTATCATGCACGCCTCATTCTCCCCCCCCATCTTTCATCAACACCACTCCACACAGGCATTGCCCATTCGGCATGCTCACTGTGTACTTACCTGTTTGTCTGGAGGACCGTAGAGTAGCGTGTACTGGGGGAAGACCCCATCCACTAGTTTCTCCAACTCCTCCGTGCTGAAGGCAGGGGCCCTTTCCCCAGACACACGAGCCATTGTCTCTTCCAGACTGAGGTCACAGCAGCACTTGCAGTGTAGGTCCTCTACTGTCGAAGATCAGGTATCAAGTGATTGAACAGAGAGAAAATGGCGGTGACGTCCGCGGCAGTGCGTACTGTCACCGCCGGCGTACATCGTCATTGGCTCCTGGGACCCATAGGGTCCAATGTTAACCAATGCAGGATTGCGCCGCGGTCTTCGACCGCCTACCGCGACGATGTACAACGCCACCGCAGTTACCTCATATCCCCTTGTCCCACATTACAGGTCAGGCAGCTGCCATTTCAGGGGGCCACATGGCATTAATTTTGACTGCGTCACACATATCTAGGCCTTGCTTAAACACTAATACAGCCATATATCGATTTTCAAACATTTTGCTATAAAGTTGTGTTCACGTACCTCAGTGTTGGTTGACTCGCTGTTCTCCTCCATAGAGCACGTCCGCTGGGGCAGGTGAGGAGATGGCGGCATCCTCCGGTGTACAGACCGCTGGTGGACCTGTCGACAATGGAGGAGCGACATGTAATTGTCACATACAGACTTGATAGTACCACAATCCTGGAACTGTGTGCCCAGTTGGAGCCAGACCTGATGTCAGATATCCGCCATCCCACAGGAATCCCCCCTCTAGTGCAGGTCCTGTCAGTACTCCATTTCCTAGCAAGTGGGTCTTTTCAAACAACAGTGGCCATTGCATCAGGGATGTCCCAGCCTATGTTCTCCAACGTGTTGTCCAGAGTGTTGTCTGGTCTGCCCTGCTGAAACACATACGCAGATACATCGTGTTCCCTCAGGTGGAGGATTTGCCTACAGTGAAAGGTGACTTCTATGCCCTGAGACATATCGCCAACATAATAGGTGCCACTGATGGGACACATGTGGCCTTGGCCCCCCCGCAGGAGTGAACAGGTGTACAGAAACCGGAAGAGTTACCATTCTATGAATGTACAGATGGTGTGTTTGACCGACCAGTACATCTCCCATGTAATGCCAAGTTTCCTGGCTCAGTGCATGACGCTTACATTCTGCGGAACAGCAGCATCCCTTATGTGATGGGCCAACTCCAGAGGCACCGTGTGTGGCTATTAGGTGAGGACATGGACCCAATACAGTGTGACTAGGTGTCTGGGGATGTCTCTAAGAGTTAGTGTGTGTCTAACAGTTGTCCCTCGCCATTTGCAGGTGAATCTGGCTACCCCAACCTGTCATGGCTACTGACCCCAGTGAGGAGTCCCAGGACAAGGGCAGAGGAACGCTACAATGAGGCACATGGGTGAACTAGGAGGATTATAGAGAGGACCTTCGGCCTCCTGAAGGCCATGTTCCGGTGCCTCCATATGACTGGTGGTTCCCTATTCTACTCACTAAAGACGGTGTGCCAGATCATCGTGGCCTGCTGTATGCTTCACAACTTGGCTTTGTGATGACAGGTCCCTTTTCTGCAGGAGGATAGTCCAGATGGAGGTGTTGTGGCAGCTGTGGAGCCTGTGGACAGTGAAGACGAGGAAGCAGAAGAAGAGGACATAGACAACAGGAACACGGTGATCCAGCAATACTTCCAGTGAGACACAGGTATGAAGACAACACTGCCTGCTACATCTGATTTAATTCTTCTACCTCTCATCTGTCTGTCATTTTAACCCAGTGTATGGACACTGAGTTGTCACTTTCCCTTTCGATTTCGATTTCACAGATGTGGGTCCCACTGTGTGACCTCTGCTTTGGTTACGCATGGACTAGAGCTGTGTGACATAGGTATGTTGACATTACATTGGATATAGCATTTTTCCACAGTTATTGCAAATACACATTTTCGAAAGCACAGACTGACTCCAGATTGTTTTGTGATTTAAGTGTGTTTATTTAAGTGCAAAATAGTGGAGGGGGTTGTAAAATGGTCAGGGGCGATGGTGGAGGAATCTCCATGGCAGAGTCCAGTCTATTAGTCTCACAGGTGCATTGTCCAAAGGGGCATAAGAAGTGGAGCTAGGGCAGTTTAGGTATGGACAGGGTGACAAAGTGGGACAGAAGGATGACAATCAGGGTGGTCTCATTTCTTGGCGGGGGTCTTGGCATTGTTCTCGGTCTTTGTCCTGGATCTCAGGGGCTGCTTGCAGGGTGGTTCTCCATCTGCAGGGGGCGGGGTGCTGGTGTCATGGTCCTGTGGCAGTGCCTCCTGTCCACTAGCGCCGGCAGAGGTGGTGGGCATTTCATCGTCCAGGCTAGTGTCAGCGGCCCCTTGTTGTGCCACAGTGTCCCTCCTGTTGTTGACGAGTTCCTTCAGCACTCCTACAATGGTGCCCAGGGTGGAATTGATAGATTTGAGTTCCTCCCTGAACCCCAAATACTGCAGCCGCTGGGTCTCCTGAAACTTGGCCAGTGCCGTTGCCATCGTCTCCTGGGAATGGTGGTAGGCTCCCATGATGTCGGAGAGGGCCTCGTGGAGAGTGGGTTCCCTGGGCCTGTCCTCCCCCTGTCGCACAGCAGCCCTCCCAGTTCCCCTGTGTTCCTGGGCCTCTGTCCCCTGAACCGTGTGCCCACTGCCCCCAGGTCCCTGCTGTTGTTGGGTTGGTGGGTTTAGCCTGGGTTCCTTGTAGTGGTGGACACACTGCTGCTTGACGTGTCCTGGAGACAGAGGTATGGGCCCGCTGGGTGGGGTCATTTGATAGACTCATGATTTGTATTTGTTCCAAGGGTGTTTATTTAAGTGCTCATACGTAGAGGGGGATGTGCAATGGGCTGGGGTGATGGTGGAGGAATGTCCAGTTAGAGTCCAGTCTGTTGGTATCACAGATGCAGTGTCCAATGGGGCATAGGAAGGGGAGTAATGGCAGTTCAAGGTGGACAGGGTGACAGAGTGAGACAGAAGGGTGACAATCAGGAGAGTCCTATTTCCTGGCGGGGGTCTTGGCAATGTTCTCTGGCTTCTGCCTGGATCGCAGGGACCGTTTGCAGGGTGGTTCTCCTTCTGCAGGGGGTGGGGTGCTAGTGACCTGTTGGTCTTGTGGCGGGCCTCCTGTCCACTAGTGCCAGCGGAGGTGGAGGGCTGTTCTTCGGTGTTGCTAGTGTCAGGGACCCTTTGTTGTGCCACTGCCTCCCTCATGGTGTTGCCCATGTCAGCCAGCACCCCTGCAATGGTGACCAGGATGGTGTAGATGTTTTTTTAGGTCCTCCCTGATCCCCAGGTACTGTCCCTCCTGCAGCCTCTGGGTCTCCTGCAACTTGTACAGTATCTGGCCCATGGTCTTCTGGGAATGGTGGTATGCTCCCAGGATGTTGGTGAGTGCCTCTTGGAGAGTCAGTTCCCCGGGCCTGTCCTCCCCCTGTTGCACAGCAGTCCCCCCAGCTTCCCTGTTGTCCTGTGCCTCTGTCCCCCGTGTGCCCACTGCCACTGACCCCAGGTCCTTGATCATCCTGTGTTTGGGGGTTGCCTGGGGTCCCTGTAGTGGTTGACACTCTGCTGATTGACGTGTCCTGGGGACAGTGGCATGGGCCAGCTGGTTGGGTGCTGTGCTGGTGTTTCCTGAGGGGGAGGGTCTGTGGTGGGTTGGGACTGTGGCAGGGTAACTGACTGTGCAGAGTTCCCTGATGGGCCAGGTTGGTCATCGTGATCCAGGCGTGCAGAGCTGCTGCCATCACTGTGGGCCTCCTCTGGGGAGGGACTGGATGTTGCTGGCAACTCCTCTCCGGTAATGTTGAGTAGGGGTCCTATAGGGATGAAAATGGAGTGTTATTGTATCTGCGTGTGCCATCTTGTGCATGGGTGTGTTTCCCTGTATGGTTTTGATTGCCCTGTCAGCTTTGCCTTGTGTGCGTGGTGATTTTGTGGGCTAGGTGATTCTCTCTAATGGGCATGCTGTGTTGATGGGTGTCCATGCAGGTCTGTGATGGGGTCCATGGATTGGTGTTACATGCAGGGCTTGGTTATGGGATGGGTGGGTTGTGATAGTGGGGTATATGTGAAGTGGTGGGGTGAGGGT
Organism: Pleurodeles waltl; assembly: GCF_031143425.1. Classification (NCBI taxonomy): domain Eukaryota; kingdom Metazoa; phylum Chordata; class Amphibia; order Caudata; family Salamandridae; genus Pleurodeles; species Pleurodeles waltl. The sequence goes on from NC_090438.1 coordinate 290,276,667, forward strand.
AGGGGTAGGAGTTTGTAATGGCATGTAGGTAGGGTGGGGGATATAGTAGTAAAGATATGACTTACCAGAGTCCAGTCCTCCTGCCACTCCTGCGAGGCCCTCAGGATGCATTATTGCCAAGACTTGCTCCTCCCATGTTGTTAGTTGTGGGGGGAGGAGGTGGGGGTCCACTGCCAGTCCTCTGTACAGCTACATGGTGTCTAGCAACCATGGAATGCACCTTCCCCCGTAGGTCTTTCCACCTCTTCCTGATGTCATCCCTTGTTCTTGGGTGCTGTCCCACGTCATTGACCCTGTCCACGATTCTCCGCCATAGCTCCATCTTCCTAGCAATGGACGTCTGCTGCACATGTGATCAGAATAGCTGTGGCTCTACCCAGATGATTTCCTCTTCCATGACCCTTAGCTACTCCTCTGAAAACCTGGGGTGTCTTTGGGGTGCCATGGATGTGGTGTGAGTTATATGTGTGAGGATGTGTGGGGTGATGTGTGGGGTGATGTGTTGTGGTGTGTGCTGTGAGGTGCGTGGATGGTGTATGGGTGATGGTGTTCTGTGGCTCAGATTGAGTGGGTGCTCCTGGCTTGTTTCTCTCTCTGTTTGCAATCTTCTTTCGTAGAAAGGGTTGTGGGTAATGTGGGTGGGTGTTTTATAGTGGTGTGAGTGTGTGGGTGTGGTGTGTGTATGTGTGTCAGGTGTGTGTAGTTTGAATTGTCCAATGTGGTGGTGTTTTGTAAATGTGTGGGTTTTTGAGCGCGGTGGTGTGTACCCCCAATGGTTTACCGCGGTTGAAAGACCGCCGCAGTGATTCGTGGGTTCTGATACTGTGGGCATATTCCTTTTGGCGTAACGGTGTGGGTTTTGGTACCGCCAATTTATCACTGACCTTTGGGCTGGCAGACTTGTGTGGGTGTCTGTATAGTGGCGGATTTCTCTGTGTGGGTCATAATACCCGTAGCGGTAAACCGCCGCGCTTACAGTATCTTGGCAGCCGTCAGCACAGTGGTAGGCAGCATTTACCCCCAAGGTAATAATGAGGGTCAAAATCTTAACATTCAAATTCAGTGACTGATATTCCTGGGTGGGATAATCCTCACCTCCGTGTCCTTAATAGAATGGAAAATTCATGGGACGAATGTTAGTAAACTTTTTATTCTATGTCAGGACCGCAGGAACCGATTATGCTGGTTTAAAGCTTAATGAACACCAAAGAGGAAATATCACCCATCAGTTTGTAATAGAATTGTTTAAAAGTAGATTCACAGGGCACGTTCATTGATTTCATGATATCTTGAATAGTCAAACCCGACATATAAAACAGAATGAGCCCTAAACACCCGAGGATCGGTCCCAGCTTCTGCCATTACAGATTTTAACCATCTTGCAATAGTGGCAGATGCCACTGGATTAAAGGGCTTCTGCAAGGCAATCAATAACTGACCAGATGCATCATTTCTCAATGCATAAGTACAACCTTCATATGCTTTTAAACGATTAACTACACATAGTTTATCATTAGCAGAAAAAGCTTGATAATCAATTTGTTTTGACAAGGTTTTAGTTCTGCTAGTAAGAGTAAAGGAAACTCCCTTCGGAGTAAATACTCTAACTGCAGCATCCAAAACTCTAACAACCGAAGTCCTTCTGCACGGGGGGAGACAAAACAGCATAGCTAACTTAGTTGATAACTGCTTCCTGGTTAACTGGTCATTATTTAGCCATCTTGTAAAGAGATCTAAGACCAAGTTAATTTCCTTTAAAAAAATACTTAGGTCTAGGATGAATAGTAACTCTAATACCCTTAAAAAGCTTACATATGATGGGGTTCATCCCCGCAGGATATGTCTTGCTGAAATAGCAGAGCGAAAACTGTTCACTGATTTGTATGATAACCCTTCAGTTGCCTTCTAGGACAATAATTTCACAATGTGAGATATCCCTACTGCCGCAGTATCAACGTGTCACCCCAAGTGCCAACTTATCCAGCATCCCCATGAGGAGGAATGCCTCTTCCTAGTGGAGGGGGCCAGGCTAATTTAATTAATTTGGAAGCCGCATCTAAAATGCCTGGCAAACGCCACTTTTTCCAGAAAGCCTCCAGACCATCAGGGACAGCTGCTCTGAAACCACCATTGGACGCAGCTCCCCTTGAGGGCCCTGGAGCATCGTACGAGACCAAAGAAGAAGAGGAGGCTCGCACATCAAATCCAATAGGACTGGCAACCAAGGTTGTGCCTTCCACGCAGTGGTGACTAGCACCACTTCTGCTACCTGAAGCATGATCTGAGTCGCCTTCCTGGGATTCATTGCGAAATGAGGAAAGACATAATTCAGGTCCTTCCACCAATCCTGAGAAAAAACATCCATCGCTCATGCTAGCGGGTCTGGTCTCCAGCTGAAAACTCATCCAATTGGCGATTCAGTCTGGATGCAAACAGATCTATCCTGCAGGGACCCCAAACCTTCTGGATTAACTTGAACAACTGGAGGTGGAGCTTCCATCACTGTGATCTATCAAGTATCTGGAATTCCAATCCGCCACCACATTGGAATGCCCCAGAATATTTCTGCCCCTATAGCTATCCTGTGGCTCAGGCAAAAATGCCAAAAGTCCTTGGCTGTCTGCACTAAAAGACATGGGGGGTTATTCTAACTTTGGAGGAGGTGTTAATCCGTCCCAAAAGTGACGGAAAAGTGACGGATTTACCACCAGCCGTATTACGAGTCCATTATATCCTATGGAACTCGTAATACGGCTGGTGGTATATCCGTCACTTTACCGTCACTTTTGGGACGGATTAACACTCCTCCAAAGTTAGAATAACCCCCATGATCTTGTACCCCCCAACTTGTTGATGTACCTCACCACTGATATATTGTCCATCCTGAGGTGGATGCAACAAGACATCTTTTTGGGAGAGAGAGTCCTGATGACAAAGGACCTTGCAAGAAGCTCCAGACAATTGATGTGGTGTTCTAATTATTGAAGAGACTATCTGCTGCCTGTTGAGATATCTCTGCAATGTGCTCCTCAACTGCCGGAGTCTGACTCTATAACAACTTCTGGCTATGAGTCCTTGTGTCCCAACCACCACCAGAGCTCTGCTTTCACGTCTTCCATCAAAGGAACTTGATTCGTGTAAGCCAAACCCTTCCTCAGGTTGTAATTCTTTTTTTACCTCTGAAGTGCTCTGTAGTAGCGTGGACCCAGGGATATTGCTTGGGTGGAAGAAGCCAACAGACCCTCAAGGTGAGCGATTACCAAAAGGGAGACTGTTTGATGGAGGAGAACTGACTTCAGTTCCTTAGTGATGTCCCGTAGCTTGGTCTCGGGGAGTCTCAAATGAGCTGACTCCAAGTCAATCACAACCCCCAAAAACTCTATGGATTGAGATGGACAAAGCAGTGATTTGGTCTTGTTGATTACAAATCCTAGGGCTTGTAAACAAGATATTGTCATCTGCAAGTTTAAAGTGACCAACTCCTGGGAGTGCTCCATTATCAGAATATCATTGAGATAAATTATCATATGTACTCTCTTCTCCCAGAGGTGGGCTATCACCGGTTTCATCACCTTGGTGAAGCACCAAGGAGCTGAATAAAGCCAGAAAGGAAGGACCAAATATTCCAGCCATTTGCCTTTCCACCTGTACTGAAGGAATAGTCTGTGTGGAGAAACAATGTGAATGGATACGTAGGCGTTTTTGAGGTCCAAACGTACCATCCTGTCCCTTTTCTGCAATAAGTCTGTCAGAAGATGGGTACCTTCCATCTTGAAATGTCTGTATGTGATGCAGTAGTTAAAATCCTGCAGATTCAAAACCAGTCTGTATCCTCCCCTCTCTTCTGTACTAGAAAGATGTTACTGCAGAAACCCGCAGGATGAGGATCGCAATAGATCAATGTGCGCTTCTGCAGTAAATCTTTCATTTCTGCGTCTCTAAAAGCGGATTCTTGTAGAGAAAAATGAAGTTAGAGCAGAAGACCCGGTGGATGGGGCGTCTGATTGAACTCCAGCCAAAAACTCTGAATGGTTTGTAATACCCATGTAATTTGAGTCAAGAGGCTCCAATTGTGTACAAAGAAATGTACTCAACCCCCAACTGAACCATGGAGGCATGGATGACTCTAACCTGTGGAATGATTGGATTGGAAGATGGTTCTGGGTCCGGTTCTATTAAAGCGGCATCTGGAGAAGAAATGTCTGGATGGAAAGAAGGTGCCACCTCTCATGGAGTCCTGCCAGTCTTCCCGACCACGTTCATAAGTTCCCCTGGGAAGCCATTGGTAGAAAGGATGGCCTGGTGAGCAGCCCCTGCTTTGCCCGGCCCATCCAAACATTTTGCCTGGAATACCTTTTTAAACTTGAGTTCGCCTTGTCTTGTTGCATAAAAGTGGTAGCGTATTTTGAGATGTCTTTCACAAGTTTGTCTCTGAAAAGCCGAGCATCTGCTAGTGGGCCAGCCTCCGTCACAGCTAGCTCAGTCAAGTTCATGTCCATAAGCATCAATAGCGACTTTCTTCTTTCAGAGGGTAAGGCACAGTTGTTATTACCCAGCAGGAATGTAGCCCGTTGGATCTACTCTGCCAGAATATTGGGGAAGATCGGGGAGCCAGTTTCCTTGGCAGTTAAAGCCATTTCCAGTATTTTTGCCAAGTTACCTGAAAGATCAAGCATCTTGTCTTTGCACATCCCCCAGTCATGGTCAATTCCCTTTTTGGGGTTCTTGGTGAACTTTTTTTTAGAAAGATTAGCAAGCTGGAGTCAATTTCCGGATTCTCAGCAACTTTGTATGGAAGATCCAGTCTAGGGCACTCAACCGTGAGTCTATTGCGGACTTCTTTGTCAAACCCCTTGTGCAGTTTCTCAAGTAGATAGTATGCCACCACTGGACAGGGTACTCAGTAAGAAGATCTTGGATGGACAATGTCCTCTGGGTTGAAACTGAATGAGTTTGCAGGTGAATAGGAAGAGACCAGAGGCCTTCAAAGGGTGGATTTTTGGGACGTGTTGCACCTCGGAATGACAGTGTGATTAGAATGAGTAAAGTCAGTATGCCCAGGATCTGAGTCTTTGTCATTCTTGCGCTTGGACTGAGGTCCTCTGGAAGTGGAAGGTGCCGAACAATATTGATGATCTCCAAAAGAACTTTGGGAGATGGTGGACAAGGTGTCATCATGAGACCAATCAGACGACTTAGCTTTTGCCTTGCGAGGCAGATCTGAATTGCTTGCGGCAGGTTTAGGGGCAACTTGTTGAACGTACCCCTGTTGTTAGGCAAACAGCTCCAGCTGGGCCATAACGTGCTTCAAGGCTACTGCCAAGGCCTGATTAACAGTGAGAGGGACCGTATTTCAATTGCTCTGTTAGTGAACTGCTGCACTGAAGCATCAAGTGTGTCAACCAAATTATCTCCTAACTGGAGTCCTGTTGGTGGCCTCATGTACAAAGGCCTTTTGCATTTCTTAGTGGGCAGAATCGCAATTTTGCCCCTTTAAGAAATGCAAGACAGCCTTTTTTCAGGTACAAAGGCCTTTAGGGAATTGCCAAATACAATTTCTGCCCTGTAGAAATCGCATTCTATGATTCCCTAAATATGAAATCGCAGATAGGGATTTCCTATTTGGTATTTGTGGGCACATGTACAAAGCATTTCCTAAATGCAAAATGAGCATTTAGGAAATGCAGTTACCATTGACTTCAAGCCGATGGTAACCATGTGCAATTTAAAAAAAGCACCCCAAGATGCTTTCTTTAAAGTGCAGTAGAGCATATACGTCCCTCTTGGGCATATGTGTACTCTACATGTGCACCACAATTTCTGGGGTGCACCAAGGGAGGCCTTTTGCCCATAGCCATCCTTGGTTTTGCATTTCCCGTATAGCGATTTCTTATTTGGGAAATGCAAAACTGGCCCATTGTGTCAAATGACATGGGATGTCTTATTTGTGATTTCCTAATAGCGATTCCTACTTTGTAGGAATAGATATTAGGAAATCTGTATCTTAGTACATAGCATTTTGCACTTCCTAAATAGCGATTTCTATGAAGTTGCTATTTAGGAAATGCAAAATAGCATTTTCGTACATCTGCTCCCTTGTCCCTCTTCATAGTAGCGTTCATAGTCCTCCTCCGCAAAAGGCACCCACTCAGATGAGAAAGGGAAGTGATTGATGATAGCCAATTCTATCCAGAGGGATAATTATGTGGTAGTCAACCCCAAGTGCAATAGGAAATCAGTGTGTTCTGACTCCTCAGCGTGTGCTGTAATCAGAATTCTTGCAGCCCACGTGGAAAAACGATCGCGGGTGTCAAGGAGAGCTTGTATATATGTGTAAACAGAGCCTACACTCAAAATATGAGCACAACTCTGTTCTTGCAGCTTGAGCTGGCGTCTAGTCAGCACTGATAGTTTTTTAAAAATATTTGCGCGGAGCAGAGCATTGAAAGAACGTGTCGGCCAGAAGAAGTAGAAACAGAACTGCGGGTAGCTCTTATGGAGTCCAAATATAGATTTATTGGGCTATGCGCATGTCTCAGGCTCAAAGATCGGGGCCAACCAAAGAAGGCAGCGAAGCAAAATGGCCAGGTGCAACAGCAAAGAGAGACCCGAGAGGGTCTATGGCGAAGACCACAATCAAAGAAAACAGGGCTACATACCAGTTAGACAAGTCGGTGTCCTCCCTCCTCCCAGTCGCGAGGGCCGAGAACGGGGATACAAGCAAGACTACCATGCCTCGATGCAAGCTGGCGCAAATAGGGCAGTGAAGTTTAGCAGGTATGCAAGAATGTTAACCCACAAAATATAGGCAGAACACAATTTGAAATATGCAGAAAACTCAGAGGCTATCTGAAATGAGCATATGTTTATCGTAATATATATAGAGAAGCACTTATCTCGACTACAGAGCAGCAAAGACAGAGGCTCTCAAGATGGTGTTGACAGTACTTATGTGGTATACTGGGCCATAATTGGTGGTTATGGGGCAGAGCATCAAGGGATATGTAGTTCGTGCTATATTTAAAATGTTTTCTTCGGCTGCTGTTTTTTGAGTAGTAAGGAAAGAGTAGCATAATCGGAGCCTTCGGTCCTGACATAGAAATTGCTAGTCCCTGAGATTTTTTAAAGTTTGACTCATAGGCAACCGGTGGTGAACGTATAAGGGGGAATGGGCTATGCAGTAGTTGCTAATCGCATGATGAAATGCTTCATAGTACAGCACTACTAGGTACATTTATCGGCACTTTGTTAGTAAATGTAACAGTCGGGAATGGAGCAGGATGCTAGTTGTTAAGAGCACAATGAAATTGCTTACTATCAGGCACTATTTGGCACATTTGTTTGCACTCCGAGAGTAAATGCAGTAGTTGGGCATGGAGTGTTTTATGACACATTTAAAGTTACATGCACAGTCGGATGCATGAAATGCTCATTTTCTTTTAAAAACCTTTATTTATGCATTTTCATTCAGTAACACAGCACAGAGTGCACGGCAATAGGTGCCAGTATCATAAACCACAAATTTAGGGAAGAAATCGCCAGTATGTCAAGTATGAAGAATCAACACAGCTGTTGAGACAGCAAGCAAATTCTAGATACCATGAATCCAAACAATTCTCACTCAGCAGTATCAACTCTCTTACATAGGATATGGTTGTATCTCCTCACCACTCCGAGTCCAAGTCTGCATCAGTATCACTGTAGTGATTAACAGAATCCAACATCACTCCCAGGCTACCAAATGCCCCATCACATTATCATCAGTACGAAAGAGTTTCATATGTTGTTCCTCAATGACTCCCCATTCCAATACATCCTTCACCCATAATATCTCACTAGGATGCTGTGGCCCCATCCATCCAATCGCTACTCTACGCTTTGTGAGGAGCAATGCCAGTTGTAGGAGCTTGTACGAGATCTTGCATCCCTGGGGCCGCCATACCCCTCCTAGTAGGCATGCACCACGTCATAGGGACAGCTATTCCTACTGCTTTGGAGATGTGGGGTACTACTGTTTCCCAGAACCCATGGACCTCCACACAGTCCAAGCCACATGAAGGAAGGTGGCCCCCTTTTCCCAACAATGGGCACAGCTAGCACTCTTAGGATCAATACAGTCAGGCTGGTGTTATGTATGTGTGATGCAAGTAATTGAAGTGGAGTGATTTAAATCGATCATCACAGTTTACTGCTTTTACTACAGTAAACTGCACTCATGATCCCAGTCTGAGTCGTCAATAGGTTCCCCTAGGCCTGCCTCCCAGGCAGCCCTTGCCTTTTATTCCCTGTTTGTTTGATCCCCTCGGAATGCTCTGTAGAATAGGAAAATAAGGTGTTTACCCTTACCCCAATGAAACAATCCCCCCAGGGTCTGCGAGGGTGCAGGGGCCATTGGGTGTGCCTGCCAAAGTTCTTTTGCACTATTTTCCAATTTAGCATAGTGAAGGAAGTATCTCCGTCCTACCTCAAATGTGGCCTGTGCTTCTTGAACTGTGAAGAAGATTTTCCTAGGATATAGGTCCACTGCTAGAAGACATTCACCCTCTCTCCACCATTCCATGGACATATCCCAGTCAATAGAATGGAAGGGCTCCAAATCCCATAAGGATAACTCCCTGTCGAAGGGGCTCTTCACAGTACTTTCTCCACCACTGTTTTCCATACATGTGCTGTATGCCAAACCACATAGGACACCGGAGCATCTGCCGGACCGCCTCTCATTAATAGATGCAGCAACGTTTCCCCCCTCATCGCTCCCTGTAGGAGCCACTTCTCCCTGTTGTCATCACCTGTAAGTCACCGGGCAGCATGCTGTAGATGCGCTGCATAATAGTATAGTCATATATTTGGGAGAGCCAGGCCAACCTCCTCCATCACCCTTTTCAGTACAAATAGGGCAAAACTGCTACGTTTCCCTGCCCACACCAGTGAGATAAGTATGCTATCTAAGGTCTGATTTTTTTTTCCATGCAGTGGAAAGAGCACGTTTGGTATGAGATAAAGACATCTAGGAAGGAAGATCATTTTTGCCGCTGCTGCCCTCCGATTGGGGAAAATATTCCAGAAGTCAATCGATTTAGTGAGATCCCCCACTACACGGTCAACATTAATGCGCTGATGATCCATCATCGTCTTGGTGACCATGATGCCCATGTGCTGGAAACTCTCATGTTCCCATCAGATACCCAGGTCTGGCAATTGGGTCCGTGGCACCGGGGCCAGTCTCCAGAAGGAAAACAGGAGCGGTTTCCTAAGATTTACCCGTACGGCTGACACAAGTCCAAAGTTCTCAAGGTGCTGCATTAACACAGGTACTGCCTCAGCAGGAGAGTGGACATACACCAGTGCATTGTCAGCATACAAATAAATGACATGGGTTGTCTCGCTCACTCTTATGCCCCATGCCCTCAACTCTCTTCATAATAGAACGGCCATAGGTTTGAGTGCAAAGGCAAATAACATTGGTGACATAGGGCATCCCTGATGGGTGCCCCACTTCATCAACCAAACCTCAGAAATCTCTCCTCCCACCTTGACGCGGGCAAAGGGCCTTGTGCATAACAGGTTTTTCTACTTCCGGAAAACTGTGCCAAAGCCCATCTCCTGGAGCACTCTCATGAGGTAGCTCCACCTCACTATGTTGAATGCCTTCTTGCTATCTAACAACATGAAGGCAAGGTCCTGGTCTGACCCTGCATTCTCATGTAAGACATGGGTTTAGAACTGCAGGGTGAAGGCCATGCTGTGCGAGTGCATGAAACCACACTGATCCTCATTGACCAGGGTACAGACAACTCCCTGCAGCCATGTTGCGAATAATTTGCAGAGGATTTTAACATTCGTATTGATTATAGTGATGGGTCTGTAGTAGGAGGATTCTTCAGAGTCTCCCTCTGGCTTCAACAAAAGGCTAGTGATGCCCTCATGCATAGTCAAAGTCAGGGTACAGAGGATTCGGTCCTCTGAAAGAGCCTGCATAAATTTTTCACCAAGGACATGAGAGTAGGCCTGATTAAACTCAGTGGGGAAGCTGTCACCTCTCAGGGCCTTACCTCTAGTCACACCCTGGAGCTCTGTCTGCAGCTCCTCCAGAGTAAGGTCCACATCAAGGTCTTGTGCATAATAATGGTGCAATGTGGGGTAGTACAACCTCTGTGAAAAACGTCTCCGCCCTATCAGGACAGACCTCCTCGCTCTCCCCATATACTGCATGGAAGTGCGACAGCAGGGCTGTCAGTATGTCACAGTGTTGCGTCAGCACCTGTCTCCCTGGATATCGGATCCATAGAATGGGCCGAATCTCCTGCTCTCGCTGCAGTATCCAAACTAACAGTCAGCCAGACTTATACCCCTCCCTGTGTAGAAGGTGAGGTTATGTCTTTGCAGAGATGCCCATAGCCCTTGCAACTATGGTTGAATCCGTACCACCTCACCTGTAGTGGCAGCGAAGCCCGCTTCATCCCTTTGTAGCGTCGCTAGCCTCTGCTCCAGACTCTCAATGTCTTCAATGTCTCCCTGATACAGACACCCCACTAAACAGCTTTAACGGCCTCCTACTCTACTCTGTCACCTGTGACACAGTCGATCATCAGTTCCCATTCATGTATGTCTGGAACACCTCTCCAAGTGTCTCCTGACAGGTCGCATCCGTTAGCATGTTCGGAGGCATGTAAAAGCGTTGAGCGGCATGTGCGTTCCCTCCCAGCCCAGGGAGAGTGACACCGGCGCATGATCAGGCATGTATCTACCCAAATGTTCAACTCTATGCAGCTCCCCAGGGTCTAATCCTGTAACAAGGAGTCTGTAGAGGAGGCTGTATGTAGAATATGTTAATGAATGACAAGTATACCCATGTGTCTGTGGGTGTAATGTACGCCAGCATCCTCAAGTTCTGCATGACCCAGCCCCATCTAGGACACAATTAAAGTCGCTGCCCATACGATGGAGGATCCTATACTGTCTTCTAGTAGCCCTTGCATTTTGATATAAAATTGCCCATCATTTACATTAGGTCCATAGATGTTCAAAATAGTTAAGGCCTTGCCATCTAGTCTGCCCTGCAGCAAGACATAGTGCCTCTCTATATCTGCTTCACTATAGACATGACAGACTGGCAACTCACCCCCCCCCCCCCCCCGGGCCACCCATATTACCACCTCCCTGGCAAATGAGGAGTAGGTTGCAGAAAATAGCTGCGTTCCACATTTCTTGCTAGCTTTTGCGCTTCTGCACCTATAAGTTGTCTCCCCTGTAAACAAGCTATTTGGACTCTGTGGTGCCTGAGATAAGAGTGGACTCTATAACGCTTTGTGTAATCCTGCAGACTTTAGATATTCCAGGTGAGAATATGTAACTCCTCAGCCATAGGAGTCTATAACCCCTGTCCGAACCTGAATCCATCCCCTTACAGGGTAAATCAGTCGGTATAATAATCCATTCAAGGAGCCAGCTATATTTGCACCTACCCATGTACATAAATAAGCATCATCCTCAAACACAAACAGGAAAAAGAAGAACAGTAACTGACCCCCAACCACGGCCAAACAGCATAACAACAATCACAAATACTGTCTATCCATGTATCCAGAAACCGTCAGGACCAGCAGCCTAACCCTACCCTCATAACTAACTCCTACCACTAACATGGAGAGTGCTTCCTACCACCCGCTCCATCATGGAAGATGCTGTAGCGTGCACAATTTACTTCTCCAACAGTATCAATTAACTTTTGTAGCATACAACTGTACCTCCCCATAGCTGTAATATTTGCCCCCTCTGTAAAAGAAAAAGCACTGAGTTTAAGGAAAGAAAGAAATCAGATACATATAGCTCTAGTATCAATCGCTGGATGGCCCCTCACATCATACGACAGGATCCTCTGTTGTTGTGGTCAACACCGGGGCCAATTCTGTATCCTCCGACCCATCCTGAACCACTAGGGAGGCTTGCGCTGTGGTGCCATCCTCCTGCACCACAATGCACCTAGAGTCTCGGGTGTCCAGGCTCTGAATTCCACCATCAGCTGATCTTCCCTGGGTTCTCCAGTTTGGACTGTTTGCCCCCTGTAGCACTCTATCCCTGGGGACCTTGCCCCACATCTCTAGCCATCACCATACCTCCTCCGGAGAGTGAAAAAAATGGGACTTGCCTCCCGAGAGTATTTGGAGGTGGGCAGGCTATAACAGCATATACCAGAGTCCCATTGAATACAATTTGCTCTTCCAATTGCCTTGACCTTGTGAGTATAATCAGGATAAACATATTTCTATGATTCTCAGCGTATTCAGTTTCTTGGGCTGCACTAAGAACACAATCCCTGTCCTTATAATTAAGGCTACGTGCAATGATGGCCTTTGGGGAGCCCCCGGCTGGGGAGGAGCCACCAGTGTGAGGTGTGTCTGCTTAATAACAAAGAATGGTGAGAGGCCTGTGGGCTGCAGGGTCTCCTGGATTTAACTTTCCACAAATTTGTCTGTCTACATCCCTTCCACCCGTTGAGAAAATCCCAGCAGGCATATGTTATTACAATGTGACGTCCCCTGTGCATCTTCCGGACTTGCAGTTTTAGCAGTAAGGGTGGCAAACTGTTTTTTTTCAGTGCTGAAACCTCTGATTGTAGTTCTGAAATTGACCCCTCTCCCACCTGGACCTTGTCTGTCACTCTCCGTAGGTTGACGCAGAGGAGATTCACCTCCAGGGCCATCATCTCAATCTTGCCCTCCAGAGCCACAGGCGAGCCCTGGATAGCTGCCATGAACTCCACCCTCCACGTGGCATACTGTTCCATTGTGTTCCCCTGTGGCGCCCCAGTCTCCTTACTTCTGCCCATGGGAAAAGTGGCTGCACTGCATCACTAGTCCGCTGCTGCACCAACTGGACACCACACGCCACGATGGGGGGACCCTCCCTCATACCATGCCTGCAGTCACATTATTGACCATCCCTCTCTGCCAGGGGACCGCACCCTAGGGTCCCAGAGCACACCAAAAGCCTCAGGAGAAAGTTCCATAGTGCAGGGCCTGAGGTGGGCCCACTCCTAGGCCAGAAGTGGAGAGCAACAGCGGCAACCCAAACAGTGTGACTCACTGGTTGTTCAGAGGCCGAGGTCCCTGGGGAATCCGCAGAAGGCTAATGGGACTGGGGGGGGAACAGAATATTTTTTTGCTGCATAGGATTCTCCCCCACTTCACCAACGCATGTTCTTCTCAGAAAGATTCTTCTGGGCGTTCTCCCACCATGATGCAAATGGACACCTCACCACCTCCATGCTCGTTGTTTTTTTTACTCAGACCACAATTGATTGGATTCACACATTTTTGGGAAGTAGCATTAGTTTTGGGTGCATTTCTGGGTGGTTGGACGATGGTTTTTTAATTATTTTTTATTGTTGAGAACATCACGTTTTTCATCGGTACTGCCAGTAGAGGGTATCATCATTGTGTATATGGATCTCGTTAGTTATGGTTCCTTTTTGGGCGTCTGCACTGGAGCATGCATTACACACAGTGATATGTGTCAAAGTTGTTAGATCGATTTGTTGGTAGCTGTGATTTGTTCGGTGCACATGAACATCGATGTATTGTTTTATTGCCGGGACCCCTGATGAAGGGTCTTATGACCCGAAATGCATTGAGTATTTTGAGTTACAACATAATGAAGAAAAATGTATTTTTTGGACGTCATCAAGCTTTGTCAATTGATGGAGTGTACATGTTTGTGAATTAAGCAAATTTGCATAGTGAAGAACTCAAGGATAATATGAATAAAAAGACATTAAATCAGCCTTGTTGAATGTTGCTGATAGTTTAAACTCAGTAAACACGTTTTTAAAGAAGCCGCTCACAGAAAAGTGCGCCTGGGGGCTGGCAAGTGGAACCCCTACCAGCATGTATGTAAAGATTTAAAAAAGGAGTTTATCACGAGACCTTGCACGTCACCAGACAGTACAACTTGCTAAATGGACAGGATTCATTAGGATTAAATGTTGAGAATCAAGGAGTGCGCACACAAAACATGTTGCATCACTTTTAGGAAGTTGCCATTTTCTTGCCCTAACCATTTTGAGCCCGCAGTCTGTTCCTGGGTCACATTACTGTAGTTAGCAGTTGGTCTGTGTGCATTCCTCCTATACAGCCACCCAATAAAGGGTCTGGATGCTGGCTGGATGGACTATCCTGACTTGACAAGGAAGGCGGAGCTGTCACCTGTCACACTTACACTTCAATGTCACTACCCAGCTCAAGCGCAGAGGACTTCACACTAGCCTATTGTGTCCCAAGACCAGGGCAGGGAGGCAGGAGATTTCAGACACCTCTACAAGAGGAAAGTGTAAGAAGCTTCTCCAGCTATAAAGGGGGCACCTGGCATAAAAATGGGACCTTCAGACCCACTTTTCAGTGCACCCCTCGACCTGTGGTTACTACAAAAGAAGGATGACATGCTGATTAAAAAAAAACACATTTCATTGCATTTTGAAAGAGTAGAAAACATACAGGATAGATCCATCTAATTCCCCAAAATTCAAAATGTAGTTGTATTTTGGCTAACATTTCGATCCCCTCCAGTTGAGCCCACAAACCCTGGGTACCTTTAGAATCCCCAGGATGTTGGGAAAAAAAGGACGTAAATTTGGCGTGCATAGCTTATGTGGACAAAAGGTTATGGGACCTAAGCGTGAACTACCCCAAATAGCCAATAAAAGGCTTAGCACAGGAGGGTGAAAAGGCTTAGCAACGAAAGGGTTAACTGCTGCATAAATACTTTACACATTGCCTCTAAGTTCAGCCTGGCTGCTTTTGTGCCAAGCTACCAAAGGGTTAATCATGGGTTAGTCTAGTGACTCTTTTGTGCTTATCACTTGTAAGAAAATGCCTCCTTGGCATGGTTACCCCCTGACTTTTTGCCTTTTGCTGTTGCCAGTTATGATTGAAAGTGTGCTGGGACCCTGCTAACCAGGCCCCAACAACAGTGTTCTTTCCCTAAACTGTACCTTTGCTTCCACAATTGGCACAGCCCTGACACTCAGATAAGTCCCTTGTAAATGGTACCCCTGGTACCAAGGGCCCTGATCCGAGGAAAGGTCTCTAAGGGCTGCAGAATGTCTTATGCCACCCTGGGAACCCCTCACTCAGCACATGCACAGTGCTTCACAGCTTGTGTATGCTGGTGGGAAGAAAATGACTAAGTCGATATGGCACTCCCCTCAGAGTGCCATGCCAACCTCACACTGCCTGTGGCATAGGTAAATCACCCCTCTAGCAGGCCTTACAGTCCTAAGGCAGGGTGCACTATACACAGCTGAGGGCATATGTGCATAAGCACTATACCCCTACAGTGTCTAAGCAAAACCTTAGACATTGTAAGTGCAGGGTAGCCATAAAGAGTATATGGTCTGGGAGTTGGTCAAACACGAACTTCACAGTTCCATAATGGCTACACTGAAATCTTGGAAGTTTGGTATCAAACTTCTCAGCACAATAAATGCACACTGATGCCAGTGTCGAATCTATTGTAAAATACACCCAGAGGGCATCTTAGAGATGCCCCCTGAATACCAGTCCGACTCCTAGTGCTAGGCTGACCAGTTTCTGCCAGCCTGCCACAACCTGACGAGTTGCTGGCCACATGGGGAGAGTGCCTTTGTCACTCTGTGGCCAGGAACAAAGCCTGTACTGGGTGGAGGTGCTTCTCAACTCCCCCTGCAGGAACTGTAACACCTGGCGGTGAGCCTCAAAGGCTTATGACTTTTGTTACAGCAGCCCAGGGCATCCCAGGTAGTGGTTATGTCTGCCCCTCCGGCCACTGCCCCCACTTTTGGCGGCAAGGCTGGAGGAGATAATGAGGAAAACAGGGTGGAGTCACCTACCAGTCAGGACAGCCCCTAAGGTATCCTGACCTGAGGTGACCCCTGCCTGTAGAAATCCTCCATCTTGATATTAGAGGATTCCCCCAATAGGATTAGGGATGTGCCCCCCTCCCCTCAGCGAGGAGGCATAAAGAGGGTGTAGCCACCCTCCAGGACAGTAGCCATTGGCCACTGCCCCCAAACCTGAACACACCCCTAAATGTAGTATTTTGGGACAATCCAGGAACCAGGAAGTCAGATTCCTGCAACCTGAAAAAAGAAGGACTGCTGACCTGAAAGCCCTGCAGAGACGACGGAGATGACAACTGCTTTAGCCCCAGCCCTACCGGCCTGTCTCCTGACTCGAAGAAAACTGCAACCGCGACTCATCCGACAGGGACCAGTGACATCTGAAGCCTCAGAGGACTGCCCTGAACCAAAGGACCAAGAAACTCCTGTGAACAGCAGCTCTGTTCAAAACCAACAACAACTTTGCAACTTTCTTGCAACTTTCAAAGACCTCACTCTTCCCGCCGGAAGCATGAGACATCACCCTCTGCACCCGACGCCCCCGGCTCGAGCTCCAGAGAACCAACACCACAGGGAGGACTCCCAGGCGACTGCGACCTTGTGAGTAGCCTAAGACGAACCCCCTGATCCCCCACAGCGACGCATGCGGAGAGAATCCAGAGGCTCCCCCTGACCGTGACTGCCTGTAACAAGGAACCCAACGCCTGGACCAAGCACTGCACCCGCAGCCCCCAGGACCAGAAGGAACCGAACCTCAGTGCAGAAGTGATCCTCAGGCGACCGTCTGCCTAGCCCAGCCAGTGGCTGGCCCGAGAAGCCCCCCTGTGCCCTGCCTGCACCGCTAGAGTGACCCCCGGGTCCCTCCGTTGATTTCAATTACAAACCTGACGCCTGCTTTGCACACTGCACCCGGCCGCCCCTGTGCCGCTGAGGGTGTGTTTTGTGTGCCTACTTGTGTCCCCCCAGTGCTCTACAAAACCCCCCTCGTCTGCCCTCCGAAGTCGCAGGTACTTACCTTTAGGCAGACTGAAGCCGGAGAACCCCTGTTCTTCATAGGTGCCTATGTGTTTTGGGCACCTCTTTGACCTCTGCACCTGACCGGCCCTGAACTGCTGGTGTGGTAACATTGGGGTTGCCTTGAACCCCCAACGGTGGGCTGCCTATGCCCAGGAAATTAGACTTGTAAGTGTCTTACTTACCTGACAAACTAACCACACTTTTTTAAAGAACCAGTGGGTCACAGAAAAGTGCGTCTGGGGGCTGGCAAGTGGAACCACTACCAGCATGTATGTAAGAATTTCAAAAAGGAGTTTATCACGAGACCTTGCACGTCACCAGACAGCACAACTTGCTAAATGGTCAGGATTCATTAGGATTAAATGTTGAGAATCAAGGAGTGTGCACACGAAACATGTTGCATCACTTTTAGGAAGTTGCCATTTTCTTGCCCTAACCATTTTGAGCCTGCAGTCTGTTCCTGGGTCACATTACTGTAGTTAGCAGTTGGTCTGTGTGCATTCCTCCTATACAGCCACCCAATAAAGGGTCTGGATGCTGGCAGGATGGACTATCCTGACTTGACAAGGAAGGCAGAGCTGTCATCTGTCACACTTACACTTCAATGACACTACCCAGCTCAAGCGCAGAGGACTTCACACTAGCCTATTGTGTCCCAAGACCAGGACAGGGAGGCAGGAGATTTCAGACACATCTACAAGAGGAAAGTGTAAGACGCTTCTCCAGCTATAAAGGGGGCACCTGGCATAAAAATGGGACCTTCAGACTCACTTTTCAGTGCACCCCTCGACCTATGGGTACTACAAAAGAAGGATGACCTGCTGATAAAAAAATAAAAATGTCATTGCATTTTGAAAGAGTAGAAAACATACAGGATAGATCCATCTAATACCTTCTTTTATATCAGCATTTATCCGATAATGTCATTGCATGAGACAAGCATTACATGGTTGATAAATTAATAACAGGAAAATTCATGAAACTTGTGAGGAGACATTCAGAAAATCAGCTGGCAGGGTTGATGACAGAAGTACAAAACAAGTTAGTCATTAATGCAATAAGGAAAACAATTCTGCAAGAAACATATTTCAACAATAAAAGAAAAGAAAAATGACTGTATAACCCCTCTACTGCACTGTCTGGACAAACTTGTGATGACGCCCAGTTCCTGCTGACATAATGCAATATATTGGCGTGTATCAGGAAATGAGCTCCTGGGAGATCATGTGTTTGCATGAAATTGTGATGTGACAGCAGATGGCCATTATCAAGTAAGTCACCAATCTCAGTAACCCCTTTCTACTCCCATGGTGCCAGCTTTGAGAATGTAAGTGTACAGAGGGGAGTAGGCAGTCTGCATACAAGAATATACAGGGCATATGGAGATGTGTCACATGTATAACGGAGTGGCTGTTTCCAGCATATTATGGCATTATGTAGAAATATAGGTAGCTTGGGAGGGCACGTGACCCCTGATAATAGGAGTATGTCTAAGCAACCAGTGCATAGCATAGATTGAGTATAAGCAATTTCATACAAGTGTACACCTGCCAGCCAGTGTGAAATCCACTGTAATTGGGTTGAGAGGCAGTAGGAACATAAATTGGGGACACCCAAGCAGTCGATCATTGTTGGCAATTGTAATTTCGAAAGACTAACCTTCCATCTGCCAGGGCCCGGGATAAGATCTAGGAGGATAGAGTCCAACGGTTTGAAGATGGAACTTGGAATAATTATAGGCAACTTAACAAAGTAATACAATAATTTCCGCATCATGACCATTTTGGACAGAACCAGAGACCTGTAACAGAGAGGGGAAGACTAACCCAGAGTTCCACCTGTGTGTGCAGGGCAGCTATGGCTTTAGTTAGATTCCAGTCCAACATATCCTTAGGGGTTCTGTAGGGGTTCTGTAGACTTGAATTCCCAGATAATAAAATATAGAATGTGCAAGTGGTATAGTCTGATCGGCTATAACAACTGTGTTGTGAGTTGTGTCATCCTGGAAGAAAAGTGATTTAGAGAGATTGACCTGAAGACCGGCATTTTCCCAAATGAGTGAAGTAAATTAGCGATTGGTGCTGCTGCCCTGATGCTTGAGGCCTACCCTGCTTGCTGAGAAGGAAGACTGGACCTGCACTCTATATCCCAGCCTGAAATGACTCCAGGGGGTCAGCTGACTGAGCTCCTGGTCTGAGCTACTGGGACGCAACGAGCTCCAGAGGTCTTTCTGCAACTGCCTAGCTGACCTGCTGCACCTGAACCTGCCTTGACCCGCCACTGGACCTGCGTGAGCCCTGCTAGCCCTTGCTGGAGTGAGTTCCTGAGCCCCAAAAGGTGCCTCCCAGGGCCTGGACCGTTGGTGTGGCAGCAGTTGAGCTTATCCTGAAAGGAAAGAAGAAATCCTGAAGTTTTGGGCTTGTCACAACAGAAAATAGGCCCATTCACAGCACTCTGACTGCCAATATGAAGCTACTGTGACTCAATTTTCATGCTAAAGCAACCATTAATGACGACTGGCAATACGAGATCTACTCTTTGTGCTACAGCATCAATAGCCCACGGTGATGGTCAATGCGAATCTCTGGCAGCAACCATCTGTGATGGACAACAGGATCTTCGTGCTACAGTGACGACCGTCTGCAATTGCCGACCAGCATTTTGTATTACAGTGAAGACCATTTACGAAGCTCCCCCTGCTCCTCACTGCCTCCTGAAACCTAAATGGTACTCTACGTGCTGGACTTTAGAAGGTATCAGTGGGACTCACCTGGGCCCTGCTTCTGGACCATGCTCCATCATGGTCGGCCTGAATTTGTGACTTTCACCCGGGTTCGCATAACCAGATAATCAATAACCGCAGGTGGCGATTTTTGCTTTTGGGCACTATACTTACCTCAAATTTTTTTAATTGCGTACGTCTGGTTCTACTGATTGGATTTTTGTCATTTTGGCGTCAAATAATTTATTGAAATTTACTCCATTTTTTAAACTAGTGTGCAATTGTTCTTGTGTTTTCGCTTTGTTACTCTTTAACCATTTCAGCGCATCATAGCATCCCCATCTCCCAAAGCTGTTTTTTTTGTTTCATTGAAATGATGATCAGCGTGCGTGGCGTGCTGATGTGATTCACTGAAACTGAAAGTGACATGAGCTGATTGGCTCATTTCACTTTCCCTGCCTCTGTGCTCAGAGGGTTATCACCCTGAGCACTGATGCTGGGGGGAGAGGAATCATTGGAAAGGGGAAAATCCCCCCTTTCCAATGGTACCCCTAGTGGATCCCTGCTTGGGTATCACCGGAGATGGGTGATCTCCAAGCAGGGATCCACCCACTGAGCACCAGGCAGGAGGAGTGGCCCCTTGGACAAGGGTTTTTGCTCCCATGCCATTTTTTGGGCATTTTCAGTCTTTCTGCCCCTGGGGGGGGGCAGAAAGCCCACCAGAAGCCAGGGATTTATTTTGTATATAGATCTAGGTGTGGGCCTGTCCTAAATGGCCACTGTAATGCCCCCAACCCTCCCAAAAAGTGACAGTTTTTCTACCCCGTGCCCTCTTAAAAAAAAGCAGAAAAAACTGAAAGGGCAACTGACTTTCTGCCCCCTCTGCGGACTAGAGCATCTCATCCCAATGGCAAGGAAGAGGAAATTTGACTCTTTTAGGTTTTGATTTTACATATTGACCAAGACAGCTTAACTAACTGCCAATATCTTCCCACCTACAATGGTGAGCAACTGCACTTTTTGGCCTTGAATACATTGCTAGCTGGAAAAAACCTACCAGACCCAGACACTTCTGAAAATTAAACATGTGGGGGAGTCCAGGGTAGTGTGCTTCACATGCACCCAACACCATTTTCTTACCCACAAGCTGCAAACCTCCAACTTTGCCTGAAATCATGTATTTTACCTACATTTCTGTAATGGAAACTGTAATCTGCAGGAATCCAAACAATTCCTACCACCCAGCATTACCCCATCTTTACTAATAAGAACTCTGCTCCACTTGGGGTAATGAAAGCAAAGTCAGCCTAAAAATGTACGAAAAAAAACCTGCCCTTTTGGACCCGCTTTGGTTCCCCCTCAATTCCTACAAGTTTTTGGTCCTTCTCTGTCGCAAGCACTTGGCCCACCTACACAAATGAGGTATCATTTTATCGGGAGACTGAGGTGAACGCTTGGTGGTAGGAAATTTGTTGCTCCATCCTGGAATCACCTGGGTGTCTAGATTTAAAAACTATACAGGTTTGCTAGGTTTCTCTAGGTGCCAGCTGAGGTAGGACCCAAAAACCACAGCTATCCACTTTGCAAAAAATGTCAGTTTTGAGTGGAAAAATTTGATGTATCCATTTTGCGTTTTGGGACGTTTCCTGTTGTGGGCAGTAGACCTACCCACACAAGTGAGGATCCATTTTTATCAAAAGATGTAGGGCAATGCTAGGTGGAATGAAGTGTGTGGCTCTGTGCAGATCCTAGAACTTTTCATCACATAAATTTGAGGAGAATGTGTTTTTTCAGTCAAAGTATGAGGTATGCAAAGGATTCTGGGTAACAAAATGTGCCAGGAGCCACACAAATTACCACATCCTAAATTCCCCTAGGTGTCTTGTTTTAAAAAATTTACAGGCTTGCTAGGTTTCCCTAGGTGGAGGCTGAGTGAGAGCCCGAAATCCACAGCTAGGCACATAGCAAAAAAAGGGTTCAGTTTTCAGTTGAAAAATGTGATGTGTCCACAAATCCTCGTAACTAGAAGGGTCCAGCAGACCTAATGGTTTATTCCTTTTGAACATTTGCCACAGTTGGGAGAAGTTACAGATGAAATCATAGAATGAAATGGCAGTTTTTTTCAACTCAATTTCAATGTTTTATTTCAACGGTTACTTTCTATAGAAAAACCTTGAAGGATCTACACAAATAAGCCCTAGATGAATTTAGAATGTTGTCTACTTTTCAGAAATGTATAACTTTCTGGGATCCACCATTGGTTTCACACCCATTTTTGTCACCAACTGGAAGGAATTTGAAAGCACAAAAATAGGAAAAATGGGGTCTGTCCAGGTAAAATGCCAAACCTATATTGTAAAATTTGGTTTTCTGGTTCTAGTCTTCCAGTTCTGAAAGTTGGAAAGGTCTTGATTTCAGCACCAAAATACAACTACATTTTGAATTTTGGGGAAAATGGGAAGAAAGTGCTGCCGAAGAAAACATCAGTATTTTCCCCCTGAAAATGGCATCAACGAAGTTGAAAATGCCATTTTCAGGGGGAAAAAACGGATGTTTTCTTCGGCAGCACTTTCTTCCCATTTTCCCCAAAATTCAAAATGTAGTTGTATTTTGGCTAACATTTTGGTCCCCTCCAGTTGAGCCCACAAACCCTGGGTACCTCTAGAATCCCCAGGATGTTGGAAAAAAAAGGACGTAAATTTGGCGTGCATAGCTTATGTGGACAAAAGGTTATGGGACCTAAGCGTGAACTACCCCAAATAGCCAATAAAAGGCTTAGCACAGGAGGGTGAAAAGGCTTAGCAACGAAAGGGTTAAATGCTGCATAAATGCTTTACACATTGCCTCTAAGTTCCGCCTAGCTGCTTTTGTGCCAAGCTAACAGAGGGTTAATCATGGGTTAGTTTAGTGACTCTTTTGTGCTTCTCCCTTGTAAGAAAATGCCTCCTTGGCATGGTTACCCCCTGAATTTTTGCCTTTTGCTGTTGCCAGTTATGATTGAAAGTGTGCTGGGACCCTGCTAACCAGGCCCCAGCACCAGTGTTCTTTCCCTAAACTGTACCTTTGCTTCCACAATTGGCCCAGCCCTGACACTCAGATGAGTCCCTTGCAAATGGTACCCCTGGTACCAAGGGCCTTGATACGAGGAAAGGTCTCTAAGGGCTGCAGAATGTCTTAAGCCCTCACTCAGCACATGCAGAGTGCCTCACAGCTTGTGTGTGCTGGTGGGGAGAAAACGACTAAGTCGACATGGCACTCCCCTCAGAGTGCCATGCCAACCTCACACTGCCTGTGGCATAGGTAAGTCACCCCTCTAGCAGGCCTTACAGCCCTAAGGCAGGGTGCACTATACACAGCTGAGGGCATATGTGCATAAGCACTATGCCCCTACAGTGTCTAAGCAAAACCTTAGACATTGTAAGTGCAGGGTAGCCATAAAGAGTATATGGTCTGGGAGTTGGTCAAACACGAACTTCACAGTTCCATAATGGCTACACTGAAATCTGGGAAGTTTGGTATCAAGCTTCTCAGCACAATAAATGCACACTGATGCCAGTGTGGAATCTATTGTAAAATACACCCGGAGGGCATCTTAGAGATCCAGTCCGACTCCTGGTGCTAGGCTGACCAGTTTCTGCCAGCCTGCCACAACCAGACGAGTTGCTGGCCACATGGGGAGAGTGTCTTTGTCACTCTGTGGCCAGGAACAAAGCCTGTACTGGGTGGAGGTGCTTCTCAACTCCCCCTGCAGGAACTGTAACACCTGGCGGTGAGCCTCAAAGGCTTATGCCTTTTGTTACAGCAGCCCAGGGCATCCCAGCTAGTGGAGATGTCTGCCCCTCTGGCCACTGCCCCCACTTTTGGCGGCAAGGCCGGAGGAGATAATGAGGAAAACAAGGAGGAGTCACCTACCAGTCAGGACAGCCCCTAAGGTGTCCTGAGCTGAGGTGACCCCTGCCTGTAGAAATCCTCCATCTTGAGATTGGAGGATTCCCCCATTAGGATTAGGGATGTGCCCCCCTCCCCTCAGCGAGGAGGCGTAAAGAGGGTGTAGCCACCCTCCAGGACAGTAGCCATTGGCCATTGCCCCCAGACCTAAACACACCCCTAAATTTAGTATTGTTGGACACCCCAGGCCCCAGGAAGTCTGATTCCTGCAACCTGAAGCAAGAAGAAGTACTGCTGACCTGAAAGCCCTGCAGAGACGACAGAGATGACAACTGCTTTGGCCCCAGCCCTACCGGCCTGTCTCCTGACTCGAAGAAAACTGCAACCGTGACTCATCCGACAGGGACCAGTGACTTCTGAAGCCTCAGAGAACTGCCCTGAACCAAAGGACCAAGAAATTCCTGTGAACAGCAGCTCTGTTCAAAACCAACAACAACTTTGCAACTTTCTTGCAACTTTCAAAGACCTCACTCTTCCCGCCGGAAGCATGAGACTTCACCCTCTGTAC
The DNA here is from genome assembly GCF_031143425.1 of Pleurodeles waltl. Taxonomy (NCBI): domain Eukaryota; kingdom Metazoa; phylum Chordata; class Amphibia; order Caudata; family Salamandridae; genus Pleurodeles; species Pleurodeles waltl. Next base: position 290,300,736 of record NC_090438.1, read on the forward strand.
CCGACGCCCCTGGCTCGAGCTCCAGAGAACCAACACCACAGGGAGGACTCCCAGGCAACTGCGACCTTGTGAGTAGCCCAAGACGACCCCCCTGAGCCCCCACAGCGACGCATGCAGAGAGAATCCAGAGGCTCCCCCTGACTGCCTGTAACAAGGAACCCGACGCCTGGACCAAGCACTGCACCCGCAGCCCCCATGACCAGAAGGAACCGAACCTCAGTGCATAAGTGACCCTCAGGCAACCCTCTGCCTAGCCCAGTCAGTGGCTGGCCCGAGAAGCCCCCCTGTGCCCTGCCTGCACCTCTAGAGTGACCCCCCGGGTCCCTCCATTGATTTCAATTACAAACCTGATGCCTGCTTTGCACATTGCACCCGGCCTCCCCTGTGCCGCTGAGGGTGTGTTTTGTGTGCCTACTTGTGTCCCCCCCAGTGCTCTACAAACCCCCCCTGGTCTGCCCTCCGATGACGCAGGTACTTACCTGTAGGCAGACTGGAGCTGGAGCAGCCCTGTTCTTCATAGGTGTCTATGTGTTTTGGGCACCTCTTTGACCTCTGCACCTGACCGGCCGTGAGCTGCTGGTCTGGTAACATTGGGGTTGCCTTGAACCCCCAACGGTGGGCTGCCTATGCCCAGGAACTTAGACTTGTAAGTGTCTTAGTTACCTGACAAACTAACCATTACTTGCCTCCCCCAGGAACTGTTTATTTTTGCAGTGTCCACCTTTAAAATAGCTTATTGCCATTTTTACGAAAACTGTGTATGCTATTGCTCTAATTCAAAGTTCCTAACTTATCTGTACGGAGTACCTTGCATTTTATGTATTTACTTCAAATCTTGAACTTGTGGTTCTAAAAATAAATTAAGAAAATATATTTTTCTATATAAAAACTATTGACCTGGAGTTAAGTCTTTGAGTGTGTGTTCCTCATTTATTGGCTGTGTGTGTACAACAAATGCTTAACACCACCATCTGATAAGCCTAGTGCTTGACCACCCTACCACAAAATAGAACATTAGATTTATCTAATTTTGCCACTATCTTACCTCTAAGGGGAACCCTTGGACTATGTGTACACTATCTCTTACTTTGAGATAGTATATACAAAGCCAATTTTCTACATTGGTGGATCAGCATTGGGGTCAAAGACTTTGCATTTCCTGGACTACTCAGCCAATACCTGATCACACAACTAAATTCCAAAAATTGTCATTAGAAACTGATTTTAGCAATTTGAACTATTTTTCTAAATTTTTAAAAAGTCCCGCTAGGGCCTTCTTTAAGTCCCTGTTAGCATTTCTTTTAGAGTTTAAAAGTTTGTAAAAGTTTGGATTTAAGTTCTAGAAGTAGGTTTTCAGATTCTTAAAAAGTGATCCCAACTTTTAGAGAAATAATGTCTAGCACAGATGAGATGGTGGTGGAACTCAACCTCACCTCTTACCTTCATCTAGGGATGTCAGAGTTAAGGACTCTCTGTAAGCTAAAGAAATGTAAAGACGGAGTCCAACCCTACCAAAGTAAAGCTCCTGGAGCTTTTGGCAGAGTTTGCAAAGGACCACCTCTCTGAGAATACTCCTGCAGATGGGGAGGTTAGTGACCAGGAGGATGATTCCCTCCCTCCTGTCCTAACTGGGGAGAACAGGGTCCCTCAAACCCTGTATCCACAAATAATAGTCAGAGAAACTGGTTCTTCCATAGGGGAGACCAGTAACTCTGGAACCATTGAGGACAGCCTCAATGAAGATGACCTCCTGTTAGCCAGGGTGGCCAAAAGATTGGCTTTGGAGAGACAGCTCCTAGCATAGAGAGGGATAGAAAAGAGATGGGTTTAGCTCCCATTTATGGTGGCAGCAACATAACTAGGGTCAGAGAAGATACTGACATCCTAAAAGACCCCAAAGGGATTGTAACAAAATATGAAGATGTTGATGACATCACCAAATGGTTCACAGCTTTTGAGAGGGCTTGTGCAACCAGAAAAGTAAACAGATCTCACTGGGGTGCTCTCCTTTCGGAAATGTTCACTGGAAAGTGTAGGGATAGACTCCTCACACTCTCTGGTAAAGATGCAGAATCCTATGACCTCATGAAGGCTACCCTGATTGAGTGCTTTTGGTTCTCAACTGAGGAGTACAGGATTAGGTTCAGGGGGGCTAAAAAATCCTCGAGCAAGACCTGGGTTGATTTTGTTGACTTCTCAGTCAAAACACTAAATGGTTGGATAACTGGCAGTGGTGTAAATGATTATGATGGGCTGTATAACTTGTTTATGAAGGAACACCTGCTGAGTAATTGTTTCAATGACAAACTGCATCAGCATCTGGTAGACCTAGGTCCAATTTCTCCCCAAGAATTGGGAAAGAAGGCAGACCACTGGGTCAAGACTAGGGTGACCAAGACTTCCACAGGGGGTGACCAAAAGAAAGGGGTCACAAAGCCCCCCCAGGGGAAGAATGTTGAGTCTTCTGAGGGAAAAAGTAAAGAGTCTTCTACAGGGCCCCAAAACCCTGTTCTGGAGGGTGGGCCCAGAGTCTCTTCACAATCCTCAATTGGGTATAAGGGTAAAAACTTCGATCCCAAGAAGGCCTGGTGTTGCATCTGTACTCAACACCAAACTGGAGACAAGGCCTGTCCCAAGAAAACTCCCACAACTACTACTCCAGCTAGCACTGGAATAGCCAGTCTCCAGGTGGGATCAACAGTGTGCCCAGAGCAACTCAGGGTTCACACTGAAGCTACATTAGTCTCTGAGGGTGGGGCGGTCCTTGCCACACTAGCTGCCTGGCCACCTAACATGCAAAAATACAGGCAGCAGCTCTTAATCAATGGGACTAGAGTAGACGCCTTGAGGGATACAGGTGCCAGTGTCACTATGGTGACAGACAAACTGGTTTCCCTGGGACAGTACATGGCTGGACAGACATATCCAGTCACAAATGCTGACAATCAGACTAAAGTCCATCCCATGGCAATGGTAACTTTAGAATGGGGAGGGGTCACTGGCCTGAAACAGGTGGTAGTCTCTTCTGCAATCCCAGTAGAATGTCTGCTAGGAAATGATCTGGAGTCCTCAGCATGGGCTGAGGTAGAACTCAAAACCCATGCAGCCACTCTGGTTATCCCTGACCTGGTGTGTGTCAAGACAAGGGCACAGTGCAGGGCTCAGGGTGAAAAAGAAGTGTTTGAGTCTGGAATAATGGCCCAACCTTCCAAGAGAAAAGGAAAGAAGACTGGGGAACCAGCTTCAACACAGCACAAGAAACATAACCTCTCTTCCCAGGAAGATGTTCTATCCCCTGAGGGAAATTAGTCCATGGAGCTAGGACCTTACCAGGTTCAGCTCTTGGGTCCAGGGGGACCCTCAAGGGAACAGCTGTGTAAGAGGCAAGAAACTTGTCCCTCTCTTGAAGGCCTAAGCCAGCAAACAGCTGAGCAAGAAAAAGGAAATGTCAGTGGAACTCACAGGGTCTATTGGGAAGATGGACTCTGTTGGACTTTTTGCCTTACGCAGGGTCATCACTAGTCTTGTTGCCTCCTTCCTCCTGGTTTTTCTGACCTCTCGCTGTTGGCTCTAGGACTCTGAGCACTTTATCACTGCTGACCGGTGCTAATGTGCAGGTGCTCACCCATCTAAAGTTGGTATGATTGGCTTATACCTAATTGGCATATTTAATTTACCTATAAGTCCCTTGTACAGTGGTATCTCTATACCCAGGGCCTGTAAATTAAATACTACTAGTGGGCCTGCAGCGCTGCTTGCGCCACCCACTGATGTAGACTTTCAAACCTGTCTCAGACCTGCTAGCGCAGGGCCTGTGTGCGCAGTTTTCTGCCACAGGGACCTGGCATCTAAATTTACTTGCCAGGCCCAGAACTCCCCTTTTACTACATGTAAGTCACCCCTAAGGTACGCCGTATCTAGCCCTATGGGCAGGGTGCCATGTATGTAGAAAGGCAGGACATGTGCCATATTGCATGGCCTGTCCTAGTAGTGACAAACAGCCTAACTTGGTGTCTCACTGCTGTGAGTGCTGGCTTCTCATAGGATTGAATTAGAAATGCCCTGCCTTATGTGTAAGGGGTATTGTCTGATTTATGAGGGGTAGCGTAGGCGTGTTTGGTATGGTTGTGATGGTGATAATAGATGCTGCTTACTGGTGTGGGTGTATTTTTTATTACTATCACAGAAATGCCACTTCTAGAAAGTGCGCATTTATCTGTGCTTATGACTCTGGTGTTTTGCAGCTTGACTCCAATCTACGTCTGGGCAGAGTGACAGTTGGGGATTTGTGCATAATTTTCAGACAGCCTGTACACAGGGAGGGTGGAGGTGTCACAGAGGTGCATCTGCATACTGAATAGTCTTCCTGGGCTGAGAGAAGGGAGAGGCGGGGCACGCCTGCATTTGTAAAGACTGTGCCCTGGCCTCTCACAATAGGGTGGTGTACCCCCCACTGATGTTTGGAGCCTGTGCTGAAAGGAGAGAGGGGGCACTCCCAGAACCAGTTGCAACTGGCTTGGGCCTCCTCTCCCTACCATTGTAAAACACTGTAAGAACTGACTATAAGTACAGGGGAATTTTCCCCACAATTTGGAGACTCTTGGAATCATCTTGGAACTGGACACCAAAGGCTGAAAGGACTCACCAGGAACCGCCATGGACTGCTGCTGCTGTGCTGATCTGTGACCTGCCTGGTCACTGTGAAGGACTTGCCACTTGCTGCCTTTCCCTTGTGCTGGCCTGTAGCTGGGCCCTCCACCTGAGGACCTTGTCTTAAGATTCTGCTCCCCAGGGGCAGGGTGCTGTGGCCCCTGACCCCTGCATCCATTTCTTCACGAGGGGTGCTTCTCCGTGGTTTGCAGCACGCTTATGGAGCCTTGGGAGCTCGTAGGCTCCTGGCTGCATTGTGCCCCTTTAAAAAAAGATCACCGCAGCGGCCCGGGAAGCTGGAAGAACACTCCACACCGCATCGGGTGCAGGCGAGTGCCTGCTCGGGCCCCAGGAGGGGTCCGATCTTCTCGTGGCTTCCCGGCAGGACCAGGGGAAGGCGCGGGGAGTGCTCCCTTCCCCCTGGCCTCTGCGTTAGGAGCAGGACGCTCCTTTTCTGCTGTTAGGTAAAATGGGCATTATTGTGGCCCCCCTCCCTTGGTGGAAGGGCCAGTGGAGGCCCGGGGGGGTCCCCAGAGATCGTGGGTCCCGGGAGGGGCCTGTCATTAAACCAGAGGGGTGCGTGGTGCCCCCCTCCTGCCCTAAGTTGTTTTTGCTGGCTTTGGCCCCCCTCGTGAGGGCCGGTTGAGGCCCTAGGGGGGCCCCCAGTAATTACGGTCCCCAGAGGGGCCTGTCTGTAAAAGAGAGGAGGTGCATGTCGCCCTCCTCTGACCCCAGAGTATAAGTGAGGCCCCCGTTTTGCGCATAGGAGCGCTGGGGGCCCCATTGTTCGCCATCTAGGCACTGGAGGTGCCTTCATCCAACCAGGTACTGTTTAAAGGACCAATATAGTTGCAATCCAAAGTTCTTTCCACAGACTTTTGTTTGATTCATATATTACCTATCTGCATTTGATGTTTTTACATATGTATATGCAAATGTTCCTTTTATGGACATGCTTGTTAAGATGTTTTTCTAACTTGCCATATGTTTTCTAATGTTCCTACTATGGGCATTTTATGATATTCTTATGACAAGTGCTGTGATGTAATAAAGTGTTTTCCTGACTACTGCTTATGTTGCAGAATACTGAGTAACCTGTGTGTTATGTGTCACTACTGCTAGGTTGCAGAGTAACTAATGTGTAACGTTCTGACAACTGCTAAGGTAGCAGGATAGTACTGATATGTGATGTTTGGTCTGATAATTGCCTTGTGTACAATACAGTATATTTTCATATAATCTGGTGTTGTGTTTCCTTTGTGGTGGGGATATTGCGTCACGTGTGTTGTGTGTGTTGTGCAAACGCTTTACACATTGCCTCTGGGTTAAGCCTGACTGCTCGTGCCAAGCTACCGAGGGGGTGAGCAGGGGTTATCTTGGACGTGTAACTCCCTTGCCCTGACTAGAGTGGGTAAGTTCTGCCTGGCTGAGGTGCATACCCTAGCCAACCAGAAACCCCATTTCTAACATTGGTCGTCAGCGGTGAGGATAGGACTTGCGCTTGCACAATACCATTGTGACTCATTATTTCACTACAAGGATTGCGTTTAGACCATCACATGTTTGGCTTCTCTTAACTTTCTCTCTTTGGTCATTTTCCCTGTTTTCAGTTCTCACCCTTGGGTATTGTGGTTGTCACATTTGAGTTATTTGTACTTTTTCAAGATGGGGCTTACCTTTGATTTAGAGGACCTGCCGTTTTACACGCAGGAGGAATTAGAGGGGTTCTGTAGAGAGAGAGGGCTGCCTGTAGAAAGGGACCTCAGGAGATCTCTGAATTTCTTTGAAAGGTTTGTGACATATACCCAGGGAGGGAGTGTGCTTAGGGGGTACCCAGGGGATCCCGAGTGTAGCGAGGGTTCCCAATGGGAGTGCTCCCAGACCTCATCCCTAGAGAGTGGTAGAGAGACTGATCAGGAGGGTGAGAATGACCGGTTGGGGATGCCAGTTGACAGGGAAGGCCCCAGTGATAGGGAGTCCCTTGCTGGGTCCAGTGTAAGAAGCAGGGCTACCTCTCATTCCTTGACGCCTGATGAGCTAAGAGATAGGCGGGAAGAGAGGGACCTGAAGTTGCAGTTAGCGCGCCTAGCTGTTGAGGAGAGAAGGGCTGAGGTAGAGAAGGCCTTAGTACAGGAGAGAATGGCAGAGGCAGAGAGAGCCTTTTCCAGAGAAAGACTTGCTCTAGAGCGCAGTCTGAAGGTTCTGGACTCACCAGCGCTGCAGGTGGAGTCCAGTGGTGGCAGCAATGTACAGTGCTGTAGCAAAGATGTCCCACACATACCCATAGATCTGGTACCTAGGTTCCAAGAGGGGGGTGATATACGTCAGTGGTTAAAGGAATATAAGAGGGCTCTGGTAGAGCGCAGGATCCCTGAGAAGGATTGGGGAACTGGCCTAGGGAGCTTTATTCCTGAGGAATGGAGGGATGCCCTACTGACTCTAGAAGAGAGTAACAGGGAGGGGTACTCCACTGTAAAAAATGCACTGATTATGAAGTATGGTTTTTCCCCTGAGGAATACAGAAAAAGGTTTAGGGGTGGTAAGAAACTGTCCCACCAGTCTTGGGAGGAGTTTGTGGAGGATTGCTGCACTGCACTAGATGGATGGGTGAAGGGTAGCACAGTAAACAATTTTGAAGGACTGTTTAATCTGATTGTCAGAGAGCAACTGCTTCGTTGTTTTTCAGAGTTACGCCAACACTTGTCAGTGTGTGAGCTCTCTGACCCCAGGGAGCTTGCAAAGGAGGCAGACTTCTGGTTGCGTACCAGAGGGTCTGGTGTGGCATTAGGGGGTGTTCCTAATGAGAGTGGTCTAGGTGTTTTCCAACCAGGTGTGGTGGGAAAGGCTTGTGTCCCAGGTAGGTCCCAGTGTAATGGGGCGGGTAAGGCACCCCATTTCCAGTCTCAGAGGAGAGGGAATGGGGTTGGCTGAGGCCCAGGGTACCCGAGCTCCAGTCCCAAGTCCTGGAGGGTTCCATGAGTGAACGCCAGGAGGTGAGCCTAGCCTGTGCCGTAGGGCCAGCTGTTCAGAAGGATCCCATTTTGTCATTAGGACTGGGGCGGGTGGCTGGTGATAGCGTTCCGCCGGTCCTGGTGTCTGGTAGTCTCGCTCTACAGCGGAGGAGGCAGAAATCCAGGCATAGTGTTGAGAGGGGGCTGCGGGCCCCAGTGGAGAACCTGGAGGGTCAGGGGTGATCTCTGAGAGCAGAGCCCCCCAGGAATGACCTTGGTGAGACCATTTCTGGGCTGGGGGAAATCCAGACTCTGTCAGATGGGCAGAGGTCAGGAGACCTGCGCCAGCCAGACTCTTGTGTGGCCCTTGGGGAAGGTGTTTCCCTGGTGGGGGGTAGTTGTGCCCCCCAGGAAGTCCTGGTGCGCCAGGCAATGATTCAACCACAGGGTGGTGACTCTGGGTTGGATGATCAGGTTCAGGGGGTAAACTCTGACCTGATGAGGAGTAGGTGTGCTCCCCAGGTAGTCCTGGTGCGCCAGCCAGTGGTTCAACCGCAGGGTAGTGACTCTGGGTTGGATTGCCAGATTCAGGGGGTAAGCTCTGATCTGGTAGGGGGTAGGTGTGCTCCCAAGGAGATCCTGGTTCGCTGGGCAATGGTCCAGTCTAAGGGTGTCATCCCTGGACTAGATAGACAGGTTCAGGGGGTAAACTCTGACCTAGTTGGGGGGGCGGTTAGTGTGCTCACCCCCGTGTGAAACTTCTGGTGGCTTCTCCCGAGGTGGGAGATGCAGGACTCTGGAAGTGGGGTTCAGGGAGGGGGAAGCCCGCCCCGGACCCCGGTGCAACCCAAGGGTGTCGTCCCTAGGTTGGGTGGTCAGTCGCCAGGTAGTGATCCTGGGCTGGCGAGAGAGTTGTGCAGGGCTGCTGTACCCAGCACCCTGGCAAGTGTGGATTCTGGTGATACCCCTCCTAGGAGAGGAGGGCGGGATCCTAGATGGAGGGGTAGAGGGAGGAGAGCCTCGCCTCTAGCCCCTGTAGAACCTATGGGTGCGGGCCATAGGTTGGTGGATCAGTGGCAGGGTAAAGCCCCTGAACTGATTGGAAATGGAGTGGAGACAGGTTGCTTTGCACCTGGGGCTACCGCCCCCCACTCATTATGGTTTCAGAGACCAGAGGCCCCTAGATGGCCTGGGGCCTGGTTCTGGCCATTGGCAGCTAGAGAACCCCGTGGGTTGGTCTAGGCTGCCTGGGAAGCATTGACAGAGAGATCCAAGTGGAGTCAGGAAGGCATAGAACTGGTACATGCCCCTGCTGTTGTGGGCCTGGGTCCGTGTTCTATCACCCCAATCAGGGAAGTACATCAAGGTATTGATTGTTCTCCCCTGGCTTTTGGCTGGTAGGGGGTTGTGTTGGACTTTTTGCCTTACGCAGGGTCATCCCTAGTCTTTTTGCCTCCTTCCTCCTGGTTTTTCTGACCTCTCGCTGTTGGCTCTAGGACTCTGAGCACTTTATCACTGCTGACCAGTGCTAAAGTGCAGGTGCTCACCCATCTAAAGTTGGTATGATTGGCTTATACCTAATTGGCATATTTAATTTACCTATAAGTCCCTTGTACAGTGGTATCTCTATACCCAGGGCCTGTAAAATAAATACTACTAGTGGGCCTGCAGCGCTGCTTGCGCCACCCACTGAAGTAGACTTTCAAACCTGTCTCAGGCCTGCTAGCGCAGGGCCTGTGTGCGAAGTTTTCTGCCACAGGGACCTGGCATCTAAATTTAGTTGCCAGGCCCAGAACTCCCCTTTTACTACATGTAAGTCACCCCTAAGGTACGCCGTATCTAGCCCTATGGGCAGGGTGCCATGTATGTAGAAAGGCAGGACATGTGCCATATTGCATGGCCTGTCTTAGTAGTGACAGACAGCCTAACTTGGTGCCTCACTGCTGTGAGTGCTGGCTTCTCATAGGATTGAATTAGAAATGCCCTGCCTTATGTGTAAGGGATATTGTCTGATTTATGAGGGGCAGCGTAGGCGTGTTTGGTATGGTTGTGATGGTGATAATAAATTCTGCTTACTGGTGTGGATGTATTTTTTATTACTATCACAGAAATGCCACTTCTAGAAAGTGTGCATTTATCTGTGCTTATGACCCTGGTGTTTTGCAGCTTGACTCCAATCCACGTCTGGGCAGAGTGACAGTTGGGGCTTTGTGCATACTTTTCAGACAGCCTGTACACAGGGAGGGTGGAGGTGTCACAGAGGTGCATCTGCATACTGAATAGTCTTCCTGGACTGAGAGAAGGGAGAGGCGGGGCACACCTGCATTTGTAAAGACTGTGCCCTGGCCTCACACAATAGGGTCGTTAACCACCAACTGATGTTTGGAGCCTGTGCTGAAAAGAGAGAGGGGGCACTCCCAGAACCAGTTGTAACTGGCTGGAACTCCTCTCCCTACCATTGTAAAACACTGTAAGAACTGACTATAAGTACAGGGGAATTTTCCCCACAATTTGGAGACTCTTGGAATCATCTTGGAACTGGACACCAAAGGCTGAAAGGACTCACCAGGAACCGCCATGGACTGCTGCTGCTGTGCTGACCTGTGACCTGCCTGGTCACTGTGAAGGACTTGCCACTTGCTGCCTTTCCCTTGTGCTGGCCTGTAGCTGGGCCCTCCACCTTGTCTTAAGATTCTGCTCCCCAGGGGCAGGGTGCTGTGGCCCCTGACCCCTGCATCCATTTCTTCACGAGGGGTGCTTCTCCGTGGTTTGCAGCGCGCTTATGGAGCCTTGGGAGCTCGTACGCTCCTGGCAGCGTTGAGCCCCTTTAAATAAGATCACCGCAGCGGCCCGGGAAGCTGGAAGAACACTTGCGCACCGCATCGGGTGCAGGCGAGTGTCTGCTCGGGCCCCAGGAGGGGTCCGATCTTCTTGTGGCTTCACGGCAGGACCAGGGGAAGGCGTGGGGAGTGCCCCCTGGCCTCTGCGTTAGGAGCAGGACGCTCCTTTTCTGCTGTTAGGTAAAACGGGCATTATTGTGGGCCCCCCCTTGGTGGAAGGGCCAGTGGAGGCCGGGGGGGGGGGGGCCCAGATATTGCAGGTCCCGGGAGGGGCCTGTCATTAAACCGGAGGGGGTGCGTGGTGCCCCCCTCCTGCCCTAAGTTGTGAGGGCCGGTTGATGCCCTGGGGGGTCCCCAGTAATCACGGTCCCCGGAGGTGCCTGTCTATAAAAGAGAGGAGGTGCATGACGCCCTCCTCTGACCTCAGAGTATAAGGGAGGCCCCCGTTTTGCACATAGGAGCGCCGGGGGCCCCATTGTTCGTCATCTAGGCACTAGAGGTGCCTTCATCCAACCAGGTACTGTTTAAAGGACCAATCTAGTTGCAATCCAAAGTTCTTTCTACAGACTTTTGTTTGATTCATATATTACCTACCTGTGTTTGATGTTTTTACATATGTGTATGCAAATGTTCCTTTTATGGACATGCTTGCTAATATGTTTTTCTAACTTGCCATATGTTTTCTAATGTTCCTACTATGGGCATTTTATGATATTCTTATGACAAGTGCTGTGATGTAATAACGTGTTTTCCTGACTACTGCTTATGTTGCAGAATACTGAGTAACCTTTGTGTTATGTGTGACTACTGCTAGGTTGCAGAGTAACTAATGTGTAACATTCTGACAACTGCTAAGGTAGCAGGATAGTACTGATATGTGATGTTTGGTCTGATAATTGCCTTGTGTACAATACAGTATATTTTCATATAATCTGGTGTTGTGTTTCCTTTGTGGTGGGGATATTGCATCACGTGTGTTGTGTGTGTTGTGCAAACGCTTTACACATTGCCTCTGGGTTAAGCCTGACTGCTCGTGCCAAGCTACCAAGGGGGTGAGCAGGGGTTATCTTGGACATGTAACTCCCTTGCCCTGACTTGAGTGGGTAAGTTCTGCCTGGCTGAGGTGCATACCCTAGCCAACCAGAAACCCCATTTCTAACAGACTCCTTTACACTGAGGCAAGAGATCCCAAACCTGGTGCCACTAGGAGAGTGGTAGTGCCTCAAGAGTTTAGGGAGTTCATTCTGACCTTAGCCCATGACATTCCCCTTGCTGGGCATTTGGGACAAACCAAGACATGGGAGAGATTAGTCAACCATTTCTACTGGCCCAATATGTCCCAGAAGGTAAAGGAGTTTTGCACCTCCTGTGTCACCTGTCAAGCCAGTGGTAGACAGGTGGCCATGCAAAGACACCCCTCATTCCACTTCCTGTGGTGGGGGTCCACTTTGAAAGAGTGGGAGTGGATATAGTGGGTCCACTTGAACCTCCCACAGCATCAGGGAACCAGTATATCCTAGTAGTAGTGGATCATGCTACTAGGTACCCTGAGGCATTTCCCCTTAGGTCCACTACTGCCCCTGCAGTAGCCAAAGCACTCATAGGTATTTTTATCATAGTGGGATTTCCTAAGGAGGTGGTTTCTGACAGAGGTGCCAACTTCATGTCAGCTTACCTAAAGCACATGTGGAATGAGTGTGGGGTGACTTACAAATTCACCACACCATACCATCCACAAACCAATGGCCTTGATGAGAGATTCAGCAAGACATTGTAGGACATGATCATGGGGCTCCCTGAAAAACTCAAAAGGAGATAGGATGTCCTCTTGCCATGCCTGCTTTTCACCTACATAGAGGTGCCACAGAAGGGAGTAGGGTAACCCCTTTGAACTTCTGTTTGGCCATCCTGTTAGGGGACCACTAGCTCTTGTAAAAGAAGGCTGGGAAAGACCTCTCCATGAGCCTCAACAACATGTGGTGGACTATGTACGAGTCCTACGTTCAAGGATGGAAAAGGCAAGCAAAAACCTTGAGGCCAGCCAACAGCTCCAGAAGATGTGGTATGACCAAAAGGCTGCTATGGTTGAGTTTCAGCCAGGGCAGAAAGTCTGGGTTCTGGAACCTGTGGCTCCAAGGGCACTTCAGGACAGATGGAGTGGCCCTTACCCAGTTCTTGAGAAAAAGAGTCAGGTCACCTACCTGGTTGACTTAGGCACTAGCAGGACCCCAAAGAGAGTGATCCATGTGAACCACCTCAAACTCTTTCTTGATAGGGCAGATGTAAACATGTTAATGGTTACAGACGAGGACCAGGAAGCTGAGAGTGAACCTCTCCCTGATCTCCTCTCCACTGACCCTAAAGATGGCTCAGTAGATGGAGTGATCTATTCAGACACCCTCTCTGGCCAACAGCAGGCTGACTGAAGGCAAGTCCTCCAGTAGTTTGCTGAGCTCTTCTCTTTAACCCCTGGTCAGATACACCTGTGTACCCATGATGTGGACACGGGAGACAGTATACCTGTCAAAAACAAAATATTTAGACAGTCTGACCAAGTTAAAGAAAGCATCAAAGTGGAAGTCCACAAGATGCTGGAGTTAGGAGTGATTGAGCACTATGACAGTCCCTGGGCTAGCCCAGTGGTCTTGGTCCCCAAACCTCACACAAAAGATGGCAAGAGAGAGATGAGGTTTTTGTGTGGACTACAGAGGGCTAAACACTGTCACCAAGACAGATGCTCACACCATTCCAAGGGCAGATGAGCTCATAGATAAATTAGGTGCTGACAAATACTTAAGTACCTTTGACTTAACAGCAGGGTACTGGTAAATAAAAATGGCACCTGGAGCAAAGGGGAAAACAGCATTCTCTACACCTGATGGGCACTACCAATTTACTGTGATGCCCTTTGGCTTAAAGAATGCCCCTACCACCTTCCAAAGGCTGGTGAATCAAGTCCTTGCTAGCTTGGAGTCCTTTAGTGCAGCTTACCTTGATTATATTGCTGTCTTTAGCTCCAACTGGCAGGATCACCTGGTCCACTGAAGAAGGTTTTGCAGGCCCTGTAAGCAGCAGGCCTCTCTATCAAGGCATCTAAATGTCATATAGGGCAGGGTACTGTGGTTTACTTGGGTCACCTGGTTGGTGGAGGCCAAGTTCAGCCACTCAAACCCAAGATCCAGACTATTATGTACTGGGTAGTTCCAAAAACCCAGACTCAAGTCAGGGCATTCCTTGGCTTGACTGGGTACTATAGGAGGTTTGTGAAGGGATATGGATCAATAGTGATACCCCTCGCAGAACTGACCTCCAAGAAAATGCCCAAGAAAGTGAACTGGACCGTGGACTGTCAAAAGGCCTTTGACACCCTGAATCAAGCTATGTGTACAGCACCAGTTTTGAAAGCTCCAGATTACTCTGAGCAGTTCATTGTGCAGACAGATGTCTCTGAGCATGGGATAGGAGCAGTCCTGAAGCAAACAAATGATGATGGCCTTGACCAGCCTGTTGCTTTTATTAGCAGGACGTTACTCCCCAGGGAGCAGCCTTGGAGAGTCATTGAGAGGTAGGCCTTTGCTGTGGTCTGGTCCCGGAAGAAGTTGAGACCATACCTTTTTGGTACTCACTCATAGTTCAAACTGACCACAGACCACTTAGATGACTAATGCAAATGAACGGAGAAAGCCCTAAACTGTTGAGGTGGTCCACAGGGAATGGCCTTTGTAGTGGAACACAGACCTGGGACTGCCCTTGCCAATGCTGATGGCCTTTCCAGGTTCTTCCACTTAGAAAATGAAGACTCTCTTACGAAAGGTTAGTCTCATCCTCTTTCATTTGGGGGGGAGTTGTGTAAGGAAATGCTTCCTTGGCATGGTAACCCCCTGACTTTTTGCCTTTTGCTGATGCCAGTTATGATTGAAATTGTGCTGGGACCCTGCCAACCAGGCCCCAGCACCAGTGTTCTTTCCCTAAACTGTACCTTTGCTTCCACAATTGGCACAGCCCTGGCACTCAGATAAGTCCCTTGTAAATGGTACCCCTGGTACCAAGGGCCCTGATGCCAGGGAAGGTCTTTAAGGGCTGCAGCATATCTTATGCCACCCTGGGGACCCCTCACTCAGCACATGCACACTGCCTCACAGCTTTTGTGTGCTGGTGGGAAGAAAACGACTAAGTTGACATGGCACTCCCCTCAGAGTGCCATGCCAACCTCACACTGCCTGTGGCATAGGTAAGTCACCCCCCTAGCAGGCCTTACAGCCCTAAGGCAGTGTGCACTATACCATAGGTGAGGGCATATGTGCATAAGCACTATGCCTCTACAATATCTAAGCAAAACCTTAGACATTGTTAGTGCAGGGTAGCCATAAGGAGTATATGGTCTGGGAGTTGGTCAAACACGAACTCCACAGTTCTATAATGGCAACACTGAAATCTGGGAAGTTTGGTATCAAACGTCTCAGCACAATAAATGCACACTGATGCTAGTGTGGAATTTATTGTAAAATACACCCAGAGGGCATCTTAGAGATGCCCTCTGTATACCAGTCCGACTCCTAGTGCTAGGCTGACCAGTTTCTGCCAGCCTGCCACAACCAGACGAGTTACTGGCCACATGGGGAGAGTGCCTTTGTCACTCTGTGGCCAGGAACAAAGCCTGTACTGGGTGGAGGTGCTTCTCAACTCCCCCTGCAGGAACTGTAACACCTGGCGGTGAGCCTCAAAGGCTCATGCCTTTTGTTACAGCACCCCAGGGCATCCCAGCTAGTAGAGATGCCCGCCCCTCCGGCCACTGCCCCCAGTTTTGGCAGCAAGGCCGGAGGAGATAATGAGAAAAGCAAGGAGGAGTCACCCACCAGTCAGGACAGCCCCAACGGTGTCCTAAGCTGAGGTGACCCCTGCCTTTAGAAATCCTCCATCTTGAGATTGGAGGATTCCCCCAATAGGAGTAGGGATGTGCCCCCCTCCCCTAAACAAACTCCTAAATTTAGTATTTAGGGGGACCCCAGAACCCAGGAAATCAGATTCCTGCAACCTGAAACAAGAAGAAGGACTGCCGACCTGAAAGCCCTGCAGAGACGACGGAAACGACAACTACTTTGGCCCCAGCTCTACCTTCCTGTCTCCTTACTCGAAGAAAACTACAACAGCAATGCATCCGACTGGGACCAGCGACCTCTGAAGCCTCAGAGGACTGCCCTGAACCAAAGGACCAAGAAACTCCAGTGAACAGCGTCTCTGTTCAAAACCAACAACAACTTTGCAACTTTCTTGCAACTTTTAAAGACCTCACTCTTCCCGCCGGAAGCGTGAGACTTCACCCTCTGCACCCAACGCCCCCGGCTCGAGCTCCAGATAACCAACACCACAAGGAGGACTCCCAGGCGACTGCAACCTCGAGAATCCAGAAGCTCCCCCTTACCGCGAGTGCCTGTAACAAGGAACCCGACGCCTGGACCAAGCACTGCACCCGCAGCCCCCAGGACAGAAGGAACCGAACCTCAGTGCAGGAGTGACCCTCAGGTGACCCTCTCCCTTGCCCAGTCAGTGGCTGGCCCGAGAAGCTCCCCTGTGCCTGCACCGCTAGAGTGACCCCTGGGTCCCTCCATTCATTTAAATTACAAACCCGATGCCTGCTTTACACACTGCACCCCGCCCCTGTGCCGCTGAGGGTGTGTTTTGTGTGCCTACTTGTGTCCCCGCAGTGCTTTACAAACCCCCCTCTGGTCTGCCCTCTGAAGACGCAGGTTCTTACCTGTAGGCAGACTGGAACTGGAGCACCCCTGTTCTTCTAAGGCGCCTACGTGTTTTTGGCACCTCTTTGACCTCTGCACCAGACCGGCCCTGAGCTGCTGGTGTGGTAACGTTGGGTTTGCCTTGAACCCCCAACGGTGGGCTGCCTATGCCCAGGAACTTAGACTTGTAAGTGTACTTACCTGACAAACTAACCATTACTTAACTCTCCCAGGAACTGTTGATTTTTGCACTGTGTCCACCTTTAAAATAGCTTATTGCCATTTTTACTAAAACTGTGTATTCTATTGCTCTAATTCAAAGTTCCTAACTTATCTGTGTGGAGTACCTTGCACTTTATGTATTTACTTCAAATCTTGAATTTGTGGTTCTAAAAATAAATTAAGAAAATATATTTTTCTATATAAAACCTATTGTCCTGGAGTTAAGTCTTTGAGTGTGTGTTCCTCATTTATTGCCTGTGTGTGTACAACAAATGTAAACACCACCCTCTGATAAGCCTACTGCTCGACCACACTACCACAAAATAGAGCAGTAGATTTATCTAATTTTGTCACTATCTTACCTCTAAGGGGAACCCTTGAACTCTGTGCACACTATCTCTTACTTTGAGATAGTATATACAGAGCCATCTTCCTACATCTCTGACAAGGATTGTGACTGTTGCTTTATTAGTGATTCACTGCCCTCAACCAACAAAACAATTCCTCACAGTCAGTATGCACACAGTGCAGATGTGAATGCAGCTGCCAGAGAGTTGGCTGCACACATGTCAGAAAGGTTTAGGTGTACCCATGAGACAGGGCTAGATGTATACATGGTGCGCACAAGGTTGATGTGTCGGGGAGCTTAGGTTTACAATACAGTGTTCTGTTGAGTAACACCTATTAATAAAGCACCAAAAGGAAATTTAGGCCCTCATTACGACCCTAGCGGGCGGGGAGAAGTGGCGGTAACACCGTCAACAGGTTGGCGGAAAGAAAAATGGAATCATGACCATGGCGGTTACTGCCATGGTCATCCACCACTTCTCCACTCCGAACTCCAGGGTGGTGACGACCGCTGGGCTGGAGACTTTGGTCTCCAGCCGGGCGACCGTCACCAGACCGCCGGCAGTGTCAGGACCCTGCATACCACCATGGATTTCGGGTGGTTTGGAACTGCCACGCAATCCATGGCGGTAGGCACTATCAGTGCCAGGGAATTCCTTCCCTGGCACTGATAGGGGTCTCCCCCACTCCCTCCCCTGCCCCTGAGTCCTCCCCCGACACCCCCCGGCAACCCCCCAAAGGTGGCAGGACCCCCACCCCCAACATGCAAATACACCCCCCCTCCCCACCCCCACCCCCAACATGCACATACACACCCCTACATGCACACATACACTACAACAACACATACCTGCACACATACATACAGACATGCACACAGACCGACCCGCACACATTTCCCATACACACAACACCCCCTGCATGCACACATGCACTCACACACCCCCTCTACATACGCACACGCACACCCCCATGCATGCACAAAACACACAACACCCACCCCCCTCCCCTAACGGACGATAAACTTACCTTGTCCGTTGATCCTCCAGGAGGGGAAGGGATCCATGGGGGCTGCTCCGCCGCCAGCTCCCCGCCACCAGAACACCGCCACGCCGAATCCTGGGTTGGGATTCGGTGGGCGGTGTTCTGATGACGGGGCGGTGGAGGTGGAGCAGCCTCCACTTCCCCGCCGACCGCCAGCATGGCTGCTGGCGGCTCTCCGTCCGAAAAAGGACAGAGGGCTGCCAGCATTCATAATTCGCTGCGCGAAAACCACCTGCACTGGTGGTCTTCAGCACAGCGGTACCTCAGCTGTCTTGCAAAAAGACCGCCGAGGTTGAAATGAGGGCCTTAGTGTTTGGAGTTTGGTATATACATGGCTAATATAATAAATTTACATTAGCTATACAGATTGTAGGTCTGTTAAGGGATGAAACCGACCAAGAATTTTCTGATACTTGCAGAAAATATATTTATGTGGAATTGATCAAACTTCAACTCATTTATATAGTTAGGCTCATATTTATACTTTTTTTGCGCCTCATTTGAGCCATTTTTTGATGCAAAAGCAGCGCAAACGTACAAAATATAATGTTATTTTTGTTAGTTTGCGATGCTTTTGAGTAAAAAAAATTACGCAAACGCAGCACAGAAAAAGTGTAAATATGGGCCTTAGTGAATATCCTAAACCTCTAGCATGAATCAAACACTTCCTGCTGTACATAAAACAAAGCAAGTAAAATTATGTAACTACTTTTCTGAGCTATGTTTTCCTCTTCCTCATAAGGATGAATCTTTCCATGTTGGCTGTGAGCCTTCTATTTGAAGTCTATATAAATAATTGAGCTGTTCATCCCAGGAGCAGCTGAAGAAATTTAGAGACATATTTACAAGGAATTGGGGCGGGCTGTACCAAAATTGGCACCGCAAAACGTCAGTTCTGAACTGCAGGGATGTACTGTATTTACAAAAAATGGCACACCCCTGTGTTTCCCCTAGTGCTGGTGCTAGATTTGACTGCCAGTGCCAACTCAGTCATCCTTGCACCAAAGTGTAAGGGTGTCTGCGTTGAAGGGAATGATTGTTTGTGTGCAGGAAGGTGTCCCTTACTCCACATAAACAATCTACAATGGCAATTTGGCACTTCTATGTGTGCTGCAGAATGCAGCACACATAGAAGTAACAAATTGTCATTATTTAATGATTGTTTATGTGCAGGAAAGGACATCTTCCTGCACATAAGCAATCATTCATTGCGTTTTGCTCTTTGTATGTGTGCTGCTGAATACAGCACACATAGAAAAAGCAAAAATGAGGAGAAGTAAATGTATTTCTCCTCGTTGCGCCATGCTAACACAACCCCTAGGGTGGGGTTGGATTTTGGCGCTGCCTCAGATTTACTTGTATATCTGGGCCAGCGTCAAAATCAATGGGTGTTGCAGTGGAATGCCCACAGCACCACCCATTGCACATCCCTCTGCTGAAGAAAACTGCTTTGGAGGGGCCCTTATTTACAAGGTGACCTCAAGCCACAAAAGGTAGCTTAGCACTGTCTTGTAAATATGGCGCAGTGCACAGCGCCACCCGAGCATCACAAAAAGTAATGCTCCGGTGGCCCTAGGGGCTTGTATGCCCCTTAATCTGTTCATAAGTATTGTTTATGATCTCCTAGAACCAGGGAACCAAAAGCAGCCCTGACAAATTTTGTCCGACTATCCGCCATATGATACATAGCGAGTGAGTGCAGCGAATGAGCCTGACCCCCATTAGGGTCTGGAAGCGGGGTTCTCTCTGCAAGAAAAGTTTGAAAAAAATGTTGCATTCCACAACACATTTCTCATTATATATTCAATTGTATTACTTTTTAAAGCAAACTAAATGATGATCTTACAGTGCACCACGATACAACAGTCTTTGTTGGGGTACCTCAATGAGTCCCTCACTATCACCCTCCAACAGTGCCTTTTATCTCTCAGCCCCTATTTCACCTGTATTTCATTTGTTTTATTGCGGCTCTCATACCATTTTAGGGTGTCGGAGCACTTTACTTCACACACACACACACACAGACAGACAATGAATCATACCTCTGGAAACCAATGTATAGAAATGTTACATACGACAAAGAGGACTACAAGGTGTAGGATTCGCATGTCATCTATATTGGTAGGCATTTTACAAGAGGGCTTGGCCTGAAGAAGCACAAACTCAGGGTTCAGAATGTAACATAGTGATTAGGATTGGCTTTATTAACATGAATGTATTCCCCCTCCCCCAAATAAACCCTCTTAACCAACATTAGAACGAAAGAGTGGGGAAAAAAACATAATCTTCTAACCTGCACCATGCAGTTTGCATGCAGCTTTCTGATGGTAGTTCATCACTCACTGTGCTAGATTACAATTGTAACTTATGAACTGCACAGTAACAAAAAGGATTTCTATGACAACAGCAGTAACCCACTGAGCTATAGACATTGCTAGAGCATTTTCATCCTTCACAGGAATCAATGCCCTTCCAAGTGGATGGATCTTCAGATCCTGTGACAGGGTGTGGTAGAACCACTTACACAATTTAATATAAACCCAATTGAGTTACACACCATGACCAATTTTGCCATTGAAGGAAAACTCCAGCCAGGAATAAAGTTAAGGGATTTATTACAAACTCAAGCTCAAAGTGATGTAGACAATTCACAAGACCAGGTTAAAAAGATACATAATCACCAAGGGTTGCCCAAGATGAAAACAATTCAGGTGAACTAACGTTAGCAAAGCTAAGCATTCAAGAAGAATAATGCACATCACCAACAAAAATGTCTGAGAACAAGAAATTAAGGGGGTTATTACAACTTTGGAGGAGGTGTTAATCCGTCCCAAATGTGACGGATATACCACCAGCCGTATTACGAGTTCCATAGGATATAATGGACTCATAATATGGCTGGTGGTATATCCGTCACTTTACCGTCACTTTTGGGACGGATTAACACCTCCTCCAAAGTTGTAATAACCCCCTAAGTGTTGCTCGGGACTTGCAATAATCAATTAATTCAGTTTAGCAGAGTCCTACTTTAGCTGGGCACGGGAGTAACTCTACAGTTGGCCAAAGCAGGGAAAACGTGTGAAGAAGAACACTTGCGAGCAAAAGACAAAAAGTATAAAAAGGACAAAAAAATAATTTGGAAAAAGACAATCCTGGACTGCAAACTACTAGCTGAAATGGGCAAAAGATAAGTAAAAAAGGAATGCGTCAGCATGTCATATGCTCGATCATCTGAAGAGGGTTGGAAGAAAGGTTTCTAATTCTCAAAGGGGCATATCAGAGTAGCAAATAACTCTCTAAGGGGCACAGCATCCATAGTTGAGGAACAGGGGCTCAGCTTCTCATCTTCGAGCATCTCGATTTGACCAAAGTCCAACTGGTCATGGATAAATCAAAGTTCATACGTAATTTTGATTTGCCAAAGGTTGCAGTCCATTTTATGTTGAAGGGGCATCATCCAATAGAAATCGATCACAAAACTCCTAACTGAAACATGCATAAATCTTCCCAGGTCTGTGATGGGAATATCTTCCATCTGCGTGACTCCACGCAAGTTTGAAACAATAGTATACACTAGCAGTCCATGCTCCACGATGTACCCTACTCAGAACACTGTAACACTTTCTCTCTATGTCTACACAATTGGGCCTATTGCCAAAAACTAGTTTTTTCATTGCAACAAAGTCTGAAAGAAAGCTCATGTTAAGGAATGTATTAGCATTCCCTGCACAGCCACGAAATACTAGCTTAGCAGGCCTCAATTAGGCTAACACAAGAGAATTATAGCAATACGTTAAATTAATATGTTTTAATAAAACACATGTAATATGCAAATTTATAAATTCAACATTAATAATACTTCATTATGTGTGTTACATTCACTTTAAATGGGCAAAAGACTTTGTTAATGCATTTAATTAAGTATAATGGGGAATTAAATTTCTTCCATTTTGCACACATTTAAACTCATCAATCATTAGAACTTCAACAGCTTTTCAATACAATCTGCTAGTCTAGAGTCTAAATTACATTACAATATCAGTTTAGTCCTTCTAACCTTTGATTTAATTCAAATACCACCCATGTCAAACTCTACAGTGTAAACAAATGCACATTAATAAAACATGTTAGGGCAATTTCTACATTCAAACCATTAGTACTTTGATTAATATGCGGCATCAACTGTCACATATTGATGACTTTTGTGACATGAGGGACACTACCAAAATTTAAAATACATCAGTCCCCTGTTTGATAGCAAATTAAGCTATTACAAAGTGATCCAACTCTCATTTTCAAAGAGACAGCTCAAAATGTCAGAGTTTCTTCAGGTAAGGTCTTCTGAAATCCCATAACTGCTTGAAGTTACAATAATATAGACTTCTCCTAATCTCCATATCAATCTCCTTTCTCCTCTGTCTGCCCTTTGCTCTTTTCGCTTTCAGACTTTTGGATAGTTTGTATATTCCAACTGCACATAGGACAAACAAAACCACGACCAATAGAGGTCTCAAAATGGTTCCCACAACACCTCTTCCTAAAGTTCCATTTCACTTTCCAATGGCTGAAAACCACTACCTATTGCTTCCCATGCAGCTGTTGCGGTTAGACTTTTCAGGTCCTGTTTCAAGTCATGTCTGCAATGCACTTTGTTATTTCTTTACTATTGTCAGGTGATGTAGCCTAAATTTTAGTAGAGTCCCTTGTGTCACAAAAGACATCAAAATGTGACAGTTTATATCTTTTGTTAATCAAAGCACTAAATGGTTTGCAATCGAGAAACTGCACTGACACACACTTTAAATGTGCATTCCCTTACATTGCAGAGTTCGACTTAGGTGGTATATCAATTAAATAATATACTAGAAGGATTGAACTGAGATCATAATGTAATTTAGACACTAGACTAACAGAATGTATTGAAATTATATTGAATTTCTAATGATTAATAAATTCAAAATGTGTGCAAAAGTGAGAGAAATGTACTTCTCTGTTGTGGCCAATGAAATGCATTAACAAAGTTTACGTGGCTTATTTTTCTGCTACACTTGATCCTGTAGCATCAGAGTTGCCTGGTTGTTTAAAAGCCGTTGCAGTTCTTAGCGTCAGCATTGAACAGTATGAAAACATTGTTATGGCGCACATACTGAACGTTTTTGTTCCCCACTCAGTGGAAATTTTGTTGACCCGTACAAAGACACAGTATTTTACAAGTACACGTTTAACCCATTATGAGCAGGTTATACTTGCTTCTTCTAGTGTAAATATCAGGAGATGCACTGTCCTGAACCCTGCCATCCTCATTCTCAATCTGGTTGAAAATACATTGAAGATGAGGTTAAGCATGACTGTCTCGATGTGATTGAATTATGCATCAAACTAAGACCTGACATTCAAGATGTCCCCTTAGATGAAAATGAATATGTCATGTTTGTTAATGGCTCCTGTTTAAGAGATAACGATGGTACCCTGAGAATAGGTTATGCGGGTTACACAGGTTCAGGTGTGATAGAAGCCTCCTGGCTTCAAAGAGTCTTTTCAGCCCAAGTAGCCAAATTGGTTGCTCTTACCAGAGCATGCTGTGTTTCTGAACAGCTTAAAGTGGCAATTTTTACTGATAATCAGTATGGTTTTGGTGTTGTTCATGATTTCGGACAGGTGAGGTCTCAGAGAAGTTTTTCTTTTTTAAACATGTTTTTATTTCAATTTTTCATGTGTTTGTAACCAAAATTACAGCTGTATGTTACTGCATAATCAGAAAGAAATCTGCCTAGGATTTGCGTGTGCACCACATGAGTAGCTATGTCTTTCGTAGCCAAAAATCTAGCCAAAAAGCTATATATGTTATGGGTGGAGACATGACAGGTATACTTCTTTGCTGTGGGGTGCATTGTGTGCCAGACATCTGAACAACCCAACCAGCTCATTACTGCAGGGAGCGCTGTTACCATCTGTGTGTCGTTCCCATCTTGTCCATCGGGTCATCAAGTATACAGTTAAGATCCCTAGCCCAGAGTATTGGCGTCCCCAGATATGGGAGCCGATCATGCTCCAGTGCCAGACAGAATCACCCGTCATCTGCATTGGGAGCATACACACTTAGAAAGCAGACCTTGCGTCCGTCTAATAAACCACAGAGAAGAAGGTATCAACCCTCAACATCGGCCCTGAAACTCTGCATCTTGAACGGGAGGGACCCCAAGTGCAACCCAAATCGACACTCCCTGGGCAGAATTAGAATAGGAGGCAGAGTAAAACTTTTCCCTCCACTTCAGTTGCACTTTTTGCGCCTTGCTGTCCAGGAGATGTGTTTTGAGCAGCAGGGCGATTCGCATACCATTCAGTTTAAGATATGTGTGGACCCTGTATCTCTTAGTGTAGGAATTCAGGCCCTGCACGTTCCATGTCACGATTCTATAGGTTGTAGCCATAGTATCTTATAAAAAGCTAACAGAGTCCCAAACTGGGCCTCCTGCCCCTCCCCCAGTCTGTGTCTTCGCTGCAACAATAAAAACAGTGCAAAACAAAAAATCTCATCCCACCCGCTGGGTTGAAACAACCAGTGTATTGCCATGTATCCCCAACCCATAACACCCACCCAATCTCAGAGCATCTATTTGTGAAAACTTAGCACTGAAAAAACAATCGCGCAATCACACTGCAGCTATCAGTCAGAGTAGTATAATACCAGGCAATCCAGCGCAGCCAGACCCTTTACTCCCCTGTTATACAACTAGACCGCGTGTAAACTCCTCACATCTAACACCACACTCTATTCCACACAGACACACCCTCACAGTTCAATCTACTATTTGGGGGAGTGGAAGGAGCGGGAACAGGGGCGGGGGTGGCATACGTCCAGTCAGCCCCAAGTGTCTCCACAGAGTTCCCCACAGACTTGATCCAGTCCATCATGAGGAGAATCTATTCCCCTACACCAGGCACAAAGGGACCAGGAGCTCCCCCCACCAACCACACTCCGCCCCCCCCCAGCTAATCCAAACTGCTTCACCCAGAGCCGCGTGGGTTAGGGAAGGCAGGGTCAGCTAGTTCATGAGGGCCCAAGGGACACATCTCCGTGGTCCTAATAAACAACAAACTGTGAGTCTCCCATGTCCGGTGTCTCCTCCATCACATCCACCGTCCCCGTGTCCGAGCCAGAGGCTGTCACTGCTTCAACTAGTGCCTTTGCTGCCTCTCGTTCCAATCACTGCTGTTCCATATCTAGTGTGCCATCATGTCTGATGTCCACATGTGAAGTGGACCTGGAGGACCCACCACCCACCTTCTCCTTCTCCCGACCTCCTGGAGCCATAAGAGTATCTGGTCTTCTCCAAACCTACTGTTACACAAAAATAGAGTACTGGGAGTATTCTCACGTACCCATGAAACTATAATACAACGAGTGTGGGGGATATTTCTGACAGGTTGCTCTGGCCTGTTCTAGAAGTAAGTAGGTCGTCGGTTAGGCGGCCTACTTCAAAGACATGGAAAGTGGTAGTGGCATTTGAGTGTTTGAGGGGCGAGTGGAAAAATTCCCTTTAAGGACTAGGTGGTCTCACACACATTATAGTGTCATGCTTCATCATCTGACCACCTAGCCCCACCCAGGTAAGATGATACTAACTGGGCGGACTTGACCTCAATGTTAAATGAACTCTGAGGGAGTACTGAGATTTTATCTTTCTGGATAAATCGGGGATCCAGTTGAAGGGAAAATAGATACTTAAAATTACCTCACAAATCACCTATAAGATATGATACTTTAACGAAGGTGTTTGTTGGTAAGATTAAAAGCAGTATATGATAGCCTTGAAGGTAATGGTTCAAGGTGTTTTACAGGAAATTTATGACCAACATGTTTCTGCCCTCTCCTAAAGCCGAAAACGGTCTGGGGCATTTGTCAGGGCCAAGGATCCCTAATTTGTATGTAACTAACTAAATATGTAGCTCGTGAGCATAAGCATTGGAGTGCACACGGTGCCTACCTGATTGAATTGTCAGAAGGAGGCCCTGTAGAAAAGAGGCTAATTGCCTCAAGTCTGGGAACGCGAGGAGGGAAGTTGCCCCTTATAGTCACACTTACTCCAAAGACTGTATCTCTGACGTTCACGTAGGGAGTCCCGCGTCCCAGCTGCTTCCTCCAATCACCTGGGGAGTTGGCGCGGGGATCCTGGCATCACCATGTATCTCCAGCCAATCCCAGACTGCCTCTGGGCTGGTGAAAAAGTTCAGTGGTCGCCATGCAGCACCTTCAATGTGGTGGGGTATAGGAGCATATAACGTAATCCCACATCTCGCAGTTTTTGTTTAACACCTCCAAAGGACCGGCACAGCTGCTGCACCTGTCTAGTGTCATCAGGAAAAATAAGATGACCTGATTCTGTAATTTAGGGTCCCCCTGCTGGCGGACCACGCGAAGGATGGCATCCCTGTTTCTGTAGTTGAGGACCTTCACTATGATTGTGCAGGGGGCCCCGGCGGAAGCTGAGGAACCAACGCCCAATGCACCCCTTCAACCACAAAACAGGTGGACAGCTGAGTCTCAGGGAGCAACACAACTATCCAGCATTTGAGGACGTGTTCTGGTCCCTGGCCCTCTGCGCCCTTTGGAAAGCTAACACAATGGAGGTCGCAGTGACGTGAATGGTACTCTGCGTCCTCTGCCCTGGCCTCCAATGGGTTAGCTCTGGTATACAAGGATGCTAGCTCTGCCCTCAGAGATGCCACCTCACCCTGCAGCCTGGAGACCTCTTGCTCAGTAAATAAGGTGCGTTCTGCCACCTCGCGGAGATTCGCGCATAGGAGGCCCACATCTAACTAGACCGCCTCTATCTTGGCCTGGACAGCTGCACTTGAGGCCTCCATTGCGGCTAGTATTTGAGAGCTGGATGGGCCCGCTGGGTCCGGGTCAATACCCTGAGGCTTCTGCTGCAGCCCTCCTCCAGTGCCGGGGGCTGTGAACTGGTCAATTCTGGTCTGGTAAGCCCCCGATTGTGGTCTGTCTTTCCCCATGGCAAGCCTCATCAGGCAGTGGAAATCAGCAAAGGCACACCCCGGCTCATAAAGGAGATCGGCATCCAGATGGGGCCCACTTGCACACCAGGCAAGCAGCACGAGCAGCCCGCAATACCCCCAACAGATGTTGGATGCACAGGCAATATAGCAGACAGTTGTGGGTGGTAGCAGAGCCATCTTGCACACCTGTTGTACTCATATAGGTTTTATGACCTCTTCTGGCTCCCCTATCTGAAACGGTGACAGAATTTACAATTTGTTAAATGCATTACAGTTGCCAGCAAAAAATTGCCGTTGTAAAATGAATGGTGCACAGAAGATCTACTGATTATGTAACCTTAGGAAATACATATGAAGATGAAGTTGCCAGATACAGGGCCTTAGTTGTTCCTCTTTCAATGGGGAGTGGCTCCAGGGCGTTTGAAATAAAATCACTGCAGGAGTCAGTACCACAAGACAACATAGAACAACAATCTTGTTCACTTTTCTCAGGTCTTGTACTATGCAGTTTTTTCTACTGGGCTTCCCCAGTCCAAAAATGGGTGAGTTACATGGACTTCCCAAAACCTCTTTCAGGGTACCTTGCACAATTACACAGTTATCAAAGTGGTAATTTCAGCAATTGTCTCTGGTGACATATTATACGAGGTGTTTTTAGATACACTGCATTTGGCTTCACTGTTAATTTAATAGGCTCAAATCCTTTGATGAGTCCTGTTTCTTTTCCTGAAAAATTCCAAACTCCGGGTGTCACTGCTTCTTTTAAATTTTCGGGCAATTCATTACATGTCAGCATTAGGTACAATGTGACACTCGGGTGCTGCCCTACAATTTTATAAGGCACATCTTACTCATTTGTCTGAATTGCTATTCCCCCGGGTGTGCAGCTAATAGAAACGTTTAGCTTACACAGCAGACCACATCCTAACAATGTTATGGGGCTTGAATCACAGACCACAAATTGCTACTCATCTTCAAATAAGCCTATTTTTACAGGGACATACTCAGTTAGAGGATTGGTCAATTGATTATTTGCAACTCCTACCACCTGGATTCTTTTTGCTGAATGGGACACATTTGGCACCTCACCTGTTATGACAGTGGAATGAATAGCTCCTGTGTCAACCAAGAATGACAAATCATGGTCCAGAACATTGGCATTTATATAGGGACCACGTTGATCTACTTCTAAGGATTCACTTTGCATGCAGTCCTCTTCATCAGAGCTATCGGGTTGAAGAATTTCTGAAAATTCCTCATCACTCAGGTCGATTAGGGGAAGTGTGATGCTATCTGATTCGCATTAGTGTTTGCAATTTGATTCATGTTTTGTTAGGGAACAATCAGTTGCAGTTGTGTCTTCTGGGATTGTAGTACCTGCATCTGCTGTCCTGAGGACACATTCACATTTTGCACTTTGGGTCTTTGAACTCTTTGAACTTGAACTTGAAAATTGCCTTGCATCTGAGCAATTTCTGCGCTTGATTATTCACATTATTATATGGACACTCCCATCACCAATGACCAAAATTTCTGCATGCATGACACGGATTAGTTAGTCTGAACATCAAGAACTCCTCCACTTTGATCTACCTGAACACCACGCCCTCTACCTCTAGGCTAAATAACATTCGTCACCTGCTGTCGTACTCCTTGCATATCGCTAGTGTTCACCATCATCTGCATTTTCTGATTAGCTTTCTGTGGTGCTCTCAACTGCAGTACAATTAACTTGTCCTTCAATTTCTTCTATCTCAATTCCAATTCCTCACTGCTATACTTTGTGTAACACATCATTTCATCAATCAGTTTATTCTGCCAAAAAATCAGGTGTTGCTGAATCATTTCAGCTTCAATTCATGCTCAAATTTGAACACAAAATGACCCATATCTTTAACTTCTATAGTCTCAGAACCACTATGCTGTTTGAAACCTTGCAACAGTCTTTCATAGTAAGCATGAATCTACTCTTTTGACTCCTGGGATATTTCAGTCAATTAATATCTTTTGGGGACACTTTCTTTTTCAAGAGCTCAATCACCTTGTAATACCTTTTTCAGATGGTGCCACTGTTACCAAAGCTCTTTGAGGTTCACTTTCAGGCCAATCAATTAGCACTTTACAGGCAGTCCACAAATCAGTCACGTATTCAAATCTTCCCACACTCATTTCAAAAGTTTCACAAATCTCTCTGTTTGCTTGTACTACGTCACAGGCTTTCCTCTCAATCTCAAGTAATCATTTGTAAATGACAATATATCACTCATTGTCATTGTCATTGTCAATTTATTAATTAAAACTATTACAAATACAGGTAAGAACACTCATGTGATGCAAAATAATTTTAAAACAAATTAAAATTAAAGCAGAAAAAAATAAAAAATAAAAATAATATTGTTTTCAACAAGGGAATGCTTACACGCTGTTAGAGCCCTCATGTGCTCTGCTCTCTATTCGGCTGCCTGGGCTAGCAGCCTCCTGAGAGCTGTCACATACTTTGCACATCTTGCCAGCGCCCAGGCAAGCTAAACTGTTCCATTAGCTGCACATCCAGAGGAATATTGATTTAGACAAATGAAGAAGCTGTGCCCTGTAAAACTGTAGAGCAGTACCTGAGTGTCACATTGTACCCAATGCTGGAGCGTGAAAAGCAAAGTTTAGATACCTCCATACAGGACCGTGCTCCCTGAGCCAACGCCAGTGGAATTATTAATTCTCTTCTTTCAGCTGCTAATCTGGGACAGCAGCACAGCAGGTGTAGCCAGGGTTATTGGTGGTAAGAGCAGAGCCTGCAGGCACTTTTTTGTTTGTTTACAGACCAAGAAGGATTAAACTCCTTAATTGGGAGGACTAATGTCTGCATGTAAAGAATTTGGTGCCTGATGCCTGAGTTTATTGCTGCTAGGAGGTATGGTTCAGGGGCTCGAACCAGATAAGAATCATTTAGCGCCGGCACAGCTCTGGGCGATTTAGTTAATTATAAATTAGACTCTCAGGAGAGTTCCTTTGCTCCTTTGTTAATCAATGTTTTACAGACAGAGTAGGTCACTGAGTCTGATAGCTGGATGGAATCACCCATTTTGAAAGTCTTCTGTGCCTTGCTTAATTGCATGTGCCACGGGTTGCCAGGGGTCTCGAATATCGTTCTCAGGTGATGTTTTAACATAAACAAGTTGGCCTTCCTGAGACTGATGTAATATTTCAAGATTGCTGCTTGGCAATCTATCTGTTGTGACTATAGGCCCATTTCCAATCTAAGTCTGGTGCGACGTGTATACTTTGGTTGTTGTAGAATTTTTAAATATGCTCTGCAGTGGGCCTGTTCTATAGTGGATTTGATGGACCCCAGAAATGCCAGGTAATTATATTGCAGAGCGGGTAGTAATGTCGCCTTTGTTATTCTCAGTATTGGTGCAGCCGAGGCGCTTCTGAGTTGATTATTCAAGTTGGCCAGCTTGTATGCGATGACAGCAGCCTTGTGTCTGATTCTGTTTTTCTGAGCCCCTACTATATTGCTTTCTGTGAATCACACCCCCAAGTAGTTGTATCTCCTGGCTGTGCGGATGATCTGACTTCCCAATTTTCAGGTTGTGAGTTTTTAGTTCTTGTACTTTCCGAATATAAGGACTTTGGTGTTTTCTTGATTGACCTGCAACTGCTTGGCCTTGTTAAAATATTCAGGGCATTTAAAGCTCACTGTAGCCCAGTTTTCGTACAGTCCATTATCACAATATCATCCGCATACTGGATGATTTGGAATCTTGTGGGGCCCAACTTCGGTAAGACCAACCTGCTAGCTTTCAAGTATTTCTCCAAATCTGCAGTGTAGGAGTTAAACAGTAGCAGGGCCAAAACACACCCCTGCTTTAGGCCTCTGTTCGTTTCTATTTTCCGTGATAGTGACCTGGGCCCGGTGCGGACCCGGACCCGGGTACTGGAGTGGAGTGAAATGATGGCTTTTAAGAGGTGTGTAGGAATGCCCCATAGTGACAGCTTCTTCCACAGGGTGTCACGGTAAACCCTGTCGAAGGCCGCGCTGTAGTCAACAAAACAGCAAAATAGCGGCTGACGACCAAAGTTGACAGCCTGATGCTGTAAGTATGCAAGTGCCACGATGTTGAGGTCCCCGCTCTGAAGCCAGATTGAAAGAATGGCTGGATTTGGCACTCTTCTACCCAGGCTTCCACTTGATCCAACAGCAGTCGGGTGTACATTTTAGCCTCCCCGTCCAGGAGGGCAATTAATCGA
The DNA here is from genome assembly GCF_031143425.1 of Pleurodeles waltl. Lineage (NCBI taxonomy): Eukaryota > Metazoa > Chordata > Amphibia > Caudata > Salamandridae > Pleurodeles > Pleurodeles waltl. Next base: position 290,331,792 of record NC_090438.1, read on the forward strand.
TAGTTTGTTGCTAGAGAGCGGTCCCCCTTTTTTATAAATAGGACACAGTATGGAACCTCTCCAGGACTCCGGAACTGTAGTCAGGCAGTACACATTATTAAAAAGGTCTGTTAGCTTCTCTGCCCAGTCTGCTGGGGCACATTTGAACCGTGTAGCAGGTAGACCGTTGGGTCCTGGCGCTCCATCCTTCCTAGTCCTTTTTATGACGTTATCTGTCATACTCTTGGAAAAGGTAGTCAAAGCCGTAGGAGAGACATTGTTGCTTTGAGGGGTCATAGGGCACTAAACGCTGTCCCAGCTGTTGATGGCGAAACTTGATACTGGGTCAATGTTCGTATACAAAGCTAGTACATGCGAGACCCAGGCAGACACAGATACACCGTTCTCTCTTGACTTATGATAATTGTTTTGCTTATTTACATAGTCCCAGAAGCGGTCATGATTAGGGTCTTTAAGAAGCTGGAATAAGATACCCCATTCCTTACTATCTTTTTCCCCCTTGCACTCCCCTATCAGTTTCTTATGGGAACGTCTGCTGTTTGATACATGGACTGCTTTGTCCAGGGTGCACTTTTGCTTATGTCTGCGTAGGGCTCTGAGGAGTGGCCTTTTTTTTTCAAACAAGTTGTTGTCCATGTGTATTGTTTTGCTTCTTCGGACCGGGTGAGTAACTTGTGCATGCCGAGAGTTACCCAGCCACAGCGTGTGTAGATCACCCACAAATTTTGTCTACCATTCTAGGGATGCAGTTGGTACCCGGGGCAGGGCTCTTAGCCATAGGATTATTTTCGAAGCATCTTCAGGTCTCCATTTGATTCTTCTTACCAGGTGTACTTGCTCTTTGCCCGTTGAAGCCCATACCACTACCTGCTGTTCGGCTGCTTGCACTTGTAGTTCAATTATGCATTTCAGTGGATTGTGGTCACTCTCCACCCTCTGGTGATTTCAAAGTGGCTAACACTCTTCTTGAGCTTTTCCGATAGGTAGATGTAATCAATGGTAGAGCCACCCTTAAATGACGGAGGAGAGAGGCTCCCATTCCGATTGTCCCTTTGCTCCTGTTGGGCTGACGTTAAACTAAAAGTTGTAAAGAAGTTTTGGAATAGCTGACAACCTCAGTCCAAAGGGAAGTCCTTTGTATTTACATCAAGCCCATGTATGTTGAAGTCACCCATCATAATTATTATTTCATGGTGGCTGAAGATGACTATTTCCAAGTTTTTCAGGAGTTTGAGGATTGGTGCTGCTTTGGATTTCCTTGGGGCATTTATGTAGCAGTTGATTAATGTGAGATCCAAGTTTTGCTGGTCAATGTTCACACCACTAATTGTTACTACTTGGGCCATTTTACTGTTGATGGTGAGATCAGTGGTTACCAGACGGACCGCATGTTTAACGAAGATGGATAATCCACCAGACGGCCTACCAAATATGCTGGGACGCATGGCTGACTGGAAGATTTCATAATAGCCTGGCAGTAGAGAAGGAGCACATTCCCAGGTTTCTTGCATGCAAATAATGTCGTTGGAGTTTAACTAGGACGTGGCCTCGCCAGATCTGCTGATACTCCTGAGGCCTGCCACATTCCATGACAGAATTTTCGGTGCTTGTGAATGGTGGTACTCTATGGTCCCCTTGGTGTTAGGGCCAATACCTTATCTCTTCCTGCTCCCTCTGCATGCTTTGCGGGTGTGTTTGTGTGACCGTATGAACCTCTCTTCTATTTTGTGCGCAGACTATGGTTATGGTCTCCGGAGCCACAGTTCTACTGATCCCATGATTCTGCCCCCCACCAGAGCATCTTAGAGCCGATTTCCGCTCTTGTGAGGGAGCAGTGTTTAAGAGGATGAACGGATATTTATAGAGCGGGGGGATATATAGTTTGATGCCCCAGTCTGCGAACGACTCCCTTGCTTCCCAGACTGCTCTCCTCTGTGCCACCATTTTCCAAGATGTTTTTGTGATCTCGTTTGTTGCATTCAGTGCAGGGGGCTCAAACCTTACCCCTTCCATGTCTTCCGAGGTGATGTGCCTAAGAGAAGGAATTTGAGTAAATAGACGTGATAAGTTCCCTCTATTTAGAATATCTATGTGACCTTTTGAGGTATAATGTGGGATAAACATCAGATCCAGAGAATCCTGCTCTACTGCATCTGATGTAGCTTGACCCCTTGGCATGCTTCCGAGCTAACCCAGTGAGTGGGATCTCTGCCAGTGTAGACGTGATGAATTGCGTTTACCACTGAGTAGAGAGCATGCCCTCTGTCATCCACAGAGGCAGTGATATGAGCTGACTATGTGGGCTGGAATGGTTGTGCCCTCCTTGTGGCCATTTGCTGATCTTGGTAGTTGATCTGTGTGCTATGTGACGTGGTGGTACCTGTTAGAAATGGCGTCTTTGTTTGGCGGTCAGGTTACCCTGTATCCAAGCAAGGACCCTCACTCTAGTCAGGGGAAGTCACACACAATCCAAATTATCCTGGCCCCAACCTCTGGTAGCTTAGCACTGAGCAGTCAGGCTCAACTTAGAAGGCAATGTGTAAAGTATTTGTGCAATAAATCATACAATACCACAATATAGCACCTCAAAAATACGCCACACAGTCTTTAGAAAAATATATAATATTTATCTGGATAAATGCATGTCAAAACGATTAAAGATGCAATAAGTAAATGTAGGGATATCACTGAAAAGTGATATAAAGTGTCTTAAGTCTTTTTCAAGCACAAAGTACCTGGTTTGTGTGAAAAATCTCCGCAAAGAATCGCAGAGGAGGAGATGCGTGGAAACAAAGGGGTGTGCGACGATTTCTTGGGCTGCACACAGCGATGCGTCGTTTAGTTTTCATGCAGGGATGACTGTGCGTCAATTTCTGGTGCTCAGTCGTGGATCCTCTTCGGGTTGCGGGGTTTTCAGACGTCCCAGGGACGATGCGTGGATTTCCAGTGCTGCTGGATGAAGTCACGGGAGCTGCGTCGATCCGGTAGGCGTTGCGTCAAATTTTCTACTGCACGGCAGATGCTGTGTCGATTCCTCTCTGGAAGTTGGGCTGCATTGTTCCGGCTCAGCTGTGCGTCGATACGGTGAGGCCGTGTATCGAATTTCCGGTCCCCCCACCTTATTAATATCAAGATGGAACTCATGCTCTGGGGGTTAGTGAGTGAGATTAACTTATTCGCATTTCCTTGTGTCTTTTAATTTAGTTAGGCAGTGTCCCAGCCCGCTTATCACCTAAAAAGTAATTTCAATTGTATACTTTTTGTTCTTCAGCTATAGAGGCTTCCTACTCTAAAAAATAGACACCTCTGAAAATGGAACAAATACCATAAATGATCCAGTAACATAACAACAGATACCACATTGATATAACAGTGGCTTAGTCAAAAAGATTTTTTACTTACTGGTTGGCGATTACATCTGGAGAAAGTTGTGCACACTCTCATTCTATTCGCATGCAGTATTCCTGCACGCGAGCGTGCTGACTCCCAAAAATGGGTGTTCAAGTAGATGCTGTAAAGCGGGCGAAAGACTGGCCCTCGTTTATACTTAACCCTGCTGTAAAACTTGAGCGCGTTTGAGTGAAAGCCCTCACAAAATATGGGTGCCATTTTGGAGCGGATTACCGAGCCATCGCTCTCCTACTAATATATGTTTCAGAGGTGTATGTTTTGTCAGTGAACTTATTCCTCAATTAAACAACCTGACTGAAACAGTCTTACGACTGCTTCGTGAATGTATATCTTATTCCAAACCAGTCATGTTTAAATACATATCGCGTTTAACCATTGCCTGTGATTTCTCTCGATAATTTGATCGAGGGGATAATGCTTATTCTACTTCACTTGATGGATTATTGTATTGATTGTATTGCAGTCATTCTATCGGAGGGACCCCGATGCTTATCCCATGACGTTTAGTCTTATATCATCTTAAGTATATTTGTCCCTCACCTCATGGCTTTGTTGATGTGAAATAACACTCTTTACAAAAGCTATTGGTTATATTTGTTAAAACTATTCGTTATATTCTTAAAAAGTGACAATCTTTGTCTACATGAATCACTATTGAAATTATTTCTAAATGAGGTTGTCCTACTAGTCTTAGCTAAGTGCACCTACCTATCAGAAGTGTAAATTTTAAGGGTTTGAATAAAATACAGTTGGATCAAGTCATATAAACATGTTTATGATGAACATAATGTAAACCAGCTACCAATATCTGGAGTGATGTTCCACCTAAACATGATCTGCAAAAGTCATTTGACATTCATAATTCTGGCATTTATACATTTGAGAGAACCTTAATGCAGGCCTAGAACATGCAAATCACTTGGACATCAGTTGGCAATTATAATTGGTACATGTTGTCGAAAGACATTCATATGTATGTTAGAATCTTGTTCCGACCTAGGATATACAGTGTGCTTCCTGCTTATGTTTTCAGTAAAAACACACAAAAAAGTCAAGGAGTCTCTAGATCAGGGACCAAAGTTCATCCAAATCATTTAGGCCTTGTCTTGCTGTTTTATATTTCTCGATAAGTCTTGTCTCCACTCTTAATAGTTTGCTTGTCCTTTGTGTGAGGGCAGGCTACTATCCTTTGACATGCAATTGTCAGGCCCTCCTCCCTCCCAGCCCAGGAAAACCCATCAAAATACAGATGTATGCAAGTGAGGTTCAGTATCCGTGTTTGGGGTCTGTCTGAGTGAATGCACAAGGGGGCTGTCAACTAAGCCCAGCCAGACATGGACAGTAAGGCACATAAAAATTTAAGTGCAGGGAAATGCTCACTTTTTAAAAGTGGCATTTCTAAAATAGTAATATTAAATCCGACTTCACCAGTCAGCAGGAGTTTGTATTACCCTTCTGGCCATACTAAATATGACCTTCCTACTCCTTTCAGATAAGCAGCTACAACTCAAACAAAGTATGAGGGCAGCCCCAATGTTAGCCTATGAAGGGAGCAGGCATCACAGCAGTGCAAAAACGAATTTAGGAGTTTTACACTACCAGGACATGTAACTTACATAGGTACATGTCCTGCCTATTGTCTACACAGCACCCTGCCCTAGGGATTACCCAGGGAACACCTTAGGGGTGACTTATATGTAGAAGAAGCGGAGTTTTAGGCTTGGCAAGTACTTTAAAATGCCAAGTCGAATTGGAAGTGAAACTGCACACACAGGCCTTGCAATGGCAGGCCTGAGACAAGGATAAGGGGCTACTGAAGCGGGTGGCACAATCAGTGCTGCAGGCCCACCAGAGCATTTAATCTACAGGCCCTGGGCACATATAGTACACTCTACTAGGGCCTTATAAGTAAATTAAATAGCCCAATTGGGTATGATCTAATGTTACCATGTTTAAAGGTATATAGCATATGCACTTTAGCACTGGTTAGCAGCAGAACAGTATCTCAAAAGTGGAGGGGAGGGAGGCAAGAAGTTAGGGGTGACCACCCTAAGGCTGTCAGGTCTAACAGTGCCCAAGCTGAGGCTTTCTCCTCCCCACATCGTGGGGCCGTCATCAGATCCGCCTCATGTTCGTGTTTCTGGGCTATTGATAAGATGCATGCCTGAAACATTGGTAAGTACTTCAAAGTACCCCTGACTTCTATTGCTTCTGAGACGTTATTTGTTTTGTGCCCTTTGACTGATCTGGCTTGAGTCCTTTGTTTCCTGGCTTATTTTTTCAGTTTCTTTCTTGCACTCCTTGTAAGGGCTGTGGACGGCTCTTGGGTGGGCTTGACGGGGAAAGTGCGTGATATTTTGGTTTCACCAAGAGTTGTAACACGCCTTCGGCATTAGTTTCAAATTTTTCACCTCTGCAGGACATTATGGCTCTCATTTTAACCTCGGCGGTCTTTTCGCAAGACCGCTGAGGTACCGCCGTGCTGAAGACCGCCAGTGCAGGCGGTTTTCCGCACAGCGTATTATGACTGCTGGCAGCGCTCCATCCTTTTTGGGGCAGAGAGCCTGCTCCATCTCCACCACCACGTCATCAAAACACTGCCCACCGAATCACGTCCCATGATTCGGTGTGGCAGTGTTCTAGTGACGGGGAGCTGGCGGCGGAGCAGCCACCATGGATCCCGTTCCCTCCCAGAGGATCACTGGACCAGCTAAGGTTATCGTCCGTTAGGGTAGGGGGGTGACGGTGTGTTGTGTGCGTGCATGGGGGTGTGCGTGTGTAGAGGGGGTGTTTGAGTGCGTGTATGCATGCGAGGGGGTGTTGTGTGTTTTGTAAATGTGTGCGTGTCTGTTTGTATGTCTGTGAGTATGTGTGCTTGTATGTCTGTGAGTATGTGTGCGTGTATGTCTGTGTGTGTGACTGTTGGAATGTCTGTTTGTATGTGTTCGGGTATGTGTAGTTGTAGTGTATGTGTGCGTGTAGGGGGGTGTGTGTCGATGTTGGGAGGGTGAGGAGGGGGGTTCTGCCACCTTTAGGGTGGCAGGGGGGTCGGGAATGTGGGGGGAGGACTCTGGTGGGGGAGACCCTATAGTGCCTAATACTATGGATTTCGTGGCGGTACAGAATCCCACGAAATCCATGGCGGTATGGGGGGTAGTGATACCACCGGCAGTGTAGTGGCAGCTGCTGGTCTGGAGACCGAAGTCTCCAGCCCAGCGGTCATTACCACCCTGGCGGTCGGAGTGGAGAAGTGGCGGTTTAGCATGCCGGTCACCGCCATGCTTGTAATGCCATTTTTTTTCCGCCGGCCTGTTGGTGGTATTACCGCCATTTCTCCACTGACCGCCAGGGTTGTAATGAGAGCCTATATCTCTGCCTGGGCTAGGAATGGTGGCCAGGGGGTGGCGGTCAGCCCGCGGAGCTAGACATGGTGAGCTGGTTGAATTCGCTCTTGCTATAGTGGTATTTTGGCTTTGAGTGAGGGCTGTTTGGGCGAGGTGACCCCTTTGGTGAGGCAAGGTGGTTGTAATAACTTTGTCGTGCTTGGTGTCATCTTGACTGCTTCGACTAGTTCACACAGAATGTTTGGCAGGACACATAACTTTTCAAGTACTGGAGAGCACGGACATTGAGCTCCCATCATTGTAGTAGCAAGGAGATTCTCCATATTTATTACCTTTGTTCTAATTTCAAGCAGATATGTGGCCAGAGACTGAAATAAGTCCAGTTGGAGCTCCATCTTGTTTGACTGACATAGAAGTGCCCTGGCCATAATATCCTGGGAGGCTCTGATGGCCGCCAGCTCTTGTGCATTTGTGGAACACTCAGGAGTTGTTCTAACTGATGGGCCACCTCCAGCCTCATCCTTTTCAGAGTTTTTCGTGGCTGTTGTTGCTGTTACTGTTGTGGTGAGACAGAGTGTTCTGTTAATCTGCTCCTTTAGGTTGTTGAGGATCTGCTTGGATAGTGCCCCTAGCTCCTGGTCTGTGAGACTAGACCTGCCCTGGATAATTGGCAAACATTTTGGTTTACCACAAGGTGCCGATGATAGCTCTGGGAGGTTGGCTGGCTCCGTCTGCTCCGCTTGCACCGGGGATCACTCAAGTTCACCATCTACTTGTGCAATTGTAGTCAATTCATTGCGGTTTGTATTCCTCGGGCTTGTTGGCGTACTGGTTGGCCATATCTGCTATAACGAATAGGTCTTTGTACAACAATTTTTGTGTTGTGACCCTTGGAGGGGAGCAATCCACCGCAGAATTGTAATACTGAATGGCGCTGTCTGCTGTAGTGGAAAAGACTCTGTTTAAGGGTGGCGTAAGTGCTGTGCCGGCTTGTGACGGGGAGGCGTTGAAGACTGCCAAATCGTGGTAGGCAGTTGTTAGCGCTGGGCTTGAGAGGGATCTATGGGCTCTGGTCCCTCCTGTAGGAATGTCTATATCTGTAGATGTATCTGGTGAGTTTGTGCCATGTTAGGGGATTTGTTCCTCTGTGCTAGTCTGGCTGTCGACTTTCTCCTCTGTTGCATGCAGCCTTACGTATTCTCTCTCCTGCTCTGGATTCCCTGTTGCCGTTCTGCGAAGGAATCAGGCTATGGAGTCCCTGCCTTTAAGTCAGACCTGTCGGGCCTGTGCTGCTGCCTGGTCCGGGAGCGGCTCCTCATCTTCAAGCACCCTGTTGACCGTCGGGTGAACGGCACGCCTTCCTGTGCGATTTGGTTGTGGGGTCGAGCAATCCTCCATCCCTTGTCGATGAGTATTGTATTTCATTTGGGCATTGCCCTCAAGGGCTGCAGGTTGCTGTGGAGGTTGGTGTGCAGGTTGGCCTTGGGGATCCGCCCTTCAACTTGCGAGCTGCTGACGCCCCTGTCGCTGGCCCTCTGCCGCACCGTGTGCTTTGGCCAAACTGGCTTACGTTGCTGAGCACCGCCTCTACTCCACGTCCGTGAAGTGCAGCCGGCACCAGGCTGGCACTTGGTGAGTGATGGAGTCCGTGGAGGGGCACGAGCACGCTGCCTGGAGATGAGGCAAGTAGGAAGCAGGGGAGGGCTGCAGTGCTACTCCTGGCCGCCCCATGCCCTACCCTCACCACCTCCAGCACCTCTGGCACCTGTGGCACTTCTGCCACCAATGGCACCTCGGGCGCCCCCCCTGCTCCTCCCTACAGCCTGCTCCCAAACTTCGCTGTAGGCTGGGCTGGGCTGGGCTGGGCTAGGTTTATCTGTGCTATGCTCTGTCCTGGGTGTCGGGGGATCAGGGGGAGCACTGCTTACCGGTGTGCTGTGCTGTACTGCGCAGGCTGAGCAGGCTGAGGAACTGAGCTCTGAACCGATCCGATCCAGTCCGATCAGATTCGGTTCACCTTGCGTCCATCTTGCTTCCGGCGGCAGCAGCTTGGGCAGGAGTGTCAGGAGGGGAGGGTGGTAACTAGTGGTGGTACCTGGTGGCGGAGGCGGTGGTCATCTCATGCGGTGGTAAGAGGGGCTGGATCTACCCCCGCAAGCCACACCCAGTTGGGCCGCTTCTGCAGGGGTCCACAGGGGCCACTGCTGCTGCCATGAGGTGCCAGGCGTCCCCCGGAGCTCTGGCGGGAGGCGGGAGGAGTGTGCAGGTCACTTTTCGGAGGGTCTGTGGCAGGGTCCAATGCTCGAGCAGGGTCCGGTGCTCGAGCTCCAACACACCGCTAGGCTAGGCTCTCCCTAATACTCCTGGCGTACTGCGCTGTGCGTAGCGCGTTTCCGGGTCAGTCTCTCATCACTCCTACTCCATGGAACATGAACATAATCTCCACCTGGTATTTCTCTCATGGGCATCATTTTCACATTGCCCTTGGCTTGATTTGCTCCTGCCAGAGGCACATTTGGCTTTGCTTTCTTCTGATCTTGTTTCTTCACCCATCTACCTTCCCACTTAGCTAAGGCCCCTCCATGACTGAATGTATGTGATCAATTCCTTAATGTGCAATTTCATTCCAGGTGATCTCATGTTAACTATGTACTTTAAGCTAAACTCTAATCTGTAACTTCTCTTTGGGGGTTTTGATTTTTCTAAATCCACTTAACATTTCTTGGCTACTTCAGCTGGTCTCTCATAAACCTATCTTGCACATTGGGTAACATCTTTGCACATGAATCCTAGTTCATCTTCTGTGTACGTTTCCAATTGGGCTGCATCTAATGTTCCTAGAATCATTTCATTTAATTCCAGTTTCCATCGGGACACATTTACTGATCTATCTCTCTCAGGTTTTTCTTCTGTTCTCACATTGAAATTTGTCAGACCTGTTACACTTTGAGGCTTCAAATTATTTAACTAATGTTTCAACTGTTGTGATGTGAAGCCTTGCACTTCTGCTTCCAGTGTGCTGCAATGTACATTTGGAATCTGGTCAGTCCTGAGCATGAACTGAGGTGTTGTTCCCTGAGAAAACCTCCCATAAGGAATAAATCCTGTTTGATTTGACATTGGGTTAGGTTCTGCAATTTAAATAGGGGTCAAAGGTTGAAAAAGAAAAGTTGTTCTCTCCATCTCTGAATTGTCTGAATAAACTGATCTCTGCACACAATTGGTGATATCCCAGCAGATGTAACTGGTGTATGAAGAACAGTCAGTCATTTGTTGAATGGGCATTACTTACAGACGTACCCGAAGCATACAGGGGAATAACCGAACCTATAGGCACCAGGACTGCCAATGCATCCGGCCCCATAATATTTTTCTGATTCTGCGGAACTGTTATTCATGTACTCTGTCCTGTTAAGACAGTACTGAAACTTTGACCTGTTTTACTTGGGGTAGCATTTGACATTGACTGAACTTGACTAAACATTGGCTCAGGTTGATTTGGGGTGCAATGTGGCACAGGCTACTGTACAGTTAGATTCACATTAGGAGATTCGCATTTTGGTAGAGGAAGTGGGTGATGCTGGACTACAAACCCCAGGAGGCTTGCTCTCTGCAGGAGGCGGGTGTTGAAGCAGTGCCATGATTGCGGAAGTACTTGAGGCTCCCTGGGCCACTGCTGTGTGGGACGCGTGTTTTAATGGAGGAAGCAGATGAGTCTGGACTGCAAGATCCAGGGGACCTTTCTCCGTGCAGGAGGTGAGTGATGCAGGAGCGCCACACATGTAGCAGTACTTGAGGCTCCCTGGGCCCCCACTGCACGGAATGTGCCTGGACGCACACCTGGGCAAAAACCAGGGCAAGAGCGGGCCCCTCTGTGCCTGTCCACAGCCAGACAAGACTGGGCTGGGCCTGCTCTCTTGGCCCTGGCCTTTTTTCCCATGCCACAGTCTGTCGTGTCTTTGGCTACTTGGTATACCACCATTTCACGTTTGGACTTGCTATAGGTTGGTCTTTCAGAGGCAGGCAAGTAAGTGTACTTGCCCCTTTCATTTGTATTATTCAGTAGGCCTTGTGGAGTGCGTAGTAAGTGGACAGGCTTCGATCCAAACAGTATATTACACAAGATTGTTACTAGAAACTTCATTAATAAGCTATTGCCTACAAGTTGAAGTGCCCGTCTATGTTACTGGATATCTTCGACCATATTATCCACTCTATCAAGACATTCCTGACTCGTTCACCAAATGCTGCCGAAGTAAAACAAAAAAAAGGGGCTGGTTTGATCATGAGTGTACTGAGGCCCTTCGTTGTCTGAAACTGGCCCTGTGTAGTTCCCCCAGGGATATCACGCCAATTAAGTCCCTTCGAGCAAGGTATAGGCAGTCCCTTGAGAATAGGAAAGAAATATTGAGGGAAGAGGCGTGGTCAAAATTGACTTTAGCTGTGGAAATGAACGATAAAAAGTTATTTTGGGACACAGTTAATGCACAATTTTTGAAAAAATGATTTATTTCCTGCGTTCTGCTCGTTTGTCTCTTGTGATACCTGGGTAGTACATTTTTCCAAAATGTTGGAGCTAAGCACCCGGGACTGGGGAGATGATGGAGAGGAGGTTACGTATTGCCGGAATCCCCTCCCTCTCGCTATTTCCATCAACGAGGTCCTATTGGCCCTGCGTGATTATGCTGGGGGAAAGGCACCTGGACCCGATGGGGTCCTGGTAGATGTATTTAAAGCGGTGGTGATCAGTTGGGGCCTATTTTTTACAAGGTTGTTTAATGTAGCTGCTGTCGGTCCAATCCCACCCTCTTGGGGTAGACCTCTTATTGTTCCTATGTACAAAAAGGAAGATAAAGCTAATCCTAAAAATTACTGACCAATCTCTTTGTTGGATTCCTCTGTGAAGGCGATGAGCTTGGTTGTATTGAAGAGAACGCTATTCTATCCCCAGTTCAGTATGGTTTTAGAAAGGGCCTATGGACCATAGAACAATGTGTTAATCTTAACCTACTGATCGGGAAATACACTAGAGCTAAAAGTGGTTCTTAAGATCTGTGTTTTGCAGATATAAGCAGCGCATTTGACGTAGTTGATCATTCTATACTCTTGCCATCATTGCTTTCACTCGGTGCCCCCAGGATAATCATATTTTTTCTCGCATGTTTATATGAGAATTTATCAAGCAAAGTTTGTTTTGGTCCACAGGGGGAATGTTCACCCAGTTTTAAAGTGGGGAGGGGAATTCGATAAGGTTGTGTCTTAGCTCCTCTACTGTTCTCACTTCTTATCAATGGGGTAGATAGTTTTTTACAGCCCTTGCTGGCTGATGACCCCTGTGTCACAGGGCAGCCTATACCGGAGTTGTTATATGCTGACAATGCCGTTCTGCTTTGTATGGCTCTAGTTGGTCTGCAGAAACTGATGAGTGCATTTAGGGATTTTATAACTTCTAAAAGACTGGTGATCAATGAATCTAAAAAAATCACAATGGTATGAGGGCTTAAGCCCAAAAAAGTTAGAACTTTTTTATTGATAATACCCCAATTACTAATGTAAACTCCTTCAGTTATTTAGGGGTTATATTGTCTGGTAATGGATCCTGGACACAACAGGTTTTGGCTGCTAGGGCGAAATTGAGTAGAAATTCTTATGAGATTTTTAGGTTTTCAAATGAACTCGATAACCAACCTGTTAATGAGAGGGGTGGCAATTGCCACCTGTGGTGCTGGTCTCTGTGGTTATACCTCTGGAACAGCACTGCAAGTCGAGCAAAATAGCTTTCTAAAACATCTACTTTATCTATCTGCTTCAGCCTCCAATGTGACTGCACATCAGGGGGTAGGCTTACAGTAAATGGACGATGTCTTTGTGACCAGATCCACGCTGTGATGGTTCTCTGTATGGGTGAAAGAAGAAAATAGCTTTGCTAAATCAATCATCTCAGATTGTCTAACTCTGGATATTGTTTCATGTATCCCGTGGTTAGCTTATATTAATTCCTCTTTCAGAACATTATTTAAAGTCTCAGCATAGTCAGATCCTTTCCAGGTTTTATCTTTTGCCAAGAAGGATATTAGGGAGAACTTTACTTTTTTCAGTATAGAGAGGAAAGGGGATTGGGCACTGAAATTATGAAACCAACAATTACTTTTGATATGTCCTTTTCCTTAGAGGGGGGCCGATAAAGTTACCTGTCTTATGTTACTAATATGCAGCATTGTTTTGTTCTGACAAGATTTAGTTTTGACACTGTGCACCGTTTGGTGGCTTTTCCCAAAATGAAGTCCTGTCCCCCTGATATGACCTTGTGCCCATGTGAGGGTGTGAGTAATTTTTATCTGCTGTATAGGCAGTTTTATCATAAAACTATTTTTGTTGCCCAGAACATTAGATATTATAAATCTGTTCTGAATTATTTGCTTGCATTGAATGACTCCTCTGTGTGCTTTTAATGTTGCACTTTATATATCGAAGGCCATTAGTGTGAGGAAAGGTATTATGAATTGGTAGGTACTTGGATATTAGACCTCTGTATTGATTATGCAGTTATGATGGCATATGTATTTATTTATTTAATTTTAACAAGCATTTTATGGATCTATTTGTATATGTTTTATGTTTGCTAAGTGGTCTTGTATTACAATGTTTTTAATGTATGTTTTATGTACTTTTATGGTTCTTTTGTATAAGCCGAATAAAGTATTGAATCAAATCGACTCACATTAGGACTTGTTAAGACTTGATTTACAGCTGAACTTAGGGGCTGTACTGTGTTAACAGTCGGAACTGGTGGATACATTACGAGGACTTGTGTCACTGAATTTGCAGGTGTACCTGGCACTATCTGATTTGGGATCTATGCAACTGGAGCAGTTGGCACACTCAGGGTTACATTTTGTCCTGCTTCGCTTCTCGCTCCTACCTCAACTGAGTGACACATAGGAGGGCGATTCATCAGGATATGATTTATAAACCCATAACCTGAATCACTGCCATATGGTTCTATCTTTTTATTCTCAGCTTCTCTTGTCTGTTCTGCCTTTTCTGTGTTCTTTCTAGTCTTTGGTTTAGTGCTTTTACCTTCTCCATTTGAAATAGCTGGAAACATTCTGACATCCTCAATCACCTTTGCACTCCACATTTTCTGTTCTGCATCCTATTTAGCTTCTGAAAGTGTCTTAATTGCTTTCTGCATTCTGTTCTCATACTTGATTGTCATTTTCTCTAGTGCTGTGAACTCCCAAAGACTAAGGGCTTCAAACTGTGCAGGTCTTGGAGGAAGCTTCATGTCATACATTAATCGCCTCAAATTATCTAGAATTTTTTTATTAAAAGTTAAATAATGGGGAAATACTTTCTTTCTTACCACTGTTCAAGCCATACAAACACATTACATTTTTGACAGACGACACATAATGACCTGGAGTTCCTTTGGGTGGAACGTCTATACATTCTCTTAATCACAAATCAGTAATTTAAATCCTAAAATACTTTACTCTCAATGTATTCAGCTAATAGAAATGCGGCAATGTCCATCAATACCAGCGTGGCTTCATACCAACCGACCTATACCAGCATAGCACAGAATTATGTCAAACTCTCTTTCAGCATTGCAGTCGCTTCGCAATTGTCTCGCTCACAATCGCTCACACACACCTAATGCAGAATATTGCGAGCAAAAGCCAGCAACCTGTCTGCACACTATGGGTAGGAATTCAAACACTTCAAAGCTGTACAGAGATACACTTTCTGACTGTAGCTTTCACAATTACACAACAAGTGAAACTTGACAGGCAATTCTCACTCTGGTCGATACAGATCCTCCATGTGCCCTCAGGATTCACATATCATCAACAAAAATATCTGAGATACAGAAATTAAGCATTGCTCAGAACTTGTAATCATCAATCAATTCAATTTAGCAGTTTTCTAATTTAGTTGGCCACAGGGGTAACCCTTTAGTTGGCCAAATCAGGGAAAAACATGTGTGGGGTGGAACACATGTGGGTAAAAGACAAAGGTGGTCATTACAACCCTGGGGGTCAGTGTTAAAGTGGCGGTAAAACCGCCAACAAGTCGGCAGTAAAAAAAATGGAATTACGACCGTGGCAGAAACCGCCAACATAGCCAGACACTTTCACACTCCGACCGCCACGGCGGTACAAACAAACACGTGGCGGTAATCGCCAACAGACAGGCGGAGGACAATGTACCGCCCACACTATTACAACCCACAAATCCGCCACCTTTTCCAGGGCGGATTCACCGTGAACAAAATCACGGCGGAAACAGGACTTCGAAGGGAAAACGCTCACCTCTACACACTCCACGAGGAACCAGGACGCCATGGAACCAGAGCTCCAAATTCTGCCAGCCTTTATCTTCCTGCTCCTCTACCAGGAGCACGAACACCGGCGGCGAAGACAACTGTGAGTACTGCACCTACGACACAGGGGAGGGAACAAACTGAGACACACACACACACAACATGCAAAACCCCAACCCCCACCCTCACCCACGACAACACACACACAAGTACATGTTGATACATCACAGTTACGCCCCCCAACCCCCCTTGGAAGAATGCAAGAACAAAAGGAAATTAGTCGAATAATTGTGATATATTCAAAGACATGAATCAAAAATATGTACAAATATATACATTTATACTATATACAATTATATACACCAAGAACACAAGTCCAAGGTGTAAGGAAATGCCTCCTTGGCATGGTTACCCCCAACTTTTTGATTTTGCTGATGCCAAGTTATGATTTGAAAGTGTGCTGAGGCCTGCTAACCAGACCCCAGCACCAGTGTTCTTTCCCTAACCTGTACCTTTTTCTCCACAATTCTTATAACCTGGCATCCATGTAAGACCCTTGTTACTGGTATCCCTGGTACCACTGGCCCTGATGCAAGGGAAGGTCTCTAAGCACCCTGGGGACCCCTCACTCAGCACAGACACACTGCTTGCCAGCTTGTGTGTGATGGTGGGGAGAAAATGACTAAGTCGACATGGCACTCCCCTCAGGGTGCCATGACAACCTCACACTGCCTATGGCATAGATAAGTCACCCCTCTAGCAGGACTTACAGCCCTAAGGCAGGGTGCACTATACCATAGGTGAGGGCATAAGTGCATGAGCACTATGCCCCTACAGTGTCTAAGCAAAACCTTAGACATTGTAAGTGCAGGGTAGCCATTAAAGTATATGGTCTGGGAGTCTGTCAAACACGAACTCCACAGCACCATAATGGCTACACAAAAAAAAACTGGGAAGTTTGGTATCAAACTTCTCAGCACAATAAATGCACACTGATGCCAGTGTACATTTTATTGTGAAATACACCCAGAGGGCATCTTAGAGATGCCCCCTGAAAACATACCCGACTTCCAGTGTGGGCTGACTAGTTTTACCAGCCTGCCACACACCAGACATGTTGCTGGCCACATGGGGAGAGTGCCTTTGTCACTCTGTGGCCAGGAACAAAGCCTGTATTGGGTGGAGGTGCTTCTCACCTCCCCCTGCAGGAACTGTAACACCTGGCGGTGAGCCTCAAAGGCTCACCCCCTTTGTTACTGCGCCACAGGGCATCCCAGCTAGTGGAGATGCCCGCCCCCTCTGGCCACAGCCCCACTTTTGGCGGCTAGGCCGGAGGAGATAATAAGAAAAACAAGGAAGAGTCACTGGCCAGTCAGGACAACCCCTAAGGTGTCCTGAGCTGAGGTGACTCTGACTTTCAAAAATCCACCATCTTGCAGATGGAGGATTCCCCCAATAGGATTAGGGATGTGACCCCTCCCCACCGGGAGGAGGCACAAAGAGGGTGTAGCCACCCTCAGGGCTAGTAGCCATTGGCTACTATCCTCCCAGACCTACCTAAATCGAGTATTTAGGGGCCCCCAGAACATAGGAAGATAGATTCCTGCAACCTGAAGATGAAGAAGGACTGCTGACCTGAAGCCCTGCAGAGAAGACAGAGACACCAACTGCTTTGGCCCCAGCCCTACCGGCCTGTCTCCCCACTTCGAGAAAAACTGCAACAGCGACACGTCCCCCAGGGTCCAGCGACCTCTGAAGCCTCAGACGACTACCCTGCATCTAAAAGGACCAAGAACTCCCGAGGACAGTGGCCCTGTTCCACAAAGACTGCAAATTTGCAACAAAGAAGCAACTTTTAAAGATCACACGTTTCCCGCCGGAAGCGTGAGACTTTCCACTCTGCACCTGACGCCCCTGGCTCGACCTGCGGAGAACCAACACTACAGGGAGGACTCCCTGGCGACTGCGACCCTGTGAGTAGTAGGAGTTGACCCTCCTAAGCCCCCCCAGTGACACATGCAGAGGGAATCCAGAGGCTCCCCCTGACCGCGACTGCCTGCTTCAAAGAACCTGACGCCTGGGAAACACACTGCACCCGCAGCCTCCAGGACCTGAAGGATCCGACCTCCAGTGCAAGAGCGACCCCAAGGTGGCCTTCTCCCTTGCCCAGGTGGTGGCTACCCTGAGGAGCCCCCCCCCTTGCCTGCCTGCATCGCTGAAGAGACCCCTGGGTCTCCCATTGAACCCTATTGCAAACCCGACGCCTGTTTGCACTCTGCACCCGGCCGTCCCTGTGCTGCTGAGGGTGTACTTTTTGTGCTGACTTGTGTCCCCCCCCGGTGCCCTACAAACCCCCCCTGGTCTGCCCTCCGAAGTCGCGGGTACTTACCAGCTGACAGACTGGAACTTGGGTACGCCCTTCTACATTGAAGCCTATGTGTTTTGGGCACCACTTTGACCTCTGCACCTGACCGGCCCTGAGCTGCTGGTGTGGTAACTTTGGGGTTGCCCTGAACCCCCAACGGTGGGCTACCTTGGACCTAACTTTGAAATCTGTAAGTGCTTTACTTACCTGACAAACTAACAAATACTTACCACCCTCAGAAACGGTTGAATTTTGCAGTGTCAAATTTTAAAATAACTTATTGACATTTTTTGTCACAACTGTACATGCTATTGTGTTGATTCAAAGTTCCTAAGATACCTGAGTGAAATACCTTTCATTTAAAGTATTGTTTGTAAATCTTGAACCTGTGGTTCTGAAAATAAACTAAGAAAATATATTTTTCTATACAAAAACCTGGAATTGTCTTTGAGTGTGTGTGCCTCATTTATTGCCTGTGTGTATGTACAACAAATGCTTAACACTACCCTCTGAAAAGCCTACTGCTCGACCACACTACCACAAAATAGAGCATTAGAATTATCTCTTTTTGCCACTATCTTACCTCTAAGGGAAACCCTTGGACTCTGTGCATGCTATTTCTTACTTTGAAATAGTACATACAGAGCCAACTTCCTACACAAGGGATCCCACCATCATAGTCCGTGGATCACTGGGCCCAAAAGGCATGGGCGAGGCCCACACTCAATACCTGATCAAAATGGAGAGAACACTGCAGGGGCATCAGATAGAAATAAAACAGGCACCTCAGGGGGAAGGGAAGGGGGGGCACCTCAGCCGGTTGAGTGCACGACACCAGATCCACGAGGGGGCTCCATGCCCATTGATGTATCCTGAGGAGTGCAAAGCCACAGTCTCACAAGTCTCTACAGTGGGTGGTTTGCCCACTGTTCAATCCTGGGGAGTGCAAAGCCACAGTCTCTCACGTCTCTACAGTGGGTGGGTTGCCCACTGTTCATTCCTGGGGAGTGTCAAGCCACAGTCTCTCAAGTCTCTACAGTGGGTGGTTTGCCCACTGTTCAATCCTGGGCAGTGCAAAGCCACAGTCTCTCAAGTCTCTACAGTGGGTGGTTTGCCCACTGTTCAATCCTGGGGAGTGCAAAGCCACAGTCTCTCAAGTGGATAACAGTCACCACTTGTTCTGGAGGGGGCCTTGTGCCCAGAGTGCTTCATCCTGCCAAGGACTTAGGTAGTGGATGTGATACTACACTGGTTCTGGAGGGGGCCTTGTGCCCAGAGTGCTTCATCCTGCCAAGGACAGAGATAGTGGATGTATCTCTCCACTGGTTCTGGAGGGGGCCTTGTGCCCAGAGTGCTTCATCCTGCCAAGGACTGAGGTAGTGGATGTATCTCTCCACTGGTTCTGGAGGAGGCCTTGTGCCCAGAGTGCTTCATCCTGCCAAGGACAGAGATAGTGGATGTATCTCTCTACTGGTTCTGGAGGGGGCCTTGTGCCCAGAGTGCTTCATCCTGCCCATGGCGGACTCAGTAGCGTTGGAATCATTTGCGCTGACTGGCCTGCGGGGCTGCTGGCGGCGGTGTCCTGCGCAGCGGTGCTTGTGGCGGTGTCCTTGGCAGCGGTGCTTGTGGCGGCGGTGTCCTAGGCAGTGGTTCAGCTGCTGGGGGTGTTGTTCTGCCCTGCGGGGCTGCTGGCAGCGGTGTCCTGGGCAGCGGTGCTTGTGGCGGTGTCCTTGGCAGCGGTGCTTGTGGCGGCGGTGTCCTGGGCAGCGGTTCAGCTGGTGGCGGTCTTGTTCTGCCCTGCGGGGCTGCTGGCGGCAGTGTCCTGGGCAGCGGTTCAGCTGCTGGCGGTCTTGTTCTGCCCTGCGGGACTGCAGGCGGCGGTGTCCTGGGCAGTGGTTCAGCTGTTGGCGGTCCTGTCTGTGGCAGCGGGGCTGCTGCTGGCGGTTGCTTCCTGGGCTGCGGGGCTGCTGCTGGCGGTTGCTTCCTGGGCAGTGTGTGGCTGCTGGCTGTCCTGTCTGTGGCAGCGGGGCTACTGGTGTCTCTTCCTGGGCAGTGGGGCTGCTGCTGACGGTCGCTTCCTGGGCAGTGTGTGTGGCAGCGGGGCTGCTGCTGGTGGTCGCTTCCTGGGCAGCGGGGCTGGTGGCGGTCTTGTCTGCCGTGCTGATCTTCCCAGACTTGACAGTTTTACTGTGCCCCTTTACCCCCTTGGATGGTGTCGCAGCTGTCTCCACACTCCCAACTGTACCCCTGGGAGCGGCTTTGGTGGCTGGTTTCTTTCCCTTCTCCTGCCGGGCACTGTCCAACCTTTTATGCTTGACAGGTGGGGGACTGTCCATGCTCTGGCTCCTTGCCACACTGCCTGCCCTGCTGCCTGGTGCAATCCATAATCCGGTGACTACTGGCACCACTGGTTCCGCCGATGTTGTGGCTGAGGTGCTAGGTTGGGATCTGGAGAGTCGGGCCCTAGGAAACTGACGGGGTGGGGGAGGTGATGGAAAGAGGTCAAGGCTGGCCAGGAAAAGTTTCTTAGGAACACTGGGACGGGTAGCTGGAGGGGGTTTGGGAGTGGAGGAAGAGGTAGTGGTTGTAGGCGGTGTACGTTTGGTGACTTTGGGTGAAGGTGCATGGGCTGGAGGCTGTCGTGAGGTGGATGGCTGTTGGGTGGGTGTGTGGCTGCGTTTGTGTACCTTGGGAGGTGGCTTCACAGACACACTGAGAGAGGACACAGGGGATGTGTGAATGGAAGTGGGGGTGGTAAGTGCATGTGAGCGGGGTGTGGTGGTGGGTGTGCTGGTGATGGACGTAGTGGCTGAGGATGGGAGAGAGGAGGGAGACGAGGAGGAGGGGGACACAGTGGAGGCAGTGGATGTTGGTGTGTCTGCATGTGTGTGATGCGTGCGTGAGTGCCTGTGGGATGTGTGGTGCTTATGTTTACCAGAGCTTTCCTTGTGTGTTGAGGTGTGTGCATGCTGATCTGATGGTGTGCTTGGGATAGGCTGAGGTACAGGGGTATGGGTCTGGGTGGAGGCAGTTGGAGGAGGGAGGCTAGAGACAGGGACAATGGCTGCCATCAGTGCTGAGGCCAGAGTTTGTAAAGCTCGCTGAAGGGCTGCCTGACCAGAGTGAATGCCCTCCAGGAATGCATTGGTTTGTTGCACCTGCCTCTCTACACCCTGGATAGCATTCAAAATGGTAGACTGCCCAACAGTGAGGGACCTGAGGAGGTCAATGGCCTCCTCACTGAGGGCAGCAGGGGTGACAGGGGCAGGGCCTGAGGTGCCTGGGGCGAAGGTAATGCCCACCCTCCTGGGTGAGCGGGCACGGAACAAAGGCTGAGGGGCTGATGGGAGGGCGGTGCTGGTGGGGGGGTAACGGCTGTACCTGTAGATGCGGGGGGCACAGATGGGGCTGCCACCGCAAGGGAGCTCCCATCAGAGGAGGAGTCCGTCTCGCTCGTGTCAGCTCCTGTCCCTGCCGTGGAGCTCCCCTCGCCCTCCGTCCCACTGGTGAATTCAGAGTCCGTAGTGTCGCCCTCCAGGGCCGTGTGGGAGGCAGCTCCCTCCTGCTCTGGTGCCACTGCTCCTCCGCCTGATGATGCTAATGCACACAAGTACAGGAAGACCACAAAAAGGTGGGGGAAGACAGAAGAAAAACATGTTCAGTGCATGCAATACCGCTACCATTGGTGGACACGACAGACACAGAAGCCCTCTGCACTACGCCGCGCACTTGGGATCCACTATTCAATCCCTGGGACATGGCTTACAAGGCTGTGGCTGATTTCTGCACACATGGATGTCACAGGAGCCTGACTAGGTGTGGTTGTCACTGTACACAGGTGGGGTGGGGTGCCACAGGGCCTGCCTGAAGAAGGGAACTTAACTAGCAAACTCGCCCTGGCCTAGGGGAATCCACAGCCCACCTCCCCCACCCAGACACCTCCACTGCGCACTGAATCAGCAGAATGAGAGTGTACTCACCCCCTTGTGTCTGCTGTGATGCCCTCAAGTGCCCATCCAAGTCCGGATACGCCACCGCCAGGATCCTGAACATCAGGGGGGTCATGGTGCGACGGGCACCCCTCCCACGTTGGGAGGCCATCCCCAGCTCGGCCTCCGCCGTCTTCTTGCTCCAGTGGCGAATGTCCTCCCATCTTTTCCGGCAGTGGGTGCTCCGTCTGTGGTAGACCCCCAGGGTCCAGACTTCCTTGGCGATGGCACGCCAGATGTCTTTCTTCTGGTGGGCGCTGACCTACAGGAATTGTACAGGGGAAAAGAGAATTAATTACCAACTGCACGTCACAGTCATTGGCCCGCATCCCTACCCTTGCCATGACGCACATGCGCTCACCGTCGTTTCATGCACGCCTCATTCTCACCCCCCCCTATCTTTCATCCACCCCACTCCACACAGGCATTGCCCATACAGCATGCTCACAGTGTACTTACCTGTTTGTCTGGAGGACCGTAGAGTAGCGTGTACTGGGGGAGGACCCCATCCACGAGTTTCTCCAACTCCTCCATGCTGAAGGCAGGGGCCCTTTCCCCAGACACACGAGCCATTGTCTCTTCCAGACTGAGGTCACAGCAGCACTAGCAGTGTAGGTCCTCTCCTGTCGAAGATCAGGTATCGAGTGATTGAACAGATAGAAAATGGCGGTCACGTCCGCGGCAGTGCGTACCATCACCGCCGGCGTATATCGTCATTGGCTCCTGGGACCCATAGGGCCCAATGTTAATCAATGCAGAATTGCGCCACGTCTTCGATCGCCTACCACGACGGTGTACAACGCCAGCGCAGTTACCTCATATCCCCCTGTCCCACTTTACAGGTCAGGCAGCCGCCATTTCAGGGGCCCACATGGCATTATTTTTGACTGCCTCACACATACCTAGGCCCTGCCTAACCACTCATACAGGCAAATTTCGATTTATGAATATTTTTAGAGTAAGCTGTGTTTACGTACCTCAGAGTTGGTTGACTCTCTGCTCGCGGTTCTCCTCCATAGGCACCGTCCGCTGGGGCATGTGAGGAGATGGCGGCATCCTCCGGTGTACAGACCGCTGGTGGACCTATCGACAATGGAGGAAAGACATGTGATCATCACCTACAGGCTTGATCGTGCCACAATCCAGGAACTGTGTGCCCAGTTGGAGCCAGACCTGATGTCAGCTATCCGCCATCCCACAGGAATCCCCCCTCAAGTGCAGGTGCTGTCAGTACTCCATTTCCTAGCAAGTGGGTCATTTCAAACAACAGTGGCCATAGCATCAGGGATGTCCCAGCCAATGTTTTCCAACGTGTTGTCAAGAGTGTTGTCTGCCCTGCTGAAACACATGCGGAGCTACATCGATTTCCCTCAGGTGGAGGATTTGCCTACAGTGAAAGGTGACTTCTATGCCCTGGGACATATCCCCAACATCATAGGTGCCATTGATGGGACACATGTGGCCTTGGTACCCCCCGGCAGGAGTGAACAGGTGTACAGAAACCGGAAGAGTTACCATTTGATGAATGTGCAGATGGTGTGTTTGGCAGACCAGTACATCTCCCATGTTAATGCCAAATTCCCTGGCTCAGTGCATGACGCTTACATCCTGCGGAATAGCAGCATCGCTTATGTGATGGGGCAACTCCAGAGGCACCGGGTGTGGCTATTAGGTGGGCACCTGGACTCAAATCAGTGGGAATAGTTGTCTGGGTCTGTGGATGTCTTTATGTGTCAGTGTGTGTCTAACAGTTGTCCCTCGCCATTTGCAGGTGACTCTGGTTACCCCAACCTGTCATGGCTACTGACCCTAGTGAGAAATCCCAGGACAAGGGCAGAGGAATGCTACAATGAGGCCCATTGGCAAACTAGGAGGATTATAGAGCGGACCTTCGGCCTCCTAAAGGCCAGGTTCCGGTGCCTCCATATGACAGGTGGTTCCCTATTCTACTCACCAAAGAAGGTGTGCCAGATCATCGTGGCCTGTTGTATGCTTCACAACTTAGCTTTGCGATGACAGGTGCCTTTTCTGCAGGAGGATGGTCCAAATGGAGGTGTTGTGGCAGCTGTGGAGCCTGTGGACAGTGAAGACGAGGAAGCAGAAGAAGAGGACATCGACAATAGGAACACGATGATCCTGCAATACTTCCAGTGAGACACAGGTAAGAAGACAACACTGCCTGCTACATCTGATTTTAATCCACTACCTCTCATCTGTCTGTCATTTTCACCCAGTGTATGGTCACTGAGTTGTCACTTTCCCTTACGATTTCACAGATGTGGGTCCCACAGTGTGACATCTGCTTTGTTTCCTCATGGACTAGAGCTGTGTGACATAGGTATGTTGACATTACATTTGAAAGAGCATTTTGCCACTGTAATTGCTAATACACTATTTCAAAATCAGATAGACTCCTGATTGTTTTGTGCTTTAAGGGTGTTTATTTAAGTGCTCAATATTGGAGGGTGTTGTAAAATAGTGAGGGGTGATGGTGGAGGAATGTCCACGGCAGAGTCCAGTCTATTAGTCTCACAGGTGCATTGTCCAAAGTGGCACAGGAAGTGGAGCTGGGGCAGTTTAAGGATGGACAGGGTGACAAGGTGGGACAAAAGGATGACAATCAGGGTGGTCTCATTTCTTGGCAGGGGTCTTGGCATTGTTCTCTGTCTTTGTCCTGGATCTCAGGGACCGTTTGCGGGGTGGTTCTCCCTCTGCAGGGGGTGGGGTGCTGGTGTGGTGGTCCTGTGGTGGTGCCTCCTGTCCACTAGCGCCGGCAGAGGTGGTGGGCAGTTCATCTTCCAGGCTAGTGTCAGGGGCCCCTTGTTGTGCCACAGTGTCCATCCTGGTGTTGAGGAGTTCCTTCAGCACCCCTACAATGGTGCCCAGGGTGGAATTAATGGATCTGAGTTCCTCCCTGAAGCCCAAATACTGTTCCTCCTGCAGCCGCTGGGTCTTCTTTAACTTGGCCAGTACCGTTGCCATTCTCTCCTGGGAATGGTGGTAGGCTCCCATGATGTTGGAGAGGGCCTCGTGGAGAGTGGGTTCCCTGGGCCTGTCCTCCCCTTGTCGCACAGCAGCCCTCCCAGTTCCCCTGTGTTCCTGGGCCTCTGTCCCCTGAACTGTGTGCCCACTACCACTGCCCCCAGGTCCCTGGTGTTGTTGGGGTGGTGGGTTAGCCTGGGTTCCCTGTAGTGGTGGACACACTGCTGATTGACGTGTCCTGGGGACAGAGGCATGGGCCCGTTGGGTGGGTGCTGTGCTGGTGTTTCCAGAGGGGGTAATCTCTGTAGTGGCCTGTGCCAGTGTGAGTGGAACCGACTGTCCCTGGGTCCCAGATGGGCCGGGCTGGTCATCTAGATCCAGTTGGACAGAGCTGCTGTCATCACTGTGGGCCTCTTCTGTGGGTGGAGTGGACATATCTGGACCCTCCTGTCCGGTGACGTTGGGTAGGGGTCCTGCAGGGGTGTAAAGGCATGATTATTGCATCTGTATGTGCCATGGTGTGCAATGGGTGGGTGGCTGTGTAGCCCAGTGCTTGCATTCCTGTGTAGGACCTTGTGTGATGATGGTTTAGGGGGGTGTATGGGTATGTGCAGTGGCCATGCATAGGTGATGGGTGTCCATGCTTTGGTTGCATGCAGGGCTTGGTGTTGGGATGGGTGGTTTGTGATACTGGGACATGTGTGAGGAGTAGGAGTGATGGGGGTGAGGACGAGGGTGAGGTTATGTGATGGCATGCAGGTAGGGTGGAGGATGTAATAGTAAAGATTTGACTTACCAGAGTCCATTCCTCCAGCTACTCCTGCGAGGCCCTCAGGATGCAGAATAACCAAGACCTACTCCTCCCATATTGTTAGTTGTGGGGGAGGAGGTGGGGGTCCGCCGCCAGTCCTCTGTACCACGATGTGGTGTCTTGAGACCACGGAACGCACCTTCCCCTGAGGTCGTTCAACCTCTTCCTGATGTCATCCCTATTTCTTGGGTGCTGTCCCACTGCGTTGACCCTGTCCACTATTCTTCGCCATAGCTCCACCTTCCTAGCTATGAAGGTGTGCTGCACCTGTGATCCGAATAGCTGTGGCTCTACCCGGATGATTTTCTCCACCATGACCCTGAGCTCCTCCTCAGAGAACCTGGGGTGTCTTTGCAATGCCATGGGGTGGTGTGGGTGATGTGTGGGGTGGTGTGTGTTGTGATATGTGGGGTGATTTTAGAGGTGTGTTGTGTGAAGTGCATGGATGCTATGTGGGTGATGGTGTTGAGTGCCTGTGGATGCTCGTTTGTAGATGGTGGTGTCTCTCTGTGGCCTTCAGTCGCAATTGTGGTCGTTTGTGGGTGATGTGGGTGTGTGTTTTATATTGTATTGGATGTGTGGGAGTGGTGTGTGTATGTGTATCAGGTGTGTGTATTTGGAATTGTCCAATGTGGCTGTGTTTTGTAAATGTGTGTGTATTTTGAGCGCAGCGGTGTGTACCGCCAATGGAATACCGCGGTTGAAAGACCGCCGCGTGGATTCGTGGGTCGTGATAGTGTGGGCGTATTCCTGTTGGCATGGCGGTGGAGGATTTGTTATCATCAGTTTATCACTGACCTTTGGTGTGGCGGACTTGTGTGGGTGTCTAGATTTTGGCAGATTCCGGCCTTTGGGTCATAATGACTGTGGCGGAATTCCGCGGCCGCGGCGGTGTGTTGGCGGTCTTCTGCATGGCGGTATGCAGCTTTTACTGCTAATGTTGTAATGACCCCCAAAATGTGCAAAAAGGACAAAAATTATTTGGAAAAAGACAATCTTGGACTGCAAACTACTAGCTAGATGGGTAAAAGATAAGTATAAAGGGAAAGCATCATCATGTCTGAAGCTCGATCAAGAGTCTTCTGAAGGGTAGTGGAAGAAAGGGTCTAAGGCCCTGATATATATTTTTTTCGTGCCGCATTGCCGCCATTTTTTGATGCAAAAGTGGCGCAAAATTACAAAATACATTTGTACATTGTAAAATTTAAATGTATTTTGTAAGTTTGTGCCACTTTTGTGTCGAAAAATGGCGGTAATGCGGCGCAAAAAAAGTATAAATCAGGGCCTAAGTCTCAAAGGGTCATCTCAAAGGAGCAAAGGCAGACAAGAAGATACCTCTCCAAGGGGCACAGCATACAGAGTTGAGGAACAGATGCTCAGCTTCTCATCTTAGAACCAAAGTGACCAAGTTCAACTGGTCATCAATATTTCAAAGTTCATATGGAATTCAGATTCGCCAAAGGTAGCAATCCATTTTACTTTGAAGTGGCATCATGCGATAGAAATTGATCATAAGACTCCAAACTTAAACATCCATAAATCTTCCCAGGTCTGTCAAGGAAACATATTCCATCTGTTTGACTCCACTCAAGTTTGAAACAATTGTATACACTAGCAGCCCATGTTCCACGATGTACCATACTCAAAGACACTGCTACAATTTCTCTCTATGTCTAAACAATAGGGGCATATTACCAAAAGCTAGTATCATGGGAACAAAGTCTGAAAGAAAACTCACTTTAAGGAATTAATCAGCATTTCCTAAACAGTCACTAAATGCAAGTGTAAGAGGCCTCACTTAGGGCTACCGCAAGAGAATTATAGCAATACATTTGGTTATTACGTTTAATAAAATCCGTCATATGCAAACTTATAAGTTGAACATTAATAATACTTCATTAATATGTGTGTTACATTCGCTTTAAAAGGGCAAAAGATTTTGTTAATGCATTTCATTAAGTATAATGGGGAATTACATTTCTTACATTTTTGCAAGTATTTTAAATTCATCAGTCATTAGAAATTCAATATCTTTTCAATACATTGTGCTAGTCTGGAGTCTAAATTACATTATATTATCAGTTTAGTCCTTCTAACATTTGATTTATTTCAAATACCGCCTATGAGTAACTCCACAGTGTAAATAAATGCACATTTATAAAATGTGTCAGTGCAATTTCTACATTGAGACCATTAGTACTTTGATTAACATAAGGTATGAACTGTCAGGTATTGATGTCTTTTGTGAACATGAGGGACATTACTAAAATTTAAACTACATCAATATAAAATAATGTTCTGTGATCTGCATGGTACACATTCTTTGCAGCAGGCATATTGACCCTCTGCACTACCCTAGATAAGTCAAAACTGCCTCTAGACAAAACTCCGATCTCTCTCCAACAGATACATTATTTACCAGTTATCTTTATATTTTTAGTGTTGTTTAAAAACTGCTAGATGCACAAGGGACTCTGGAACAGGTGCTTTTAAAACTGCTGCACTGCTAGAAAACCGTCCCCCAGTAACAAAACTGGCCACCCAACCTTCCAGCCTCCCGGGGAACTGCCCGATGCCCAGTACGGCGTGTACAGCCTTGCTTATTACCCACCCCTTCAAATGCCAGAATATTTGAAATACAAAAGTAGTTTTACTTGTCGTAAGGACTCTCATTTCTCTATGAGACTGCCAGATTAGGGGCGACAGCACCTTTGCTAATAGGCGACTGAGTCACTCCTACACCAATTGACAGCTGTCGGCCCAATCCTTCAGACTCTATAGGGGCACCTCACCAAAACACATACATTAAAGGTGGCAGCCTGGCAGACTTTTTATGGAATAATTTTTTTTTTAATAAAATGCAAGCAATGTTAAAATGGGTAAAAGCGAATAATAAAACAGCATGTTATCCAGGTAACAGGGCACAGGCCTGCAAGTCAAAGCCAAGCTAAACTCCTGTACCCAGGCAAACTAAAATGGACCCTCAACATACTCTTAATCCTGGTGATAACGAAGGTTTGGCCAAGAGCCCTCCATGAAGTCAGAGTAAAAAAGTATTGTGAATGTTAAATCCTGTAAATAAGATGGCCCTCTCTGGGCATGGGATTTGTGTTGAAATGCGAGACACTAGTTATGAATGACAACAGAGAAGCAAATCCACTTAACTAGATTGGTTCTGATTGTAATAGGGGAGTACCACTCACTCAAAGACTACAATAATGCTTAAGTATGGCATCATGCCTATTTCAGTCTGTACCTCTTGATTGCAAGTCTTTAGAAATAGGTATGCCCTAGGACAGATAATCGTTGCTGGGGCAGTACATAACACGCCCCATATTTTGAGTGTTCAGCAGGGAGATTCCTAAAAGAATCAATGTGCTCTTCAAGCAACCTCTACTGGTCCCTCTTTGTATTGGTGAAGTCTGGGCAATAAGTGAATTTAATGTTCTGAGTCCTATTGTTCAAGACCAGAGTCTACTGCTCACAGAAGGCTAGAGTTAGGTCCCCCAGTCTGTACCAATATTTTAGACAATTATGTAGAGTTTGTTCGGCATTCAGTGGGTTAGTAATGGACTCTGTAGATCAAATTTCCCTTGTGCCGTAAATCTGTTAGCTGAGTTGTTTTTGTCATGACAGATTGTTCAATAATGATGTGCTTAGCACCATTCTCTAACCATTCTGTTACTTAGGGCTTGATCGTAGGCCAGTACGGATGGTTGAAGATTGCTGCTTCAATTCATCTTTCATCATATTCATTGCGTTATGTGGCTGCTTGCTATAGAGTAACTCCACAGTAAAGAAACCTATGGA
The DNA here is from genome assembly GCF_031143425.1 of Pleurodeles waltl. Taxonomy (NCBI): domain Eukaryota; kingdom Metazoa; phylum Chordata; class Amphibia; order Caudata; family Salamandridae; genus Pleurodeles; species Pleurodeles waltl. The sequence continues at coordinate 290,360,830 of NC_090438.1, forward strand.
TGGATTGCTTGTCTGTCTGATGTCGAAAAGAGCCCGGGGCCCGGGATTTGATCTCCGTTTGTTTCTGTTTTAAAATCCTGTTACGTTTCAAAGTTGCATTTAACTGTGGTTTGTACAAATGTGTTGTTTTATGTTTGCTTTAGTATGTTTTTATTATGCAGCAGTTACTTGCCATGCAAGGTGAAGTGTTTGCCGCTTCCTCAAATTGTTTAATGATGATGCCTGCCACTGTTGAAATCTGCATTTCAACAGTTAACAGTTTGTCACAGAGATAATAAATAGGTGAAAGGGCATACAGCATTTTAGGACATCCTCATTCCTCACTTCTCATGCCTACTTCTCATCCCTGCTTCTCATCCATCATCCCTACTTCTCTTCCATCATACATCTTCCCTACTTCTCATTCATCATCCCTACTTTTCATCCATCATATATCATCCCTACTTCTCATCCATCATCCCTGCATCTCTTCCATCATACATCATCCCCACTTCTGATCCATCATCCCTACTTCTCATCCATCATACATCATAACTGCTTCATATCCATCATCCCTACTTCTGATCCATCATACATGCTTCTCTTCCATCATCCCAACTTTTCATCCATCATACATCATCCCTACTTCTCAACCATCATCCCTACTTTTCATATATCATACATCATCCCTACTTCTCATCCCTCATTCCTGCTTCTCATCCCTACTATTCATCCATCATCCCTACTTCTCAGCCATCATCCCTACTTCTCATCCATCATCTGTACTTCCCATCCATCATCTACACTTCTTATCCATCATACATCATCCCTACATCTCATCCATTATCCCTACTTCTCATCTTCATACATCATCCCTACTTCTCATCCATCATCATTACTTCTCTTCCATGATCCTTACTTCTCATCCCTCATCCCTGCTTCTCATCCATACTTCTTTTCCACCATTCCTACTTCTCATCCCTCATCTCTGCTTCTCATCCATACTTCTCCATCTTCCATCATTCCTACTTTCCATACCTTCTCCATCATCCCTACTCCTCATCCCTCAGTCATGCCAACACATTTATTGTTTTGTGAAACACACCTTCACACTGATTGGTTGGCAACAGCCAATCAGAGTTATGGGAGAGTCCTGCATTCTATTTCACTGAAAAACAGCCTTTTCATTGCATGTGCTGGGTGAAGAGGGAGGAGAGGAAGTGCAACTGTGTGTTTGTTTCTAGTGAATTTATGGTTGTACAACATTTCATTGTATTTAACTGTGTGTTTCTATTTACACAGGCTTCTGCAGAAATCTCTGCTGGTTTGGAGAAATACAAGGAGCCCACAGCTTGGGCCATAAATCATCTCTTTGAGAAAGGGTTATACAGTTCATCTACAGTTCAACCAAAAACCTTTCTGGTTTCAGTTTCATATGTAGAAAGAAAATGTTTAAATTCAACTCTGGAGACAGTGCAGTCCAATTCATCCAAACATTTTCTGGTTTCATTTGTATTTGTAATTTGTAACAAATAAAATGTTTAAATCTGGGACTGCTTTTATCTCTGAGAGGTGTTTTTTCTTTTCTGAAACCTGAAAGGTTTTTGGTTGAACCGTAGATGAACTTCCTTAGGGAAGCCTACATTGGCAAATACCTGGTGTAGGAAATTTGCTTTTTATGCATGGATACCATGTGTGCTGGCTTTAGAACTCTGTGCACTTTACCCCTGCTAACAAGGAGTAAAGTGCCTGTGCTCCCCCTTTACACATGGTGAAGCAGGCTTGAATTGACCTATTCCTGACTGGCGCCTTTACCTTGCCTGTAAGCCCCTAGTATATAGAGTACAACATCCTCCCAGGGTCTGAAAGTTAACTGCCAATAGTTGACTGCAGCACTTGTGCTATTCACTTCAGTGGCAGTGCAAACATGGTCTGTGTTACCCAGCTGATGCAGTGTAAAACCTGCAGTGCGACTCGTCAAAATAATAATATTTGACAGATTAAGCCCTCTCTTTTAAGTATTAGTAAACCACCCTTAGGTAGGCCTTGTAGCCCACAAGGGAGGGTGCATGGAATTAAAAAATGGAACAGGTAGACAATCAATATAATATTAGCATGCCCCTGTAGTGACAAGGCCCAAACAACTATTTTCACTGTGGCAGGCCTAGTTGTCCTATATAGAAAGCCAGAGTGTAAATTAAAATACTAGTACTGCTAATTTTTGAAAGGCACCATTAGCAGTCATGAAGTGCCTTTACTGAGGACCTGGGGCCTACAAAGTGTATTTCTGTGGTTGTTTGAGTACCAAGAAGAAATTTTGATACTTTTGAAAACTTTTGCCGCAGAGCTCTGAAGCTAAGGGGACCTACTGCCAAAATTGCTCGACCAGCAGTTCTAAGGCGTCAGGTTCAGTTTCAGATTTGCCTTCCTAAAGGATCCAGCACGTCTGAAAAAAAGCTGACAAAGTTATTTTCTACATTGAGCCTTAAAAACTTTTTCTCCCTGAAATCGCAAAAAGGCCAGAGTCAGGGAGACCAATCTGCTTCGGCCTTCAGTTTCACAATGACAGATACAACTACAGCCTTGTCCAGGTCAGAGTAGATTTTTCTTCAAAAAATGACAGAGTCCCTTTTTGAATTGGGACTTTTTACCTTTTTCAATCTTTTTGACTTCTAGATTTTCACCGGGACCAATATATTTGGTATATGCGACTAGGGATCCATCATAGTTAGCCTTAAAGCTTGCCTCGACTTACTGTGACCATTGCCTACCGTTGATACTTTGTGCCTTTTGGTGCTTTCTTCAATTACATTTTTAAAAATTCACATCTTTGGTTTACCTTATTGGATTTTTTTTGTTTTGGTGCCATTTCCTTCTTTAAATTGTTCTCGGTTGTTATAATGTGGTTTGGGATTTTTATTGCATGGTGTTTTGACTTTATTTCTGTTTTGGTACTGCAAAAATACTTTACACATCGCCCTAGGTTAAGTCTGTCTGCCCTGTGCCATAGCTTCCAGAGGGTTGAGATCAGGTTAATTTAGTGACTTTAAGGGTTCACCCTGACACGAGTTGTGATTATTCCTTAAAATAGGCAGCTGGCCACCGGAAATAATAATCCCATTTCTCACACAAGGACAATAGCATTCATCGTTCTAGTGGCTGTTATAGTTCAGAATGTTTTAACTTTTAGATATTGGGTGCAAAGTCTAACTTCTGCCTCCTTTTTGTGTGTTTCAGCAGTTCATACCGTGCCACTTCCTGTTTAGAGGCTACCAAATAGAGGCATTTGGGTTAATGATAATGTAGGGGTGTCCTTATGTAAACTCCTTTACCAGAATACAGGTTGATGTACATGTTGAAGTCTAATGCATGATAGCATGTACATTGAGGGGTCAGTAGTTATTTCCTTTCTCACTAGAATTCCTGGTACTTTATTGATTCTAGAGAGGAATCTGCCCATTTTGTGAGCCTGTACCAATAGTGGAAGTGCTTGGTGGAGGCCAATGGCCTGAGCATGGGAAGCTGCATGGGAAGCGGTATGTGTGCAGGCTCTTGGAGTGTTTGATGATCCGTGACCAGGGAGGACTTGTTTTTTTTCAGGGGAACTGTGGCAACCAGAATGTTCAATGAGGAGGGGGTCTGGACCATTGCTACTGGTTGTAATCCTGAGCAAGAAAAATGGAGTGATTTGGGCTCCAAGAGCTGCTGGCAGCCTGGACCCGTGAAAGAAATCTGTGCATGCAGTGACGGAGAGATGTTAGAAGGGATCTAGACCACAGGAGCGACTGGAGGCTGTGTGCCACAACGTGACACTGGAATGACCCAGAGACATCTGTCTTCTTTGGAATTTCAAGAAGCTGTTGTTTGTGGATATACATTTAAACATTTGAACACTGCATTGTCAAAGTTTGTCATGATTAATTATCACAGTTCTTTAGCTATATAAATAATATTTCAGGACATTTTTATTTATGAATGTAATTAGTAGGAGAGGAAGGTGCCCCTCCCCGCGCTGACGTAGGAAAAGATGTAGGCAATGACATAGGTGGTGACGTGTGTGCCCCCGCCCCGTGCTGACGTAGGCACTGACATAGGTGTAGGTGAGTCACGTGGTTTGTGACATCAGAGGGTCACGTGTTAGTTATGTGGCAGGGTCCTAGGCCCTGTGTCTAGATCTATGGGCTGTGTAAAATGAGGGCTGTGCTGGTGTGCAACTTGTTTCATGGTGTAATAGTACAGGTCTGGACATGTTAGACATTCAGGCCCAAGTGGCTGCTTGAGGGCATCCTCTCAGGGCAGCACATTGGGAGTGTAAGGCCAAACAGCCACACTGCTGGCTAATCCAAAAAGAGGGGCTGGGCTGCTATGTGCCTCCTCAGAGGGAGGAGCGGTGGAAGTACAGAGCCCCCACCCACCATCCCCAGACCCTTGCATGAACTAGATGGAATGTACGATGGTGACCTTTAAAAAAATAAATAATAATAATAATAATAATCTTGAAGCCCCCAGGCACAGAAAGGGCCAAGCAGGGTGTATGAGGACATAGAGCATGGCCTTTAAAAACACAAGTCACAGTTACCTAAGGGGGTTAACTGTGTGTAAGGGGAAGATAAGTGTGGCCTAACCGGCCCCGTGGGGTCTTCAGGCCGATAAGTAGTTTGTAGGGGAGTTGCTGACCACCACTCCTAGTATCTTATCTGGCCCAGTTGTCACTGCTTACGTCAAACAGCAAACTTTCAACCTGTGTTTTCTGCAAGTCAGGGTGACCCATACATGATAACAGCTGTGAATGTGGAAAATGGTAGCCCCCTAGTGTAGTGTTATGAAAGTGTAATACCTATGCATAATTAGCTTGGCACAGCAAGTATAAAAAGCCCCCATAGGGACCATACACACAACTATCTCCCAAGACTCTTTTTGTGAGCGGTGAAGTGAGGTTTGCGGAGAGCAGGGCTACCCCAGACCATTAAGGATAAAAATATGAAGGGCAGAGTGCAAACTGGTAGCGCAAACCAGCTTCTACTGAAGGTAAATAACCATGGGTTGTTTGTATATTTTGTCATGTAATCCCAAATTGCTGCTGTCTCTAGACCCCCCCATTTCCCTAGGCCACACAGAGCATAAGATGTCCTATGTACTTGAATACTATTATCTAAGAGTGTTTTTTTTTTATTAAATGTATTTATTATTATTATTATTATTATACTTTTTATGGTCCGCTCAATGTGTTCTAATTATGATAAAATGGGCTATGGGTGCCCATCCCTCAGCACCCTAAGTGGCCAGTACCTCAAAGGTTGGTGTAAAGGGATGTCCTGCACTTTAAGCGCTTTGGGGGTCATCACAGCCTCAGGACCCCAGAGGAGAGGGGCAGCCTAAGGGGCGGTGTGAGGGGTTAACTGAGGAAGCAAACTATTTTAAAGCACATGCTGAAACTTTTTATGTACATGCAGTCTTCTGGAAATAATAAAAATTGTCAAGATACCTCTCATTTGCATGTATTTGTGAGGGGCTGCACTTATTTTAGGGGTGGGGGCAGTGCTTAATTTGTACATGTTGGTTCTGGTGCTGAGCATTTGCACGTATTTTTGAGGGTCTGCACTTATTTTTGAGGGTGGAGGCAATGCTTAATTTGTACTTGGTGGTTCTGGTGTTGAGCGTTTGCATGTATTCTTGAGGGACTGCACTTATTTTGGGGGTGGAGGCAATGCTTAATTTGTACTTGCTGGTTCCGGTTCCGGGCATTTGCACTTATTTTTGAGGGCCTGCACTTATTTTTGAGGGTAGAGGCAATACTTAATTTGTACCTGGTGGTTCTGGTGTTGAGCATTTGCATATATTTTTGAGGGGCTGCACCTATTTTGGGGGTGGAGACAATGCTTAACGTGTACCTGCTAGTTCTGGTGCTGGGCATTTGCATGTATTTTTGAGGGGCTGCACTTATTTTGGGGGTGGAGGCAATGCTCAATTTATACTTGCTGGTTCTGTTGCTGGGCATGTACAGGCATTTTTGAGGGTCTCCACTTATTTTTGAGGGTAGAGGCAATGCTTAATTTGTTCTTGGTGGTACTGGTGCTGAGTATTTGCATGTATTTTTGAGGGGCTGCACTTATTTTGGGGGTGGAGGCCATGCTTAATTTGTACATGCTGGTTCTGGTGCTGGGCATTTGCACGTATTTTTGAGGGTCTCCACTTATTTTTGTGGGTAGAAGCAATGCTTAATTTGTACTTGGTGGTACTGGTGCTGAGCATTTGCATGTATTTTTTGAGGGGCTGCACTTATTTTGGGGGTGGAGGCCATGCTTAACTTGTACTTGCTGGTTCTGGTGCTAAGCATTTGCACCTATTTTTCTATTTATTTTTGAGGGTCTGCACTTATTCTAATGCCTCAAACATTTTCTGATAGCAAAAGACACTTATGGGAAAGGCAGGTGAAGAGAAAAACGAAAAAGCGTTACAATGGGAGAAAGCAGAAAGCTGCATGAGTGAGCTGAAGGAGGTTGGGTGGAATGAAGAGGGGCGCGATGGCCTCAGTATTCAGTGTTCGCACATTTAATTGCAGCAGCCGCGTGTTTAAGAGGGCGGATTTGGGCAGCTGTGCGTTTTGATTTATAAATTAAATACAGAGGTCCCCCGAGGAGCACAGTGCTGGGAGACCCCAGTTATTAACTTAACAACCACGCTCTCAGAGACAGCGTGGGCTCTGAGAGCATATGTGTTAAGTTAATAACTGGGGTCCCCGGGTGCGACCCTCGTTATTAACTTAACAGCCATGCTCTCAGAGACCCTGCGATCTCTGAGAGCCGAGATGTTAAGTTAATAACAAGGGTCTCCGAGTGCTGTGCGGCTCGGAGACTCCATTATCAGCAGAACAGATCTGTTCTCAGAGGCCGCGCAGCCTCTGAGAACAGATCTGGTCTAGCTATTTATCATCTCGGTTTCAAAGGCCACGGGGGACACCCCGTGGCTTCTGAGAGCATGTCTGAAGGTTTGATAACAGAGATTGCCGAGCTGCAACACGCTCAGCAGTCTCTGTTATTAAACCTTCAGACTGGCCACGGAGGTTTCCCCCGTGGCCTCTGAGAGCAGGCCTCCTGCCACCATATGGTGGCTGGAGGCCTCGCACAGCGTTAGACACCCTCCAGCCCCCTTGAGATTAGAGCGGGTCTAGTGTTGTGCGAGGCCTCCTGCCATAATATGGTGGCTGAAAAGACATGGATGGCGTGAGGTGCGGGCCCTCAGGACCGAGCCTCGCATGCTTGAGCCCTCAGGCCCTTATAGTATCAAATAAGGTTGGGGCCTGAGCACGAGGCTTGGGGGCCCCCAGAGGTCAATCTGTCAGCAGTAAAAAGAATTTTTTTTTATTAAAACAGAATAAAATGAAAAAAAATATAATAATAATTAAATAAAAAAACAACAATGACAAAAACAAAACAACTAAACAAGCAATTACTGGGGGCTACAGGGCAGAGGACATAGAGCACACTGTGTGTGTGTTTCCATGTGTGCTCTGTGTCCTCTGCCCTGTGAACCCCCAGCCCCAACCATACAACTTATCGATGGTGGAGGCATTCAACAGCATGCTCAAGCCCACAAACCCCCATCCACTCACCTTAGGTCAGGGGCCTGTTGTCCTGGGGTGCTGCTGAGAACGACGGGACCCCACATCCTGCCTCCACAGCCTGCAATTATCCAAAAAGACTGTGTCTTGCTCAGCCTATCTGGTCCACCCTGTAGGCTGGAGTTTAGTTTGAGCTCCACCCCCACTCATGGTTCAGAGCATTGGAGGGCTAGGACAAAAACATGTTGTGGATCCTAGGATCTGGCTTCCATTCTATTGTACAAGTATATATTCAATGAACTGTAATGTTTTTAAATTGTGTGGAGGTATACATTTTTATAATTAGTGTAATTATACAAAATTATAATGACCAAAGGCGGCATTGTAATATGAGTAAAATAAGGCTGTGGAGCACTTGGAATTATATAAATAATACCTTATAGAGAGAATCCTAGAGCTTATGTTGCTCAGGAGTGCCGCCCTGTGGACTTTTTTAATAAATAGTGTATGGTTGTTGAGAAAATGTGAACAATTGGCTTTGTGTATTGTACCTTCAGAGCATGGGGGCTTATCAGATTGCATCTTGAGAGACTTTTGTTTTGTTGTACAACTTTTTGTGTGATTTTATGAGTGGGTTATGCATGTAACATAAAATTAGTTATGCTTAAAGTCAATTTTGTCTCTTTTGTATGTAGGATCCCCAAGAGCCTGCATTGTCCCCAGAGGAAATGGATGCAGTGCAACAAGGTATATCAGAGATGTGGATCATCGGCCGTTCTAAACAAAAATGTCATGATTGTTATTTTTTTATTTTATCTTTAATGGTTTCCTATGTGTTTGTGTGCTTTTACAGGTTATGATGCAGAACTACAGTTTGCTGTTGGGGCTCTGCAATAAATCCTCCAGGCTCAAGACGGTCCGAGCACAATCACAATGGCTCAGGATGCAGTTTTTCACATAAATAAAAGGAGTCCTTGTGTAAACGTCATGAAAACCTAAAAAGCCCCCATAAACACAGCATCGAAGAAACTGTCAGAGAACTTGTATAGTCTGTGTATTATATTGTAAATGTAACATTTTATTTTTTTCTATCCAGGCCCCCAGGCGGTACAAGCGACTCCCGTGGTAACGACCCTGAATGTGGTAGGAGAAAAAGACGGTCTGCAAAAGGAAGTCCCAAGCATCTAAGGAAGGTCCACCTATTAAGAAATGTCCCTCACAATGGAACACAACAGGTGAGTTTTTAGAAACTGTAGAGTCAGATGAATTAAATCCTTAGTGTGTCTCAAACCTCTTTCACCACCGGGGTATAAAGGCTATAACAACATCTAATATGTATTTTGTTATCTTCACAATCCTAGAGTCATCACAAAAGAGCTCTGGAGGAGTCGGCCATCAGGCTAAGCGGACAGCGGCATCTTTTAAGGTCAACAATGGGACCCTTAAAAACCCATGGCACCAGCCGCATCCGTGAACATCGCAGGACACCAGGACAAACTGTGCATCGTCTCTACAGACAACGGTTATGGCCCTGGTACAGCTCTTACCTACACCGCATCAACAGTAATAAAGGCTATGCCCAGTACTGCGAACAGGTCTACAGTAACTACCTATGTGCAGGGGCTTGGACACTCTGACAGCGTAACGCTTACAGCCTCAGACACCCACCATCCTGTACCATGTAAAACCTCTGGAGGGGACCCTAAGCAGTGCAACAATCCTAAAATAAATTGGTTGTCCTTAAAGAACCGCAAGAAGAAGCTGAAGACCTGTGAGCTACAAGTCGTTGCCTCTAGACCTGTCTTTTAAAAATGTTGTTAAGATTCAGCCTGTGCCACCTAGCCCCCAGCGTTCTAATTGTTCAACGATTGAGGCGTCTAATATAGTTGGGTCTGTCAGTGCCCTAATCCCAGCAGTCTGTATAACTAGCCCTCCCAGTTTACACAACACACGCATGGAAACAGATAGCCCCATTGAAGATCCATATTCTGGGTGTATAGGACTTCTAAAGGCACTAGCTGGTTTGGTAGAGAGTCCTGAAGCCACACCAATGCCGGGGGCCCTTTCTAATGCAACACCCGATGGGTTGCAATCACAAAGACCTCAGTCACCCGCACCCAGCCACAGTGCCTCAGATGTATCAGAGGCCTTGAATTATTATAACCAACATTTAACCTCCCCATGTCTGATGTCCCAAACCACACCCTGGAGCGTACGACCCCACCAGCCAATCACCAAGGGCCTGCGCGCAGTGGTCTTCACCATCCTACTCAGTATACCCTGATAGCAATACAGGATGTACCAGTTCACAAAATCAGAGCTTTGGAACGCCATCTAGCCATGATCAGGTCCCCCAAGCACCGGGTTGTTCACACTGGGGCCCTGTTCTTTTGACCAGTCCCAACCCATCCGTTCAAAAAGGTCTTATTGCAGTTAACAGTGATCAGACCCCCGGGGTGGTTATGGGTGATATGCAGCACACAGCTAAGGACACACAAAGCTGAACAAAATGTGGTGCCCTGAACCCCAATAGGGTTTTGGAAACATACCTGAAAGAAATACAACAGGCTGTTAGGAAACTAAAATCACGCCTGAAGCTCAAGACCTCAAAACTGGGGAAGTTGGGGGTTGATACTCGGTCCTCCAGACCCTCCCAGAGTGCGTTAATCCTGCAGTTAGCAAGGTGTAGAAGGGAGGTGATCATAGCTTGTGAATCAGCCGCGGCAATCATAGACAATATATCGGCATGACTAGGTAACTATGTACCCCTAAGAAGTGCCCAATTGGCTTTTTACAAAAAAGTGTGTCCATACATCTAAATATAAAAAGAAGACCCAGGCTGTACTCAGTAAATCTCTACATGTTTTACGAGCGCTCAAAACCAAAAAGCAGCGAGAGTCAGCCCCCAACTGTTTAAAGCTCCTAAAAGCAGAACCCCAACACCTAAAACACAGGCCTCAAAATATAAAGTTAGGAGAGAATATAGGTATTTTCAGGGTCTCAAGAGGTAAAGTTCAGAGCAGGCTCAACCCCAAACATCCTGAAAGATCCTGGCCCGTATTAGGTGAAATGTCAAATTCACCTCCAGTAAATACCCCAACTAATGTTCAAATAGGCTGTGCTCAGTTGCGAAAAACCAGCTGGGCTTGTAAGAAACAGAAGTGGGCAAGTAGTGCTAGAAACCGTAAGCTTTAATTAAGAAAATTAAAGAAAGCCAGACTAAGCATTACAATGAGGCATAAAAATACCCCAACAATGAACCGTAGAAAACTACTGTCGCACGACCCTCCGACGATCCTCAAGCTGAGGATTCAGAACTGGTTTTTTTTGGAAAGTGTGAGAAGGTACAGTCGTACTGTAGAGAGATTTAACGCTACAGAGCACTATGACGAGTTTAGGTTTGTTAACCTAAACCGTCTAAACTCCTCCGATCATGGTGTTATAGCTATGCACCAGGCCGTGCAAATGCTCATAGAACGAATGTTACACGATGTGGGGCCTAACTATTTCTTTCAGCTGCTTTTTGAGGGGCAGGGTCTCAACAGTTCTCTGTTCACCAGACGGTCGTCTTGAGATGTGTTTGACACTGTGACGTTTCTAGAAAACCTGTCTAAGCTTTTACAGAGTAAAGCTGAATTACTGGAATCATCGCACTCGTTGTTAGGGGTAGTGAGGGCGGTGCTTCTAGAACCTTAAGGATCGTCTTGTACAGTAAAATCCTCGGCAAGAAATATCGATGGTTGCTTGACTTTAACACGGTCACTACCAATATGTGTCTGGCGTCGAGCATCGCAAGGTGGTTGGTGGACCGCGCTATCCCAGACAGCGTCATTATGTCTACAGCGGCAGCCCATGAGGCGCTTCAACTACCGCCCGATAGACTGGTTGGTTTTTGGGACCTGGGCCTTTTTGAGAACTATTTTTCTGTTACGGTAAAACCTCTATACCACAGCGGTTCTTGGAAGTACTTCACTACCGATGAGCATGTGAAAAAGAAGACCATTTATGTGCTACATCATGAAAAACACTTTTACGGTATCTTGATCCTGAAGGGTTCTCTAGACGCCAAGTTTGTGCATGAGCATTGCGACCACATATACAACAACCAGACCAGACACCAGTGTGAAATGCACTGTAAAATGTGTCAGACGGACTGGTGTGTCGCCAATGACGCTCAGAAAGTGAACTGCTCCACGTGTAAGATGTTTTGTCGGTCGCAAGACTGCTTGAACGTACACATCAGCCTCGCACAGTGCGTCCGTAAATCAGACTGTGGAGCTTGCAGGTGCTACAAGGCCGACGACCACGATTGTAAAGGTATGCAATGTCCCAGGTGTAAAGCGTATTTTATAGCTGGAATAGCACACGAGTGTTACATGCTTGAAGGATTCCCCCAGAAAAAAACAGAAGACTATCGTATTCGATATAGAGTGTACGCAAGAGACGGGTGTGCACTAGCCCAACTACATTTACGCCCATCATATAACAGCCAATGAAAACTGGGAGTTTGAAGGCCGGTCATGCGTGAATGATTTCCTCAACACGTTCATGGAACCAAAATACTACGAGTATACACTGCTGCCTCAGAACTCAAAAGCGTACTGTCACATAGGCTCTCATTATCCTATTGAGACTACTGGATTTTTGGGCGGCAAGATCGTTTCACAGTGTGAGGGACTAAGTCTGACCCATAGTGAAGGACCCTTGTCACCCCAAATCCGGGTTATGCTCCGGCTAACTAGCAGTGCCTTATCTCTCCCGAAGGTAAGGGACAATTGGGCAGCCGAGCGCATGACATCTTATTACTTCCCAGGGAAGTCGTGGTCACTCAGGTCATAACCGGTGCTCTCATACATAGTATGGTCTCATATAAAAATGACAAAGGCAGTTTAAGTTTTAAAGATTGGTTTAATAAAACGACTGCATTTTATATAGTAAGGCATGAGCTGCGATAACCAGAACAAAACAACACAGTAGGATTAAAATAGTGACGGTGAGAGTGAAGCACAAGAATAAGGCTATCATAATGCAACTATATTAAATTCTCTCTAAGTTATATTATGAGCACAGCATGGGAAGCTCTAAGCCTGCCTTTCAGGTTTCCCCGGGAGGACATCAACCCTCATACCTGAGCAAAGGCCTGTAAGCTGAAACAGCATCTACAACGGGGCAGTCAGCATCCAGTTGTAGGTTCCTGGTCGGAATCTCCCTCTGCCTCTACTAGGACCAGAAAGTGATTTTATAACTAACACGCAGATGTTCTAAGAAGAGGTCCCTACGTAAGGATGTGTATCGTCTACGAACACCAGACACTAAACTTCTACCACGTGTACCAGCAATGTACCAGACTCTAGCCTTGACTGAAGCACAGAGTAAGTAAGAATGCAATGTTAGCGAACACAGCGCTGAACTAGGCTAAACAGTGTGATAGAAAGAATAAAACAAGACCGTAAAACTGGTTATTATAAAATAACAGTGCGAGGCAAAATAAAAACGTGTCTAGGGTAAAGTGCACAGAGGCCTAATATGAAAACCTAACGTGCATAACGCTACACTAAAATGGCACTAAAAATGGCTACACTACAGTACGACTCGTTCTTTATTCTCTGAGACCTGATTCGTAAAATGCTGGCCGTGGAGCTCATCACGCAGGGTTCCAAACTGATGCTGTTAAAGGTTGTGCCTTTTGAAATTAGGTTCATAGACACCTTGAATTTTCTGCCCATCGGTTCACCCTAATAATTCGCTGATTTGGTTTCAGGGAATTGACCATGTTCCCATCCACCCCAGAGGGGGCAATAGGGAACTGACACTATGCCAAAGGGAGGCAGCCTGGATCTGCCGCCTAAGAGCGGTGGAATTGGGCCACAATACTGACCATGAACTTCACTATTTTCTATAGCATAATATCTGTGTCTCGAATAATATGTCAAGATTAGATTAGGATTATAAATGTGTCATTAGGGCAGGTATATCGTTTGTTATCTGAACGAGTTATTATTACTTTCAACTATCTTATTTTATGTTGCACCAAGATGTAATTCCTATGGATTCAGGAATACTTACCTATAGTTTGTGAATATTGATTTGTTCAAACCCTGTGTAATTATGGTTTCTATATGGTTAGAGTGTAAAAGATCAGGACTAATACTAATATTCTGACTAGTTAACAGTTTATTGTTTGCATTTTCCTACTTGTCCCTCTTGCCAAATATTTTGGAATTTTAGGTATATTATCTTCTTTGGACTGTTTTGATTTTTCTTTGTTTACTCTTTTTTCTCCTTACAATCACCTTTTCCATGGTTTATCTACACTTTATTTTCCTAAGATATATGGTGGAATCCAGTCAGTCCTGTTTGTACTAGCTCTCTTTGGACGTGTGTTGTTACCGGCCCGTTCTCCTACTGGTACTTTTATTTTAATTTTTCCACTATGGAACACCGAATTTCGGTGCTCCTATTCACTTGCTCACTGATTATAAGTATTATCAACAGCTCCAAGATGGCCGCCGTCGTTGTCCGTCATAAATTTTTGTTTCTCCCTCACATCACCCGGATTTCCAGGTTCTGTGAAGTACTTTTACGATACTTCGAACGGGGGTTCCCGTTCGGTTCTCTGTGCATCAGGACCGGTGCTATACTCCCGCCGGCCCCGTATTTACCATAACGGTCGCTCGAACCCATTACCGCCAGACTTTTGGTAAGATATTTTCTTTCCTTTTTCTCCGTTTGTGACGTGGGTATGGTGCTTTTACTTTGGAGCGTTTTAATTATCGAGGGACCTTGCCGCTCGCCCTGTGCTTGTGACTTGATGGTCTACCATCGACACATATCCCGTACATTCACTTCCTTGTCATTCACAATTGATAATGGATATTGGGCGTCTTTTATGCCTACCTTTGGTCATTTCTTTGTTCTGATATAAAACATTTCTTTTCCCCTTTTAGATTTTTGTTTTTTTCAAACCATAATTCCATTTGACTCATGTTTTTCCTCTCCGTCATTGTATTCTATTTTTTGCTAAATTTTGACTTTTGTGACCGACTGGATACCATTGTGGTACGCTGATTTATACATGCACTATTCTTTACACAATCCTTCTTGACGTTTTTTCATTCTAATTTGTACTAAGGTGTAATTTTGTCTCCACAGTTTCTCTTTTTGGATATTTTAAACTAACACATTAGTTCTTCACTTAGTCTTCTCAGCCTTACACAGCGCCAAGCACTGGGTAAAATCTGTATCCTTTTGTCTCTAATAGTACTGATACACTTTTTTCTATATTTCTATTTTTCTTGTTTCTGTTTGGTGTTTTTTCGCATACCTGTTTGCATGATATATGTAATTTTGACACCACATTATTTTTACCCGTATACACTTTCACGCACTTGTGTTCTGTCCCAAACGGTGTTTTATATCGTGTTGGTACATAGTATTGTGTATCTATTGTTATTTTTATTTTTATTTCATTTTTAGTTATCTTTTTTGCCTTCATGTAATTAGGTCCTTTTTATTTATTATATCTTGTATATATTTGTTTCATGTTATATTACAGCCCTGAAGAAGCCCCTTTGGTGGGCGAAACGCGTTGGCTGTTCATTTACTGTACCAATTGCTGTATTAACTGAACTGTGAGAATACCAAGTATAGGATTTGCAAAGAATTAAAAGGAGGATTTTTCATCTTCACTACCGGAGCACTGGGCTCTCTTTTTACTATATCCAACGTGCTTGTTTGTGTGGCGGTGCACCGCCTATTTGGGTTTCTCCTTATGGGGAACATTTGCACAGCGTACCAATTTGTCAAAGACATCCATCGTCACAGATCCAGACGATCTTTTTAAGTATAAATTTGCCCTGCCTTATGACGTGTCCAGTTGTGAATTTATCGACAATGAGACGGCCGTTCTTTGTTGGAAATGCGCCAAAGAGTACCCCACAACATGTAACAATATAAACATTTTCATAGCGTGCTTCACAACCAGTCACGCTCGTCTAGAGCTTTACTGGTTGTTGGATAAGCTTCAGGATCGATGTTTGTACCACAACACCACCTCTGTTATTTTTGTGAGTAAAGAGGGTGATGAAGATCTTCCGCTGGGTGATTATCTAGGGGATTTGACCAGCGAGCTCGAAAAGGATGAGTACATACTCAAATACACTTCCTCTGGACCCAAAACCTGTAGTTACAAAACCTCTAACAACAGGGTTTACATGAAAGTCAAAGGTATTACTTTAAACGTCAGCAATACAGTTAAAATACATTTTGACAGTCTGAAGGGTCTGGTGTATGAGTACTACGCATCGAACGATCACAAAAATAGCAAGGCAATAGTCGAAAACCATCCTAGCATTGTCAGGTCCAAAAAAAGGTGGTGACATCACAACACAGCCGTTGTATAAAACACTGCGTGTAGTGTTTGATAAACGGGTCCTCACCGAGGACTGCAAAACACTACTGTACGGTTATTAAAAAGACATTCAAGTGGTGAACCCCAACTGCTATGGACACCAGGCTGCAACACCCATTGTCCTGCATTTTAGCAGGTCCTCAAATAGCGGTAAAAGTTATTTTATAAAGAAACTGTTAGAAAAAACTCCCGATGTTTTATCTAAGACCCCTAACAACATCGTATGGCTTTATTCTTGCTGGCAAGATCTTTACAAGGAACTCTCCCTAAAGTTCCCACACGTCCAAAATATAGAAGGTATCCCCAGTAATCTCAACGACGATTACTTGTTACCTAAACACCTTGTAAACATGGTCCTTGTGGACGATCTCATGCGCGAAGGGGGGGACCACCCCGAGATCGAGAGGGCTTTTACTCAATATTCACATCATCCTAATCTGAGCATATGCTACATCGTGTAGAACTTGTTTTACAAGGGTAAGAGCAGTCGTTCTATAACTCTCAACGCCTCATACCCGGTCTTATTTAAAATCCCCAGCGACAAGCTGCAGATATCAATTATAGCTAAACAGATGTACCCCGGAAACACACAGTTTTTTATGGAAGCGTTTAACAATGCCACCGCAAAAACCCATGGCTACTTACTGGTATATTTAAAACCCAATACTCTAGAGGACTACAGACTATGCTCCGGTATTTTCCCCCCTGACTTCCCTGTCGCTTACAAGCCTAAAACAGTCCTCAAAGCCGATAAAAACTCTAAACCTTGTAATATAAGGTCACCACCATGTCTGCGCGGCTACGGCGAACTTAGACCTCCTAAAAATGCTGGTCACAGCCAGGCCCCTAAAAAAGAAAGGCTATCCTGTGCGCTGCTTCGGACGATTTAGTGGCTGCCATTTCAGAACTAGCCCTAAACACCCTAAAAGGTAATGTCCCGATATCAACGAGCCAGTTCCCTGTTCTGAAGAAGAAGCACCACATTATTAAGAAGCTCAGCAATAAATAGGCGTCGCTCCTTTCTAAGAGGAAACTGGTCAAACAGTCTAGAGGTTTTATAGGGGCGCTGCTGGGTATAGCTATACCCCTAATTACAGGTCTTCTGTCGAGGACATGATTGAGCACTCTCAAAAAATGTGCCTTGTGCCATGCCATCAGCTGGAACAGTTGGGCCCTTCTACCAACGACGTCTGAGACATACGCAGAAACGAGACACAGTGTCTCGATGCTGAGATCAAAGCCATTTAAAACCACACAACAAAGCGGGGCTTCACTCAGGAGCCCTTCAAAACTTCTTACAGTATTACAAACAACTAACATCTGGAAAAAACAAATTGACTCTGTATACCACTGACATGGAACAGCCAACAGCAGACCCTGTAGTGCCTCAAGACCCTGGCCCCCGGTCCCCGCGGATGCTGTTGTCAAAGACCTTTTAAAAAATATACATCAGAGGTATAGAGGGGCGGCGCAAATGCTGCACGGTAAAATGACTGCTACTAAAAATCTGACCTCTTGGAATGACCGGGGTGAATTTGTTTACAAGGGACAACCGATTGCTGGATCACACATGTACGATCTGGCCAGAGGTCTCACACACAGTAAAACACTAACGACACAAAATGCTCCTAGAGGCTGGGAGCAATTCCTAAGTGCCGCCGCGGAAGTCAACATTCCCTCCACGATCGTCGGTAACGCCAGATGCAGGCAGAGGCTTGAAAGTTTGAAAGATCCGACCCCTGGTGTTTTTACCATGAGTCCCAACGTGCCAACATCGCCTTTTTTTCATCAGCTAACACCTTCTAGGAGCAGCTACGCTCTACCTATAGAACCTAAAAAGAGACTGTTCAAAATGAACACATGGTTATCGCTCTAATGTAATCACGAAATTTGAACCGTTGAACAGTTTTCTTAAAACAGTTCACGTCTCGAAAGATTTTTGCTTCATTTATTTATTTACCCTTGTAAATGCAGTGTAAACTGTTTGTAATAAACACTTTTAACTTTTCAACAGTAGTCCGACATCTTTTTTAAAATGGTTTTAAAATGTGTGGTGGGTGAATAAAACGCATAGTCTGAATTTTCATGTTTAAGATATTTTTATTTTAGGCGTTACAAAGCCTTACACTTTTGACAAAAAACGTATTCTGTTATAACAACGCTCCACATGGGCCTAGTGTTTTCATTCACATATTTCATAACAATACCATTGTTGTTTACTAGATCAGCGGAATACAGATTAAAAAAAATTCTAAACCTCATACCCTCAGGCATTTTACTAATAAAATATATACAATGTTCCCCACATGTGATGGCTAGAGAATCCTGTACACGCAGCTTGTTATACTCAACCGAATATTGAATATTGTTTTTGTATAAATGTTATGCTCGGGGAACTCTGCTAAACTGTCAAATACTATACCCTTGTCTACATCCAGAAACATGGCTGCCCAATGTTTACCACCCTTGTAATGCGGGTTGATGTTAAAGACTAGGGTGCGGGGTCTCTCTGGGCCTATCTGTTCAGGTAGCCCATCGCTAGGAAATACACCTAAAAAGTATTTCTTAGCGTATTTATGTCTACTTAAGAAGTCACGTATCTCCACAGTGTCCATTTTACAATCTTTTAATGATAGTCAAACATAAGCTGTGGGGCGTGATTGACCTCGGTAATGCTGTGAATACTGAAAATACAACCATATTCACGTTGGTAGCCAGCGCGTGTGTAAAGCATATTTCAGCTTTTAGATTTACATTTTTGATTAAGTTGTAGTGGTCGCCGTCTTCCATGTCAGGAGTCAGGTCAAACGCAAACAACTTGTAACTGGCCCTATACCTCTCTCTTGAAACAATGACTCCTGAGTCCTGCAGATGTTTCCCCGTTATCAAGACCAGACCGAGATATTCCCTGATAAAATTGGATGTTCCAAAACTCGGAGTGAACAGTTTTGCAGGGATAACAGCTCCCTCGTGGACCAAGCAGTTGATGTCATAGTGTTTGAAGTTGAAAGGGTTAGAGGTATAGAGCCCACTAAAAGCTGTATTGTCCACAAACCCTATGATGATGAGTTTCGGTAGTTGCCCCAGAAATAGGTTCTGCTGCTGCGTTAATCTAGTACCGTCTGGGCTGCTGAATATCTTAAGAGCCACTCTTTCAATGGCGTACTTGGCGTTCGATAGTTCTAAAGCTTCAGCGTGGGCCAGTCTGACGTTCAGTGACACTTTCACTCTCTTTACAAACAGGCTTGCTGACAATATAACCAGTTTATACTGCTCCGCATCGCCGCTGATGAGACAGAACGCGTCCTTGTTGTGGTTGAGTTTGATCTTAAGATCTATACCGTTGACTAGAAGCTTATCTTGGCAGAAAAGGTCTGAATGTATGCGTCCCAGGAGGTCAAACTGCCTACTGCTGGCGGCAAAGCTGGCTCTTTTTTTAAAACCATTGTTTCCACTGCACAACCCCGTGCCCTCAAATTGCACTTTGTAGAAGAGTCAAGCTGAAAGCTGTGTGTCCAGGGCTTCGTGGCTGTAATTTAGAATACTCTCGATGTAGGCCCTGTAGGTGTACATGTTATCACTCTGCATGACGAGTCGATTGCCCAGGTTAATGTCCACCTGATTAAACATGGTTGCGATGGGGTAGGCGATCGGCGCCACTTTAGCATCAGCCTCGATGGTGGTGCCGTTCGCTTTGGTTATTTTGCAGAGAAGGTGTAGCAGAGTTTGTTGAGCTCCAAATACATATGCGTGGACCCCTACACATAAAACTCTATTGGCGCCAGAGGCGCTAGAGCGGCTAGAGGCGATACTTCCATGAAAAAACTGTTCTCAATTCTGGTCTGAGTGGGTTTAAGAGAAAACAAATCTAGCTCAGGTTTGGTGCATTCACCCGAGGCACAGTGTACGAAGACCATGATAGCTGATTTAAAAAATATTCGCACTAGAGCGTGTTCTCTTCTTCTTCTTGGAATATCTGTTCCATCATACGACTTTTCTTTTGTGTGAGCCTTTTGTAGAAGTCCTCCGTTTTTTATAGGGCATTGGCGTGCCCCTATGCCTCGAAGCCCTTTGCTTCCTTTTAACACCCTTCCTGGAGCTGTTTGAGTATGCGCTCGGCTACAGCTGATGTTACAGAGCCCACGATGTAATGGGCAATGTTCGTACCAGCCGCTTTAACGTGAGGTTTTGCAATTTCGTATCCTCTTCTCAAAAATGGCATGGCTCTTCTAAACAAACTCCGAAAGAAGCCCCCCAATCCGGCCCATACATAACGGGGGCCCCTTGAAAGTAGGGCGGCGGCCCTCCATAACCGAGCCTGAACTCCATAATAGTCCCTGTACAAAGAGGGATCACCATATGTTTTCATAATGACTATCGCTATTGCCTAATAGTCACTGTCGCGCCGCGGCCTTAAATGCAGCTTAACAGTAAGCTTCCCGTATTTAAAGGTCACCGGCCCTGACTGATCATCATAGATCATGATGGTTATAGTGTAAAATTGTTTTTGGGAAATTGCCACGTAGTCAGGTTTGTGATGTTGTATATTAACCATTGTGTTATTTTCGCCCTTCACAGAGATCCATCTCAACAATGGCGAATAACTATGCCCTATCCTCTGAGGTTCTACGATGTCGCTATACATGTAGAGTGTATAAAATCCGCAGTTAATGTCGGGGCACATAGGATCTGGATCCACCTGTCTTTTCACATGTTGTACGGTCCCTAAAACCCTTTGTAATTTACCGGTACAGGTAAACCTGATATCGAGTTCGGGGGCTTTAAGAGACACTTTTCTTCTAACGTTATCCGACACCAGCTGTATATTTGCATACTTGTCAATGGTAGCTATGGCTCTGTTGATGACGTTGACCATGCTGAACAGCGTGTTGCTTTAATAATTTCTGAAAAGGTTTGTTTAAAAATTCCTTTCCAGCGTCTGTTTGTAGTTTTTGAAGTACTCGACCTCTCGCAAAGATGTCTTTAAAGGCGGCGGTTACGCTAGTACCACTTTTATCGTTTAACGCCTCTGCATAGGCGTACTTGGACAATACGTCTATGACTGTTAATATATACATTACGCCATTGTTATGTTTTGCTAGATCTTGAAGACTGATTATGTCTGACTGCCACTGATAATCTATCTGCGCTCTAACAACTGTGGCTCTCCTCTTAAAACATCTCCTGGCTGGTTTGTGGAGTGCATACGCCTCTTCCCCGCTAACCAAGTCTTCACCCTTGATCGGTTTACAGATTCAGTTTCAACTTGAGCCCTTCAAAATAGAACTTTGAAGCCTCCTAAGCTACCAACCCCTTGTGTATCATAATAAAGCTTCCTTAAAGCAGACCCTGTCATGCTGTCACACCCAGCAACCAAGAAATGAAAGACATTTGTTTTGTGTAAGGTCATTTTATTAAACATAAAAAACAATAAATAAAAGTGGGTTAGCACTACATTAACACCGTGTACTTGACATTTTGCGCTACATAGCTTATAGGGGTCGCTGCTGCTGGACACCTTGAGGCCTTTTGACGACGTATACATAGTGCGATACATGATACACATATTATTCAGAGCAGTTCCTTTCACTAGGTCTGTGTCACAAGCTTTGATATTTTTATAGCTATACACTCAATAGCTTTAGACGTGACTTCGCGCTCCCCTCGCCTATAACTCTGGACACTCAGGATACTGACAGCATTCAGTAGTTCATACAGTTCTAGGTCGGACAATATAGGACCTTTATTTGTGAAATAATCTTCAGTCAAGAGTTTCAAAGCACGGTGTAGCCCAGTCGGGGTGAAAGTCTTAACTCATGCACACTGTCTTGGGCCACGCTCCAGTATTTATCTGTTGTGGGTAGCCACGCGTTGATACACCAGTTGGTGATATACACACAGGGCTGTTGCACTGCAACATAGCCAGAGGTTTCGTAATGTTCAGATAACGCAGAGTCAAAGGGTGTATATCAGCTATTCTCTCTTTAACCAGCACATATATGAGTCTCCCAATACAGATGTAGCCTGGGTGTAACTCATAGACATCTTGCACTGCGACACTCTGATTATCGTCCTATAAGTGAGTAAGTATGTAGCGTTAAGTAACACCTTATGGGCTGCTATCCACGACATCTATTTTTTTTTTAAACAACTTTCGTGGGGATAAAGACCTCATTCTTCTATTTTTATAATAAATATCACACATTCGTCTTTCATTGACCCTTTCTATCAAGCTTTTGTCAAAATAGGTACACAGCCCCTGCATATGTTCGAGTTTTGAGCAGGGCTCAGCAGCGTATCGGATCTCATTGACCGATGCTGCCAAGACCTTAATAATATTGGCGTGGACACCCTTCTTCGCAGCTGACAACCCGTACACCACCCTTAACAACTTATATACCTTGTGTGGGTCTAACCGGCTACATATGTGCCAAATTGTTCTTGCAGTGTACGACTCGTATAGGCAGTCGTGAGCCTCTTGCTGTGGCTCATTAATTTTATGCCCGTAACACAGGTTATAATAGTCATGTTTAACACGTGCTCACAACGGTCACTGCAAAACCTTTAACAGGCCATATGGCATTGTAAAGAAATGGCTCCCTGTTGCAGTTACCCCCCACTTTTTGCCTGATATTGATGCTGACTTGACTGAGAAGTGTGCTGGGACTCTGCTAACCAGGCCCCAGCACCAGTGTTCTTTCACCTAAAATGTACCATTGTCTCCACAATTGGCACAACCCTGGCATCCAGGTAAGTCCCTTGTAACTGGTACCCCTGGTACCAAGGGCCCTGATGCCAGGGAAGGTCTCTAAGGGCTGCAGCATGTCTTATGCCACCCTAGGGACCCCTCACACAGCACAGACACACTGCTTGCCAGCTTGTGTGTTCTAGTGAGGATAAAATGACTAATTCGACATGGCACTCCCCTCAGGGTGCCATGCCAACCTCACACTGCCTGTGGCATAGGTAAGTCACCCCTCTAGCAGGCCTTACAGCCCTAAGGCAGGGTGCACTATACCACAGGTGAGGGCATATATGCATGTGCACTATGCCCCTACAGTGTCTAAGCAAAACCTTAGACATTGTAAGTGCAGGGTAGCCATAAGAGTATATGGTCTGGGAGTCTGTCAAAAACGAACTCCACAGCTCCATAATGGCTACACTGAATACTGGGAAGTTTAGTATCAAACTTCTCCGAATAATAAACCCACACTGATGCCAGTGTTGGATTTATTAAAAAATGCACACAGAGGGCATCTTAGAGATGCCCCCTGTATTTTACCCAATTGTTCAGTGCAGGACTGACTGGTCTGTGCCAGCCTGCTGCTGAGAGACGAGTTTCTGACCCTATGCGGTGAGAGCCTTTGTGCTCTCTGAGGACAGAAACAAAGCCTGCTCTGGGTGGAGGTGCTTCACACCTCTCCCCTGCAGGAACTGTAACACCTTGCAGTGAGCTTCAAAGGCTCAGGCTTCGTGTTACAAGGGCCCAGGGCACTCCAGCTAGTGGAGATGCCCGCCCCCTGGACACAGCCCCCACTTTTGGCGGCAAGTCCAGGAGAGATAATGAGAAAAACCAGGAGGAGTCAATGGCCAGTCAGGACAACCCCTAAGGTGTCCTGAGCTGAGGTGACTCTGACTTTTAGAAATCCTCCATCTTGCAGATGGAGGATTCCCCCAATAGGAATAGGGATGTGCCCCCCTCCCCTCAGGGAGGAGGCACAAAGAGGGTGTAGCCACCCTCAAGGACAGTAGCCATTGGCTACTGCCCTCCCAGACCTAAACACACCATAAAATTTAGTATTTAAGGGCTCCCCAGAACCTGGGAACTCAGATTCCTGCAACCTAAGAAGGAGAGGACTGCTGAGCTGAAAAACCCTGCAGAGAAGACAGAGACACCAACTGCTTTGGCCTCAGCTCTACCGGCCTGTCTCCCCCCCTTCTGAAGAAACTGCTCCAGCTACGCTTTCCCCAGGACCAGCGACCTCTGAATCCTCAGAGGACTGCCCTGCTCTAAAAGGACCAAGAAACTCCCGAGAACAGCGGCCCTGTTCACCCAAGACTGCAACTTTGTTTCCAAAGAAGCAACTTAAAGACAACTGCGTGTCCCGCCAGAAGCGTGAGGCTTGCAACTCTGCACCCGACGCCCCCGGCTCGACTTGTGGAGAAACAACACTTCAGGGAGGACACCCCGGCGACTACGAGACTGTGAGTAGCCAGAGTTGCCCCCCCTGAGCCCCCACAGCGACGCCTGCAGAGCTAATCCTGAGGCTCCCCCTGACCGCGACTGCCTGCTTCCCAGATCCCGACGCCTGGTAAAGACTCTGCACCCGCAGCCCCCAGGACCTGAAAGATCGGAACTCCAGTGCAGGAGTGACCCCCAGGAGGCCCTCTCCCTTGCTCAGGTGGTGGCTACCCCGAGGAGCCCCCCCTTGCCTGCCTGCATCGCTGAAGAGACCCCTTGGTCTCCCATTGATTCCAATTGAAAACCCGACGTGTGTTTGCACACTGCACCCGGCCGCCCCCGTGCTGCTGAGGGTGTACTTTCTGTGCTAACTTGTGTCCCCCCCGGTGCCCTACAAAACCCCCCTGGTCTGCCCTCTGAAGACGCGGGTACTTACCTGCTGGCAGACTGGAACCGGGGCACCCCCTTCTCCATTGAAGCCTATGTGTTTTGGGCACCACTTTGAACTCTGCACCTGACCGGCCCTGAGGTGCTGGTGTGGTAACTTTGGGGTTGCTCTGAACCCCCAATGGTGGGCTACCTTGGACCCAAACTTGAACCCCGTAGGTGGTTTACTTACCTGCAAGAACTAACAATTACTTACCTCCCCTAGGAACTGTGAAAATTGCACTGTGTTTAGTTTTAAAATAGCTATATGTGTTTTATTTGAAAAGTATATATGCTATTGTGATTATTCAAAGTTCCTAAAGTACTTACCTGCAATACCTTTCATGCAAAGTATTACATGTAGAATTTTAACCTGTGGTTCTTAAAATAAACTAAGAAAAGATATTTTTCTATACAAAAACCTATTGGCCTGGAATTGTCTCTGAGTGTGTGTTCCTCATTTATTGCCTGTGTGTATGTATAACAAATGCTTAACACTACTCCTTTGATAAGCCTACTGCTCGACCACACTACCACAAAATAGAGCATTAGAATTATCTCTTTTTTGCCACTATCTTACCTCTAAGGGGAACCCTTGGACTCTGTGCATACTATTCCTTACTTTGAAATAGTGCATACAGAGCCAACTTCCTACAGGCGTTATAGGGTACGCCCGGCATTTCCTTTTCAAAATCGGTGCTTTTTTAAGTGCTGACACATTTCTTACGCATCTCTTTGTTCATGTAATACTTTCAGACTGTCTGGAACAGCATAAGCAGTAAAACTTTACGTTGTTAACCTACGGCGTAGACTCCTCTAGAGCATCTCTTTCTGCAGTTGTTTTCTACGGTTCAAACAAAAAGCAAAAGACATACTATTAGTTAAAAGTATAATATCGGCGTATACATGATACTTGTCTATAGAGTTTTTACTAGCCTCAGCATTTTCACTACTCTCAGCAGCTGCTCTGAAATCTTGCGTGTTGCACAAGTCCATTGGTGTATAAGCGACTTCGGAGTTTACATTTGTCGGCTGTACCACGACTGCCTCTGGATCAGGGTCCTCCTGAAAGCATGTCTTCATAGATCGGCAAATTCGGTGATGCTACACCTTCTTCATCATCTTCAGTGTCGCTGAAGTTGACTGCATCACATAATTCGTCTTTCGAGGCTTCGCTGTTGCTGCTATCAACCTTGATCAGGGATACCAGCTGCGGCAAATCCTTGAGGCTGAGCTTTCCAAGCCGCTGGCAGAGTTCCTCTTGAAACCCGGTAACGGCGGAACACCCATCTTTAGGGGCAGTCTGCTGTGCATTCTCATCCAACACCATATGTGCTAGGCTCCGATAATATCTATTGATAGGGTTCTGGGCTCCTGAGACGCTGGCTTTTCTGGTGAGCAGATTGTATCTCTTCATATTGTCTAGACAACCGATTTCAGCAGTGGTTCACAATTTGGCATGCTGCTCTAACTGACTCCTTATACGTATTCTATGGTTCAAAAAGGGCATACGCCTCTACAACAAATAGTGGTCACATGCTCGCCTTGATGGCTCTAATATGCTACTGGAGTTACACGTGGTGCTAATCATGTCACGGCTTTTGCAGCATTTGTCCAGCCCCTCTTTTTGGATTATCAAGCAGTGTGGCGGTTTGGCCTTACACTCCCAATGCGCTGCCCTGAGAGGAGGCTCCCAGGCAGCCACTTGGGCCTGAATGTCTGACATGTCCAGACCTGTGCTCTTAGGCCATGAAACAGGTTGCACACCAGCACTGCCCTCATTTTACACAGCCAATAGATCTAGACACAGGGGCTAGGACCCTGCCACATGACTAACACCTGACCCCCTGATGTCACAACCCACATTACTCACCTACACCTACGTCAGCGCCTATGTCAGCACGAAGCGGGGGTACCCACGTCACCACCTACATCATTGCCTAAGTCAGCGCGGGGAGGGGCATCTGTCAAACGTTTGATGGAAGGTATTCCCTCCTACTACTAATGTAACTGAAATCTCTTTTTAAGGAAATAATACAACCAGGACATTTTTATTCATGAATCTAATTGAAATTCATTTTTTATTAAATAATACAACCAGCTCCATTTCAAGTCATTCAATATTGAAGAGGACAAAAACAATGGAAGCTAGAACATGAAAATAATGTTCTGTCTAGTCACCAGAGCATCACAACAGACACCTGGAGCACCTGTACTTAAAGTGTCAAAATCCTGTATAAAGAGTAAAATGGGTCTCTTTTATTATTTTAGCCTCATTGTTTTTGTACTATGACCTCTTTACACTCATAACAACTGGTTTGTCCACTGGTTCCTATGAGACAGTGGTAATTCAATGGTGGGGTAGATACAGAGCCTGTACGCCTTCTGTGTCTGTGTGTTGTGGCAGTTCCTGGAACACAACATTATCCTAGTGGTAGTGTTGCATCAATAACCCTTGACAGAGGTTGTCTAGGAACATTCATTTTTGGGAGTTGTAAGTTGAGGACTGTGTAATGTAGCCCTACGTAGACATGCAGCAAGCCCTGCTTTTAGCTGGTTAGCTGGCCTCCTGCAGATCCGTTGATGCTGTAACATGAAGGAATGTTTGATGACCATAGTAGCTTTCTTGGTGTGCATGGTGTATGGATTTGAGCACTGCTGTATTTTCTCTGTTCCACGCTGACCAGTTTGAGATATGGCAGTGGTATGGTGCCATCAACCATAACTTGAATGGGTAGCTGTAGTCACCTGCTGGAAGGAAACTGGAAATTGCGAGTAATTAGTGGTGTCCTTGTGCATCCATGGTGTGTTTTCTGCATGGCATGGACTTACTAGTAGAAAGCTTTTCTTGTGCCTGTGTCTTTTCATCGGTCTGGAGACTGCTAGCATTTAATGGAAGCTAATGGCAGCATGATGCCACGTCATGGGGAAGCATTTAAGTATGCAATGAGATGCGTGTGAGCATGGCATCCCAACTGCACACTGAAGCTGGATTATTCCTTGTAGTTGTTGTAACATTGAAAGGGGCGTCAGTGAGACTTTTCAATAGCAAGGAGTGTGCTGTCATTGTTCCCTATTGCAGGGTGGAAGTCACGTAGGTTATAGTAGACTCTGCCATGGGTGACTTCCTGTGGTGTGCATGGAATTGCATGTTACATGGGGGTTAAAGTTTCTGTGATTTACCGCATTGCCTTGCAGATGAATGATTGTTGAAGACCAAATGTGTCCCTGGTGAATTTCAAGGTTTTACTGCTGGTGTAATTGCTTTGCCATTAGTGATAATTCATGTGACATTTTGTTAAACTCTCCTTCTCTAATGCCTGCAAGAAGAGTTGAGTATAACAGACGTCTGCTGCTTATATCATGCATGAGTATGGTGCAGTGGAGTCTTGTCTATGTGGTGTGGCTTGGAACATATCGTCAGCATTGCTCTCTTCAATAGCAAGCGACCTCCTCTCTGATTTGGGCCGTGGTTTGGCATTGCTAGTGTAAGACCTTCATATAGACTGATAGTTGTGGCGATTCCAGGACATATTGGATTGTGCATTATTTTACGCTAAGACTGAAATATTGGAAGGATTTCCACTATGATGATGTGTTAAGGTTAGTTGGGAGCCATCACTTGTTAGCAAATGCGCTTCTTTCCTTGCTTTGCAGTTTTCTTTGCAATTAATAAGTGCCCCATTTTGCACGAGGTAGTGCTGCTGTGTTCTTTTTCATTGTAAATTGGTTTGTGGGTGTTAGTTTTCAATTATGTTTTGATAGTTAATTTGTTGTGGCACTGTTTATGTTCTGTAGATTTGGGTGCCATTGCAGGATGTGGCTTTTATTTTACTTGATTGCAGTGTTTACCTTGAGTGAGCATGGTCATGCAACTGTTTTGCTAATTACAACACTAAGGGGGTTATTACAACTTTGGAGGAGGTGTTAATCCGTCCCAAAAGTGACGGTAAATTGACGGATATACCACCAGCCGTATTACGAGTTCCATAGGATATAATGGACTCGTAATACGGCTGGTGGTATATCCGCCACTTTACCGTCACTTTTGGGATGGATTAACACCTCCTCCAAAGTTGTAATAACCCCCTTAATCTCTTCGTTCTGTTGGTGAAGATTATATTTTTCCGACAAGAGACTAGTTAACGGAATATGATTTTTGCTCTTTCTCTGTGATTTGCCGGATTTTTCTAATTTATGTTCCACCCGGGGACTCCTTGCTCGTATATTCTTGCAAATATCTTTTCTTGAATGGACACTGTATTCACTATACAAACACATGGGCAGACGCATTGATATTGCCATTGATTGTTCTAAAATATGGTTACGTTGCGAATATTTAATTTTGCATTGATTGTTTAGAGATGATTTCTGCCTCACATATCCCTTTGCAGCACAATATGTCTATGAGAGCCAGTTGGCATGTTCAAAATGTGCCCCACTCTAATATTCACTCCCTCTCACATTTACTCTCTTGATCCTCACTCACTTGAACTCACATTCTCCCACTTACTCATTCTCACTTATACTCACTCCTGCTCACTCACACACAAAAACACTCAGACTCACTGGCTCTCATTCTCACTTATAACCACACTTCCACACACTCACCCTTTCACACTAACTGATTCTGGGACCTGGGGCAACTGTCCCTGCTGCACCATTGATAGCTACATCACTGACTCACTTCTACTTCCTGTCACAATCTCCAAATGCTCACTCCTTATAACATGCTAACACTTCTTTACTCCTTCCCGGTACTCACGTTCACTTCACTTCACACAACCTCAAACTCAGATTCTCACTCACTTTCATCATCACACACACACTAACACTAATTTTGACTCAATCCCATTCACTTTCAATCACTCACAAACACAAACAAATGCATACATGAAAAGAGAAACTACATATTTTTAATTACCATGCTTCATTTGCAGGCAACTCGGAGGCTCCATGACAGCATTTGACCAGGTATCAGGGACTGGAGTTTGGAACCAGCAAGCCATGATTCCTCGCAAGGAGCCAGACAGAGCAGCAAGGCCAGGTTTAAAAAGGGAAAGACCCACCTCAATCCCTCTTCCAGCTTCTTGATTGGACTGGAAGCACAGTCCTATATGAAGCTAGGACTGACCTGGGGTATCTTCTCCTGCTGCTCCATGTGTCTTCTTATTGGTGCCCTGTCGGCCACAGTTTAGCAGATATATTGTGCTGCCAAAGCATATTCAGTATGTCTGCTAAATAAAATGGATTGTGCCTCTATGCGTGGACTTTAGTTGAACTACATCTCATAGACACGTTAAATTCAGACATAGACCTACAGAGAGTTGTGTTTTAACAGCACTCTGTAGCTGGATTGTGCCTCAGCCCCCTCCTTCTGTCAGCAGGAGCCTGGAGATGAGGCCGGGAGGACTGACCTGCGCACTAGAACTGTTCATGAAAACGTGAAAGTCGTGGTATCATGAACACTGCTCAATTAAATGACACATTTATTAGAGACTTGGAAAGGAAAGGTACAAAATGGGGGGCCTCACAAGAGGCAGTGGTGCTGCACCCTGAAGCCCCTGACAAGGACCTCCTACTGGTGAATGGAGAGTGGAATGAGGGCTGTAGATGAACAGGGGGTTTGACAAGTGGTGAGTGAGGTATGTTGTATGAGTGATTTCTAAAGCAGGTGAGTACCGTCTGGTTGAACACAGCAATCAAGCAAGTGATGTTGATGGGCTAAGTACATGGATGACTGAGTGGTATGATTCAGTAGTGTTGTGCCTAAGCAAATGTTGAGGCTTTGGGTTGTGTACTTATAAGGTTGAATAGTTTCAGTTGTGGATCAGTGAAATGGTTTAAATAGCTGTGGTGAGTGCTGTTGGACTAGAATGGGTACACAAAAGGCTGCTGAGGTATGTACACAGGCATACAAATGTACATTTTAGACGCAATGTTGCATCCAGGCTAACAGATGCAAACATGATTAAGTCAGCCTCAAAGACAGACTCAACCCTTCCTTAATCTTTAATCTGCTATTTTGATTGCCACAATTATTACTTCAAACCTGGTAAGTCTGCAGCTTTATTCAAGTTTTTTAGAAACGCACACAGGCAGTAAGGAAGACCAGTGGTCTGCTAGAGGACAGTAAATGGCACCCACATTGTCAAATGTCAGAGGAACACTAATGTTATGCTATGTCTATTTGTAGAGTGTGCTAATCACCCATGAGGGTATCCATGCGCTTAGCAGGTTGGTAGGCTGCTGTATTCCCAGAGCTTATTTGAGGATCCAAGTCTTCAATTTCTTGCAGAACTATAGAAGAGATGAGGAGGCTCTGATGTGATGTGGGGGGTCATTCCATGCTCCATGCTTTGGGGGAGATTTACGAGAGAGTGAGTCTTACGTCTATGTTTTTGTGAATGTGGGGTACATGTAAAAGTGACAGCCTGGCTGAACGGAGGCACTTGGTAGGTTGGTGGAAGTGTACGTGTCTGTTGAGGTAGGTGGGAGATTGTGTAGAGCTTTGTATGTGTGTGTGTGCGTGTGTGTGAGGAGCTTGAACTGAGTCTATTTGTGCACGCAGATCCAGTGAAGTTGCTTGAGTTGTGGGGTGAAGAGGGTGCAGTGAGAGACGTTGATGATGTATAGCTGCTGCATCTTGGATGCTTTTGACCCTGTTCAGGAGCTATTTGGTGTATCGTGAATAGTGTACGTTGGTGTAGTCGAGTATGATGATTGTCAGGACGTAAGTGACCAATTTCCTAGCATTCTCTGGTAGCCACTTGAAGATTTTTTGCAGCATCTTCAGGATGTGGAAAAAGGTGGAGGTCACTGTGTTAACTTGTGCTGTCATGTCAAGTTTGTCATCTAGGATGATTCCTAAGATAATGGCATGGGCAATGGGGAGTAGATGTGGAGCCAAGGTCTGCCAGCGACCAGGTGGTATTCCAAACTGAGGTTTTCTTTCCAAAGATTACAATTTGGTTTTGTCTGAGTTGAGTTTGAGGCAATTTGACCTCATCCAGGAGCCCTCTGTGCTAATGCAGGTGGCAAAGTTGTGGGGGTCTTGCCCAACAGGGAGAGTATCAACTGGGTGCCATCTGCGTAGAAAGGAATGTTGATGCCATGTGATCTGATGATGTCAGCCTTTGGAGTCATGTAGATGTTAAATAAGGTTGGACTGTGGGATGATTCTTGTGGGACTCCAGAGATGTCATTCTTGGCTTCTGACATGTAGGGTGGCATGCTGACTTTTTGTTATCTTCCTGTGAGGAAGAGCAGATCCAGTTGAAGGCGGGTCCTTGGATACCTCTTTTGTATACTCTTCTGATCAGCGTTGAGTGCGACAACATGCCAAAGGCTACTGAGAGGTCGAGCAGGATGAGAGCTGCTGTTTCTCCTTGGTCAAGAATCATCCTCATGTTTTCTGTTGCTGCAATGACTGCAGTCTTGGTGCTATGATTGGATTGGAAGCCAGATTGCATGATGTCTAGTAGGTGGTGTATGTTGAAGTAGTGGGAGAGTTGCTTGTCATTTTTCATAACCTTGGCTGGGTAAGTCTGTTGTGTAGCCATTTTAGCTATATTTTTTACATGTTATTTTAACAAAACTAGGCCTGCCGCTGTGCACTTTAACATAGATATATTTTATTCTAGCTTTGTCATATTATTTTTAAAATAGCTACATTTGCGGTCTTGTTTTGTTTTCTCTATCTAGCTGTTCTTAGCCTAGGTTAGCACTGCGTTCTTAAACAAGACATTTCTTTCACTCTGTGCTTTTCTCAAGGCTGCAGGAAGATAGGTTGCCGGCAAAAGTGGTACGCTTTGTCTTCCATGTTCACAGAAACATACACTCTTACATGGGGATCCTTTCTTGGAACATCAGCTGTTTTATTATAAAAACACTACTTTGACCCATGTACGTTAGAGGGAGATTCCAGCCAGATGACCACAACTCTATGCTGAGTGCTTTGCTGCAGCCGCTTATGTAGATGACAAGCCGCTTGCTCAGGTATGAGGGATGGTGTCTTCCCCGGGGGAACCTGAAGGGCAGAAGTAGAGCTTAACATGCTGTGCTCTAATATAGCCGAGGTAGAAACTATCATTTACAATCTAGTCGCACAATGGTAGCATTTTTTTTGTGTTTTACTCTCCTTGTCACAATTTTAATTCTATTGTGCTTCATCGTCCTAGTTATTGCAATACATGTCTTATTATCTAAGATGCAGTTACTTCAATAAAACTTTATTGAACTTTACTCTTCCTATGATCGTCCTTGCATATGTGAGACTAATGTAATTGAGAGAAAAGGATGAGATCTAAGTGACCACGATTCCCCTGAGGAGTCATGTGTGTAATGTGCCCAGTTGTCCAATCATCCCTGCTCTTGGGTGGAGATGAGGCACTGCTAGTTAGCCGGAACAAACCTGGATTGGGCCGACAGGCGTCACGCGGTGCGGGATTAGACCCAGTCCCTCGCAGTACAGGTGATTCTGCTGCCCAAATCCAGTAGTCTCATTAGGATAATGAGAACCTACGTGACAGGGCAGTAGGGATACTGGGTGGTAGTTTGCTAGGTCTGGAAACATTGCGGTGGTGAAAGAAATGTTCAGGATGTGAGTGAGTGAGTACTTCGCTGACTAGGGAGGCTCCCATGTAGTAGATGTGATGGAGGCAGGGCTCTGTCGCTGCTCCAGAATCGATGGCCCTCGTGGTGTTGGCTGTTTCTTCTGTGGTGATTGTTTTTCCAGTAGTTAGGGTGTTTCCTTGGTTATTTGTGGGTAGGCTGGAGGTGTGGGTGCAGGGGTTAAGTTGAGGTTGAAAGTTGTAGATAGTTTTGATTTTGTCACTGAAAATTCCGAAAGGTTGTCCCATAGGTTTTGCAAGAGAGTGATGCTGCTAATGGTGCAAGCTGATGTGGTGAAATCTTTGACAATTGTCAAGGACCGCCGGGGCCGGGGATGCGGGAGCACCGCCAACAGGCTGGCGGTGCCCCGCAGGGCATTCTGACCGCGGCGGTTTGGCCGCGGTCAGACAAGGAAAACCGCCGGTTTTCCGCTGCCCTGGGAATCCCCCATGGCGGCGCAGCTTGCTGCGCCGCCATGGGGGATTCCGACCCCCTCACCGCCATCCTGTTCCTGGCGGCTCCGACCGCCAGGAACAGGATGGCGGTGAGGGGTGTCGTGGGGCCCCTGGGGGCCCCTGCAGTGCCCATGCCAGTAAGAGGGCCCCACTTTGTATTTCAGTGTCTGCTTTCCCATGAGAAGTTAATCTCTTAAGGACTTCATCAGGGCTGCAAATAGACAAAATAATAACGTCTACATCTGTGGTAACGAGCGTTGGTCAAAACAGAGACCATACCAGCACCCAAAGTGACAATAGTGCAATGTAACAGGGCAAAATATAGTGTGACTTTTGTGATATTCGTAAAAAATTATTAACGGTTAAGATAAAACAGTATAGACCGACAATTTTTATATTCCCGTTCAAAAGAGGGTAAAATGTACGAATCAGTCATCTGTTATTAAAGCTTTAGTTAACTATTGATTATACATGTCATGTACCATATAGGTTTATATAATAAGAATGTGCACGTCACCAAAAGAAGACAAAATAGAGTGAGACGCCCTATGAGCAAGGCAGAAAAAAGATCCAGGTTTTATGTAGAGATTATAAAACAAAACCCAGAATATATAGAAAACTAAAATAGAGATTATATAAACAGAAGTAAACAAAATAAATAAATCAAGG
Organism: Pleurodeles waltl; assembly: GCF_031143425.1. Classification (NCBI taxonomy): domain Eukaryota; kingdom Metazoa; phylum Chordata; class Amphibia; order Caudata; family Salamandridae; genus Pleurodeles; species Pleurodeles waltl. Next base: position 290,395,125 of record NC_090438.1, read on the forward strand.
AAAACCTATACTAATCTGTCGTTATCCCATTAAGGCATCTCATCTGTGACATACCTTAATTAAAGTTAGTTAGTTTAGTAGCGAAATATCCAACAAGGCCATTGAGCAACCTGTCGAGATCCCAAAAAGAAAAAGGGGGGGAGAACAATCAGTCTTATATAAGGTCCCTATCAGGTATAGGGTATAAAATCCAAGCAATTAAGTAAGACAACTCACAAATATACATACACCGACCTTAAGTTCTATGTTGCATCCAAAATAAAGTTGCACCGAGGTAAATTCCATATCAATCTACAAAAAAGAATTATAGACATGAATCTATCATGCTAAGGTAAGCGTCACCGCGTGGATTCTATGTCACTGCACCCGTCGCACATACCCACTCCGCCGGCTCCATTCGGAGCCGGCTTCCTCGTGGGGAGGGGTTTCCCGCTGGGCTGGCGGGCGGCCCTCTGGCGGTCTCCCGCCAGCCCAGCGTGAAAGCCAGACGGGCAGCTCCTGCCAGAATGAGCCCCTTAATGAGGCCTATAGTCTGGATTCAGAGATAACAAAATATTGCGCCCCAACACGATATCAGTGACTGTTAGAATGTTCCACTGTTTGAGCTACTGATAAATCGCACACCACAAGAAATTGCACCAAATGTATAAACTGCACCTCTGAAAAGTTGTCATGCTCCTCATTCCATCCAACAAGAACCTTTGGCCATTGAATGGTCTTGAAGATGGCCCATTTATGTGCAACTCATGCAATGCATTCACATAAAGTAACAAAATAACATATGCCTTTCTTGCACTTGAAATGTGTTGGAGATTAGCAAGATGGCAGCTAAGTATTAACTCTTAGCTGTTAAAGGTGAATAAACAGTAACAGAGTCTACATAGGAAAAGATAAAATGACTGGACGATTCTAGGATTTTATATTCTGGGCCGTTCAATACTCCCCAAAAATATTGCATGGAATTTCCTCTATAATACCATTATGAAACCACATTGAAATGTATGTGTCACAAATTAAAATACCATCACAGTAGATTATGTTAAAACATTTTTAAAGGAGTGTTTTATTTTTAGAAATTGCCTTCCAACAGGAGGAGCTGGAATTCAGAGACTGAATCTGTGCAAAAACAGGATATCCACTAGGCTAGTATTTGTGGTAGTCAGGAGATGATAATAGATTAATGTGTCTGGACGCTGGAGTCATTGTGACTGAGGGAGACAGTAAAAGGTTTTTTTTAAAGCTGTAAACAAAATCAATATATGACGAAGTCCAAATGCTACATCTCCAATTGCTTATAAATTTGGCAAACCTATGCCTCAATGTTGAAGGCAGCACGCTCTGGTTGGCTGGGTCAAGGCCCTAGCCAGGCAGAATCTACCACTTCCATCAGGGGTGGGTGATTACACTCACTGTATAACCTGCGCTCAACCTTGGGTAGGTTGGCACTGAGACGTTAGGCTTATTACAGGGGCAATGTGTAAAGCATTGGCACAGCACTTTCACACAACAAATCCTCTGAGCGTCACAAAAGAGACTTCACACAAGATGTATGTAAGTAATGTTTGTATTCAACACACATTAGTTAACACAACATGAACAGCATGTATCTCTGGGCATAAATCACATTTGGAAATATCACTAGGCAGTTCTAGGCCCAACTGAGTTCAATTGACATCAGTAATATGTACACTTTGAGAAAGATCCTACTTTACCCCCAGCACGCTCATGTGGTGCAAAACGTTGTCAGCGCAAGACCCATCCGGACAATTATTCTAATTCAATCCCAGACAGCTATAGGGTGCGCCCTGGTTCACAAATATAGCGGTATTATGTACACATAGGTAATTATAACACTTTTAAATAGCCTCATGGATCGGAGGCTGCACAGGTAAAACCAATATCAAATGTAATACATTTTTGGCAAGAATCAACGTGTAGGGCAACACCGCTGTGCAGTGTTGTTAATCACAGGTAGACACTCCCACGCACTCACTCAGCACTGATACCCAGTGCTATGGATATCAGTCTGGTTTGTATGGCATGCACTCGCTCACACACAGCACCCTAATGCGGTGCACTGATATCTGGCAGGTCAATAGATTTTGTACTTGCCGACCCCGTGGCCGAAACCCTCCTCCACCCTTCAGCCAAAATCGACTACCCCACCACCAATGGACTGGAGTTGAAGGAAACCCTTCCCCTCCCTGGACACTAGGCTGATCCTGGGCAGAGTCACACTTATTCAGGGTCCAAGGGAAAAAGGTGGGAGGATAAATAACAGGTGGTTTCAGGCGGCTGTCTACAAATGGAGGTTTGGCTACCTCTCGGGAAGTTCAATCCCCCACCATGCCGCCAGGCACTTGCCTAGTTCTGTGTGGAACGAGGGAGGAGGTAACCGTGCCTTAGGACCTGCTTCCGATTGCTCTCAGTAGCATTCCGTAGCCCACTCACTTACTCTCACCACCCAGCCCCATTCCATCAATGCAACCTAGTAACTAGGAGTTGTCAGGGTTAGGTGAAGATATGACAGTTGGTCTGCCACACTGAGGGCAGCAAAAGGAGCAATTGATGAGTGAGAGATGAAGCACCTCTTGGAAGGAGAAGGCACCCCAAAGAACACATGTTGAACAAAGTCTCATCCAGGCCATCCGGGCACTCTGTAACACAAATTTGCTCCCCCCCACCTCCCTGGAAATGAAGCACAATGTCTTGTGCGCAATGATTTGAGTTGCACCAGATAATTATGATCACACACAGTGCAGAGCTACAAATTCAGCACCTCCTTTGAAATGAGGCATAACGTCTTGTGTGCGATGTCTTGAGTGTCACCAGACAGTTCCGGTCACACAACTGAAGAGTTATAATTCCATTCCTCCCTGGAAATGAGGCACAAGTCTGGTGCACGATGACTTGAGTCTCACCAGACAACTATGGTCACACAAACAAAGAGTTACCAATTCTATACCTCCCTGGCAATGAGGCACAACATCTGGTGTGCGATGACTTGAGTCGCAGCAGACTATTCCGATCACACAAACGAAGAGTTACCAATTCCATACCTCCATGAAAATGAGGCATAGGTCTGGTGGGTGATGACTTGAGTCAAAACCAGCAATTACGGTCACACACACAGGTGAAAGTTCAGTGGTGCCACATGAGGTAGAACATGGCACTGCTACCCCACCTCTGAGGGTTGCAACCTGTGAATCAAACAATGCACCAGGCAATCCGGTTTCGAGGCACAATACTTCCACGTTCACACTGTCGCTACCAGGTAGGATTCAGCAGACAATGTGGGCACGTAAGAGGGCACCGCTCTCAGGTGTCACAGATAGAAGGTGTAGGTCCCTCAAGGGAGGTCTTTGATGTCCTCGAGACCTCCACCAGAAAATATGGGACAAGCCTATAAGCCCTTGGAGAGCACAGTTCGGGGTGCCACACAGCAGCAAGCAGTCAGCCCGGGCTAGCCAATTTTTGAGGAAGGGTGGGTGGTCCATTCTGAGGGCAGTAATTACTCCTCGTGCACAACAGATTCCTCTGGCAGTGTGCACCATGCAGTCCAGTGTCTCTGGTCCTGCGTCCCCACAAGTGTATCTCTAGATGTGCAGTGTGGTACGAGTAGTCATACTGTAGTATGCCTTTCGAATTTGGGGAGGTTCAGAGGGTTGCCCTTTGAACCACAGATGTCTCCCCTACATTTCAGGCCTGTCTGACAATCGGGCCATGAAATGCAGATCTTAATCTTTAGTGGAGCCATGATCTAGCTCTAAGAAGCCAAGTGTCATAATCTCTCCCTCCACTCTATCCAGCCCCAGTCAGGCCCTCGAATGGCAGACACCTGTTGTTCCAGTTGTGTGGCCAAGGTTTATAGCTGTCACCGGGGAATGCACAGATGTGCTCCCCCAGCCTCCCGTGTGCATTAGAGTCGAATTTGAAAAGGCACACAAAACCCGTTTTAGACCAGTAGCATTTCTAGGTTGTTATTGACAAAATCACCTTTACCACAGAAGGGGGTTTGTTGGGATGAATCCAGTGATAGTGAACATTATGAGGCTACTCCACTGCAATCCATGATTGCAGCTAGAAGAAATTGTAAACTTCCCCATGTTAACCTATTGGCAGGGCAGCTCTCATAGGTAGAGAAAACACACATGGGCATTCTTCACCTCCTGGGCATACATGCTCTTGCTGGATCGAGACCCTGTTTCAGAACACCATAGCTGCCAGTGCACACACACAGACCTGCTGTGACAGGCTGGACCCATATTAAGAACACCATAGGTGCAAGTGCCCACATACAGACCTGCTATGATAGGCTGAAATCATGGTTAAGAACACCATAGGTGCAAGTGTGCACACAGGCCTGCTATGACAGACTGGGCTCATGGTTAAGAATACCATATGTGCAAGTGTGCACACACAGGCCTGCTATGACAGGCTTAGCACATATTTGAAACACCAGTGGGCACGTGTGCACATACTGACCAGTGCCACTTCCTAACATAGGTAGGAAAGGCGCACTCATTTTCACACTCTACTACCTAGTGCCTAGGGCTCTAAGGCCACTCAATAGAGAATCAGCAAAACCTTTGGGAAGAGACGATCCTCTGGGTAGGGAAAACCCGTGTAAGGGTTCTTCACCACCGGAGCATGGAACACCAGGTGTACCTGCCACGCCTTTTGTCTACCACCATCTCCGCCCTCCACAGGGTGCTTAAGGGGTAGTGAAGGGCCCACTCATGATTGGATATGGAGTTAGAAGTAACAGCCTGAGTACAAGCGCATCTGCACCTCCGTAGGTCTGAATTGTCAGGCCGGATATATGCTTTATCAGCTATTCTGGTGGGTAGCAACATCCCACTAGTAACCAAAGCCGTACTCGCCCCGGATATGTTGTGTACCTTTTTACAGGGCACTCCCGGGTACAGCACCTGAACCAATCGCCTAAGGGCCCCTTCCTGGCATGTGTAGGGAGGGCACACACACTTTGCCATTGCAGTACAGTGAGGAAGTGTCCAGGGTCCCAAGGTCACGCAAAGAAAGTCAGCACAAAACCAGAAGGAAAAAGCAAAAAATGTCAGGGAAACCTCCTAAAAAGGGTCATGTCCAACAGTTAGATATTGGTGTTAAATTGGACAGTGTCTTGCAGGAGTGCAAGACATGTCAATAAATAATTCACTTCAGTATTATACCAAAACAGTGCCACTGGCTAAAATTCTTACATAGGAGGCCAGTACAAATCAGCCCCTCAGAATTTATATAATTTTAGACACCAAAGCAAAGTAAGTCAGATACTCATGACTGGAGTTATGGATTTTAGAGTTAAAAGAAAATCTGCAAATTCACAAGCTGTCAAAATTTACCATTGCAGTCAATGGAGAAAGCCACTAGTGACACTCGGTCACTCACGGGGTGAGCTCAGGAAGTCACTCGTGGTTAAGGTTGTGGGGATCCCAGGACTAAGTTGAGACAGTCAGACCAATTTTACCTGGCTCATGGGTCCCGGATTCCAGAGGTGTCCTGGCTGTCTCTGGTGCTGAAAGCACAAGCTGAAAAATGGTACTTGTGACACTCGGTCGACTTACAGGTCGAGTTTGTGGGAGTCCACTGAGGGTTTAGCTTGTGTGAGACACTAAACCAGGATCCACCAGGTAGAACAACTCCACCTAGCTTGGGCTTCTCAGGTGCAGAGGTGTACTTTGCAATCCTTGGTGCTGAATGGGATATGCAGTTGCTGGTTTTACAACTGGGTGGTGCAGGCAAGAAAACAGATGCAAAAGCTCAACAACGGAGCCACAAGTGATGTAATCTGAAGGTGTTGCGGTGTGCCCTTGGGTTACAGCGTCGAGTATAGGTTGTGATAACAAGACTGACCACCAACAAGCCTTTGCAGTGGTAAAGTGGAGGAGAAGCTATCTCCCTTTCCGGAGGTCCAGTGGAAAATGGTAGGCGGCTGTAACTTGGCAGGGAGCTGGACTACACTTTCCACAATGCCCTGGACTACCTGTCTTTGGGCAATCCCTCAGAGGGCCCGATGGCCAGCGCTACTTCAGATCCGGTGAGTACTTGTGACCTGTTGTGGGTAGGGGGCTAGTGTCTCCAGTCCAAATGAGCCTGATGTTTCCTTTGGCTCACAAAGGGTTCCCTCTTGCTGGGGGAAACAGTTTTATGTCAAGGACGAGCTTCAGTTGAGCACTTCTAGAAAGGTTGCCACAAGTTCAAGGTATGACTTCTTTTGTTAGTGTTCCTGTTGTCGTCTATGCAGGTCTTCTCTTGTCCTTTCTTTGCAAGTTGTTGCAGAGCTGAGGTTCTGGTGCCAGGGGTGCCCCTAGTTTTATGAGTTTTAGCGGTGTGGGTGCAAGTAGCCAATGGGCTTCTAGCCCCAATGGCTAATCTCCCCCTGTGGTGACCACATGTCACCTTTTCTACCCAGACCCATCTATATAGCCGTACAGACCAGGCTGCCCATCTTATTCGTGTGACTAGCCTTCTTGGGGTGTACGTCTCCTGACTAATTTTCCCATCTGCCTGGATGTAAATGTGCCTGGAGGGCGGGAGGAAACTTTGTCCTCCACTGAGGGACAGCCTATTAGCATATCAGCGCGGGGTGTCCTTTGGAGTTCACCGCCTTGATGTGCCACTTCACTAGCTTTCCTCAGGGGGAAGGAGGAGCGACCAGGGCCGGATTTTGGGCAGTGTGAGCAGTGCACCGGGTGCTGACCTCAGGGGGGTGCTGTGTTTACTAATTACTTACAAAACATGCGATTTAAAAGCACCCGCTGAATAGTTCCTTGTAAGTTTAGCCTTCAAGAAATAATTAAAATGTCAAGATACCTCTTGTGATTAATGTTCCTGCCAAAGAGAGAAATCGGAGTTTTGCCTAGTGGCAGCTTTGACTCAAGATAAATTAGCATAGAGGGTTAATATGCCTGCTGCCAAAAACAGAACTATGGAGCATATTTAAGTAAAGTGATGCTGCATACAGTGCAGCGCCACTTTTCTTGCACCCCTTACCGCCCCCTAACACCATGTGTGTGTCATATTTAAAATACGGCGCACCATGGCGGTAGTTAGGGGACTAGAATCAGAATTTTTTACGCTAGTCCGGCGGTTTGCAGGATTAGCGTCAAACATTTTCACGCTAATCTTGCAAAGCACCCAGAGGCCCATTGTAACCAATGGAAGCCTCCTTTTAATGCCTGCTGTGATCAGGCGTTGAAAGTGCTGGAAAAAAATGACACAAAGAAATCTGACAGATTTCTCTGTGTCATTTTTTTGGCCCCTGGTGCAGGCATAATATAGCGTAAAGGGTTACAAAGTGGCACAATGCATGCATTGTGCCTCTTTATAAATATGGCACAGCGTTTTTGGCCTTCTAATGCCACATTAGTGTAAAAAAAAACAATGACAATAATGTGGTGTTAGAATTGTACTAGGGGCTCTTAAATATGCCCCTATGGCAGTGCTCAATTTGTGCTTGTTGTTTCCGGTGCGGAGCACCAGCACATATTTTTGAGGGCCTGCGCTTATTTTTCTGCCTAAAGCATTTACTGTGAGAAAAAGACACATATAGGAAAGACGGAGGAAGAGAAAAACGAAAAAGCGTCATAATGGGGAAAAAGCAGGAATCTGCAAGAGTGAGCTGAAGGGGCATGTCGTGCCTGTAAGTGAATTGAGGAGGCCCGAGATGGCTTCAGGATTACGCTGCCTCTGTATTACGTGTTCACACATTTAAGTGCAGCAACCGCACGTTTAAGAGGAGGGCTTTGGGCACCAGCACCTTTTTATTTACAAATTAAGCACTGCCCTATGGGGCATATTTGAAAAAGGTGGCTCCGCACACAGTGCTGCACCACTTTTCTTGTGCCCCTTTGCGCTCCCCTAATGCCACCATGTGTTGTAGTCCGGTGCTTTGCAGGATTAGTGTAAACATTTTTTATGCTAATCCTGCAAAGCACCCAGAGACCCATTGTAACCAACAGACGCCTCCTTTTAACGCCTGCTCTGAGCAGGCGTTAAAAGTGCCAGAAAAAAATGATGCAAAGAAATCTGTCAGATTTCTTTACGCCATTGTTTCTCCCCCCCACCCCACCCCCCACTAACGGGGCAATGCCACCTTTGCATATATTATGCTTGGAGCAGGCATAATGTAGCACAAAGGGATACAAAGTGGCGCAATGCATGCTTTGCGCCACTTTGTATATATGGCACGGCGCTACTGGCCTTATAACGCCACACTAGTGTAAAAAATGAGGCTAATGTATCATTAGAATGGTGCTAAGGGCTCTTAAATATTCCCCTATATTTTATGTGGCTAGCTGAGTGGATTAGTAAAGCCAGTCTTTACAAGTGCTTTAAAATACATGAATGTATGTAAAAGGGGAGTGATGGAGAGATGAGGGGCACATTTGTCAGTGGTAGTGAGTGAAATTGAGGAGAAGGTCATGGGCCGGGGCACCACAATAAACAGGGTGCCAACAGTCCTAAAGCGGGCCTTAGGTGGGACCTCCTTTCCATCCTTGCCATTGTCCTGACTCCTGGGAATTTTGCACTATTACCAAGGGGGTCAGAATCCTGTGCTGGCAGCAGCAGAAGCTGCAGGCTGCCAGCCAAAGCACAGGTAACTTGGTGGGCGATCTCTAAGGTTGCTTTCTGGGTGCATGCCAGATCATCCTCGATACAAGATTCATGTCAGGAGTGAAAAGGGACGTTCTTTGATACTAAACATGGTGGTGCCGTGCTGGAGCTGGCAACCTTGGGTTTGCCTGGGTGCCAACCCATGTTATCTTATTGATCTTCGTTCACTTATTGTAGCCTTTAATGGAAAGGCCACTATAAGGACATATAAGCTTGCACTTATTTGTCCACACCTTTATTATAATGTACTCTGCCTTCCGGGCTCAGGAGGCCTACCTTAATTGTGACTGATAGATATCAAAGATAGTGCTGGGCCTGTGCCACACATGGTGTGGGCACAGTCAAGTTTGAGCAGCTTACACTGCTCCTGCGGTCTGCGATAGCAGCCCTGCTGTCATTAGTTCACTTGAGTCACTCAGGGTGGCACAAACAGTGCTTCAGGCCTTGGTGACCCCTTTAACACTCACACCCTTGGTACCTCTGGTACCATATACTCGGAGCATATAAGGCGTTTAAAGTACTTGCCGATTTGGGATACCCATTCACATTGGCCAATTTGGGGAGAGAGCACTGGCACTGGGCCTGGTTAGCAGCCTCAAGAGCACTTTCAGAGTCATAACCAACAACATCTACAGCAAACAAGTGTGGGTGTGACCATCCAAAAAGGACACTTTCCTACAGACTAACTTTACTATAAATGGCTAGACGGCATTTACGAGTATATAGTTCCTCAGAAGTATAGACTTACATGTCTCCTTCCACTGAAATGGAGAGTGGAGCCAAATTTATGAGTGTAAGTTACTACAGCCAAAAAGGAGAAGTAGTAAGTGCAACACCACACATGTCCAACCACTGATACTGCAACATCTTCCTGTAGAAATAATCTAAATCTAAATGTCTAAATAATCTTCCAGAGGTAATAATGTCAAATTAAATATTTTATTTTGAATTTTTTAATATATCTATACATTTAATGTAATGGTAAAAATATAAACATGGTTAAATTGTAAATATTATTTTATTGAGAAATATTTGAATAACTTTTTAAAATAAAAAAATGCATGTAAATTAATTTTAAAAAGAATTGCATTATTTTAAATCTATTCTACACATAATCTCTCACAATTTATAAGCAGTTCATGTTAGGTGTTATGTTTTTAACTAAATCCTATGTAAAAATGTTAAATCAAAATCCGCATGAACATCTCCCTATGGTAAGATAGGAAAGCTAAAAACATTTATTAAACTTGAAACAAATGAGTAAAAATATGTTTATGTTAAATACTATTTAATCTAATGTTATGTATTTTGTTAAATGTAGAACAAAATATTAACAGATATAACACTATTAATTTAAAATATAATTATTTTGAATATATTAAATTTAAATTATTCTTTTGAAAATTACATTTTTTGAAATCCCCACATAAAAAGTTTTAAAATATATATATTTTTAGCATGTATAAACATGATAATAGGATGAATGGAATTAATTTAAAAAAATGAATTATATTCTATATAAGTTAATGTGACAATAAATTCAAGAAATGTATTCAAATTTTTAAAATAAAATAAATGTGTTTTATTTTTTTTAGAGATTTTTTAACAGTCAACTACATTTTAAATATTTGTTAATAGTTCAAATACTTCCATTGAATTCAACATTATTTATTTTGGGGTTCTATTTTAAGTTCTTACCTCCATTATTTTTGTAGTTGGGCATGTGCGGTGCTGGACTTACTCCAGCTCTGAGCTTTCTGTGGGTGGGTGCATGTACCTCCCTAAACACCTCTATAATTCTCTCTAAACCGATGCCTACTCTTCTCTAAATCCATCCTATTTACTAGTAAGTATGCCCCTTTTTCCAGCAACTCCCTCATGTCGTCCCATATTTACTGCTAAAGGCCTGATTAGATCGGTGTATTGCAACCAGTGTGTAAATCTTGTTTGTGCTCGAGTCGAAATTACGAAGTGGGTGCAATTTATTGCATCGAATATTTGTGGATGGCTCAACCTTCAATAAATATGGGAAGGCTGCTTGAATTTAACACAGGAAATGTGTACGATATTTACTGTACTGTGCTGATTTTGGTGTGTTAAACACCATAATCTTTATATTATTCCCCAAAAGTTATAATAGGCGCTATTTATCGCACCCAATAAATAATATACCCTGGAGTATCGTTATTTATGAGGTGGAATAAAAAGCACCTTTTTTCCAGAAGAACACTTAATCAGGCCCTTCATAGTAAACTTACCTGTGTGAGGATCTCCCACTAGAAAATATATGAGAGGTGGAGGTGGAGATTTACACTCATAGGCTAGTGTATTGCACTTTGTAGTAAGTAAGCAATACCACTGAAGTACTACTTCATGCACTACAAATGCACCTTGTGGATATGGCGAAATAGCTACAAACGCAGAAGCCCGCAAATATGTGTATACTGCAGCTCTCATGTTAGTCTGCAACCCTCATCAAATAACCCAAAAGGTGCAATGACTGAATCACCAAAACCAGAATAAACTTGCTATACAAGAAGTATATATGCCATATATAACCCAAACAAAGAAAAATATACCCTTTTTATGAATTATTTAAAGGCCGTAGTAGAGCCATGTGCCAGGCTGTATGCATTATTGGTAAGTGTCAATCTGAGGTGTTTTGAGGGTAAATTTCCAGATGACAAAGAGGAATACACAAGAGAGTGTTGTTCAACACACATTTCCAGTACTAGCATAGAGCAGTCTGAGGCAAGTTCATACATAATGAAAATGGCACAGAGAGGCACAGTGAAGTTCTGAGCTGTGATATATCCATGGTTGCAGCAGTAAAAGAAAGTCATCAGTGTTCTAAGCTGGGAAATAGCTATGGTTGCTTAAGGCTCTAATCAAGTTAAAGTATTACCATTGTCAACAGTGCACTACCTACAGGGTTCACAAAAAAGACAAAACGGAAATCAGTTTTGAGGGGTTTTAGACCAGCTGGACTTAGGGTGGTCTTCCACTGAACTTTTTGCCTACCTCCTCCACCTTTCTGACCTACTTGTTGCTGGTATTAGGATTCTGCATTTAACTTACTTATAAGTCCCTAGTAAGTGGTACTATGTGTACCCAGGGTCTGTAAATTAAATTGTACTAGTGGGCCTGCAGCACTGATTGTACTACTCACTTAAGTAGCCCTTTAACCAATTCTCAGGCCTGCCGTTGCAGAGCCTGTGTGTGCAGTTTTACACCACCATATGGACCTGGCTAAATAACCCTTTTCCACCAAACCTTCCCTTTTTATTCATATTAGTCACCCTTTAGGTAGGTTCTGGACAAACCAGAAGGCAGGGTGTAATGTATTGAAAAGGCAGGACGTGTACTTTTAAGTTGTGCGTGCCTTGGTTGTAAAATCTCCCAAAGTCGTGTTTCGCTACTGCAAGGCCATAGGATAACGTGGGAGTATTTTCTTACATTTTATAAGTGTAATTCCCAATTGTGAAGAGATAGACTTTTCAAGTTTGGTGTCTCTGGAATCAAAATTTAAAATATAAACTTATGGTGAAGCCACATTTTAAATTATAATTCTGAAAATGCCACTTTTAGAAAGTTGGCATTTTCTTACTTTAGCTGTTTGGTGTCTGCTGTCTGTCTCTTATTACTTGTCTGGATGGGTGACAGCTGAGCTTTTTGTAGCCCCCTCTAGACAGTCACACACAATGGGAGCTTAGGTGTGAATGGATGGACCATCTTGGCAGGATAGGAGGGAAGAGCGGGACCCAGAGTAATAGTCCCATGTCTTATGCCCTAGTGTGACACAGTTTGGTTTATCTTTGTGGTACTGTATTTCATTTCTATTTGCGGTACTGTATTTCATTTATATTTGCAGTACTGTACTTAAAAACTGTTAACAGCCTTGTTGTTTATACTGTCTACGATAAGAGTTACATATAATGTCATAGTCCTATCCAGAACAATAGTGTGAAATTACCTCAATCATTACATATTGCCCAAAATGTCTACATCCTGGTTCAAGAATTCCAGCCATGCACTAGTGTTTGACAACAACGCAGAAAATCAACATGCCGAAGGCTTTTTGGTGGTCATGAGCGTGGCCCATATAAACCACTCCCGACAGCAGATGCACGCTTCGCGTCGTGAATTGAACTACCATGCACCATCTGGCTCTGTGATTCCTGAAGCTGTTTTGCATGCAAGAGCTCCCGGCTGCTGTTCTGGAAATCTGCAGGACAGTAAGTGCTTACTCAGCAAGACAAGGTAAAGTGCATTACTTCAAAGCAAGCGAGTACTGCGCTGTGTTTTCTGTGGAATGACTAACCACAAGCAGAATACTAACAAGCTATCCCTTGTACTAACAACTTGTCAAACTCACCAGTGGACACAACTGTGAGTGAAAGGCGCAAGTAGAACATTTAACAAGGCGCATGTCGAACACTGTGATAAGTGCATGTGGGACATTGTGAAAGAGCAAGCGTATAGTGTGAACCATTGAAAGCACATTTAAATCCTAAAGAGCACGTGCATTGTGTGCATAGGACGTTTGACTGTGAAACACGTAGGACCCCCATGGTTTAACAACCTTGTAAGACACAAAAGTGACAAAACTTCTGTGAATGGTAGATTGTAAAACCTCAATCTACAGATATCATGTGTGTAATCAATGAAGGCTATTTAATCTCATGTAATTGCCTGAAAAAGTCAAGGCATCAGCAGGTATTGATTCTGTTTGCATCACTTTATAGTAAGCCTGTATCAGACTCCCAGGCAGAAGGTACAACAACATTACCACTACCAGTTGAATGGCTTTCCAGTCGATCGCAGGTACTGCTTTAGACATTTGGATGCACGGGTACTGTGGGTTGATGATGTTTTAGCACACACACAGGTAGAGTTGCAGTGATTCCCCAATCCTTTTTTTAAGGTCTGCAACAAGATGACAAAGCTCCTTCCTGCAAATTATTGATCATTTTTGGATTTCACTCATATCCATAACCACAGGTAGGGCACTAGGAAGTAGGTCCATGCTGTCTCTGCAAATCCTGTGGTGCACATCAGCAAGTAAGAGTGCATCCCTATAACCTTGTCACCCAGCCCCATCTACACTTGAATAAGCTATTCCCTGTCCCCACACAAAGGGCTGCATCTCCCTCTATAGTGAGTCTGGATCTGGTGCTGGAAGTGCAGGGCCTCTGTGCACTTCAAAGACCTATCTTTGAAGTCTCTCCAACTTCAAAGGCACCACTCGGTATCAGAATTGGACCTCAGACACCACTACTTCCATACACTTCTGGACCTGTGGATACTTTGCCAGGAAGGAGGACTGCTGTGCTGCTGAAAGGGCAACCACTCTGCTGGACTGTCACTCTGATGGAGCTGCTGCCTTGCTGTGCTGACCTGCTACCTGCTGCTCTCTTGCCTGAAGAGGAAGACCTAGACCTGGAACCCATCTTGAACCCAGGACCCCAGAGTGACTAAAAGGGATAGTCTGCTGACCTCCTGGGAAAAACATCATTGAGACTAATCTGGCACTGTATTTGAACCACTGTATCTGATGCTCCATCGTGGTTGGCTTGAACTATTGATTTTGACTCGGTCCAGTGTGACCAGATAGCCACAGTTAGTGCTTTATGCTTTTAGGAACTATGGGGCATACATATACCCCATTTGCGCTGATTTAGTGTAATTTTTTTAACCATATTTGGCGCAAAACTAACTCCATATTTATATTTTTATGTTAGACACGTCTAACGTCAAAATATTGGAGTTTGCACCATTTTTTTGTGCATGAACCTACCTTGCATCAATGAGATCCAAGGTAGGCGTTTCTACCAAAAAATGGTGCTAACCCCTTAGCCCCATACTTATCCCCGTGCTAAAATGAAGCACAGTTGGGAGGAGCGGCTAAATAATGGTTCAAAGCTTGCTTTGCACCATTAATCAACACCTGGGTCAGACCAGGCACTTGGGGACTTGTGGACCCATTTCCATGGTTAAACACCATGGAATAGGTCCACAGGTGCCCTCCTCAAGCCTCAACATCCCCCGATCACACCAGAGAGACACAGGAGGATGGGGGACCCCATCCCAGGTAAGTACAGTAAGTAGAGGTAAGTATTTTTTTTATTTTTTATTAAAGTGCCATTGGGGGCACTTTGTATTCGTATCTGAAGTTTGTGGTGTGATGGAGCCAGCAGTGCACTTAAATTGATGTGCAATTTAGAAGTCCAAGCACACATCCATATCTACTGTTTGAGAATGAAAGACACATTCTGTGCAGATACAAGGAACCCAGTGGCCCAGAAAGCCAAGCCACGTCCAAGAAGTCATTGGCACCTCACCGAGGCACTACCATCTGCCTCCTACCACATTTTCATTACCTCCGTCCCTCCCTCACCTTCGTTTAGACCAATGAGGCTCCCTACCTCCCCATAGACCCTCCCTTCCCCTTGAACCCCCCACAACCCCCACCACCTCCAGGACGGGCTTCTGCCCACGTTTTTAACAGGTTTTTGTTAATTGTTTATGTGTTTTCATTTGCTGTTTCATTTTTAGAGGAGGACCTTTCTCTGTTATTTAAAGGGGTTGGGGTCCTGTGGATGACATTTCTGGTTTGTATCTTGCCGAAGGTACCTGCCAAAAGACGTAGGATTGTTTCCTCTTCCTCTCCACGCCTGGGGTCGCCAGGTGCCGGCTTCTGCGCCACTCATGTCCAGAGAAGAGGTTCAGGACATGATTGAGGTGGCTGTCTCTCGGGCTCCTAAAGCAGGGGTGGCCAGGCCTGGTCGTTCTCCGGTGGCTCGTCCTCCTGGGACTGCGGAGAGGTCCTCTTCTGGGGATGGTGATGATGACGCTCCATCTACTTCTTCTGGTGGGAAATATGTCTCCAGGGAAGAGATGTGGGAGGTGATGTCGCATGTTCGGGACAATTTAGGTTTTACAGTGTTTCAGCCTACGGGATTGGATTCACATTTGTTCCCTCAGTATCAAACACCTTCTAAATTTGCTATGCCTTTTCAGGGCCCTGTGAAGGAAATGCTATTCTGGGAATGGAAAGATGTGGATAAGTCTCAGGTGCCACGGTTCCTTCAGAAACTGTACTTACTGGAGAGGGAGGATGTGTTATCTCCCTCAATTAAACTGGATTCCATTCTGGCGACCCTGATTGGCAAGACGGCGATCAATCCGGAGGATTGTGTGCCTACGGATGCCACTGACCGTAAGGTGGATTCTGGTCTTAAGAGGGCTTTTGCGGCGGAGAATATGGCCCTCAGAGCAGGTATATTTTCTGCTTATTCTGCACAATCTTTGGTGCAGGATTTTGACAATGTGGCGGTGGCTGTTCAGGAAGGTTCGGAGTGCTCAGAACTTCTGGCTGTTATGGAGCAGCAGGCCAGGTTGCTGGCAGACATGTCTTCTGATGTGGTCCGTACTTCGGCTCTGGCATCGGGAGCTTTGATTGGGGTTCGTAGGTCCCTCTGGTTGAGGTTGTGGAAGGCGGATCCTGGGGAGAAATCTGCACTCCTGAGACTGCCTTTTGAGGGGCATAATTTGTTTGGGGATCAGTTGGCTTCCATGCTTTCCAAGGCATTTAAGGAGAGGAAACACGCCTTGCCTTACAAAGGTGGTTCTTCTGGCAAGGGTTGGAGGAAGCATTCCAGCTCATCTCCCAAGATGGATTCCAAATCTTTTTCTTTCAGGAAACGTCATTTTCAGCCCCGTTTTTCTCCTAAGAAGTCTGCCCCTTCGAACCGGGGTGGGTTCAAGAAGGGGTCCTGACAATCATTGTGGGCCTGGCATAGGGCAGGTTGGGGGACGGCTGAGGCACTTTCTTTCAGTGCGGCAGGAGAGTGTCAGCGATCGTTGGGTGCTGGACATTGTGGACAATGGCTATGCCATAAATTTCGAAGTGGTGCCTCCAGATTCCGGGGTGCGTCCCACTCCTCTGCCTACAGTCGGGGCCCAGAGACAGGCGTTGTTGGATGGGGTCCGGGACTTGCTTCTCAAGGGGGCCATCTCCCAGGTTCCTGTGGGGGAGAGAGGTCTGAGCACTTATTCAGTCTTGTTTCTGGTTCAGAAGGTGTCAGGGGTTTTTCGGCCTGTCCTCAATCTGAAAGGGGTGAATTCCTGGATCAGGACTGTACATTTCCATATGCTGTCCATTCAGACTATATTTCCTCTGGTCAGTCCGGGGGATTTACTGGCATCTCTGGATCTGCAGGATGCTTACCTGCATGTTCCAGTGGCTCGGTCTTCTCAGCGATTCCTACGTTTTGCGGTAGGCCTGGACCATTATCAGTTTTGTGTTCTACCTTTCGGCCTCAAGTCCTCTCCCCGCATTTTCACCAAGGTGCTGGCCCCTCTGGTGGCTCTTCTACATTCAGAAGGGGTGTTTATTCATCCTTATCTGGATGATATTCTAATCCAAGCGTCCTCTCAGGAACTGTTGCGGAGGCATGTGGCCCCGGTTTTGGTGGTCCTGCAAAACCACAGGTTTTTGGTCAACTGGGGGAAGTCACATTTGGTTCCTTCCCAAACTCTGGTGTTTCTAGTGGCTCGGTTTCTGACTCTTTGAGGTTTGGTGACTGTGTCGGAGAAGCGGTTGTTGGTCCTTCAGTCTCTGGTGAGGTCGATCTTGTTGCAGCCGGCTCCCAGGGCCCTTCAGTGGTTACGTCTGCAGGGTCATTTGGCATCAGTGATTTTTCTGGTTCCCTGGGCCCAGTTCCATCTTCTTTGCCTGATGAACTGGTTCCTGGTTCATTGGTCTCCAGGGTCGGGATTCCGGTGTCCGGGTTGGTTCGCAGGGAGTTGGGTTGGTGGCTGGTGCCCGCTCATCTTCGGGCAGGGATGTCTTTATCTCCTCCTCTCCCGGTGGTGGTGACGACCGATGCCAGCCTCTCCGGTTGGGGGGCATGGATGGGGTCGGCTCAGATCCAGGGGTTTTGGTCACCTCTGGAAGCCAGACGCTCTTCGAATTGGCAGGAGTTGAAGGCGGTGCTTCTGGCTCTGATTCATTTTCAGGTCTCCCTGAAAGGGGTTGCGATTCTTATTCGGACAGACAACTTGGTGACCAAAGCTTATGTGAAACGGCAGGGGGGGACCCGGTCGGGGGCTCTGTTCCGCCTTGCCAAGAAGATTTTTGTTTGGGCTCAAGAATGGGTTCTTTCCCTGCGTGCCACCTACATTCGGGGGGTGGTCAATGTTCGGGCGGATCTTCTGAGCAGGGTGATTCCTTCCTCTCAACTTTTCTCCCTCCGGTGGTCTCTGTTTCATCATCTGGTTCACCTGTGGGGTCTTCCGGTGGTAGATGTATTTGCGTCTCCGGAGAATGCGAAACTCAGTCACTTTTGCTCCCGGTTTCGTTGTCCTCAGGCTTGGGAGGTGGACGGGATGTCGTGTCCTTGGCCTCGGGGTCTTTTGTCCTCTGTTGAGGGTACGTCTTTTGAGAGCCAGGGTTATCTTGATTGCGCCCCATTGGCTGAGGGCAAATTGGTTTCCATTCCTTCAGTTGATGGCGTCGGGTCATGTGTGGACTCTTCCTCTCTGACCGTCGCCTCTGGAGTTTCCTTGCCTCTCAATGGGGTCATTGAGGCGGTTGCACTTGACGGCCTGGAAGTTGAACGGCAGGGTTTGATGGGCTTGGGAGTTCCGGTAGCTTTGAGTTCTACTTTGCTGGCTTCCCGATGGCGTTCCACTTTGCTGTCTTATGGTAGGCAGTGGAAAGTTTTTTCTTCTTGGTGTTTCCGGCATAAGTCGGATCCTACGTCCACTTCTCTTTTTGATGTGATGCAACTTTTACAGGACGGTGCCCAGTTGGGTTTGTCAGTGGCTTCTCTACGGGTACAGTGGGCGGTGATTCTGGCTTTTAGGGGTCCATGGCGTAATCTGTCTGACGAGGGTCATTTGATGCCTTGGTTTTTCCAAGGTCTTCTTAACTTGTTTCCTCTCCTGGTGCATTCCTTTCCTTCCTGGGATCTTTTTTGGTATTGCATGCTTTAATTGTTGCTCCCTTTGAACCTCTGGGGGACTGTGACTTGCGTCATCTTTCTTTGAAAACTTTTTTTCTGGTGGCCATTACTTCGGCCCGCCGTTTAGGGGAATTGGGGGCCTTGGCCTGCTCGTTTCCTTTTTGTAAGGTTTTTCCAGATCATGTGGTGCTTGTTCCGGTTCCTTCTTTCGTTCCTAAGGTGAATTCGTCTTTCCATGATCGCCAGGAGGTCATCCTTCCTTCGTTTTGTCCGGATCTTTCCTCGGATGAGGAGGTTCGGTTGCATTCTTTAGATGTGCATAGGGCCTTGTTGGAATATCTACGGGTAGTTGCGCCTTTCCGTAAGTGTGATTGTCTTTTTGTCAATTTCGGTCCGGCCCGGAAGGGTGAGAAGCCTTCCACGGCTTATTTGAGTCAGTGGGTTCGCTCGTTGATACTGATGGCTTATTCTTTGAAGGGGGAGGTTCCTCCCCAAGGGATTCAGGGCCGTTCTACCAGAGGTATGGCTGCTACGGTGGCAGAGATTCACAGAGCTTCTGTAGTGGAAGTTTGCAGGGCCGCAACTTGGGCCTCACCTTCGACCTTTGTTCGTCATTACAGGCTGGCGCACTTGGGAAATTTGGAGTCGGTATTGGGTCACTGTGTCTTGTCCTCTATGATGTAATAGGGGGGTGGGGACTCGGTGGTCTTTATTGGTTGTGATTAAACTTATTGCAACTCAGTGTCCGTCTCCTGTTTTCTCTTGCTATGTCTCATTGGTCCAAAGGAAGGCGAGGGAGGGACGGGAGGTAATGCATCCATTACTTACGTTAATGGCATTACTCCTAGTCCTACTCCCTCGCCTTCATTTCCGTTCTCTCCCGCCGTCCCGGAACGGACCGCCTGAGTTGCTGCTTGGGCTTGTTTTTGTACAGGAGGTGGTGGGGGTGGGGGAGGGTTTAACGGGAAGGGAGGGTCTATGGGGAGGCAGGGAGCCTCATTGGTCTAAAGGAAGGGAGTAGGACTAGGAGTAATGCCATTAACGTAAGTAATGGACGCATTACTACTGGTGAAACCTTTGTGGTTTCCTGATATGTTACATAAGTGTTGGTGGGGACTAGGATGGTTCAGTTTCAAAGAGCACCAATTTTTACTTTCCACTTGCCTTGCTCCAAGGAGCTACCCCCGATGTCATCCCATGAGTATCTTCAAATTCTGTAAATATTAGGATGTAAATGACTCCTGAAATGTGTGCCATTTTCACCTCAACTGCATACCCAGTGCTTTAGCTACCGCAAAGATGCCGTTGCCAGCAAATCTGTGAACACTTTCTGTGAGAGTGCCAGCAGCACATTGTGTCGGGGAGACACCGGCTTTCTCCTCTCTCTTGACAACTCCATTATGCTAGCTTTCAGCTCATAAGATGTTTATATGCTTCTAGTTTGGGACCACAAATCCAGCACGTGCAGGTTAGCTGATGCTAGAGTAAGTTATTAAAGATGCTCGCGGAGGTCTTTTGTGCAGAGCCCTTGCGCACAAACATTTAACTGCAAAGTACTACCTAAATAAACATTTTACCGCTTTATTCTGAGCGCCGCAGAAAACTCTATAATACATCATATCGGAGTTTGGTGAATCCTATTTCAAATTCTGGTACTGCGCCAATTGCGCCCTCTCCTGTGGTTTTTGCCCATTCAAATACTTCTGGGTATTGCCTGAAGGGATTTGCACGACCAAGACACTGCGCAGAGTAGAACACCTGTCAGCAATACCAGTGGGTACGAACTATCCCACAGTTATTCCTCATCCCAGAATAGGAAACTGTGATTTTGGGTGTGAAAAACAGTTAGGGCAATGGCACTACGCTACTGTGAGGTAATAGTATTTTCCAACAAAACCCAGGCACCAAGAACAAGGCTGCTCATATGTTGTACGTTATCATCAAACATGTAATAAAGAATTAAACCCGCAAGAATACAGATTGTCCTATCCTTCTTAATAAGTATGGAAGAAGGGTAATTGCAGTTTCTTTTTTGAAGGCATGTTGGCCAGTGAAAGAAACATCTATGTGACCTTGATTTCATATAAAAGATATCCAGCATTCAATTCCAATTTATAAAATGTAGAAAAGCCCTTTAAGCCTTCAGACAATAAGGGTGTGATATTACAACCTCGCCTCGGCTCTCCGGGATATTCATTGCTGGAATGACATTTTCCCCTTGGCGATTATAATTGTGGTACAGTTTACAGAATAGGTCTTAAATTATGCATGCGATTTGATGTTTCCTTTCTGTGCTGCTTGATACAATTTTGGTTCGGGATTCATCATCATTATCATTTATTTTATTTGCGTAGCTGTTGTTATTTTAAATTAAACTGAATTCCAATTGATAAAAACAAACGTCTGGTGCTGCTGTTTCCTGGATGTGTAACTGGCCTTCTCCCTTGTCTGATAACTTCTCATCTGGTTGTACTACTAAATATCGAGGTGAAGTACATTGGCATACTAGGCTATCGAGGGACAAGATATAAAGGTAATGACATGTAGGGAAATATAGATTTACTATACCTAACTCCACATCTACGTACCTTGAAGATATACATACCACATAGGTACATATATGTGAAGTTAAGCAGTGGCGGGCGCCACAGATGTCAAGGAGGGTGGTGGGGTGGAGGGAACGCCGAACGACTGGGGAAAAATTCTTAAAAAGAAAAGAAACAACTTACCTTGCGTCGCCCGTCTCCCGTCGCTGTCTCCTGCCACCTCAATCCTCTTCTGGTGTCCCAGCATTCGCTGGCACACCAGCAAAGGCTCCCCAGCAATCCTGGTGCTGCTTACATGCTAACTATAGAACGTAAGCAGCGTCAGGATTGGTCTAAGCGGCAGTGACTGCCACTCAGACACAAGCCTGGTGTCTGTGCTGTTTTTCCAGCCTAGCTGTGTATACAGCCGGGCTGGAGAAACCTAAGTGCGCATGTGTGTTTGGCCAGCCTGAAACAATCAGCCAAACACACTTGCGCACTTAGTGCACTCTCCCACCTCACCCTGGCCCAGCCCTGCCCTCCCTGCTGGCTGAGCCAGCAGATGAAAAAATAAAAAATAAAATGATAGCAAACTAGCTTTTATTTTTCATCTTCTGGGTCATCCATGGGGCGACGCCCCTCCGCCACTGCGGAGGAACCGCCCCTGGTTAAGTATTGAAAATGTAGACTTACTTGTCAATAGTTTTTTTTTCAATCTTGCTGTTTAGTATCCTCGATATTCTGACTTCGATATTTAGCAAGGACACCTTCTCATCTGACTGTTATATGAGACGAGATCCCAATTAATGTTATGTTGTCTGGCACTTATATAGAGCGCAACTGCCAGTAGTGTAACATCGTAGCACTCTGTCATGAGAGATTGCAGGAGGACCTGCATGTTTGGTTGGAGGGGTGTGTTGTTATTAAAGCATAATATATGTGCGAAGATGTGGCTGCTGCGCTTGTGGCCCTGATGCATGGCAATACTTGTATGCGTGTTTGTGTTTAAAGGGTATATGCTATCATGCTTCGTGCATCTTTATTTTACCTGAAATTGTAATGCAGTTTTGCATTGTGGTTGGCCGGTTTTGTGGTTAATGAGTGTTTCCCTATCTGGGTCGGTAGGGAGTTTTGTATCTTGCTGCCTTGTACTGTGAAAGAGTGTCCTGTTGAAGTTTAAGAATAGCCCGGCTGCTGAGTTTTAAACTCATTTTAATTTATTTGAGAACATTTGCTGAATATTTTACTACCGCATCTGTTTATAGTTCAAGTGTAATTCTGCATATAGGATGGCTACCCTATGCGTTTTGATATGTCTGTTTGTTGGGGTGCTTCTCCTACCTCTGCAGATCAGGCCAGGATCTCTTGTGGCGGTGGGCAGTTCCCACGTCTAGGGATTTTGGTATTACCCAGGAATGGCTTGAGGTAGTTGGAGTTGGGGGAGAGGGGGCATAGTATTACATCGTGGATATCATGCTATCACTGATGGGATTCACTAGTTTGTGTAAGACAGTATGTATGTTATCAGAATAGCTGTAACAAGTCATGCTGAAGGACTGGATGAGTTTAATCAAAGGCTTGAGGTTGGGGAACGGTTGGTAGGGTTTGGAAGCAAAAGGTGGGTCTGATTTAATAGGAAGGAGACAACCCAGTTGTGACAGGGGGTATGTATCCAGGGAAGGTCTTCGGTACTTCTGTTCTCTCTACAAAGTGCTCTACACTATGTATATTTGAACAGACGGCCTTTATTTGTATCCAATACAGAGTTCTAATTATTCTTTAGAGTGTGCTGTGATGATGTATTGGTATTATGTCTCTCGTTTCTTTCCCTCGTGTGAATGTTTCTTTATTCGTTTTTTATAGGACGTCAGGAATCCTTCTGTCTTCCTCTCCCAAGCAGACAGCGAGAGAAGGGGAGAAAACAAATAAGCGAGAGAAGGGGAGAAAATAAATACGGCTCTACCAGGTAAGTGTTTTCTCTTTTTATTAATTTCTGTTTTATTATTATTATTATTATTCCTTTATGTGCATGCAGGTTGGGGTGATTGGTGGGGGGATGATCCTGTTTGTGAACACACATGGGTTTACTTACTGCTGCCCAAGGGTACGGTGTCGGTTTCTGTATTTTAGGAGTTTTTTTCAGGTTTTATTTCGCTTTATTGGTATTGAATGGGTGCAATTAGGAAAAAGAGAAAATAAAAATAAAATAAAACTACAGTACTAAAAGGCGGCTTCCACTATTTTTTTTACTGGCTCGCGAGGTCTTTGCCCTCTTCACCTCAGGGTGCTCGTGCTTCCCAGTGCCCCAGCCCTCCTCCCCGATCCCTCACGACCTTTGCCACCAGCTAAGATAGTTGACCGCGCAAGCGTTCATGTACCTGAAGGACCCACGTCCCTCCTGAGACGTGGCTGGCTTTTCCACTCTTCCCGTTCCTCGCGGCTTCTTCCCGGCTCTCCTGTTCTGCTCCTGGGTCTCCACTCTCCGTCTCTTCAAGTTTCTACTTCTCTGGTCTTTCTGCTTCCTGCTCTCGTCTGTCTTCCTGCATTCGCCTCTCCTTCTCCGTGCCGCTGTCTCCGACCTCCCGTCTGACTTTTCTCCGATAGAAGGAATCCTGGATGATGTAAGCATGTTCATTCGTGCTTGAGTCCAACAAGTTATTGTGAGTGCCCCTGGGGGACTCACACACCGCCCCGCCCTGCATTGTTTCCCGGGCCCCGTCACACCAGTCCATTAGTTTTTCTTGGATGCCCACATTCTCTAGTGTTACCAGTAGTGTTGCTTAGTGGATTTGCTAAAAGTGGTAGAGAAGTTGATTGTGATCAAGGTGACACTATTTGTTGACACTAGAATATATTTTGTCCCTCTGGAAGGGCGAAAGCCAAGCATGTACACCTGAAAGGATATTGTTGTTAGTGAATCCCACATTGAGGCTGTCTCTTCAGTTAGCAGAGCCTGGTTGCTTCTCTGTTCTTTTGTGCCATAATGAGCATGGTTATTTACACATAGACTAGGTTTCTTTAGAAAGGGTTTGATAGTTGAACAGGTGAGCTCTTTTGGTATGGCACCCATTGTGAGCAAGGTATTGGTAATCATTTGTGTGTTTTCTGCTATATTCTTGATGGATAGGATTTGCTTGAAGATAGTCCAGGGACAAGGGTCAGCTGGTTGTTTAGATTTTTTGTTTGATACCAGTTCATTCACTGCTTGATCTATTAATGGGGAGAAGTGCTTCAGATTCCTCTTTGAGTCATTTTGGTGGGTGTTTTTGATGTGGGGTACATGATCTTTCTTAATACCCTTTTGCTCAGGAGGATATGTAAAACACTGGCTTTTTACAAAGTGAGCTGCTAGAACCAGGTTTGTGTTTCAGTGTCGGCACAAAATCCTGTGATTCTGGGCAAATCACTTAATCTTTCTCTGCCTAAAAACATAATGTGTCATTATGTAATGTAACTGGTGCTCAAGTAATGCACTCCTTTTAGAGTTAAGATGTTCTAGAATGATGATGTTGAAAGCGATTTTGAAAGGGATGATAAGATGGTCTCCCCACATTATAAGTAAGGGTTTGGAAATGGTTATGAAATACTCATCTAGGCTGTGTTCTAAGGAGTGCGTAGGTATGGTAATGAGCTATGTTAGTTCCTAAGGTTTTACTCCTGATAGTAAGTTCATACAGATAATGACATATATCCTCCTTGTCTTGGGGACTCTCCTGAGATTAGAATCCCCCATAATATTCCCAGAACACTCATTTGATGCCCAACAGCGTGTGCTGGGGTTCTCACAAGCCCAGTGCAAAAGAAGACACATCAGAAATGTTGAAATTGCACACCAAATTTTTAAATCCTCTATATCACACTGGAAACTAAAAAAGATTAGAAAAAAGTACAAACACTCCCTTTTATAGACTAAAATCGCATTTATACTCAAATAAATCAACCCCTCACCTAACCCTTCATGGTCCTTTTATAATCCAATACTCTCCCTTTCTTGAAATCATTATTTTCACTATTCATAAATGTGAGGAATTTCCACCCTACTTTACAATCAAGATATATGGAATTGGAATCAAATTTACATCAGGTTTCTCCAATAAATTCTACAAATACGTATGTTTATGTGTTTTATGCTGATGGATTCATAAAGAACATGGCTACCCTACGGCCTCCCAGTGCTAGATGAGAGAATAAGTGGAGTGGGTGGGGAAACTATTGAGGTGCAGCCTTTCCTGTCACGTGACCTATGACTAAATTTACATACCCATAATTCCGTGTCACTTCTGAGTCCTCCTGTTGTTTCTTTTTGTGACAACAAGTGTTTTATCAATGTACCGAATTACAACAATAATTATAAATTGGTTATATTTTAAAGGGTTTTCTAACATAAACTTAGTAAGCTAAATCACCCTGACAGTCTGTGGTACGGTGTTTCCTGGCGCTACAGACTGTGGCCATGAAACTTATACTCAGTTTTTTCTTCAAACTGAATAAATCTTTCACCTTTTACAAAAGATTTCTGTGAAGAGGAACTAATTTTTTGAAAACCCTACCCATGCAGGGTTACTCTTATTTAGTAAACAAAAATATAACTATATATGTTAGAAATGGGTTCTTTGGTTGGCAGCCAGGTTACTTCTGTCCAAGCAAGGACCCTCACTCCAGTCTGGGTAAGAGAGAATCACCCTCAGCTAACCTCTGCTTACCCCCTTGGTAGCTTGGCAAGAGCAGTAGGCTTAACATCAGAGTGCTAGGTGTAAAGTATTTGTACCAACACACACAGTAACTTAATGAAAACACTACAAAATGACACAACATAGGTTTAGAAAAATAGAGAATATTTATCTAAACAAAACAAGACCAAAACGACAAAAGTCCATCATACACAAGTCAAGTTATTAATTAAAAAGCAAAAAGAGTCTTAAATCCTTTGGTAAACAGATAAAACACTGTTAGCGTTGAAAAGTACCTGGGTTGCGTTAAAATGACACGCACGGGTGAGTGTGCATCGAAAAAGGTAAGCAGTGCGTTGATTTCTCACCCGCAAGCGAGCTCGTGCGTCGTTTCTCCTTCTTCGGTCGAACCGGCGTGCGTAGTTTTTCCTCCCTGCAGGGGAGTGATGCATTGATCTGGGCAGCACTCTGTTCCGGGCAGTCGTAGCGTCATTTTTCCACGCCCAGCAAGGTTTGTGTTGAAAATCCTGCAGCACGGTGATAGCAAAACCCCACTGCGTGGGTTGCAACGATATCAGCCTCTGTCAGCAATGCAGCACATTGTTTCTCCAGCCACGTGCGTTGATCTCCTAGCCGCGCAGCAAGTGCTGCATTGATTTCAGACGCGGAGCCGGCGGCGCTTGTCGGTTCTTCAGCCGCTCTCAGAGGTTGCGTTGGAAATTTCTCTGCACGCGGTCTGTGCGTGGATTTTCAGGCTTGACCTGCCAGCTTCACCTGTCAAGGCCCCAGGAACTGGATAGGGCACCACTTGGCAGGGCAGGAGTATCAGCAGAGAGTCCAGGTGCTGGCAGGGGAAGTCTTTGATGGCCCTGAGACTTCAACAGCAGGAGGCAAGCTCAGGACAAGCCCTTGAAGATTTCTTCACAAGCAGGAATGCACAACAAAGTCAAGTCTTTGTCCCCTTTCACAAGGCAGAGGCAGCAACTGCAAGATAGCTCCACAAAGCACAGTCACAGGCAGGGCAGTTCTTCTTCTTCAGCTCTTCTCCAGGCAGAGGTTCCTCTTGGTTTCCAGAAGTGACCTAAAGTCTGTAGTTTAGGGTGCCCTTCTTATATCCATTTTGCCCTTTGAAGTAGGCTTACTTCAAAGAAAAGTCTCTCTTATTTGTGAAATTCTGCCTTGCCCAGGCCAGACCCCAGGCACCCACCAGGGGGTTGGAGACTGCATTGTGTGAGGGCAGGCACAGCCTTTTCAGGTGTGAGTGACCACTCCTCCCCCCTCCTAGCACAGAATGCTCATCAGGCGACACTCCAGCTCCCTTTGTGTCACTGTCTAGAGAGGTGCAAACAGCCCAACTGTCAAACTGACCCAGACAGGGAATCCACAAACAGGCAGAGTCACATAATGGTTTAAGAAAGAAAATGCTCACTTTCTAAAAGTGGCATTTTGAAACACTCAATCTTAAAATCAACTTTACTAAAAGATGTATTTTTAAATTGTGAGCTCAGAGACCCCATACGCCATGTGTCTATCCGCTCCCAAAGGGAATGTACACTTTAATCATATTTAAAGGCATCCCCCATGTTAACCTATGAGAGGGATAGGCCTTGCAACAGTGATAACCGAATTTAGCAGTATTTCACTGTTAGGACATATAAAAAAAATGTGTATATGTCCTACCTTAAACATACACTGCACGCTGTCCATGGGGCTACCTATGGCTTATCTTAGGGGTGTCTTACATGTAGGAAAAGGGAAGGTTTAGGCCTGGCAAGTGGGTACACTTGCCAAGTTGAATTGGCAGTTTAAAACTGCACACACAGACATTGCAGTGGCAGGTCTGAGCCATGTTTACAGAGCTACCATTGTGGGTGGCACAACCAGTGCTGCAGGCCCACTAGTAGCATTTGTTTTACAGGCCCTAGGCATCTCTAATGCACTGTACTAGGGACTTACCAGTAAATCAAATATGCCAATCATGGATGAACAAATGACATACACATTTTGTATAGGAACACTTGCACTTCAGCACTGGTTAGCAGTGGTAAAGTGCCCAGAGTAACAAAAACAGCAAAAACAGAGTCCAGCACACATCAGCAACCTGGGAAACAGAGGCAAAAGGTTAGGGGAGATCACACCAAGGATGCCAAGTCTAACACCTCTCGACACCCGATAATCTTCCAAAACAGTTTTATCTGTGCTGATTCTTGCTCGCAGCATGGTTTTGAGTAATCAGGTCCAGGCTACGAAGCGCTCTCCAAGGCCAAACTTACATAGCACTTCATATAGATGTGGCCATTCTAAGCTATCAAGTGCTTTCTTGATATCTACAGTGTAAATCACTGCACTATTCTTATCATAAATGCCATCATTGAGTAGTGAGAATCGTTGATGGATGTTGAGGGCCATATGTCGTCCGGGACTGAATCCTGCCTGATCTCGATGGATCAGGTGAGGCATGTGAAGTAGTAGGCGTGTGGATAGGATTTTGCTAAGGATCCTATAATCCACTGACAACATCAACAAAGTTCGATAAGATGCTAAGTCGGTGGCTGATTTTCTCGGTTTCAGGAGAGGAACGATAAGGGCCTTCCGAGCCGACGAGGAGAGACTCCCAATTTTCCTGGCCTCCTTTTACATGCTGACCAGCCTTAGGCCTAATGTTGCCAAATATGTTAAGTAAAATTCTACTGGAAGACCATCCAGTCCAGGGGTCTTATTTCGCGCCATGCTTGTGATGGCCTCCTTCACCTTAGGGAGTGTGATTGCTTGTCCTAAGGCCTTCGACTTTTGACTTGATAATGATGGGAGGGTTATATGTGACAGGAAACATAGGATGTCTGCCATATATGGCTAAAGTTTATTTGTGTATAGGTCCGCATAACAGCTGCAAAAATGTTGATTAATTCAAGCCTGGTGATAGACTGCGTGGCCGAAAGGTGTGCACAGTTTGACTATGACTTAGCCTTTTTTTGCTGGGTTCGCTAACCACGCCAAGAGGGAACTTGCTCGATCACCCTCAGTCTGTGTATGTGCTACATATGCTTTGTAATCACAGGAGCACAACCTTTTGACCTCTACTGCTACTTTCTCTCAGGCCTTGATGACCAATGTCTGGAGGTCCGGGTTATCTGGGCACCTGTGCTCTAGCATTCCCAGCTCTTGCTCTGCGTTAACTGTCACGAAGAAATGTGCAGAGGACACCCCTGGCCACTGTAATGCATCATCCTCTAATCACTGTTTAAAGGCATCCCACTCTAAGAGTCGTGAGCTCATGGGTCCCTCATTTACCTCAAAGTGAGCTGTTACGTCGGAGCCAATGGTGTCTTTAAAAACCTGGTCTTACAGGAGGTCCAGTTTGAGTCGCCATGTGGGTACCGGGGGTCAGAGGCGTGAGCATCTAAGTCCAAGTAGTAAGGTAGTAAGGGATTATGGTCCGCGATTGTGCTGTGAGGTCTTCAGGCAGATGTGTCAATTCATTGATGTCTGGTGAGCGCAGGAAGGTGTCCAGTTGCATATGTAAGTCATGTAATGGAGAGAAAAAGGAGTAATCCCTGCCCTCCAGGTGGTGAGCTCGCCAAGAATTGACTAGCCCCCATTCCTATTGCCAGGCCCCGAATGCGCCAGCGGTTTGGATAGTTGGTGAGTCCTGCAGTGGGGGGTGCGATCTATCTAAAGTTGTGTCAGCGATACAGTTAAAGTCTCGACCCAGCAGGACAGATCCAATAAGGAATGGAGTCAGGTGCTCGGAAAGGGTCATCACAAACCCTAGTTGGTCAGTGTTAGGGCCATAAACACTCCCGATCAGTATCTCCCACCCATCTAGCCTCCTAATGATTGTGATGTAACACCCCAGAGGATCTATGATGGAAGTAGTATGCTGATAAGACACTCCGGGTTTGATCCATATATGGGCCCATGCGCATAAGCTGAGTAAGTAGCGCAATAGACCTGACCTTTCCATCTGTGTTGTAGGGCATGCCCCTCTTTGGCATCCAGGTGGGTCTCCTGCAACAGAGCTATGTGTATCCCTTGTCTAGTAAGATGCAAGAATACTTTATGGCCCTTGATCATCTAATACATCCCCCTGATGTTCCATGTTAGTATCTTAAAATCCAGCATGGTAACCATCAAGAGTGTAATGTGTGGTGTCCGGGTCCCACCCTAGGGGCAGCTCCATCACAGCAAGTCTGGTGTGTAGCAGGCATATGCAACATAAAACAGTCCCCTATGTAACTAAAATAAATACGTCCCAACTTCCAATCCCCAGGACAAGCGGTGTGACCCATTCGCACAAACAGTCAAACAACCAATAATCGGACATGTTCATGGCTTTGAACGCTCAGGCAAATGTTTGCGGGGGAGGGTGAAAGTTCGGAAAATCTACAGCGCATGGCTTTGGACATCTCAGACACCCACCCGACCCACAATGACACATATTATCAGGAAAGCATTAGCGATCTATCCACCTAGAATATCCAATGCATTAACAACAACGGGCGATGTGGGAACAGAGTTTTCTTTCAACACCAGTATCTCAGACAAAGTGCTGGGTCTGGCGTCAGAATGGTCCGTTAGATGAGCTTGTCGGCAGTTCCTGGGATGACCGGGATCACCAGGAAAATCACTCTGGAAGGCATTGAGGCAAGGGACTCACTGTCCAAACAGATCTCTCTTCGCTCGCGGCCTGAGATGGGGACACAGGACCGGGTGACGACCCTCCCAGGGAGGAAACCGCAGTGACCACCTTCCGACACTCTCTCCACACTTCCTCTTCAGAGGGAGGTCCATTCAGTGCAGATGGTCTCCTTTGGCAAGAGCGGGGTCGGTTTTCCTCGTAGTGCAGCCTGCAGTAGAATGTAATCTCGATCCTTGAAGTGAAGTAACCGTGCCGCCACGGCCTCAGGGAAATGCCTGGTGAAAATGACCGAAACGGTACCTTGTGGGCACGCTCCAAGGCAAAGAATGGGGATAGGCCCTCTGGGGCCACTGCACGTCTGAGACAATCTTCCAGGTAGCGCACCATTTCTGAGTCTTTGATTATATCGGGAAGCCCCACCACTCTGATATGATTGTGGCATGCCCTGTTCTTCATGTCCTCCTCTCTGCTCTCTAGTGCTGTTAGGTGATATTCAACCAAGTTCATGCAACCACTCATCACCGCCACTGCAGGGTTCATCTCGGAAAGTTCTCTCTCAGTCGTGGTGACCCTCTCTGCCAAGCGCTGGTGGTCGTCGTGCAGAAGACCCAAATCGATGCTTAGTGTGTCAATTTTGACCTGAAGGGCCTCTCTGGGTGCAGGTATGGCCTCTCGCATCTCTTGGAGTGTGGGGGCAGAGGGTGTTGCCCCCCTCATCTCTGACAGCATATGTTCCGGGCCCCCAAAGTTCCCATCCCTTTTTTTCATGTACTTGCCCATGTCGTACCCCTGAATCATTTTCAGCTAAATCTTGGCCACTTTAAATCCTTCTGGTTTGAAGCTAGTCTAGCAGTTGTCCTTGAGATCCAATAGGTTTCATAGTGGTGATTCTCCTTTGCTGTAGAAGAGGGTGGGACAAGTCTCCTCCTAATATTTAGCTGTTGTTAGAAGAGACTTTCAATTTCATGTGTCCAGACCTTGTGCTGTAGTCCTCCAGGGGCTGGGCTCACCTCTTCAAGTGGTCATGGAGCAAGCTGCGGGGTCAAGGTTTTCGTGCCACTTGGTGGGGACTCCCAAACACCTCCACTCCTGCCCTCTGCCAAGTCTATTTTATTTTTCACCTTGGGTGTCTGTAGAAGGATAAATTAACTAAGGGGCATATTTATAATCCCCTAGCGCCACCTTGCGCCACATTAGCGTAATTTTTTTAAATGCTAATGTGGCCTAACGAGGCCAAAATCCTTGTGCCACATTTACAAAGTGACGCAGGGCATGCATTGCACCACTTTTCAACCCTTTGCGCTACATTATGCCTGCGCCAGACAAAATGTATGCAAAGGGGGGTTTCTGTTAGAGGGGCCAAAATATTTTTACGCCACTTTTAATGCCTGCTTAGAGCAGGCATTAAAAGAGGGCTTCCATTATTTATAATGGGCCCCTATGTACTCGCAGGAGTAGCGCCAATATTTTGCCGCTACTCCTGCAGACTATATCAATAGCATAGTGAAAAATTATGCTATTGCCCCCTACCCTGCGCCATGGTGCGCCGTATTTTAAATACAGCGCACACATGGTGGTGGTGGGGGGCGGTAAAGGGTGCAAGAAAAATGGCACTGCACACAGTGCAGCACCACTTTTCTTAAATATGCCCCTTGGTGTCTGAGATCTGTGGTGCGGCCCCGGTGGTCACAGTTCCACTTCATGGTCATTGCTTGTCAGGCCTTGCCTGAGTGTAAGCTGGCCCTCCCCCTCCTCACCGCTGGCACCACCATGCCATCCTCATCCCCAAGTAATGGGGAAATCTGTTTCGATGAAAGAAAGGTCAGTGCGCGCCTCTCTGCAGGTTACCATTCATTCCCCATGGAGGCACTTCCACCTCACTGTGTGCTCACCGACAGCAGCCCAGCTCCAATCGCCCATAGATCAGCGTGCTACAATGCCTTCAGCTGCTAAGATCGTGGCCTGACTCCTCTGGGGCCAGATGCTCAGCTCCCTTCAGCTCATGTGCCCAGTTCTGTGTTGACTCAGGAGCCCCAGCGCCAGTCTAAGCATTTGTGTAGGGGGAGCAGTTTCATCCTCCAGGGTGCACTCCCTCCTCCACACAATGTCTGCTTACTCGCTGCTCCAAGGGCATCCAAGCGCCGGCCGCTATGTCGGGTGGCTATGGGGCCATGGCCCTGGGCCTTAGGCAGGTTTGATGCCAGTGTGCCTCAACCACCCACGAGCCAGGTCCCCACAGTGTGTCGGGCCGGCCGCCGAGGACGTGGCCTGATTCATCCAGAGGCTGGGAGCCCACTGTCTCCACATCCAGCCTCACATCAGCCCGAGGCCCCCAGTGCTAGCTCAGTCCTGCACATATGTGCCAGGGAGCAGCCTTACCCTCAGGGCGTGCCACCTCCCCGGCATGACGTTGGTTCTTCTACGGGATTGGGACTCGCCTATGCGCAGGCTGCCATTTTAGTCTATCATGAGGTCATGAGGGCACGGGTCCCAGATGAGCTAATTTGCAGCATTACCAAGCCACCGGCTACAGTCGAGGTGGCCCCCTTTGCAGGCACAGACGTCTAGGAAGCAGCTCCCTCCTTCCTCTATGTGGCAGTATGGGCAGGATGGGGTGAATGGGGCCAAGTGCATCGGAGCTCCGGAGCCCAACGTCTCACTCCATTCGCTGACTAGCCAGGCCCCCCTTCCTATCGCATTGATTATTGAGATTTTATTCAAATCGCCTCTGTGGACGTAATTGTAAAGATGTGTTAAAGTATACATTAACAAACATATATTTATATATTTATATATATATATATATATATATATATCATGCCACCCACGGTCTAACGGCTGACTTTGAAACTGGTGAATAATGTTCGAATTCAGCACAATTCCACAATTAACCTCCTGCCATCCTGGGAAAAATCACTTTATCAACCCTCGCCTAAAAACCACAAGCAATAGTAAAGCCAATAGGTCGTACTTATGCAAGATCTATTGGTTTTGTCTATGCTATTTTTTAGCGTGGCTGCTCTGCAACATGGCTGAAAGTAGCAAAAAAAAAGTGCTATGGCGTGGTCAATGCTTGCTCCATCATAACGCTTTTTCATTTTATTTTAGTTTGAACCATGCTGCACAGCAGCCGCGCAGCTGTACAATGTGGCAAAAAAGATTGAAAAAGCCAATAGACCTCACATAGGTGAGACTTATTGGCTTTATCAATGATCTGGGGAAAAAAGCGACATGATGAGGCCAGTGCTGGACGTGTCTAACTTATTAATAAGGTCGAGTGTGCAAGCGCTTTTACCTGTTGTAATCTATCTGTGATCTTTTAACCATGCCCACCGCATGCCCATCACCATCACTTGTTCTTGGGCTTACTTTTCAAAAATCCTTTGTTATCATTGGTAAATGCTTTGCGTTTGTCCATCCTTGGGGCGGTTTTGTTACCTTCTTGGACAACAACCCTGTTACATGAATTATTGCACGTTTACCAATACATTCGACTGGGAGCAAACTTCTTTTTCTTTTTGTGTCTTTCTTTCGGGCTCATGGAGCTTATGTCAACTGTTTTAATTTTAATTTTCAATTTATGTGGCAAGAAAAGTCCAGTTAGGAATTTACAACGCTAATGTCTCTAACTCGAGCAAACGCAAGACCCATTGCACTGCAAATGCTTGTTTATGTTTTGTATAGTTTGTGCTTGAAAAAAAAGAAAAATTACAGAGTAACAGCATGAGATATATAAAATAGTGGAACACCCACAAAATGAGTGGAGGACGGTACTCGAGTACATGTTAGGTTATGTAGGCTACATCGGAAACATGTTGCATTTCGGCTTTAAAATAGTCTTTGTCACAGTGTACAATTCCTTTTTTGTGTGTGATTAAGTAATCCCATACAGATCAGTGCTCAATAGAAATAGACAAAATTCTTATGGCCTAATTTAGAGTTTGGCAGAAGGGTTACTCCATCACAAGCGTGACAGATATTCTGCCCGGCGTATTACAATTCCATTTTATCCTATGGTTTTGTGCAATTACAGTCTGGTGCCACAGTTTTATAATTGTGGAAATGTAGTTAGGTGCATACCTAATTGCGTAAATGGATTATTTACTCTCTTTTTCACATGTTGGTTTTGTATGAAATATTATGATGTCACTCACACGCACTTATTGATTCATATTTGCACAATTTTGTATTTCATATATTTTGGCTCAAACACAAGTTAATTTTCTCAGGATGGTGATGGTTTATTTATTTTGTCTATTTCGTTTGAGCACTGATCTATATGTAATTATTTAACAACACACAAAATAGTATTGTGCACTGTGACAAAAACTGTTTTACAGACGAAAAACGTCATGGTTTGGATGTAGCCTAAATAAACCAACAAACGTCATCAAGTACCATCCTCCACTTATTTTGTGGGAGTTCCTTGGATTGTGTGGCAGCAGTAGGCGCCTATAGGGTACCACCAGCCTTTTTGGAAGTGTCTCCATGGCTGCACCTGTCTGGGATACACATCGACGTGTCTAGGTCTTAATCATGGAGAGGGGATTTGTATGGATTTTTAAAAAGTCTAAATAACTTATTTTAATATTATTGTCTATCGGGTTTTATTTTAAGTCACTATTTCCATTACCTTCCATCCCTCCCTCGCCTTCCTTAGCCCATTGCTTCACCAAGATCCTTCCCATCCCCTTTTAAAAAGTCCCCCCACCACAAGCCCCTCCTGTTTCTTTTTGTCTCGCTAGACTTACCTTTCTTTCTCCTCCATGGTGGAGCCTGGGGGGTCTTCGGTCTTCGTCGCAACGAGTTGAAAGGCTTCTGGCGGTGATTTCCTGACTGGGCTGCGTCTGGGGGAGGTGTGCGTGGCTACCTCTGATGGTGCGGCTTCTGGGTCATCTGGCGGAGTTGGACGGCTCTGTTGCGGCTGGGGCTGTGCTTCCGGGTCACTGCCTTGCGGTGCAGGACATGTTCCTGGCTGCCTCATTTTCTCCGTCTGCAGGGTAAGGACGGGTTTTGGACTCGCGTGTTGTTTACATTTTCAGGTTTGGTCCTGATTGGGGGGGAACGATTTCTGCTGCATTTTCATTGGTGTAGTGGGGAAGGTTATCTTCCCTTTTTTAAGGAGTCCGGTGGTGGTTTTGGGCATTCTGTTGCTACATCATGGCAGAGCAGAGCGGTGCGAAGAGGAGACATATTCTATCCTCCTCTGAAGAAGAGGTGGTTCCTGTTCCCCTGAAGACAGCACATCTGGCCAGGGGTGTAGTTGACAGGCCTGCACCTCTTATGTCTAGGGAGGAGATGCAGGACATGATTGACATGGTTGTTTCCAGGGCCCTCCAGGCTTGTGCTCCTCTTCCTCAGAGGGTGATGCTCCTTCTACTATTTCTGGGGGGAAATATGTGTGCTGTGAGGAGATGTGGGACATTTTGGATCATGTACGAGACAATCTGGGCTTCCCTTCTTTTCAACCTGCTGGGGCTCAGTCTCACTTATTTCCTCAGTATGTTACCCCTTCTCATTTGGCTATGTCTTTCCAGGTGCCGGTTAAGGACATGGTTTTCCGTGAGTGGAAGGCGGTTGACAAGGCCCAGGTTCCCCATTTTCTTCAGAAGTTGTAGTTGCTGGAATGGGAGGATGCTCTGCCTTCTTCCGTGCGGTTGGATTCCATGCTGGCTGCTTTGATTGGTAAAACTGCAGTCAATCCGGAAGACTGTACTCTTTCTGATGCCACTTACCGGAAGGTGGACTCCGGTATGAAAAGGGCTTTTTCAGCGGGGAATTTAGCCCTACATGCTGGTATATTTTCTGCATATTCTGCGCTATCTTTGGTTCAGGACTTTGACAAGCTTTCTGTAGCTGTTCAGGAGGGCCCTGAATGTTCTGAATTGCTGGCTGTTATGAAGCAGAAAGCTCGATTGTTGGCGGATATTTCTTCTGAGGTTATCCGAGCTTCGGCTATGATGACTGGGGCAGTGATTGGGGCAAGGAGGTCTCTATGGTTGAGGCAGTGGAAGGCAGACCCTGGGGAAAAAGCAGCACTTCTGAGACTTCCTTTTGGGGGTCATGCTCTGTTTGGGGATCAGTCACAGGCTATGATGTATAAGGCATTTAAGGACAGAAAACATGCCTTGCCTTATAAAGGGGGTTCCTCGTCTGGCAAGGGGTGGAGGAAAGACTCTGGCGGTCATTCTGACCCTGGCGGTCAAAGACCGCCAGGGCGGAGGACCGCGGGAGCACCGCCGACAGGCCGGTGGTGCTCCAATGGGGATTCCGACCGCGGCGGTAAAGCCGCGGTCGGACCGGCAACACTGGCGGGCTCCCGCCAGTGTACCGCCGCCCCATTGAATCCTCCAAGGCGGCGCAGCTTGCTGCGCCGCCGAGGGGATTCCGACCCCCCCTACCGCCATCCAGATCGCCGGGATCCGGATGGCGGTAGGGGGGGTCGCGGGGCCCCTGGGGGCCCCTGCAGTGCCCATGCCACTGGCATGGGAGATGGCTGCAGAATTTTCTGTCCATTTGGTGAGGAGATGTCACTGATCGCTGGGTCCTGAATGTTGTAGAGACTGGCTACACCTTTGAGTTTGATCTTGTTCCTCCGGCTACTGGGGTTCGTCTGACACCCTTGTCTGTAGATGGCGGCAGAAGGGCGGCCTTGCTGGAGGGGGTTCAGGATTTTCTGTTGAAGTGGGCCACCTCAATGGTGCCTCTGGGAGAACACGGACAATGTGCTTATTCCATCCTGTTCCTTGTTCTGAAGGAGTCTGGGGGTTTTCGTCCTGTCTTGAATCTCAAGTGGGTGAATTACTGGATCAAGATTGTGCACTTCAGGATGTTGACCATTCAAGCAATTATTCCTCTGATTGGCCCAGGGGATTTTTTGGGTTCTCTATATCTGCAGGATGCATAGCTCCACATGCCTGCCGTGGAGTCCTCTCAAACGTTTCTGCGCTTTGCAATCTGACCAGACCATTTCCAGTTTTGTGTTCTTCCCTTTGGCCTAAAATCTCTCCCAGGGTTTTCACAAAAGTGCTGGCTCCATTGATGGCTCTTCTGCATGCAGAAGGGGTGTTCATGCATCCTTACCTGGATCATTTTTTGGTACAGGCTTCCAGCAAAGATTAGGTGCAGGTTCATGTGGCACGAGTCTTGCAGGTCCTCCAGGGTCACAGATTTTTTATAAACTAGGGGAAATCAGATTTGTCACAAGTGGCTCCCAGAGCTCTTCAGTGGTTGCGGCTCCAACGTTGCTTGGCTTCAGTGATGTTTCTGGTCCCTTGGGCCAGATTTCATCTCCTTTCTCTGGTCATCTGGACTCTCTCCCGTTGGTCTCCAGATCCTTGCCATATTCAGGCGAGGATTCCTGCATCGGGGTCCGGGTGCAAGGAGTTGGGTTGGTGGCTAGTGCAGGCTCATCTCCGAATAGTGGTGTGTAGGAAGTTGGCTCTGTATATACTATTTCAAAGTAAGAAATAGTGTGCACAGAGTCCAAGGGTTCCCCTTAGAGGTAAGATAGTGGCAAAATTAGATAATTCTAATGCTCTATTTTGTGGTAGTGTGGTCGAGCAGTAGTCTTATCAGAGGGTAGTGTTAAGCATTTGTTGTACACACACAGGCAATAAAGGAGGAACACACACTCAAAGACTTACTCCAGGCCAATAGGTTTTTATATTGAAAAATATATTTTCTTAGTTTATTTTAAGAACCGCAGGTTCAAGATTTGCAGTAAACACTTTAAATGCAAGGTACTTCACTTAGACACTCTAGGGACTTTGAATAAAAGCAATATCATATACAGTCTTTGCAAAAATGGCAATAAGCTATTTTCAAAGTGGACACAGTGCAAACATCAACAGTTCTTGGGGGAGGTAAGTAAAGGTTAGTTTGTGAGGTAAGTAAAACCCTTACAAGTCTCAGTCCTGGGGCATAGGCAGCCCACCGTTGGGGGGTTCAAGGCAACCCCAAAGTTACCACACCAGCAGCTCAGGGCCGGTTAGGTGCAGAGGTCAAAGAGGTGCCCAAAACACATAGGTGCTTATGGAGAACAGAGGTGCTCCGGTTCCAGTCTGCCAGCAGGTAAGTAACCGCGTCTTTGGGGGGCAGACCAGGTGGGTTTTGTAGAGCACTGGGGAGAACACAAGTAGGCACACAAAACACACCCTCAGCGGCACAGGGGCGGCCAGGTGCAGTGCCCAAAGCATGTGTCAGGTTTCAGATAGGAATCAATGGAGGGACCCGGGGGTCACTCTAGCGGTGCAGGCAGGCACGGGGGTGCTTCTCGGGACAGCACCACCTGACCTAGGCAGAGGGTCGCCTGGGGGTCACTCCTGCACTGAGGTTCGGTTCCTTCAGGTCCTGGGGGCTGCAGGTGCAGTGCTGGTTCCAGGCGTCGGGTCCCTAGTTACAGGCAGTCACAGTCAGGGGGAGCCTCTGGATTCTCTCTGCAGGCGTCACTGTGGGGGTTCAGTGGGGTCATCTTTGGCTACTCACAGGCTTGCAGTCGCTGGGAGTCCTCCCTGTGGTGTTTGTTCTCTGGATCTCGAGCCGGGGGTGTGAGGTGCAGAGTGTGAAGTCTCACGCTTCCGGCTGGAAACATGCAGTCTTTGAAAGTTGCTTCTTTGCTGCAAAGAAGTAGCTGGTTTTGAGCAGGGCCGATGCTCACAGGAGTTTCTTGTTCCTTTGATCCAGGGCAGTCCTCTGAGGTTTCAGAGGTCGCTGGCCCTTTCGGATGCATCGCTGGTTGCAGGTTTTTGAAGCTGGAGACAGGCCAGTAGGGCTGGGGCCAAAGCAACTGTCGTCTTCCTCCTTCTCTGCAGGCTTTTAGGTCAGCAGTCCTTCTTGTTTCTTCAGGTTGCAGGAATCTGATTTCCTGGGACCTGGGGTGCCCCTAAATACTGAATTTAGGGGGGGTGTTTAGGTCTGGGAGGGCAGTAGCCAATGGCTACTGTCCTTGAGGGTGGCTACACCCTCTTTGTGCTTCCTCCCTGTGGGGAGGGGGGCACATCCCTAATCCTATTGGGGGAATCCTCCAAACTCAAGATGGAGGATTTCTAAAGGTAGGGGCCACCTCATCTCAGGACACCTTAGGGGCTGTCCTGACTGGTGGGTGACTCCTCCTTGTTTTTCTCATTATCTCCTCCAGCCTTGCAGCCAAAAGTGGGGGCAGTAGCCAGAGGGGCGGGCATCCCCACTAGCTGGGATGCCCTGGGGCACTGTAACAAGGGGGTGAGCCTTTGAGGCTCACCGCCAGCTGTTACAGTTCCTGCAGGGGGAGGTGTGAAGCACCTCCACCCAGTACAGGCTTTGTTTCTGGCCACAGAGTGACAAAGGCAGTCTCCCCATGTGGCCAGCAACATGTCTGGTGTGTGGCAGGCTGGCAGAAACTGGTCAGCCTACACTAGAAGTCAGATTGGTATTCAGGGGGCATCTCTAAGATGCCCTGTGGGTGTATGTTACAATAAATTGCACACTGGCATCAGTGTGCATTTATTGTGCTGAGAAGTTTGATACCAAACTTCCCAGTTTTCAGTGTAGCCATTATGGAACTGTGGAATTCGTGTTTGACAAACTCCCAGACCATATACTCTTATGGCTGCCCTGCACTTACAATGTCTAAGGTTTTGCTTAGACACTGTAGGGGCATAGTGCTCATGCACATATGCCCTCACCTGTGGTATAGTGCACCCTGCCTTAGGGCTGTAAGGCCTGCTAGAGGGGTGACTTACCTATGCCACAGGTAGTGTGAGGTTAGCATGGCACTTTGAGGGGAGTGCCATGTCAACTTAGTCTTTTTCTTCCGACCAGCACACACAAGCTGTGAGGCAGTGTGCATGTGCTGAGTGAGGGGTCCCCAGGGTGGCATAAGACATGCTGCAGCCCTGAGAGACCTTGCCTGGCATCAGGCCCCCTGGTACCTGGGGTACCAGTTACAAGGGACTTATCTGAGTGCCAGGGCTGAGCCAATTGTGGAAGCAAAGGTACAGTTTAGGGAAAGAACACTAGTGCTGGGGCCTGGTTAGCAGGGTCCCAGCACACTTTCAATCAAAATCTAGCATCAGCAAAGGCAAAATGTTAGTGGGTAACCATGCCAAGGAGGCATTTCCTTACATCGTGAGTTTGTCTCCTTCAGTGCCTGTGGTGGTGATGACCGATGCCAGCCTCTCAGGGTGGGAGGCGTGGCTGGGTTCCGAGCCGATACAGGGTTTTGGTCTCTCCGGGAGTCAGGGAGGTCCTCGAATTGGAGGGAGTTAAAAGCTATTTTTCTAGCTCTGGTGCATTTTCAGGGGCTCCTGCAGGGGAAAGCAGTGCTGGTCCAGACGGACAACTTGGCAACAGACAGGGAGGAACCAGGTCCAGATCTCTGAATCTGATTGCATGGGACATTTTCTTCTGGGCTCAGGATTATGTTCTGTCTCTTTGAACTACCTACATTCCGGGTGTGGACAATGTTCGAGTGGATCTGTTGAGCAGGGTCATTCCTTCCTCCCAGGATTTTTCCCTCTGGTTGTCTCTGTTCCATTGTCTGGTGAGGAGGTGAGGGTGTCCGGTTGTGGACTTGTTTGCCTCCCCAGAAAATGAAAAGGTGCGGCGGTTCTGCTCCCGGTTTTGGTGTCTTAGGCTTGGGCGGTGGATGGACTGACTTGTCAGTGGCCGCAGGGCCTTCTGTATGCGTTCGCCCCTTTTTAGTTACCCCGCTTCTTTCTGGTGCGGGTCTGGAGGGTGGGGGCTTGGGTACTTCAGATTGCACCCCGTTGGCCTCATGCAAATTGGTTTCCTTTGCTTTGTATATTGGCCTCTCCTCTGATGTTTCCTTGCCTCTCCTCGAGGTCCTTGCAGAGGCTGCACTTGACGCCTTGGAGGTTGAACGACAGGGGTTAACGGGGCTAGGGGTGCCTGGCTCTGGCCCTTTAGCTGTGACCTTGCAGGCCGCAAGGTGTAAGACGATCATTCCTATGATCGTCAGTGGAAGGTTTTTTCCAGTTGGTGTTTACGACAGCAGGTTGACCCTACTGTGACCTCTCTGTTTGTGGTGTTGTAGTTTTTACAGAATGGGGCCCGCATGGGGTTGTCTGTGGCTACTTTAAGGGTGGAATGAGTGTCAATCCAGGACTTTCTGGGTCCTTAGCAGAATTTGAAAGATGATGGAAATTTGATGC
Source organism: Pleurodeles waltl (assembly GCF_031143425.1). Lineage (NCBI taxonomy): Eukaryota > Metazoa > Chordata > Amphibia > Caudata > Salamandridae > Pleurodeles > Pleurodeles waltl. Next base: position 290,436,717 of record NC_090438.1, read on the forward strand.
CAACATTTTTTCAAGGCCTGTTGAACTTGTTTCCTAGGCCGGTGCATTCTTTTCCTATCTGGAGTCTCCAGCTGATGTTGGATGTCTTGACAGAATCACCCTTTGAACCCCTGGAAGACATTGAGTTGAAACATTTGACTTTAAAAACTTGTTTCCTGGTTGCTATTACTTCTGCCAGGCGTTTGGGGGAGTTGGGTGCTTTGTCTTCCTCTTTCCCTTTTTGCAAGAATTTTCCAGATCGGGTTGTTTTGGTTCCAGTTCCCTTTTTTGTCCTGAAGGTGAATTTGGCTTTTCCTGCCCGCCAAGAGGTTATCCTCCCTGCTTTTTGTTCCAACCCTTCCTTGGAGGAGGAGGTCAGGTTGCATGCTTTGGATGTGCGTCAGGCCTTGTTGTGGTACCTGTAGGTCGTTGCTGCCTTTCAGAAAGGAGATACTTTGTTTGTTAATTTTCGGCCTGCTCGGAAAGGGGAAAAGCCGCCTACTGCTTCCTTGAGTCACTGGATCTGATCTACTGTGTTGTTGGCCTATGCTTTGAAAGGAGTTATGCCTCCTCTGGGGATTCGGGGTCGTTCCTCTCGGGATATGGCGGCTACGGTGGCTCAGTTGCAGGGCGCATCCGTGGTGGAGATTTGTAGGGTGGCTACTTGGGCCACTCCCTCCACTTTTGTTTGGCATTACAGAATTGCTGAATTGGAGTGTTTGGAGTCGTTTTTGGGACACAGGGTATTATCCTCTATGATGGAATAGGGGTATTTGTGTGTCTTGAATGATTGTAATTAAAGCTTTTTTCTGCATTGCAACTCAGTTGTCCGTCTCCTGATTTCTTGCTATGTCTCATTGGTTACTTAAGGAAGGCGATGGAGGGACGGGAGGTAATGCATCCATTACTTACTGTTAATGGCATTACTCCTAGTCCTACTCCCTCGCCTTCCTTACAGGTCCCTCCCGCCCTCCCGGTCCAGGGCGACTGAGTTGCTTTTGGTTTGTTTCTGTACAGGGGGGGTCTGGGGCTGGGGGACTTTTTAAAAGGGATCGGGGGGTCTAGGTGAGGCAAGAGGCCTCATTGGTTATTTAAGGAAGGCGAGGGTGTATAACTAGGAGTAATGCTATTAACGCTAAGTAATGGATGCATTAATTTCTATTGAAGGGTTTTGCTGTGCCAGTGGTTGGCCATATGTAGGACATCTCTGGGCTGGAGTACATTTACTACTGTTTTAGTTTTTTTGGCTGTAGTAACTGTAGAAGTGCAGTTTGTGAATAGCCATGGTCTTAGTCTTTTACTATTTTGTAAGTTGGTACATGTTCCTCCCTTAACCTCACCCTATCCATCCCTTAGCCCTCCTTACTTCACAGCTGGGGGCGGATATTTCCACACAGAGAAGATAGGTGCGGCAGAGGCATAGACCTCCACTTATAAGTTTGTGAATAGCATTTTGTAGTGAGTGAGTAGTAGTATTGTAGTACTACTAAACATACTAAAAAAGCAGTTTGTGTCTAGGCCAGTCACACAGAGGTTTGAGTTCGGGTCTGCAAGGGCATCTAAGACTCCCTGGTCGTTGTGTACTCACCTGCAGTACCAGAGCTTCCTGCAGTACCGTTTTACGTTTATTACAGGCTGCACTTGTCTTTAGTGTGTTATCTGACAGCATTCCTGGAATACTCAGGCCCTGATCACGTACCTCTCTCCTGGGGTTACTCAACATCTATATCTTCTTCTTCACCGGAATACCTTACAGGAAGTGACGAGGAGTGCTTTTCTATGTACTTATTCAAGGTGGCTCTATGTCTTCCTTCCACTTCTTCCCCAATTCAAAAATTTAAACAGCAGCGGCTTAAAGGAAGGTGCGCCAAATGTTTTCTGAGTTTTCTTCATCATCTTCTTCATCCCGTCTCTTCTTGCCTTTGTTTATTCTTCTGTTTATGCTTCAGATTGATTCACCTCTCTTTGTGGCCTTTCCCTTTTTTGGAGGCTAATTGTGGGAGGCACTGTGGCTACGGGAAATGGCCACCTGTAACTCAAGACACTCTCTTTGGAAGAAGAAGGACACATTCTTTTTCGAGCCCTTGGCTGGTTGTGGAGCCTTTCTCCCAAGGCGCTGCTGTTTCAATTTCCTCCAAGTAAGACGCTATCCTAGAATCTTCTAAAGCAAATAGTTGCCAAAAAGGGAGCTCAGTGATTGTTGAGCCTTAATATCCTGTTGACACTATTGACCCAAAAGTGTGTCTGGAAGAGCTGACCTGGTGGATGGAGCTATACCTCTGAGTCGGGCAATGTAGTTTTATGTCTAACATGATGTCTTTTCTATTATTCTGCGTGCCATCTCTTCAGGTTTGCTATGTCTTTGGTCTCTTGGGCTTAACTGTGTCTTGTGACCACACACGAAAATTGAATATTGAAAAAAGCGCAAAGAAAATATAAAAATAATGCACAAATACTTACCTCAAACAATATTGTAATTTAAAGCTCTTACTTTTAGCCTCATTCCCCACCTGTAGTAGAAGTAGACTAAGGCAGTCATTATGAACACGGCGGTAAACACCGTCAACCGCAGTGGCGTCGGCAAACAGAAGTCTCCCTGCCACCAGTCACCTCCAGGACCTTGTCGCCGGAAATGCTGGACCTCCCACCCCACCACCACTGAGCACACAAACACCCTGCACTCCAAAGAATGAAGCACAAATCACTGCGGTGGTTAGTGGAAGCCGAACGACCATTGGCGGTACAGCCCGCCACGGGCGGCAAGTGGACCCAACAGTAAGAAATGCATACATTGGTAAGTTTGAAACCCACACACCTGACACACATCCACAACACTATAAAACACACACAGACACACCCCATAATCCTTTGCAACAAAATAGGCCAACTAATACAGAGAAGTCCAGAAGCAGACACCGAACGCCACAATTCACAATATATACACCGAACCACACAAGAGCACCCTCACCTAGATCCACACAAGACACCATTCACAACACTCACCACGGAACCCCCAAAACACCCATGCTTCACAAAAAAGGGAGCCAAGGACCATGGTGGACGAGATCCTGAAAGTCGAGCCCAATTATTCGGGGCATAGGTCCAGCACACACCCATCGCCAGGAAGATGGAGCTATGGCAGACAATAGTGAACAAGGTGAATGCAGTGGGACACCATCCACGCACCAGGGACGACATCTGCAAGAGATGGAATGACCTGCGTGGGAAGGTAAGGTCCATGGCTTCCAGGGAACACATTGCAGTCCAGAAGACTGGGGGGGACCTCCACCAACATCACCCGACTACACTGACTGGGAGGAAAATGTACTGGCCATCCTGCACCCTGAGGGACTCACTGGACTCACTGGAGGAATGGACTCGGGTAAGTCATCTACAATTACCCCATATCTATCACACCTGGAATGCATGCACCACCTTACCCATCCAACTGCCACCAGGACCACTACCCCACCCAGGCCACAATCACTACATCCAGACCCCCTGCATGCCCACAAACCCACTAACAGGCCCACATACCTCCCCCTGTGCACAGCCACCCACCCCTGCAAGGAATCACAATGGCCTACAGCACCCAGAATGCACCTCCACATCCTAAGCAAAAAAGCAATGCAAACCTCACAAAAGCAACCTGCATGGCCCCAAAGTGTGAAACCTGCACAAGCACGCCCAGTCCTGTGCACCCCATCTGATCATGCAAATGTAACAGACATGTCCATTCCTCCCAACAGGCACCACCACCCATGCCACCCTGATGGATAGGACAAGGAGTGGCAGTGGCCCACAGGGACACAGAGGCACCTCCCAGGACACTGGGGATGGAACCCTGGACACTGAGGATCACCCTGGCCCCTCACACAGTCCTGGACTGTCACCATCCAGCAGCCCCACCCAGGATACCACTGAGACCCCTACCACCCAGCCAACAACATTAGCTGTGGGCAACCGTCCCCACACCTGCGTATCCAGGCCACAGACTGGTGGAACAGAAGTACAGAGGCCACAGTCACACCCTACCAACAGGCAGGAAGACAATAGCCCCAGTACAAGTGGCACCGCTAGACCTGTGCCTGTGCAGGGGACAGAGGCACAGGGAGATAGGCCCAGTGGGAGGGCATCAGTGGCCCAGGGGGGATGCCACAGGATGGATGCTGCAACCCATGATGTGATCTCAGAGGTCCTGGGAGCATATCACCATACCCAGGACAGATTGGCCCAGATAGTATCCACCCTGGAGCAGAGTCAAAGGATGCAGCTAGCACACCACCAAAAGGCCATGGAGCAGTGGAAACTGCACAATGCCACAATGGCCAGCATAGCAGGTGCAGTGCTGCACCTTGTCCCAACACAGCCTGAGGCCTACACAGACCAGGAAGCCACTATTGTGTGCTCTATCACTTCCCTAGTGCGTCCATGGGCCTCTTTGTAATTCCTCTCTGCATCTGTTCCAGGATTCCTCACTGGTTTCAGGAGCCAACGCAGGTTGGGAAAGCCAGAATCACCTAGAAAAAGGTGCAAAACAGGACATTCATTGACAAGCCTTAGAGGCAGACAGCCTGGCTGCCTGCTATGTGGCAATAAGTGTGAGAAACACCTCCTAATGATCCACCCTCTGTCCTCTTGTAATTGTTCCATCTTGTGTGGCACACTACTGTTCCTCAGTACAAAGGAATCATGGACTGAACCAGGGAACATGGCATTCACATGTGAGATGTACTGGTCTGCAGTATACACCAATTGAATGTTCATGGAATTAAAGTTCTTTCTGTTTCTGTACTACTGTTCACTGACTCTTGGGGGGATGATAGCTATGTGGGTCCCATCGATGGCACCTATCACATGTGGTATGTTGGCAAAGGCATAGAAGTCCGACTTGATGGGAGGTCAGCACTTTGGGGGAACCTCACATAGGACTGCAGGTGTCGTACAAATGCATCCAGGAATCTTGACAGTATTATGCTAAACATTGGCTGTGAAAAACCTGCACCCATGCCCACTGTCACTTGAAATGAGCCCGTGGCCAGGAAATGGAGTGCAGAGAGCACCAGCACTTCAGTAGGGATGGCATTCTGATTACGATTTGCCGGTATCAGTGCTGGATCCAGTAATGCACAAAGTTCTTGAATAGTTGCACGAGTGAGTCTGTCATTGATAATGATGTGACGCTCCGCCATGGTCTGCAAAGTGGTCTGTACACCGATGGGGCCCTTCCTCGCCATAAGGGTCTGTACCTAGGAGGAGTTGAAAACACGTGTGAGGAACACACATACATCTGCACACATTGTTTTTCATTCAGCACTGCAGGCATGTTTGTCGACGACACTAATGATATATCAGGACTGGTCAGGTGAGGTAATGTATATTGTTACATGCCTAGGAGTGTTTAGGGGACAATAAGGCCTGCATTGAGGAGATGAGGGTTTTACAACTGCGTAGTTAAGGACAAAATGTCTGCCCCCTGTAATCCAGAAGTGTTGTGGTGGAAATGACCTCATACCGCTAGCCGCTGACATAATAGCGTAAGGCGGTGTTTACCGCCATGTGCCAATTAATAGGTTAACATGGTTGTCAATGGGCTATCTTGGCTTATCATGATCGCCGCCGGCGGTGATGGTGCACACCGCCGTGGTGCGTACGCGAACTCATCACCGCAACTTCACTTGACTTCCTGATCTCGTGCATGAAGGTACTCCACTGAGTGTACTGCTGTGTCCTATCTCTGGTCATGGAAATGAAATGTGTTGCAGGGGAAAGGGCCCGGGCCTTCACCAATGAGGAATTGGAGAAGCTTGTGGACGGGGTCCTGCCCCATACGCCAAACTCTTTGATCGGCTAGAGGTACAGGTGAGTAGGAGGATTGGGGGGCATGGTTGTGTGTAGTGGTGGGTGTTGGCTGTATACATGTGTGCACCTGTGATACTGTATGGTCTATGGTTCCTGACATGCTGCGAGTGTGTTTGCTGTTAGGCTGTTTGAAATGTCCATCCCATAGTGGATGTATAGCCAGCTGTATATGATTGGCCAGTGTCTGACCTCAGTGTTACTTTTCTGTGTGTCCCATATAGGTCAGCCCCCACCAGAAGAGGACACTTTGGCATGCCATCGCCAAGGAAGTGCGGACCCAGGGGTTTTACAACCGGCGGAGCACCCACTGCAGTAAGAGGTGGGAGGACCTGCGGCGCTGGGCGAGGAAGATCTGTGAGGCCCAGCTGGGCAAGTCCTCCCAACGAGGAAGGGGTGCCCGTCGGGCACTTCCCCCCTCATGCAATGCATCCTGGAGGTGGTGTACCCGGATCTGGATGGGCGCTTGAAGGCTGCACAGCAGTCACAAGGGGGTGAGTACAAATACCATATTTTGGGCCGTTGATGGATATGTGTGTGTGCGTTCGTATTTATGCTGTCTAGTGGCAGTGACTATGACCGATGTCCATCTACATAGAGGCCCCCGTGGGGAGTAGGGGTGTTTGGGTGAAGTCTGCAGTACGTCAGGTCCTTAAGTTAGTTGGGGAATGGCTGTAGAGCAAGGTTCTGGCCACTAGTCAGGGGCATAGCCATGTGTATAGCGGTAGGTGCTGCCTGGTGGGAGGTTTTCTGGGTGGGTGTATGTGTGAACCACTAATGTACCTCCATTTAGCTATTTACAAGTGTCTCTCCTGTTTTGTCTCCCTATCCCTGTTCTCTTGTATTGTCTGTGTACATCAGCATCATCTGGTGAGGGAGCTGAGGCACCGGTGATGGGGGATGCAGCGGCACACAGATCATCGGAGGCAGAGGCAGGGAGCTCCCTGGCAGTGGGCCCACCCCTACTGTTTAATCTTCCGCTACCCCCCATACCATCATCACCCTCCCATTAGCTCCCCAAAGAGTTGCCCGTGCCCGCTCTCCCAGAAGGGTGGGCTTCTCCTTCACCCCAGACACCTCATCCCCTGCCGCTGTCAGCCCTGCTGCCCTCACGGAGGAGGCTATTGACCTCCTGAGAACTATCTCTGTAGGGCAGATAACCATTGACAATGCCATCCAGGGGCTAGCATCAGAGGTGCAGCAGACCAATGCCTATCTGGATGGCATTCACGTTGCCGTATCTGGCCTACAGAGATCTTTTCAGGCTCTGGCCTCCTCTTTGATTGCAGCTAGTGTCCCTGATCATTCCGTCCCCCCTCCAACCACCTCTACCCCTTCCAGCATCCCACTCCTTTCACCCGTCCAAAGCACACAGTCTGACACTCAGGCACACACCTCAACACACAAGAAACACATTTCAAAACACAAGCACCACACATCCCACTACAAGCATACACACAGCCAACATAAACATACTCACACACCAACATCCACTTCCCCCAGTGTGTCCACCTCTTCCGCATCCCTGTCTGTCCCCTGTACATGCACACCCACAGGCACTGCACCCTCATTCAATGTTGCTGACCCTGTTCCTGCAGTCACCACAATAGCACACATCCATTCATGCACCCCAGACACCACATAGGCACTCAACACAACGACTTTAGTTAACACATGCAGCACACTCACCAGACTTGCAGACACCCAGACAACATCTATTTACACTGGCAGTCTGTCTTGTCCCACTGTGCCCACCCCCCTCATTCAAAGACACTCAAACGCACCAAAACACCCACCCATCACACATCTACCACACCTCAGCATACTGTCCAGTCACCTGCAGCCACGTCACACACACCTACACCTGTCACGACCACTCCCTCTACCTCCACTCCCAGGCCTTCCTCCAGGTCCTCCCCAATTGCACCTAAGAAACTTTTCCTCTCCCGTGTTGACCTATTCCAACCCACTGGCCCACTCCATCTCATCCGTAAACGTGCTCACCTCCTTGCCCTTTCCACTCCTCCCACGACACAGCGGCCCCTGTCTGCCCTTCCCATTCCCTTGCCCCTTCCCTTGAGAAGAAGAAGCCCGTGCTGAACCAGGTCCATCTGCCACCCCCGGTCCAAGCTCACTCCCCCACCTTCCAAGGGCAAACCCAAACCCCCTCCACCTTCCAAACATAAGTCTAAGCCCCTCTCAGTCGTAAATCCCCACCACCACCCCCTGCCCCTGTTCCCTGAGGTGCCTGGATGCCCCATTGTTGCCCCTATGAGGTGAAGAACCTCGGGCTATTGTGACCCGTCAGACTTCTTTCCATTTGGACTAGCCATTGGCCTTCTAAGGACTTCTGTTGCTCTATGAGCATAATAAAGGTTAATGTGTGGCCTGTGTTGTTTTAGGCACACTCTGGATCCGTGGTCTCTTGTTTCATTGTTTGTGGGTGTGGGGCACATGTATGTACTTTGGGCAGGTTGGATTTGCCTTGTGTCGGGTAAGTACCTCTTGCTGTGGGGTGTAAGGCTTGTGCTGCTGTAAAGGGTTGTGGGAGCATTGCAGGGTGGGTGGAGTGGGTGGGTATGTAACTGTGCCCTTTCTTTCCTTGTGTAATAGGTTGCGGTACTTACCATTGTCGTCTTCGTCAGCGGTCTCAGTCGTGGAGGTATACAGCAAGGAGCAGGGCTGGCATGATCTGAAACTCTCTCTCCATGTCTGCTTCAGCGTGTTGTGTGGGCCTCCGGTGAGTGTTTCCTTATATTTGTTTTGTTTCTGTCTGGCTTTGCGTGGCGGTGGTTCATGCCCCGGAACAGACGGCAGTCTAGTGCTTCATTATTTGATGGGCCTTTCCATCGGCCTGTGGGCAGGCTCTGCCGTTGTTGTCGGCACTCCTCTGCTGGTGGTGAGTGGTTTTCAGGATGCCTGGGTTTCAGTTGGTTCATTATTTGGCAGTTCGGACCCCACGTCTGTTGGCGGTTGTTCCTGCCACCGCCAGCGGTGTGGTGTTTACCGCTGTGTTCATATTGAGGGCCTAAATTACTAGGCTAACTCCAGTCCTAGTGTGCTTGGAGATGAGTGATTCATTATAGCATAAGATGCGTGTTGATATTATGTTTAAAGAGTGAACTTGAATTGATTTTATTTTTGAAATGTCTAGTTTTCATTTCTGTTTGAAGGTTTCACATGCTACACATTTTGCACGGAGCGCTCACGGAAAAATATCAGAAGTTTCTCACTTTTTGGCCATATGTGTAGCCATAAGAATTGGCAGTCATGGTATCACATTTCTGATACCATACAGACATCTTGCTGCTGTGGTTTGCATAGCCTGACTTTTGGACAGACGGAAGGCCGGCATGTATATATTTCAGAAGCAGAGAACACTCTTGGCCTCAAGTCTATTTGGATTAGAATATCAGCTATGGTGGTCACGCTTTCTTTGGCCTTTATGTTGACCGTCTCAATCATTTAAAAGTGTGGATTTTCTGTGGCTGGTACTTGTAGTTATATTGTAGGCTGGTTGTCAACAATGACCAAAAGCTCTTCATTTGTTCCTTAGAAATTATACCAACGCTATTTTTTGTAGTGAAGAGGTTGCGATTGCATGTTGGTTGTCTACTTGGGTTTATGTTTTGAATTGGATGGTAACGATTTCTGTTTTGTACTGATGAGATTGAAAGTATTCTGCCTGTGCACTGCGTTGCGGTGTGATCAGGTAGTCTGGAAGGATGTTTACTCAGGCTGTTTTTAGGGTCCAGTGCACAAGCACTCTGTCCCTTTGGGCTTTTAACAACTCGCATGTCACACCCATCACTTTTGTGGTTTGTGCACTTGCCTTTTGAAATTTGCTTGATTTTATTAGTGAAAGGTATGCATACATCACGCCTGTTTCAGTGTTTAGCCCTCCTCGAAAGCAACTACTGAAAAGGCTCCATGTTTTCCATATGTTTTGTTTCGTAGGCAACGCGATCTCGCTGGGCAGTAATCGAGCACTTTTCGTGACTACCAGTTTAATTTGATTGTTTATTAAGTCTGAATCCGGTTATTATTGTTTATGATTTTTGCGCATGTGCCTTTTGTGTTTTAAGTTTAAGATGTTCTATCTAGCGAGGATTAATAGCAGCCCAGGCAGTGACCCACCCTCCTCCCACCACAAAAAACTGTGATAACCAAAGGCTTGCAGGATTTGAAGCACCCTCACAGATGCACAAGCAAACACTGTCTGTTTTGTACAATAAAGGGAATGGCATATTTACTCAACAAACTAATTAAAGTGTTACACATGGTAAAGAAGTGCATACATTAGTGAAAGGTCTGGAGTAGGAGGGGGAAAATAGAGTTACAGGTTAACTGCATACTTCAAAGCAGTCATAAAATTCCGACAACACTCAAGCTTTTTATTGTAAGAGGGCGTGCACACACATAACCAAAGGGCGCCATTTTTCCACAAACAAACTTCAACAGTACATAAAATTCTTGGCTTATGGAGGGCCCCACAGAGAGCAGACGCAGTCTAGTCTCTCTAAGGGAGCTTTTGGGAGGGGAAGTGGGGTAGGTGAGGCAAGATTGTACTCGGTACGTGGGGGTGGGAACTAGGAGGTGGGATATAATAGTGTGAGGGGAAGGGATCGGCCTCTTGCGCGCCAGCCCATTTGCGCGGTCGGAAGAGCGGGGCCGGTCCTTGTAGGTAGGCAGAGAAGGTTTTGGTTAGTTACAGCGCCATGGCTCAGCCACGACGCTGCTGCAGTGTGCGCCGCAATTCACCTTAACGGCGAAGCCGGCCGAGCCGATCTACTCAGGCCTGATGTGTTGGACCAGGCCTGGGTTGGCATGACGCGCCCCGTGCGCGCGGCTTCCAGCGGCATGGCGGCCGCGGTTGCCATGTGTGGATCGCCCGACAGGGCAAAGTTCAGGAAGTCAGAGGGGGGGCAGAGACGCAGTGCGTCCTCACCTCCAGATTCAAAATCGGCCCTGTTGTTGTTGGAGCTGGATAGGCCTGCGGTGGTGGTGGAGGCCCTGGTGATGCACAGTTGTTGGGCCCTTCAGATGTGGGCACCATTAGATTGGTTGGTGGCCCCCAAGTGGGCCAGGCAGGCCCAGAGGCTGGCCCCTGTAGCCAGGACAGCCCCTCTCCAGTTTCTCAGGGAGGCAAGGTGGGGACTAAAACAGCTGGTTTGAAAGGGGCCCCAGGCAAAAAGAGGGTCAAAGGCGCAGGCAGGCATGGCGGGGGGAGCAAGGGGCAGCGCACTGGAGACTGGGGCCAGCGGGGGGGAGAGACTGCAGGTGACATTGAGGGGCCCCCCAGGGCCAATTGGAGGAGACACCTCTTAGTGCGGCAACAGGGCAGCTCGTAGCACAGGACTGGTCCACCGTGGACATTGAGGCTAGGATCAGGAAACAGAGGAAGGTGGTCACAGTGATGGAGGAGAGATGGGCCCAGCTACGTAGGGACAGGGAGGAGGCTTGCTAGGATGGGTGCCTGCCTCCCTCACCATAGGATTCAGGTGTTGGTGGGGCTGCGTGAGGACATCAGAGCATGGGAGACGTTCCTGGCACAGTTCAATGGGGTTTCCATGATTTTTCGGGAAGAGGACACGATCTGGCAGGTCCAAATCTTCTCAGATGCAGCCGGGGCCTCGGGCTTTGGCCTTTTCTGGGATGGCATGTGGTGTGCAGAGCAGTGGGCAGCACGTTGGTTGACACAGGGCAGGAGTATTGCTTTTCTAGTATTCTTTCCCCTGTTGGTAGCTTTGACTGTGATGGGAGACAAACTTGCAAACAGGATGGTAGTTTTTCACGTGGACAACATGACAGTTGTAGAACTGGTGAACAGACAAAGGGCCAAGGACCTGAGGGTGTTACGTTTATTGAGATCCTTTATGCTTTGATGTTTATCTTTAAATGTTATATTTCAGTCAGCGCACATTCCTGGGGAGAACAATGCCATTGCAGATTCCCTATCTAGTTCACAGTGGCACTGTTTTTGCAGTTTGGTGCCAGGAGCAGAGCGACATAAGACAGCGGTCCCGACAAAGATTTGGGAGTGGGGGGCATGATGGTCATTGGGCTGGTGGAGGTGTCATTAGCTGAATCAACTCAGAGAAGTTATCGCCTGACAAGGTTGGAATTTCAGAGTTTTGAATGTTTGGAGGGGGATTTTTTAATGCAAAGTGATGACATGCTGCAATCTCGCACTTTGCGTTTTGTTTTGTTTCTGATTCAAAAGGGTTTGTCGTCTGCAATGAATTGGGGGCAAGTTGGCTGGTGTGTCCTTTTAGGGGTAATAGTTTTTTGGTTGTGACCCAGCAAAGAATGATATCCTGGGTAGAATGTTGAAGGGGTGGGGTAGAGCTAGAGCACGGCGGCGAGGAAACCTATTACGTTTGTGCTGTTGTTGGAATTGTTTCCATGTGCTGCTGGTTTGTTGTACTGACCTTCATGAGCTTGCATTGCTTTGATTGTGCATGGTTTTAATGTTTTTTGGTGCATTTCAGGTGTCTGAGCTTTTGGGTATGGGCAGGTGTGTAGGTGTGAAAAAGGGTGAAATTTGCCTAAGGGGGGGAGGGGGGCACTTGAGCATATGGCTCAGAATTTCCCAAGACGGATCAGTTGGGAAAGGGAAAGTGGGTGTGGCTGAAGAAAGGTGGTGATGCAGCTGCTTGTCCGATTGTTGAGTGGAGCAGTTTTCGGTCTCAATGGGTGACTGGTGGGGCTGGCTTTTTTAGCCATGTGAGTGGCGAGAAGCTCACTGCGTTCCAATTGCTGGCTGTTTTGAAGATGGCGCTACAAAGGATCGGGAGACAGGCACAGTGCTATGGGACTCATTCTTTCAGAAGTGGGGCAGCTACAGCTGCAGCTCATTTAGGTTGGGATGGGGCAGAGATCAGGTGAATTGGTAGGTAGAGATCTAGGTGTTGCGAGCGTTATGTGAGGGCTTGATTTTGGGGATAGGTATTGGGGAGTAGGATGGGACGGGGCTGGGTGGGGGGGAGATGTGAATGTTGTATTAAAATTTGTTCTTTTTGCACGTTGTGTGGCCGCCCCCAGGAGTGGGAAGATGGTCACTTGGATGGTCGGTCATTCCTTTATCCATTGGGCGGCAAAATATGCAGCAAGGCAGATATATGAATGCTCATTGGGATTGTCAAGTAGCCGTCATGAAGTATTGTGGTGGGGGAAGAGCGGAATGAGGCGGGGCAATTTGCTTCCTTTTTCCACATCAATGATGCCCAATTGGTGTTGTCCGGATCTGCTTTTATTGCACTTAGGGGAAAATTACTTGGTAAAACATATAGGGCTCACCCTACTGCAACATATGCAATGGGATCTGGAGTTGCTTTGTCAAAAGATGCATGGTACCTGCCTAGTATGGACTGAGTTTGTATCTCGGAGGAAGTGGAGAGGGGTGCTGAAACATGGGGCTGTGGAGAGGGCTCGGAGAAAGCTCAATAGAGCAATGAGGGTTTTCTGCTAGGCACATGGTATAAAGGTGTTGAAACATGAGGACATTACATAAGAAGAGGCAGGGCTTTTCAGGTCGGATGGTGTGCACCTTTCCGAGCGGGGCAATGCATATTACATCATGGAGCGTCGCTTGCTTTTGGGGTATTTGTAGGGGAAAGGATGTGGCTCAAGGAGAAAGTGTAAGTTTGTGCAATATTGCAGTGGGTTCGCTGGTGGGGCAGCAAAACACCTAACAGGTTTGCACTGAGTGGCAGTAGATGGGGGAGGGTGGAGAGTCAGATGCGGGCCTGGCCACCCTTGAGGGGGGAGAAAAAAGCAGGTGAAGGATGATAGCATGGGGGATGCCCGAAGCAGGCAGGGGATGAAAGGAAAAGGGGGATGTGTGAGTGAATTGAAGAGGAAGATGAGTGAACGGAGGCAAATGTGGAGTGGTTTCAAAGGGATGGGGGTTTTAAAGTTAGTTTAAAGTTTAGTATGTACAATGTTATGTATTTGAGGCAATCCTGTCCTAAATAAATGGCCTTTTACACTACATGAACACTGTGTCACTGGCTGTGTCCTGAAATACCATAACTCTTTCAAAAACTCACCAGCATTCAGCATTGGGAATCCAGATCCCTCCACTTTGAAATAGTGGGTGAAATTAAAGTATAATCATGTTGACTGATAATTAAAGCCTTCCCTTTGGGGTACATTCTGAGAGGAATACAAGATGATTTCAAGGAATTAAAACACAATCATCAGTAGCCCTGAACTGGACCAGAAAAGCGATCGTCCCACAGGTTTGCAGAGAAAACTATCCCTCTCACCAAAAACGCCTACTCGGGGCTCTGAAATTAAGCTCTCATGAAGGAAATACATAAAACTGTCCCTGCTTTCAGAGTGAATCGCTTCATTCTAGGTTACCCACTCTAAAATGAACATCCCTTTTTGGTACCAGTATTTGCTGTGTAGATTCCTCTACCTTCACTGCCTTGTACTATGGGAGCTCTTTCTCTACTTTCCTTGGACCCCCTTTTTAGCATTGAGCGCACAAGCGCTCTGTCCCTGCTTGTAATCTCCCTGTGGGCTTGTAACCACACCCATGTCATGCCCATCACTTTTGTTGGTTAGTGTGCTTGTTTTTTTAAATTGGCTTGATTTCGTTAGAGAAAAGCATGCATAGGAGGAAGCCCTCCTCGAGAGTACCGGCCAACTACTGAAATCATATGAGGCTCCATGTTTTCCGTGTGGTTTCTGGACTACTATTTCGTAGGCAGCGCAGTCTTGCTGGGCAGTAATAAAGTGCTTTTCACGACTACCAGTTTAATTCTATTGTTTATCCTAACGCTCCTTTGTGAATTCAAGGTTTTACACAGCGGGATCATTTAAAAAAATATATATTCTGCAAAGGCGAAACTGGACCGGTCTTTTTGCTCTGGTTAGTCACCTTCACGCTCATGGTGTGGCGCTTTAAGTCAGCTCCCTTATTTGACATTGTATTACTTTTCATTATCAGTTTATGCGGCAAGAAAAGTCCGGTTAGGAGTTTACAACGCTCATAGCTCTAACTCAAACAAACGCGAGACCCATTGCATTGCAAATGTTTGTTTTATTAGCTACTTCTGCACGGATCTGCCAGTAGTTTGCATATTGGTCAAACCTGTTCCTTTACTTTCTTTGGCTCTAATAAGGGTGACCAGTGTTCTCCAGAGTTCTCCAGAAGAGGACGATAGAAGTGTTTTTCTGCGCAGATGATCTTTGCGGTATTTTGTATTTGGAGATTGATGGAGACATGCTTGAAGCGTTTCTTCATAAAGGATGCTGATCAGATGCAAAATTCATTAAATGCACTAGGACCGATGGAACTGTCTCTTCTTTCTAGCATCCCTCTTCTGTTACTTTGATAGTGTTTTAATTATTGTCAACGGACTGCTGTATCCTAGTCTGTACAATATGATGTAAAACAATACTTGACCAGCTTACATCCCTTATTTCTACTCCTAATATGTTTGCTGAGTGGAGTAAGTACGGTAATTTCAAGGACTTTATTGCTTACATTTGTGTTTTATCTTTAGCTATTAAAACTTGGTTGTAATCATATAAAATTAATCTACGTGGTCTACGGATCAATAGTGTGCAGTTCTCTCAATCATATTAAAACTGCCATGAATGCATATACTTTACAAAATGACAGATACTATTTGGTTCACGTTCTAGACATGAAGTCATCAATCAGCAAGATTGTTTTGAAGTCGTTCACCGTATTAATTACTCATACAGTGACACACATTAGTTTTCTTGTTTAACTCATATCTTTCCCGCCACTTTGATAACATTTCTGCAATCCAAACATTACTGCACCGTGCACAACAGGAGCACTATTCCATTTTAGGGAGTTTTTTAATCCCTTGGCATTACTATGCAGTTTGAGATAGAAATACATATTCATGTTCCTCAATATAGGTGATGCAATGAGCCAGAAATGTACATCAAATGCATTCGAGGTGTATGGCATGTACACGTATATCTGCTGAGTGCATGTGGCCTATCTATAGTACCCGGACAGGATTGTGACTTCAGAGTAGATAGAGATTATCTTCTTCAGAAATGTGGGTTTTCCATTTTGAGAGTTTTTGAAAATCTGCTCTGACTCCTGTGATTGCAAAAAAATAAATCTGTCTTGTAGCGTAGGCGGGTACTGCCCTTGCAAGACAATAAGCAGCTCCCCCTAGAGAGTAAACGTCTCAAGCAGAGTTAATTATCGACATCATATTTTTGAATACTATTATAGTGCTTTACGTAAGCTTCCGGATGTTTAAAAAACAGCGACGTATGGGAAGTGGGGCTGTGGTAAGAGTAGTAAGAAGGTATTCTTGTGCATACATTCATAACCAAATGGTGCCAGCTGCCCTCCCTGTAGAAATGCACAGTTAGTGATTTGCCCTTGATGTCGCCTTGGTGGACTGTAATCTGCCAAAAGCGAAGAGTATTCCAAAATATGGAGAATCCCTGGAAGTTTTCTTCAAGTCTGAGGTAGAATGAGAGGCAAACCTAGAGGTTGTAGTATATAGAGGGACAACCTACCGAATCTACTCAAACTGACTAGATGGTTAGGTAGCAGATTCATTCCGGAGTTCTCCCATTTACCAAGATCGAATGAAGCCAGTTTTTCTTTGAGGCGATGTGGTCTGGATGACTGATTTTAAGGATGGTGTAAACTATGTGAATTTGGTGCATTTTCAGACTACAGATAACGTTGTCTGTTGTAATTCATTTTTGAAGCTACCACTTCCGTGATCAATCGGATCCACCATTGTGCTCAGTAAGGGCCGGATTAACCACAGTATATGCAAGTTGTGAAATAAACTGTTGACTATGTTCACTAAGACTGGAGTGGAACACCACCCAAAGGTTTTTCACTTTCTTGACAGATGGCTGTGAACACCTAAAGAGGTGTTGGCCACATAATGATCAGAGCCACATTCAGAAATTGTTGTCTTGTGTGCATTCATGAAGGGGATGTTTTGTATATTCAGTCTGGCATACACACTCGGAGGGCACAGTTCCCAGCCTGCCCAAGACCCTTGAGCACGTTTAAGAGGTAGCTGAGTGCTGTCGTTGTGCATATTATGTTATGATTATTATGTTTTATTAATATAACTTTGTATGCTTCGCCTCATGCCTCCCCAAAGGTGCTTCTGAGTGCAGGAGTACTTCACAAATGGTCTGCAAGTTATTACCAAGACTCTAACAATCTAACTCATGCTTGATGTGCTTTTCTAAGTTGATGTCTCTTTCAAAAGCTCCCCTAATCTTAGAGTGATTAAATTTCTGCCTGTAAGGCATTTCATAATGGCGTATACACCTGCGAGGCTTGACATTTTTGCATTTCAGTAGTACTAGCTGTACACCCCTACATGATAAGAGCAAGGTTGCTGGCCTGCATTGGGGGAAGATTTCTTTCAGATATTTTAAGAATTTAATACAGAACCCCCTAGTATCTATGGCGGAGAGCAGACAGGCATAACTGAGGAAAATGTGGTAAGTATTTAACAGTGACAACAAAGTTCAAAAGTCAAAACACAAGACAATAAAAATCCCATAACCAATTTAGAGAAATAGAGAAAGATTTAATGAGCCGATATTCCAATAAGGGGAACCAGAGATGTGTTTTTAAAATATTTAGGGCAAAAAGCACCAAAATAACTGAAAAGTGCAAATCAGTAGTCATTGACGTGTATATAGGTGCAATTTCAGGTCAACCACGATGGAGCACAGATGTACCAAGCAGGTTTGTCCCAGTCAAAGATTTTACCTTTTGGTGTCTATCTCTGAAATGGAAGTCAAAATCCTCCACCAGGGCAAGGTTGCAGGCCATATGCGCTGAAATCCCCTCAAAGCAGAAAAGCTGCTGGACAAGGTCCAGCTGTAGTTGTTGGCTTTAGTGGGTAAAGCTCAGAATAGGATAAATTCAAATTTCATGGATACCAATGTCCTCACGTTGGGTGAATACTTTTTGCGTGTTAGCCAGATCAAGATTTCTAATTTCAAACTTTTTTTTATGGTGCTCAGAATTCTCCAGTGAGGCACACCTAAGCTATCCCACATGAAATTGTTTTGAAATCAGACACCTTTGCCACAAATCCTGCTGGTTCTCTGGAGGTCTTGGTAATCCAAATAGCTTTTAAGTCCCAACTTTTCAGAGTTTCTGGAGCACCTCCTTTTGGTTATTTCCAAGTACTTCAGAGACAGCACTTAGGAGCCGAGACTCAGTCTATTAGAAACCACCAGCAGAGTCAAGTCAAGTTCCAGTTGCTACTGGTCAGTTGAGCACTTCAGGGAAAAAGGTCTGTTGCAGCTTGTTGAGTTTCTGTAGTCACACAGGTAGTCTGTCAACCAGCCCTTGGTGCCCGCTTTTTCACTTCCCAGTCCATGGGTATATGTGGGGGTAGGTCTAGCCCTTCATGCCTCCACATAGGACTCAAACAACACGTCGAGTCCTCTTCTGTTCTTCCACAGGTACAGAGAGTGCTCTGATTAGCTGTGGATGAGGTGGCACTTTTGTAGCATTTACTCACCACTTGGTGGAGGTGGCTCCTGGACATTCCCTAACCAAAGACAAAAAAGTTCAGGAGCAACCTTTCCCACTTTTGCAGCACATCCTGTTCGTCTTACTGCAAATCATCCCACAGTGCACTATTCTAATGAAACTATAACAGTTCAGAATCATGCTGTCCTCACTTTCAGCTTGTGTGCCAGATAGGGGAGTGCTTGGAAAACACCAAACTGGTTTTGGGACCAACTGCCACCCCCACTACCTCCTGTAAGAAGCTGGTGACAGATGGCCTAAAGAGCATAAGGTTTCTCTTCTTCAGGTCTTCCTTTACACTCAACTATGAATGAACAGGCCTCATTCTGGCCCCTTTTAAGTTAATGAATTTCCTGGACACTCCCCAGGTGTCCTTCCTGGGTGGAGAGGAGTCACATTGCTCAGGCCATAGGCCTTCCTCCCAAAATGCCTAAGCCTTTGTTCCAGCTATGGGAGCAGCTTTCACGCCTCAATAAGGGGAAGCACTTTTAGGGTCCAACTATTGGCTAATGCTATTTAGCCTACTGGAAGTTCAGAGAGGTAAAGTTTAGGTTATTAAACATTCCTTTTCCTAAATACTCACTAAAAGTCCAAATTCACTAATTAATTCTTCTTTTATTTCAATAATAAAATTGGATTTATTTTATTTAGTCATTTTCCAATACAAAGTTAACAGACTTTCAATTTTAGTCAGAAATGTAAATGTTCTGTTGAAACAAATACACACCTTTACAGTGAAAATAGCTTTTGGAGGCTAGTCACTGCAGGTACATGCCAATATTGTTATTGAATGTACTACTTTTAAATATTAGGCACCTGCCATGTGTGCTACAAGGCCTACTTTAAAAGTAGGGCTCTCTCCTGTTTAAAAGAGTTGTTAGGACAGGTTCGCCTGTGTGTTTAAAAGTCTCAGGAGTCAATTTGCATAGGTAGGCCCAAGGCAATGTTTTGTTTGTCACACCAATGGATGGCTCAATAAGTGCTGCAGTCTACAGGTGATATTTCACTTTCCATACAATTGTTGTATTTTTCTATAAAGTTAAATATGCCAATTATAATTTAGCCAATTGTACTATGTTATGGGTCGGAACACATGCACTGGGGTCTGGAAAAGAGTGCCCAATGTACGCAGTTCAAAAATCAGTATAGTAGTCAACAAAAAAATGGGAGTGACCATTCAAAAATAGAGGGATTTTCGCATACAAAAAAGTGGCAAAATGTAAAAGCTGTAATTGTAATTATTATATTTATATAGCGCTTACTACTACTGATGAGGCATTGAAGCATTAGCATGCTACTCTAGAACCCAAGGATAGTGGTTAAACCAGTAGTTGTCTTGCATTTACTCCAGTTACTTTGTGATATATTATATTAATACCTCCTACATGTGATCACTGGTGACAATTAGGATGTTTCAATAGAATGGTTTGTGAGATAGATAGGCTGGAGATTAGATAGCGTTAGGTTGCAGGGACAGGATTTAAGAGGAAAGGAGAGGAATCAAGTGGAAGGAAGGCAAGGCCGATTTTCATGTGCGGTATTGAGGGAGGCTTTCTGAGATGGCCAGTAACACTAGGATGTCAGCTGTATAAGGAAGCAACATTACAAATAGTGCTCCATGTCTGGGGCCTTAAACATGTGAGTCTAAGTATACACATTATTAGACTTTTTTCCTTATGCAGGTCTGCCCTAGTCTTTTTTTGCCTCCTTCCTCCTATTTTTTCTGACCTCTCGCTGTTGGCTGTAGGACTCTGAGCACTTTATCACTGCTGACCAGTGCTAAAGTGCAGGTGCTCTCCAATCTAAAGTTGGTATGATCAGCTTATACCTAATTGGCATATTTAATTTACCTGTAAGTCCCTTGTACAGTGGTATCTCTATACCCAGGGCCTGTAAATTAAATACTACTAGTGGGCCTGCAGTGCTGCTTGCGCCACCCACTCAAGTAGACTTTCAAACCTGTCTCAGGCCTGCTAGGGCGGGGCCTGTGTGCGTAGTTTTCTGCCATAGGGACCTGGCATCTAAATTTACTTGCCAGGCCCAGAACTCCCCTTTTACTACATGTAAGTCACCCCCAAGGTACACCCTAGCTAGCCCTATGGGCAGGGTGCCATGTATGTAGAAGGCAGGGCATGTGCCAGGTTGCGTGGCCTATCCCAGTAGTGATAAACAGCCTAACTTGGTGTCTCACTGCTGTGAGTGCTGCCTCCTCAAAGGATTGCATTAGAAATGCCCTGCCTTATGTGTAAGGGGTATTGTCTGATTTATGAGGGGTAGCGTAGGCGTGTTCGGTATGGTTGTGATGGTGATAATAAATGCTGCTTACTGGTGTAGGTGTATTTTTTATTACTATCACAGAAATGCTACTTCTAGAAAGTGCACATTTATCTGTGCTTATGACTCTGGTGTTTTGCAGCTTGACTCCAATCCACGTCTGGGCAGAGTGACAGTTGGAGCTTTGTGCATACTTTTCAGACAACCTGTACACAGGGAGGGTGGAGGTGTCACAGAGGTGCATCTGCATGCTGAATAGTCCTCCTGGGCTGAGGAAAGGGAGAGGCGGGGCACACCTACATTTGTAAAGGCTGTGCCTTGGCCTTACACAATAGGGTCGTTAACCCCCCACTGATGTTTGGAGCCTGTGCTGAAGGAGAGAGGGGACACTCCCAGAACCCGTTGTAACTGGCTGGAACCTCCTCTTCCTCCCATTGCAAAACATTGTAAGGACTGAGTATAAGTACAGGGGAATTTTCCCCACAATTTGGAGACTCTTGAAACATTCTGGAACTGGACACAGAAATGCTGGAAGGACTCACCAGGAACCGCCATGGACTGCTGCTGCTGTGCTGACCTGTGACCTGCTTGGTCACTGTGAAAGCCTTGCCACTTGCTGCACTTTCTTTGTGCTGGCCTGTTGCTGGGCCCCTCCACCTGTGGGCCTTTTCTTTGGACTCTATCCCCCAGGAGCAGGGTGCTGTGGCCCCTGACCCCTGTCACCTGGTGAAGCACGAAGGAGTGCTTCAATACCTGCCAAAATCAGCTCTTGGGAAAGCGCTTCATCTTTAAATCCTTAAAGCACTGACCGGGTGAATACGTGCTTTGAGGAGCACGTTAATTGGGAGCCAAGATTCACTGCCACGATCCGGGCTCTCTGGAAGTGTCCCCCGCGCTCACAGGTGCTGTGTCGATGTCCCAAAATCACCGCCGCGGCCCGGCATGTGTTTTTTATAGACGCGCCGGAGTCTCGCTGTGGCTGCCACCCCGGGGCACCATTGAGTAAAGAAAAGGAGTGAGCGCGCTCCTACTGTGGCCCCGGGGTGAAGCGCGCTCTGATGAGCGCCCCCCAGGGCACAAGCAGGCACCTTCTTTGGTGTCTGCCTCCAGCTGCAGCCCGGGCGGGCCGCAGCGTACAGTTTGAAGCCGGGAAGGGGGAAGGAAACCTCATCGGAGATTCCCCGCAGCCCCAACAGGGCCGTGTAGGAAAGAGAGGAGGTGCGTGCCGCCCCCCTCTGGTCTAATGGATAAGGGAGGCCCCCGTTTTGTGCAGAGGAGCACCGGGCCCCTATTTTTTCACTTTCTTCGTTCTCTAGGCACTGGAGGTGCCTGTTTCATCTTACACAGGTATTCCCTAAAGGACTAATATGTTTCTAATCTAAAGTTCTTTCTAAAGACTTGGCTGATTGATATATATTGCCTGCCTGTTTGATGATGCTTTTACATATGTGTGCAGATATTCCTTTTATGGACATGACTTGCTGATATGTATTTTTGATGACTTGCCATATGTTTTCTAATGTTCCTCCTAGGGGCGTTTTATGATATTCGTATGACAAGTACTTTGGTGTAATAATGTGTTTCTTGACTACTGCTTATGTTGCAGAATAACTGAGTAACCACTACTGCTAGTTTGCAGAGTAACTAATGTGTAATGTTCTGACAACTGCTAAGGTAGCAGGATAGTACTGATATGTGATGTTTGGTCTAATAATTGCGTTGTGTGCAATACAGTATATTTTCATATAATCTGGTGTTGTGTTTCCTTTGTGGTGGGGATATTGTGCCACATGTGTTGTGTGTGTTGTGCAAATGCTTTACACATTGCCTCTGGGATAGGCCTGACTGCTCGTGCCAAGCTACCAAGAGGGTGAGCAGGGGTTATCTTGGACGTATAACTCCCTTGCCCTGACTAGAGTGGGTAAGTTCTGCCTGGCTAAGGTGCATATGCTAGCCAACAAGAAACCCCATTTCTAACACACATCATTGAAACATTAAGGGCCAGATGTATGAAATTGGGGGGGTTGCAATTTCCTAATAGCAAATTTTAGCTATTTGCTTTTAAGAAATCGCAAAATGCGATGTATAACAGTGTGTTTAACACTGTTAGTGATTCGCATTGGGTCGCAAATGGTCCTGCCTCATCAATATTCATGAGGCAGGTCGCAATGTGCGACCCACTGTGAATGGCTGTAATCACAAGGATGTTGGCTTGCTGGGGTAAGCAGACCATCATGTCTTTGATTGCTTTTTAAATAAGGCATTTCTTTTGTAATGTAGCCTGTTTTCCATAAAGGCCAGTTCCTGTAATGGGGAGGAAGCCGGTATTTCAATCAAAATTCCCTTATTTTAAATCTCCTTTGAAATGCAATAAAGATGCTGAAGTTTATTTTTATAGTTAAAATGCAACAAACTGCATTTGTGTTTTTATTTCTAGGCACAAGGTGATCTCTTCATTTGAATTCGTAGATGAATATGCTGATAATGTTTATTCAGTTTGAAACGCAATCATATTAGTAAAATTGGTAAGGAGAACAGAAACAGGTACTGTTCTTACGGCATGTTATTTTCAAAATACTTTGTATTGTTGAATGAGATAATTTAACAGGTGGTGTTTTCAGGCTTTGCTAACATTAAGAAATTACCTGCACATTTAATACCTAAAGAAAATTATTCTCTCTTCACAAATTCAAAATGCAAACATTAATGAAGGTAGATACTTTTTAAAAATGGATCTTCCAACTCTGGGACAGATTGTGCTTGGAGTTTACTAATAAATGATTGTTATATCATATTTGCTAAAGGAGAAACTGATCTCTTGGCTAAAAAAGCTGACTTTAGGTATAACAGAGTTAACTTTGGCACTTACTGTATAGACAAACTGTGTCAAGAATGTGTGGGTGTTTTTTGTAATTGGAAGTCATAAACAACATGTAGAAACACTGCATGAAAATTTTAATGTTTATGTTTTTCTCAAAGTTCCAAAGCTACAGAAAAGAATGAAAGGTGACTTAATTGCATTACTTGCTATGGCTATAACATATAAATCTGCTCTTCAGAATCTTGTAAAAAAATAAGAGCGATTGATGCAGAAAATATTCCAGGAACATTTCATATACTAGACAATGACTTAAAAGTAAAAATGAAGAAAATCTATTCCATTCCAGAAATGACTCCAGCTGCTTTTGATAATGTGAAAAACATACTAGAAAATTATAGACGCGAACAAGATCCATTCAAAATCGGTATTTATTTAGCAGACTTCACTACAAGAATGGAGATTGCATAGGTTCCATTGCACCTGCCTAACAAAGTTTAAGTATTTTGTTGAGCTAATGTGCGGTTGTTAGAAATGGGATGGGGTCTTTTGTTGGCAGTCAGGTTACCCCCTGTCCAAACAAGGACCCTCACTCTAGTCAGGGTAAATCACACACAATCCAAATTATCCTGTGCCCACCCTCGGTAGCTTGGCACTGAGCAGTCAGGCTTAACTTAGAAGGCAATGTGTAAAGTATTTGTGCAATAAATCATAGCACCACAGAAATACACCACCGAGTGTTTAGAAAAATATATAATATTTATCTGGTTAAACGCAGGTCAAAACAATCAAAGATGCAATAAGTAAATGTAGAGATATCACTGAAAAGTGATCTAAAGTGCCTTAAGTCTTTTAAAAGCAAACAAAGGGGGTCATTCGCCGCCCGCCAAACTTACCCCGTCAAATGACCGCTCCGCGGTCAGAAGACCGTGGGGGCCATTCCGACTTTCCCACTGGGCCGGCGGGCGCCCGCCAAGGGAGCGCCCGCCGGCCCAGCGGGAAAGGCCCTGCAACGCAGAAGCCGGCTCCGAATGGAGCCGGCGGTGTTGCAGGGGTGCGACGGGTGCAGTTGCACCTGTTGCGATTTTCACTATCTGCTATGAAGACAGTAAAAATCATGCTGGGGCCCTGTTAGGGGGCCCCAGGACACCCGTTCCCGCCATCCTGTTCCTGGCGGGAAAAACTGCCAGAAACAGGCTGGCGGGAAGGGGGTCGGAATCCCCATGGCGGCGCTGCTTGCAGCGCCACCATGGAGGATTCTCCCAGCCGGGGGAAATACGGCGGGAAACCACCAGACCCAGCTGGGCGACCGCGGCTGCTATTGAAGCACCGCCAGCCTGTTGGCGGTGCTTCCGTGGCCATCCACCCTTGTGGTCGATGACCGCCAGGGTTGGAATGACCCCCAAAGTCTCTTTCAAGCACAAAGTATCTGGTTTGCATGAAAAATCTCTGCAAAGAATTGCAGAGGAGGAGAAGCATGGAAACAAAGGGGTGTGCATCGATTTCTCGGGCCGCACACGGCGATGGGTCATCTAGTTTCCACGCAGGGATGGCTGTGCGTTGATTTCTGGCGCTCGGTCGTGGATCCTCTTCGGGGTGCGGGGTTTTCGGATGCCCCGGGGACGATGTGTGGATTTCCTGTGCTGGCAGGACAAAGTCACAGGAGCCTCGTCGATTCGGTGGGCGTTGCGTCGAATTTTCTACCGCACAGCAGGCGCTGTGTTGATTCCTCTCTGGAAGTCGGGCTGCGTCATTCCGGTTCGGCTGTGCGCCGTTCCAGTGGGCCATGCGTCAAATTTCCGGTCGCAATGCTAGCGCTGCGTTGATCTTCTCATTGCGAAGTCGGGTTCCGTCGTTCTGGATTGGTGTGCAGTGAAATTTTTACAGCGGTGCAGTCTGTGTGTCGTTTCTGTCAGGCTGTGCGTCGAATTTCGCCGCACAAGGAGTCCTCCTTGAAGAGATGAAGTCTTTTTGGTCCTGAGACTTCAGGAACAGGAGGCAAGCTCTATCCAAGCCCTTGGAGAGCACTTCTTCACCTCCTCCAGAGAGCAGCAAGGCAGCAGGACAACAACAAGGGAACAGTCCTTCACTGAAAGCAGTCAGGTGAGTCCTTTGGGCAGCCAGGCAGTTCTTCTTGGCAGGGTACAGGTTTTGGTTACAAGTTTCTTCTCCAGGAAGTGTCTGTGAGGTAGAGTGTCTTCCCCAAGAAGTGTCTAAGTTGGTAGGGTCAGAGACCCTGCTTAAATACCCAAATGTGCCTTTGAAGTGGGGGAGACTTCAAAGAGTGGCTTAGAAGTCTACCAGGTTCCCTTTCAGTTCCATCCTGTCTGCCAGGGTCCCAGTAGGGGGTGTGGCAGTCCTTTGTGTGAGGGCAGGCAACTGTTTTTTGACATGTAAGTGTCAAGCCCTCACCCTCCCAGCCCAGGAAGACCCATTCAAAATGCAGATGTATGCAAGTGAGGCTGAGTATCATGTGTTTGAGGTGTGTCTGAATGAATGCACAAGGGAGCTGTCAACTAAACCTAGCCAGACGTGGATTGAAAGGCACAGTAGGATTTAAGTGCAGAGAAATGCTCACTTTCTAAAAGTAGCATTTCTAAAATAGTAATATTAAATCTAACTTCACCAGTCAGCAGGATTTTGTATCACCATTCTGGCTATACTAAATATGACTCTCCTACTCCTTTCAGATCAGCAGCTACCACTTAAAGAACGCATGAGGGCAGCCCCAATGTTATCCTATGAAGGGAGCAGGCCTCACAGCAATGTAAAAATGAATTTAGGAATTTTACACTACTAGGACATGTAAACTACACAGGTACATGTCCTGCCTTTTGCCTACACAGAACCCTGCCCTATGGGTTACCTAGGGCATACTATAGGGGTGTCTTATGGGTAGAAAAATGGGAGTTTTAGGCTTGGTAAGTACTTTTAAATGCCAAGTCAAATTGGCATTGAAATCGGAAAAAACACAGGCCTTGCAATGGCAGGCCTGAGACAGGTTTAAGGAGCTACTTAAGTGGGTGGTACAACCAGTGCTGCAGGCCCACTAGTAGCAACAGGCCCTGGGCACATATAGGGCACTCTACTAGGGACTTATAAGTCCAATTGGGTATGAGCCAATTTTACCATGTTTAAAGGGAGAGAGCATATGCACTTTAGCACTGGTTAGCAGTGGTAAAGTGTGCAGAGTTTTAAAAACAGCAAAAACAGTGTCTAAACGGTGGAGGGAGGCAGGCAAAAAGTAAGGGGTGACCACCCTAAGGCTGTCAGGTCTAACAGCGGTATAATCAAAAGACCTCTGCATATAATTTCATTTTAGCACAGGAGTTTGAATTATTGCCTTATATCCTGAAAAATCAAGTATTACATGGTTAATTCATGGGTTTATTACGACACGTATTATTGTATTGCAGTTTGAAGAATGCTTCATTAAGAACGATTGCAAACACACCCTGGTAACTCATTTTTAATGTACACATGGGAAATTCAATATTCAATGCAGTGTTTTCTTAAAGTACAATCAGTATAAATACAAAAGACTTCAAATCCTTCGAAACTTCACTCATAGGTAAACAAATAATTTTCTATGGCCTATGCAATACAACACCAGCTAAAAATGTTTGCAAGCTTAAAGCATTACTAAAACATTACACAAACAGATTTTAAGAACCTGGATGCAATGAAAACCCGTAATTATATTGTGAGATTCAAAGAATACTGCTCTTCACTTTAAAAAGGCTTCACATATTTAGTGACTGGGAGAGAGCTGATTGAGTGTTGTGGTTATATGCAGTGTCCGCCAACACAAAAAGTGATAACTACACTTCGTTACCCAAATATAAAAAAACGTTTCTCTGCAAATCTTATTAAATTGACAGGCAAAGTATTATTATTTACAAAGCAAGATTTAGTATTAGAATCAGAGAGCGATTATTATGAATCTCAATTTGCGCTATTTATAAGTAGAATAGTGAAATTCGTACAGACGACGTGCCCACCTCTATTTATTGAAGGGTTACAAACTATGTTTCATGTATTTAACTCAAACATGATAGCACGTATTAAGACAGCAGTAAAGACTATGCTGGGATTCTTCAAAGAAATCAGTTGAGATTCACATACGCTTTACGGACACTATAGCATATATTTTCAGTTTATTTCACAGGATTGGCTCCAATCATAATAGTGGAAGCGATTGTATTTGTTTATGATTCTGGTGATGAAGAAATGAATGGGTTCTTTTGTGTCTGGACGGGGGGAGCCTGAAACTCCATCAACGCGGCAGTGGAGGGCTGCTTCGTCATCACCTGTACTCTGAGGTGCATAAGGGCAGCCAGGAGGTCCTGCTGCAGGGGATGCGTTTCTATCTGGACCTGGGGAGCCTTCAACGCAGCAGAGGAGGGCCTGTTGTCACTACCTGCACCCAGAGGCACATAAGGGCAGCCAGGAGGCCCCCCTGTGTAGGTCACACGCCGTGTGTGCCTGGGTGAAGACCAGTCCAAGAGCGGGTCCGTCTGCGCCCGTCCGCAGACGGTTGAGGTTGGGCCCCCCTCTTGGCTTTTTTTCCCTTCCCCACCTTCTAACAAGTAGGCTGGTTTTGAGGCCTAGAAGGCTCTATGGACAGCGAGGTATTTGGAAGTCTAATTAACCATGAGTTGTTTTAACCAGTACTTTGTGAAGACTGTTGTTGCTTCAGTACCCTTGAACTTTGTGGTTAGTGTGTTCTTGCGGGGAGGGAAGCATGGGTAAGTGCAAACATATGCAACTGGCACCCACTTCCAACACCACGTTGGACGGTTTCCTTCAAAGAGCAGTGGGGGTAATTACTAAAGAAAGGCTCTCTCCATCTTCTCTGTCTCTGCCCCGGGCCCTTGACTGAACCTCAAAATTGGATGTGTTACAGGAGCCATTGGATTGTGAGGCAGCTGTGTTGCCAGAATCACAGACAGTTCAACAACCAGTTCCTCTTACCTCTTTGGTTGTTTGTAATACCTCACATATTAAGTCTTCCGATTGTTCTCAATCTCTAATTAAGGGTGATGCAGTGATCCCGAAAGTTAACAATGGGGGAAAGAAAATATCTGAGATTGTAACAAGATCCGTAAAGCAAAAGCAAAAACAAAAGCATGTCACCTATCATAATGAACAGAGTCCTGTATGTAAGCTGGGAGTAGGAGACTTTCGGTTATATGGTGGGAGAGAGGGTATCCTCACAGGAGGACTTTTATTCCCATAGTGGAAATCTGGTTACTGATCTCTTGAAGCCAATTTTGTCACGTTTGGGGAAGATTGAGGATCAGCTTAGCCAGCGAGCAAGTCTCATCAGCAAGGCTCACGCACAGAAGTCAGCCACGGGGAACTGTCTGAACTTATTGCCTGGCGCGACCAATGCAGAAGATGTTTTCGAAGTTGGGGAGGTGTGGTTCAGCTGTCAAATGTGCCCGCTAAGGTGCCTCATTTGCCCTTTTCTCAACACATTCCCTCTAGTATTTCTAATAATAATGAGCCCGTTCCCCCTCTAAGATCAGGTCAGATCAAATGAGTCCATAAGCAGGGCAGTCAAACTGTTGAGGCATTTGAATTTGAACCTCTGACTAAATCTAAAAGGGCCTTGGATCGTTTACCTCTTTCCCCGAGAATACCCCATATACCCTATTTTTGGCTGATGTTCCGCCTTTGGAAAAGGGCAGGTATGAGGATTGTAGGAGTCTGATGAACAAACCCGAGTTTTGGAGGGCAAGAAATGCTAACTGTAACTTGTAAGCTTATCATGGCCTGTAGACTTAGGCCCATATTTATACTTTTTGACGCAAAACTGCGCTAACGCAGTTTTGCGTCAAAAAAATTAGCGCCGGCTAACGCCATTCTGAAGCGCTATGCGGGCGCCGTATTTATTGAATGACGTTAGCCGGCGTTAGCCGCCGGCGCCGTCTGGTGTGCGTTAAAAAAAACGACGTACACCAGGCAGCGCCGGCGTAAGGGAAAATGGAGCTTGGGCGTCAAGAAATGGGGCAAGTCAGGTTGAGGCAATTTTTTCGCCTCAACCCGATTTGCGCCATTTTTTTCCACTCCCAACCCCCATTGAAATGACTCCTGTCTTAGCAAAGTCAGGAGTCATGCCCCCTTGCCCAATGGCCATGCCCAGGGGACTTATGTCCCCTGGGCATGGCCATTGGGCATAGTGGCATGTAGGGGGGCACAAATCAGGCCCCCCCCTATGCCACAAAAAAAAACAAAAAAACACTTACCTGAACTTACCTTAATGTCCCTGGGATGGGTCCCTCCAGCCTTGGGTGTCCTCCTGGGGTGGGCAAGGGTGACAGGGGGTGTCCCTGGGGGCATGGGAGGGCACCTCTGGGCTCCTTCAGAGCCCACAGGTCCCTTAACGCCTGCCTTTTTCAGGCGCTAAAAAACGGCGCAAAAGCGGCCGTACGTCATTTTTTTTGACCCGCCCACTCCCGGGCGTGAATTTTGCCCGGCAGTATAAATCCGACGCACATGCCTCGGAGTCGATTTTTTAGACGTGAACGCCTACCTTGCATATCATTAACGCAAAGTAGGTGTCCACGCTAAAAAATGATGCAAACTCCATGGACTTTGGCGCTAGACGCGTCTAACCCCAAAGTATGAATATGGAGTTAGTTTTGCGTCAAAATTGCGTCAAAAAAAACGACGCAATTCCGGCGCAAACGGAGTATAAATATGCCCCTTAATTTGGCTGGCCCTACACTGAAAACCATTGAAGGGGATTGTGTTGTTTTAAATTTTAAAGATGCTGAGAGGGTTCAGGTTTTATTATCATGCTTGAGTTTTTTTAATTCGAGCAATAGAAAAATAAAGGCATGCCCACTGGGTTTATTTTACACTCCACCTTTAGGCCAAATACCTGATTTGAGTCAGTGAAGGCTTTATGGGCCCCACAAACCCTTTAGGCCTTCTTCTTTTAAGTTGAGCTGGCCAGTATTGCATGTTCATCCCAATCGCTATGATGCTCTAGCAGGTTTATCAGATAATGATTGACACCTAGCACAGCCGTTGATCCATGAATTAGAGTGCCCTCCTGATATTAGAGAGAATCTATCCAATAGCGGGTTTCTGCTTTCACAAATTGTACTGCTACCCGAGGATTATCTGTAGGCATAAGGGCTTTGGAAAATTACAGTGGTTTGCGGTTTTTATCATGGAACATTGCAGGAGTCAAGGGTAAACCTTTTGAATGAAGATTGGATTAACCATATTAATAACTACGGCATCATATGTTGCCAGGAAACCTGGGTTACCAACTCATTGTATTAAACGGATATATTTCTTATTGTTCACTTGCAATTCCATTGCCGGCTGGTATGGGGAATGGAGGATTGGTCAGTTTTATATCATGCACAATAGGCAATCTGAAGTTTAAGGTTGTAGTGACACCCCGATATTTTGATACTATGGCGGTCATTATGAATTTGGCGTTTTGGCCCGCCATGCCGGCGTTGGTGGGTGAAACCGCCAGCCGGCATGGCGGGCCAAACCACCACATAATGATCCCAGTGAGAGCCGCCATCAGCAACCCTCACTCACCACCAGGCTTCCCCCGTCAGGCAGCCTGGCGGCGGGCGGAAACATTATCCAACAGGGCAGCGGTGCTACCCCTCGGACAATGTTTCTTAATCCTCAAGCCTGTCCCTGGTGGGTATCCCCACCAGGGAAAGGCTGGCAGAACGGGTGCACCGGGGCACCCCTGGGGGCTCCTGCACTGCCCAGTGCAGGGGCCCCGGTGCAGTTTCCCATTGCGCAGGTCCCTGCCCGATTTTCAGACAGTGATCTGTGGCACGGGTGCAGCTGCACCCGCCACACAGAGGCATTGGCGGCGGCTCAATGTGGAGCGGCCATCAATGTCCCGGCCAGGCCTTCCAGTGGGCCGGCGGGCGGAAACAATGTTTCCGCCCGCCGGCCCACAGGAAGGTTCATTATTTGGCTGGCGGGGACGCTGGCAGTCAGTGTTTTGACCGCCAGCATGAACACAGCGGTTGTTACCGCCATGTTCATAATGAGGGCCTACATCTGCAAAAGGCTCCTGTGTTAAATATGATTCTAATCAATTTTTATTCTAATAATTTTTCTTCTCAATCTTGTGGATGTAGTTGAAGAATTAGAGAAGAACCTTTTGACTTTCTTCACAAGATCAAGGAAAATTCCAACTACTATTATGTGGGCTGCGGATTTTAACATGGTTAAATGCTGTTTTAGTGGAGAACGTATTTGTGGCTGTAACAATGTATTTGAGGACGTTACTGATTTTTTTACACAATCAGCTTATGGTGATGCTATAAAGAAACTTATTCTGTCTTATAATTTAATAGATGTATCAGACCTATTAAGCCAGAACCTTCCCACCTTTACAGGTAGAGTTAAAGGTAGTGTAACTGACTTTGTACTGTTTTCACCTGATTTAGCGTGTAGTTTGAGGGAATTTAAAGTACTCCTCTTACCTTTTAGTGACCATAACCCAATTTACTTAAGGTTGACTCTTCATTTAGGCTCTAGTGAAGAAGAGGAAGCTAGGTTGCCTATTAGCTGTACCCTAAATAGAGGGGCTTGCTTGAAGTGGAACAAAATTACTCCAGAAGAGCTTTTTAATTAATTAGTTAAAGATAAGGCTAATGAGATTGTCTGCTGCCTATCACCAGAGAAGCTTCCAGAAGAAATCTTGGCATGTTTTTAAACAAAATGGCATAGCTGTAGCATATAACTTATGTTAGAAATGGAATCTCTTGTTGGCAGTCAGTATGTACTCTGTCCAAGCAGGGACCCTCACTCTAGTCAGGGTAAGGGAGATACACACGTAGGATAACCTCTTGGTAGCTTGGCACAAGCAGTCAGGCTTATCTCAGAGGCAATGCATAAAGTATTTGTACAATCACACACAGAAACAAAGTGAAAACACCACAAAAGGACTCAACACCTGGTTAGAAAATTAGCCAATATTTATCTGAGTAAAACAAGACCAAAATGACAAAAATCCAACACACTCAAACAAAGTTATGTATTTTTTAAGATTGAACTTCAATGTAGCTTTTAGAAACCCAAGTGCTTTGATTTTGGTGATATCACGGCATC
Source organism: Pleurodeles waltl (assembly GCF_031143425.1). Taxonomy (NCBI): domain Eukaryota; kingdom Metazoa; phylum Chordata; class Amphibia; order Caudata; family Salamandridae; genus Pleurodeles; species Pleurodeles waltl. The sequence continues at coordinate 290,469,287 of NC_090438.1, forward strand.
ATGACGGAGTTGTTCCCAACAATCCGGCACAAATGGCACTGGTCACAGAGTTATACGGTCCCCTTGGTACAGTACCTTGTGAAAATAAGGAAATAAACCGTTGCACTGAGTCGGGGATCGAGGCATCGCTGGATCTGGTGTGGTATTGGTTCTGCTGCTGCGGAGCGAAGGAGCGGAGGCATTGATGCGAGGCGTCCGATCCTTGCTGCAGAGCTGTGGAGGTGAGGCGGTGGTGGATCCGCGCACTTCAGGCGGGGTCAATTTCTGACAGTCACAGCCTGGTGCGGCAAAGTTGGGATTCAGGGACGTGGGTGACACAGTGCTTTGGGACTCACGGAGTCGGGGACTTCAGCGAGGCTGTGGTGGCGTCTGGCCTGCGGGGGTTGTCGCACTCCAGTGAGGACCACGGCTTCAGTTGCAGGTGGCGTTGCAGGATCCAGCAGCGCCATCGGTCCGGAGTCATCCGAAAATGGTGCACTTTGTTCTTCTTGGTTTTTCACCAGCTTGTCCGTTCAAGGGACCAGGGACTGGTTTAGGCACCACTTGGCAGGGTAGGAGTCTCAGCAGAGAGTCCAGGTGCTGGCAGAGGAAGTCTTTGAAGGCCCTGCCACTTCAGAATAGGGGGCAAGCTCTGTCCAAACCCTTAGAGATACCTCTCAAGCAGGAATATACCACAAGGTCTAGTCTTTGTCCCCTTTCTAAGGCCGAAGCAGCAACTGCAGGATAGCCCAACAAAGCACAGTCACAGGCAGGGGTCGCACTTCTCCTTCAGCTTTTCATCTCTTCTCCTGGTAGAGGTTCCTCTTGAATCCTTGAAGTGATCTGAAGTCTGGGGTTTTGGGTCCAATACTTATACCCCTTTCTAACTTTGAAGTTGCCCAACTTCAATGAAAGGTCTCTGTTTTTCACAAGATTCTGCCTTGGCCAGGTCTAGCTCCAGAGTCACACCAAGGGGTTGGATACTGCATTGTGTGAGGGCAGGCACAGCCCATTCAGGTGTAAGTGACCACTTCCCAGATGGCCCATCAGGATATGCAGGCTAAATCCCAGCTCCCTTTGTGTCACTGTCTAGTGGAGATTCACAAACAGCCCAACTGTCAGTCTGACTAAGAGAGAGAATCCACAAGCAGGCAGAATCACAGAATGGTTTAAGCAAGCAAATGCCCACTTTCTAAAGGTTGCATTTTCAAACTAACAATCTAAAAAACACCTTCACTAAAAGATGTATTTTAAAATTGTGAGTTCAGAGACCCCAAACTCCAGATTTCTATCTACTCTCAAGGGGAACCTGCACTTTAAGGTTTATTTAAAGGGAGACCCATGTTAACCTATGAGAGCGATAGGCCTTGCAACAGTGAAAAACATATTTGGCAGTATTTCACTGTTAGGACATGTAAAACACATCAGTACATATCCCACCTTTAACATACACTGCACCCTGCCCATGGGGCTACCTAGGGCCTACCTTAGGGGTGCCATGCATGTACAAAAATGGGAAGGTTTGGGTGAGGCAAGTGGGTACACTTGCAAGGTCGAACTGGCTGTTTAAAACACAGGAGTGGCAGGTTTGAGCCATGTTTACAGGGCTACTCATGTGGGTGGCACAATCAGTGCTGCAGGCCCACTAGTAGTATTTGATTTATAGGCCCTGGGCACCTCTAGTGCACTTTACTAGGGACTCACTAGTGAATCAAATATGCCAATCAGCAATACCCAATCATAATCAAAATGTATACAAGCAGCACCTGCACTTTAGCACTGGTCAGCAGTGTTAAAGTGTCCAGAGTACCAAAGCTTGGGGTCTCTGAACTCATAATTTAAAAATACATCTTTTGGTAGAGTTGTTTTTTAGATTGTCTGTTTGAAAATGTCACTTTTAGAAAGTGTGTATTTTCTTGTTTAGCCATTCTGTGCCTCTGCCTGTCTGTGGAACAACATCTGGGTCAGACTGACTGTTGGGCTGTTTGTGAATTCCCTCTAGACAGTGACACAAAGGGACCTGAGGTGTGTCCCGCATATCCTGATGAGTCTTCCTGGGCTGTAGTGGGGAAGGAGAATCTGACACCTGCACCTGAAAGGGCTGTACCTGTTCTCACACAATGCAGTCTCCAACCCCCTGGAGTATGTCTGGGTCCAGGCCTGGGCAAGGCAGGATCATGTGAAGAACAGAGACTTTCCTTTGAAGTTTACCTACTTCAAAGACAGAAATTAGTATAAAGTAGTGGACCCCAAACCCCACATTTTTAGAACACTTCTGGTTCAAGAGGAACCTCTGCCAAGTACTGCCCCTTTGCTGTGTGTGCTTTGCTGGGTTGGCCTGCAGTTGCTGCCTCTGCCGAATAGGGAAAGACCTGGACTTTGCTTTCTAAATACCTACTTGTGAAGTTTCTCCAAGGGCTTGGGCTTAGCTTGCTCCCTGTTCTGAAGTCTCAGGGACATCAAAGTCTTCATCTACCAGTGCCTGGGCTCTTCTTCTGAGAGTCCTGACTTGCTAGGTGGTGCCCAATCCAGTCCTTGGGCCCTTAGAAGTAGAAGCTGGTAACCTGAAGGGAAAATCCATGCACCCCTGTGTGCGCATCAGAAAAATCGTTTCAGCGCCTGTCCGGCAGTTGAAAATATGATGCAGCGCCTGCCTCGCAGCTAGAGAATCGACACAGTGCCTTTTCTCAAAGCAGACCCTTTGCACAGCGCATCAGAATTTTCCAAGTAATCAACCCTGGGCGTCAAAATCTTCAACATCACCGCACAGATCTGAGGCTGCTTGTCTGGAAATCGACGCATCCCTTCCCTGCGAGGAAAGAATCATGCATCGCTTAACTGGCAGAGTAAGAATCAACAGCCTCACTTGCGAGTAAGGAATCAACTCATCCTTTTTTTTTTTTCCGACGCACGTTCACCCGTGCGGCTTTATTTTTGATGCATACCAGATACTTTGTGCTAAAACAATGCATCCATTGATTTCTATGGATTAAGACTCTTTTTACTATAAAAATTCATATCTTTACTTGTATATGGTGGATTTGGTATTGTTTGATTTAGATAAATATTGGCTATTTTTCTAAAATAGTGTGGAGTCCTTTTGTGGTGGTTTCACTGTGTTACTGTGTGTTGGTACAAATATTTTACACATTACCTCCAAAATAAGCCTGACTGCTTGTGCTAAGCTACCAAGGGGGACAGCAGGAGTTATATGAGTTGAGTATCTCCCTTACCCTGACTAGAGTGAGGTTCCCCACTTGGACAGCATGTAAACTGACTGCCAACTAGAGACCCCATTTTAAACAGGCAGCATTTCCGGAGATCTGCTTCGCTTCCATACATTTTATTAGTGCTGCTATCAAATTACAGAAATCTTATGGTGTATAACTCAGTCATTATGGATGTTCTTTCATGATCGTATTTAAGTGTTGATTGATGTGCTTTAACCATGTATGGCCTTATGGGCTGCCTTTGTAGCTTGTTTTGCTAATTGTTAATCTATCTATATATCGTTGCGTCTTAAAAAAAAAAGAAATCTATATATATATTATTGAATGGGTGTTTTTTTGTGTACTAGAAACAACAAAGATTATGATGATGATGATGAATGGGCTCAGTAGACTGAAGAAGGTCTTTCAAGTGTTGGAGTGCAGAAGCTGGAAGAAATGGTTTTACTCACATCCTGCAGCAAACTTGCACTTTTGAAGACTGAAGGGCATATTTATACTCCGTTTGCGCCGAATTAGTGTCGTTTTTTTCGACGCAAATTCGGCGCAAAACTAACGCCATATTTATACTTTGGCGTTAGATGCGTCTAGCGCCAAAGTATGGGCAAATAGCGTCATTTTTTTGCGTGAACGCCTTCCTTGCGTTAATGAGATGCAAGGAAGGCGTTCCCGTCTAAAAAAATGACGGCGACGCAAATGCGTCGTATTTATACTCCCGGGCAAAAATCACGCCCGGGAGTGGTCGGGTCAAAAAACCCCGCATTTGCGCCACTTTTTAACGCCTGGGTCAGGGTAGGCGTTAAGGGGCCTGTGGGCTCAAAATGAGCCCACAGGTGCCCTCACCTGCCCCCAGGGACCCCCCCTGCCACCCTTGCCCACCCCAGGAGGACACCCAAGGATGGAGGGACCCATCCCAGGGACATTCAGGTAAGTTGGGTGGCATAGGGGGGCCTTATTTGTGCCCCCCTACATGCCACTATGCCCAATGACCATGCCCAGGGGACATAAGTCCCCTGGCCATGGCCATTGGGCAAGGGGGCATGACTCCTGTCTTTACTAAGACAGGAGTCATGTAAATGGCGTCTGGGCGTCGTTAAAAATGGCGCAAATCGGGTGGAGGCGATTTTTTGCGTCAACCTGACTTGCACCATTTTTAAGACGCCCTAGCGCCACTTTTCCCAACGCCGGCGCTGCCTGGTGTACGTGGTTTTTTTCCACGCACACCAGGCAGCGCCGGTCTGCTTGCGCCGGCTAACGCCATTCAATAAATTACGGCGCCCGCATGGCGCTTCAGAATGACGTTAGCCGGCGCAAAAAATTTCGACGCTAAACTGCGTTAGCGCAGTTTAGTGTCAAAAAGTATAAATACGGGCCTGAGACCCTACACTGCCCTTACCAAATGAAGAGGAATCCCATGAAGAAAAATGGTTTTAGCACCTTAACATTGTATTACACTGCAATACATACACATAGGCCAGATTTTAGATTTGGAAATGAGAATGTTTTAATACTTTAAGAAGTATTGCTTGTCACTATTAAGGGAAAATACTGCCTACAAGATGGGGTAATCTGTCAATTTTTGCACAAAACTTGGGTATTGTAAGTGGCATGGCTTTCTACATAACACATGCATGTGACATACAAAACAGGCCTAATTGTATGACAAGCACAAAACACACTAACTCATTTCAGTGTGTAAGGACTACTTTGAATAGTTATAACAGCTAAAAGAGTGTAGGGGATTTCCATATTCTTTTAGTAGTAGGCTAATATTTGTGCTAACAGAAATACTGCAGAGCTCAATCTTCCATTCGGTCTGAAGAGCCATGTGTAGTAAGGGATTGTAAGACCATCAGGCCTTGCATGGGGAAAATGAGGAAGGAAAAGGTAGCAAGTTTGAATACATTTGCTTGCCTTTGGAATACATTTCTGAATGAGTCAGTGCTATTTGCATATAGTGCAGATACAGAAAGACTACACACTACTCCGATGGAAGAATGACTGGGGAAACGGGTATAAAGAGACTTGAAATTTGGGGAGGGGGGCAGATGTGAGGGGTAATTGTTGAGGGGACATGCGGGAGCACCATTATCCGACTGCAGGCACAATAGCCCTGTAAGGTATGAAGGGATAAGCACATGGCTTGGCATAATTTAGTTAGGGAAAATACTAATCACTTAGTCAATGCAATGACTATTAGCCTGATAATGTTTATATATATATATATATATATATATATATATATATATATATATATCAAAAGAAATCCCTTTCAGGGTTAGAGTGATGCATAAATTATGCAAAAAAAGAGAATAGAGTACTCTGGGTAGTTCCCAAGTTTAGGTGGAGAGCAGCTCTAGTGAGGAGCACACTGCAACACCAGCAACACTCTAGATTTGCTCACCTCAAATGTCTGTTTATCTAGCAAAGTTTTTAAGCATTGGATCAGCACAGTGCTATTCACGCCGAGCTAGATAGTGACAATGTCTTTTGCCATTTATTGAGCAAAGTCTTTAAGCATAGGTTTGACACAGTGTCAACTTTGCCGAGCTGTAAAATGACAAAAGCCATTTACCATTCCAGGCACAGTATTACAGCTTTGGACTGGTAAAATACCGTCCAAGTCAAGCTGGAATGAGCAAAAACAGCCCCTGACACATGTTTTGCTCTCATAAACGCTCATCAGAGAGGCTTAGCTTTGTCCAGACACAAGGGAGCGCCCATTATAAGTCAAAACAAATCCCTTTCAGGGTTAGAGCGACGCATACATTATGCAAAAAAAGAGAATAGTTCCCAAGTTTAGGTGGAGAGCAGCTCTAGTGAGGAGCTTGGACTTGTTGGACACATAAAGGTTTCAAGAAGGGGATGGGAAGAGGGACAGGCTTCTTGCGTCAATATGTATAGTGTCTTGGCCGTACAAGCGCCACTGCAACCGGCTGGCAAGAGTATGTGTCTCCTGTCCATGTTACTGTGTGGTGAAGTGTACTGTATGCAATTAATTGTACCGCCGTGGTTTTGTAGCCTCTTTCTTTAATAAAAAAGAAAAGAATAAAAAAAATAGCCTGGCAGTTTCTCTTCGCATATAGAGGCAATGCAAACAAACATTGGCACAGGTATTACTATTATGTGTGAGTGACTGAGTGCATACATAATTAGCTAGTGAGTGTTGCACTTTTGCATCCAGCAATTATGCATTACTACAGAATGACCTTGCACATTACCTAATGATAAAAAACAAACCATTAAACATAGACAAATAATGAGCAAATGCAGAGTAAGTGACCATTGATTGTGGGCCCAATGTAGGTTTTCAATATCCTGAGATGTAACTACACCTAGACGAACCAAGGCCGGGCTGGGGAACCAAAAGCAGCCCTGGAAAAATGCCCAAACCAGCCCTCTCCTTTTTTGTCCTTGCACAATCACTCTCTTTTCACTCATCCATTCATTCACTCTCAATCTCATTCTCTCCTCTTGCTATTTTTGCTCTCTGATTACTTTCTCTCCACCTTCCCCTTCCTTCGTTCTCTTTCCCTCTCTTATAAAGGCTCCGGTGCCTGTTGCAGTTAACCTCAAGAAGCTGGGGAAAGTGATAGATGCCCAGGAGGGGCCCCCTGCCCTAGAAATTGGCCTCTAGTGGCTCCAGAGCACTGGGAAAATACCATGGGAATAAAACGCGTGCCTGGCCCCGTGACCAACAGTAAAACTAGGATAGGACTTAAGAACATTCTTAGTTTGCCCCTTGTGGGTTAGAGTAAAAATCAGTTTGTTTTGACTCTTCCATTTTAGCCAGTATTTCTTCACAACAGGCATGAGTGAACTCTTTTGCACAAAAGACTTGTTAATTGCTTTTGCATCTGGCCCTCTCTGCAGGGTAATCCCCAAACATTTTGTCTTCACCCCTCCTGTTTTGCTGAGTTTGTTTTTGTTGGCTTTAGGACTCTGTACACTTTTTGCCACTGCCAGTCTCTACTAGAGAATAGAAGGAGAAATCCTGAAGTTTTGGGCTCTTTGTGACCGAAAACAGGCCATAAATGGTCCAGTTCGCAATTCTTGTCACCCGCGTTGACCATCATATGAAGCTCTGGTAAACCACACTCTTTGTCCTACAGTGACTGCCAACGACCGCTGGCAACATACAGCACCAACAGCCAGCAGTGACCGTCAATGTGAAGCTCCAGCAATGCTCGTCTGGGATGCCTGGTAGGATCTTTACACCACTGTGACAATTGTCTGTGATACCTGGATTGGTCTTTGTGCTACAACGATTACCATTCACAACGCTTTCCCTTTTTCTCCCGGCACCCTCCATTGCAAACTGAAGTCTTCACCTGGACTTTAGAAGCTAACTTTTTCAGCGTGACACATGGACCCATATTTGGCCCACACTCCATCATGACTGGCCTGAACTTGTGACTTTCACCTGGTTTTGCATAACCAGATAACCATCAGTAGTGCTTTTAGGCACTATACTTCCCTTAAATCTTTGAAATTTCACATTTCCGTTTCTACCGATTAGATTCCACTGATAATTTATTAAATTTGACTTTATTTTTCTAAATTGGAGTCTGATTTTTCTTGTGGTGTTTTTTCACTTTTTTAGTGTTTGTGTGCTGCATAAATACTTTATACATTACCTCTAAGTTAAGCCTGACAACCTTTGTGCTAAGCTACCAGAGGTTTAAGCAGAGGTTAATTTGTTGACTTTTGTGGTTCACCCTGACAAGAATTGTGGCTGATGCTTGAGTGGGGTTCCCCTCCCCCAACCAACAACCAAATTCCTCACAATTGACATTTCCAGGGCATTTTGTTTGCCACCCTTTCACAGGACCTCCTAGTCTTTCTCTCCACAGTATGTTGTCTTTCTTCTGATTGTGCCGATTTCTGTATTGGACCATTGCAGTGATATGTTGTCTGTGTCTGACAGTGAGTGCTCAATGGATACCTAGAGTGCTTTAAATGATCTTTTTTCTGAGTGAGCTCATGCAGCGGGTTGTCTCTCAAACCCCGTGGCACCGGTAGCACTAGCTGTCCGCACCAGATCAGATGTTTCCCTCTATTTTCTTTCTGGCTAATTCGTATTAAAAGATCATGAGCTTTCTAGCTTGAGTATTTTTTTTTGCCTTGGTAGCAGTCCAGTCTTCCCCCAGATGGTTGCCAGCAACCTCATCCACAATCGTTTACATGCCTGCTAGCCCCCCTGGGCTCAATAATGTACTCGGTGCTACATCCAGAGACAATGGCTGATTGGGAGGCTCATTAGGGTCATCTGTAATAGATGAAAAATTGTCTAAGTGCTCATTTTCGCCTTCATTAAGCAGTTGGGCGACCTTAGA